>NW_005054301.1:8047536-8101941 GCF_000277835.1 Geospiza fortis
GCGAGACTGCAGCGATGTGCCGGGGGCTGCGGGACCCCGCGGGCGCGGCGCGGGATGCTTCGCTCGGCGCTTTTGTACTGACACAGGCACGGACGCTTCCGTCTGATCGTGGCATTTCTTTGGGAGCTGTGGAAGGAGGCGAAAAAGTGGTGTTCTTCCCATGTGAATTATTCTCTAGAATACACAAAGTGCTAAGTTGCTGCGCATGAATAAAAGTGGCTGGCGAGCGCAAATGGTGCCTGTAACTCCTGAATCCATTTCCCTTACATTCTTACAGTACCAATTTATATTTGTGTATATTTTCACGGTAAGAGCTACAGTAGTAAGTGCTCACTAGCGTAGATATGAAGGAGCTTCTATACAGCCAGATTTAAAACACTTTTGGTTTGCTAGTTGGTAAAGGAGGACACACAAGCCCTGAAGGGCTGCTGCAGTTCCATGTGAACTGCCATTTAACCTGACCAGTGAATTAGAAATTGTGATTATACGGCATAATTGCCTAATGAAAAAAACGAGGGGGAAGCAAAACCAAACCTAGTTAACCATTCCAAGGTATCTGTTACTTGCATGTATTTGTAAAAATCTAAGTCATTGTCATCAAGCTGTCCTTGAAAAAAGAAGCTTGCTCTGGAGTATCTTTTGGGCGCTTCAGTCCTGGGAATGCGTGTGTTGCTTCTGACAGTTTATCAACATGTGAACAGGGCTGTGTCAAGGGCAACTGCATTCCGTGTTTAGCACAGAATGCTGAATGGATTATTTTGGGTTCTGCCCACAGTCTGATGGTATTTATGTATCTTGTCCTCCAAAGCTGGATTCTTTCTTTTCAAAGGAAAACAGCTATTGCTCCCTTGTTTTGTATTGGTGTTTAAAGGAACAGGTGTTCCCATATTGCACCATCTGCTGCTTCATGAGTTATTTTCTGCAACATAGTAATTATCTAGACTTGAAATGGAGAATAGTTGTGTAGCTATCTAAGCGACTTCAGAAGTCAGATGCATCCCCTTGCCCCACTCAGAATGTACCACTCTTCCTAACTAGCTGTATTGGACCAACTGTGGCTTGCTCTGTATTGGTTTTTAGCTCAGTTGAAACATAAGAGGAAAAAACATTCTAAAGAAACAAAATACCTCTCTGAATTCAGATTTCTTGGCTAAAGTATGTTGAATATTTCTAGTTTTTCATTAGTCTGCAAAACACTCTGAATGATTTTGATCTGATCTGTTCTAGATTTTGCATTTATGTTGCTTGCAATTTATTTGCAATGCTTTTTTTTCCTTCAGCTTTCTTAATAATTGAATGACTTCTGTAAGTTGCAAGGCATAAGCTATGTCAAGCAGACATTCTTATCTAATCTAAGGTTTCTGTTTACTGGCTGTAGGACAGACTAAATTGGCTGGGGATGTTTTTATGTCCTCCATTGTGTGTATCTCAGCTGTTGAAGCACAACTCCCACAGTTTGGGAGAACACAGTGTGTGAGTGACTGTGTAATTAGGGAAAGGTATAACAATACTCTTCAACTTGTTTGTTTAAGATACATCCACAAGATTTTGTCATTATGCAGATATTCTTAGGTGCATGAGATACAAAAACAAGGCCTTTTTCTAGAGCAGAAGAGTAAGGTGTTTCCATACGTTTTCCCCCTGTAGAGCACGAGAAGTGACCATTCCCCCAGAATAATAATTGCCATATTTCCCATGTGTCCAGGGGAGCCGTGTTAGCTATTGCCAACAGACTCTCTGAGGGGATAGGGCAGGAAATCTCAGGTCAGCTGTGTTCAGCATCTTCCTGAAGGAAACATATTTTATTTTGTTTATTGCTCTTAGCCTCTGCACACTGGAGACTGAAAGACTATCCGGAAGAGAATTTTCTGCTTCATGTCCAGGAGAAGGGAGAGAATTTTCTCTTTAATTTAGAGTACTTTCAGTAGGCCTTCAAAGCGTATTGGACCAGAGTTTGTTTTGGTTTTTTGGGTTTTTTTTGCTGTACATTTTAGTCTTTGGTCAACGACAATAAACAGGTATGGCCTTAGTTTCATGGTTAAGACTTGAGAGGAGGAAAGGGAGTATTAGTTCATTTTCCTGCTATTTTACCAAGGCATCCAAAGCAGCAGTTTTCCAGTAAGCCAAAATAATAGAAGAGTCATGAATAGGGGTACCTGCTTGTGAAGTATGGACTGCTGGCTGTCTGCTAGCCGAAGAGAAATCTCAAAAATTTAATTATGGTACAAGACTGAGAGTTGCATCCTCCAAGGCAATAGTGTAAGTCAGGCACCATATAGTCTAAAAATATTTAAATTATTATAATGCCACTTTTGGTAAGGATCAGAAGATACTGAACAATATCAAGCACCTAATATGAAGCTAAATGGATCGGTAGCACAAAGACCTGTGACTGTTATTTTTAACAAATTAAGAGTAGTGTTCATTAGATGGAATCTTTTAAATGTCTTTTACAAAATAACTTAGAGTGCAGTGATTTGTATTCTTTTAGGAAAGTATCCTGTCATTGGTGACAACTCAGGTTAAATTTAGTAAAAAATGCAAATGAGTCTGCATAAGGATATATAGAAAATTTTGTGTCTTTTGTGAAGCAGTGACATAACATTTTATCAAATACCATTGCAGCTTTTGGAGTCTAATGGCTATAGTCAGTGTGTAGAAGATTTAGATATGGCAATGACTCAGATGAGAGTAAAACTGTGATATGAAAAGACACTGGAAGCTTTAAAATTCCTTTGTATAGGGACAGAGGGTGAAAAGTCCATAAAAGTCCATAAACATGTATGAGAAAGTCTAGGAAATAACATCTATTAAGGCTTACCAAATCTGAAGTTACAATAAATGATTTTTGTCTTGGGAAGCTCTAGAATGCTAGGCTAGTGATCAGTTATAGGAATGCTGGGGGGAAATGCATTTCTTGTGGTTTGAGGTTTGTTTTGTTTTGTTTTGTTTTTGGGGTTTTTTTTGTTTGTTTGTTTTGTTTTTGGTTTTTTGGGTGTTTTTTTGTGGGTTTTTTTTTTTTTTTTTTTTTTTTTTTTTGTTTTTGTTTTTCCCTGAAACTTTTTAGTAGATAACTGCTCTTTGCCACTTCAGGCCAGTGTCCTGTGTCTGGTTCTCTGATCTGCTTCAGTTTTGGCTCGATTTAGCCTTTTTTTGTAATTTGGGAACCAGAGAAAATTCTGTGAAATTCAGGTGACTAAATCAGAATTGGTTAAATGATTTTTAAATACAATATGTGACACATTTATGCATGTCACAGGTAGAAGGTTTTTTTAGTAGAAGTTAAAGCCTTTAGGAGACCTCTAAGTAGTAAGAAATATGATTCTTGCTTAGAAATGCTAAGAAGAATTGTAAAGATTGAAGTCTCATATCTTGGGACTTAGTAGCGTGTGAGCAAAGGTAATCTGCCTTTCATTGTTATGTTGCTGCAGTATATTTCTTGAAGCAAGTGTAACTGTCTGGTTTCATAGGTTTTATTCTTTTGAGATGTATTCCTTTCTTCCAGTAGGGAAGTGTTTACCCCACCCTGCTCCATTTGGTTTTTTTCTTCTCAGTTCTGGGAAGTGCGTGAGAGTCTCATACAGTTCCCTGGTGCTGGTTTGGTCAATGTCTGAGTTTTTAGCAAACTGCTCTGCTGTCTTGTCTTCTTGTATGCTGGAAATGCTGTGACAGCTGTGTTTGCTGTGTGTGACTGCAGTAGTTGGAGCATCTGAACCCTGAGTGGGAATGTCGAATGGGATTCCCTTGGGGTCTCTGTGGCAGCAGCAAGGCCTTACTGGAAGGAAGGCTGCCCTGATGCAGGTGTGATCACTGAGGCTTCTCTAGCTAGGAAGGGAGGCACACTTTGTACCTTACAGGGTTAGGTATTGCCTGTACAATGATTTTCCAGAAAAAAAAAAAATATATATATATATATTTTAGCAATCTTCAGTCAATTAGCAGCTACTTGCAATTTTTAGGGTCATTAAAGTGGAAATAATATTGGATTATTCTTCTATATATTCACTGTTTCATCAGACTTCAACATCAAACTAAAATTCTATGATTTTTAAATGGTAATTTATAAAAGTTTGTGCTAGCAATCTTTCAAGCTTCAGATCTTGGTTTATATGTCCTTTTGCTAAAACAGTGCTTTAAGCATTCTATAAATAATTAAGACAGCTAGGTATGTTACCCTTCATAAGGTCATATGTTAACAATATTGACTTTTCATTTTTATATTAGATATGTTGGTGTTTGACTAAACCTGTAGAATTTGAAGGTTCAGTCTGAATTTGGAAATTTATGTATTTTTTTAAAAAGCTAAAATTTCTAGTTATTTAATGATTTCTGTAAAATTCTACTGTGTGCAAGTAAATCAAATGAATCTATGGGTTTAAAATTTTCTTACAGAGCTGAATTCTTAAGATACTTGCTTTCTTGTTGTGTTGGGTTTTTTCCCCTTTTCTTTTTTCACTTTTTTTGTTGAGTAGAAATTACAGGTTTGTAATCTGTTAATCCAGAGTTAAGAAAAAAGGAAATATGTTGTTTCTCATTAATTATTTTATTTGCATCTGATATTTAAAACTATGCTTATTTTATCTCTGGAACCATGGAGACAATACTTGCAAAATGCAAGAGGACAGAGTATCTAAAGTGTGGGGTGTTTATGTTATTATTTTGTTTTGTTATTCTTGGTGGTTGGTTAGCGCTGGACATCTCATGTAAATAGAAAGGGAAAAGTCAAATTACATGGGACAGAATGAAATGGACTACATTGGACATCCATTCTGATAAATTGTTTAATATTAAACAATACACTTAAACAGAGATTGCATTCGTTTAAAGGGATTTTAATTTAAGAAATCTATTTCACTGGCAGTTAGCCCTAATGCTTCAGCTGGATGGCATTCATTGGTGTTGCACATCATCAACTTCAGTCATAAATGAAAAATGTTCTATCATTGTTAAAGGGACAGCAAATGGGGAGCTACAATAAAAGTAGCTGCCTGCACATCCCTTTCAGTGGATGTGCGAAGATTTTTGGTTTTTTGCAAGAGTTGTAGATTTTTTTTTCTTTCCTGGTTAGTCTGTCTTCAGAGAACATGTCACTGCTCATGTAACTCGGGGATCTGGGTGTGGGTTGCATGCAGTGTAAGGGCTCGGGCTTCATGTTCTGGCACTCTTGACTTAACCCTGAACAAGTATGTTTTGGTCAGGAGCAGAGGGGGAAGATTTACTCTGCTTTAGTATTTTGGCTAATGTTATACTCGACTTGCAGAGTTCAGCAGTGGCCAGGGCTGCTGAATTGCAAGGCTGAGGTGAGGGCTGGAGCCAGATCAAAGCCCCAGGCTAGACAAAAGGGAGGCTCTGACCACTTGGTTGCAAAGGAAAGGTCTGTGTGGGTTTAGCTTTGACAGTTCGGGATGAAAATACGTGCATTACTATGGAAGTGTTTGAAGTTGCTGAAATAAAAGCTTAAGTTCTGGAACTTGTGTGAATTGTTGTGGAAGTATTTCTCAAGAGTTTTCTAGTGTAACTCAGAATCTGCAAGCACCATTAGAGAATTTGCTTGGAAAGCTGGCAGCTGCTTCTGCCTGGTGTTGTACCAGTCTGTATGCAGATTGGAAAGCTGGCAGCTGCTTCTGCTCATTCCTGTAGGGCACTGGTGTTGTACCAGTCTGTATGCAGATGATGTTCATTGGTTCTGTTAACCTGCTTATTCATTTGTGATTTGTTTTTTCATTTGTATCTAAAAGATTGTGATCAGGAGTTCAGACTTGTCTGATGCAAAATGGAAGTCCTTTAGAAGATTTCTTTAAGTTATATTCCTTTTTCAGTACAGAAACTTTCAAGAATATTTTCTTTGACAAAATTACCTTTTTTAAAAAAATGGTTTTGCTGAATAGCTGTTGGTTAGATCTGAAACAGTAAGGGCTAATGTGAAGCTTTTGTGTAATAGATTTGCTTTTGTGGTCTGTTATCAGAGCTCTTTCACTTTGACAGTCTGTGAACTATGCCAGAGCCACCAGTTAGTTCCCGAGGTTTTCCACTTAACCTTTCTCAGTTACATGCTTTTCTATTCGGGACAGTCCCTATGTAACCAAATCTCTCTACTGTTTTGCTCTAAAGAAACCCTTAAATATTTCAGCATGGAGAATTAAGAATTAATAACTTTAATTATCCATTGAGAACATGGAAACCTTTGCTTTCTGGTGGCACCAGTTTGTTACAGGAGTTGATACTGACCGTGTCAGTCCGTAGCAGTACTCTGCTTTACAGAAATAGATCCTGAATTCTGGACATCTTCCAGGTCATTGTTTGCTGCAGTTGTCAGTTTGGGTTTTGGTAAGGGCGAGGGAAAGTGACTTAAAAGCCAGCAAGTCTTGGAATTAGACAGGATAATGTTTTCATTATACTAAGTGCTCTGACAATTTTACATATAAATATAGTATTACATTCTAAAACTCTTAAAATAGAACATAAAATTAGCCACAACTTAATCTGTAATGATACAGACTGTTTTCTTTCATGTCTGCAGTGCATTGTGAACTGATGAAAGTTCTTTTCAGAACAGTTTAAATATATGTCTAAAATCTGTTTTGCCAGGGTTTGTTTTGTTTTAGGGAGAAAATGACACATAAGCACGAAGAGACACAATACTGTGTGAAATTAAAGTATTGTAAAGGAAGTAAGCTAGTACTTTTCTGCAAAGGACACACAACTTTAAAGGTCAACAATTAAAATATCAAACTTAAAACAAACCCTGCCAAAACAAAACAAAAATAAGCACCCTTGAACACAGAGTTAGTATGGAGATCAGATTTGTACCAGTTTTTAAATTAGAGAAAATTATTAAGGAAAAAACAGCAGAGATCCATGTTTCTTGCTGTTGTAAAGCATGAAGAAAACTGCATTTTCTTGAGAAACAGCTTTCATGAACTGCTGAAAAACTGGATTTTAGTCTACTGAAGCTATGCTTTGTACAGTAGAAACTTCAGTTTTTACCTCTCTTTGGAATACAGTAGTATCCCATTTTTCCTTTCAAATTCTGAGGAACTTTTCCAACTACTTCAAATGGTGCCAGATCTATTTCTGTGTCCTTCCCTCCTCCCAGTCTGGACATAGAAGCAAGAACACAGGGAGTACATTAGTTTGTATTAGTTACATGATCTGTGGTAGAAGAATATAAAGTTAGTTTGTTTAAAATTAAAAAGTAAGAATGCACTGGAAGTTGTAGAGGAAAGCCTGTTTCTCTTTAATCCCACTTCACATAAAAAAAAAAAAAGGCTATGTCTCTCTTCTTAAAAAGACAAAATACTTAATTAGCCAAAGCAGAGGAGCAACTTCCTGCAGATTCTCAGTTCAGGGCTGTCTGAAAAGGATATGCTGCTTGTAGAGGAAATGACTTTTACCTCTATGCAACATGCATGATACTTTGAGAGAGCATAGAGAAGAGACAGTGAGATGGTGTTGGACAAAATGGTTATGACATGAGAATTGAGTAGCTGTTTGTTTAGCTGATAGAAAGGACAGAGGTAAACAGAATATTTTAGAGACATTAGGAAATCCTTAATTAAGGAAGGAAGATATAACAGCAGCATGTAACTGGAAGTTTAATGGTACAGTAATCAAGGAGAGCAGTATTCTCTCCATGCATTAGTTGTGTGGATTCTGTTCAGTATAGACAAAGCTGTGAAATGGAGTGATGTGGCCAGATCAAGCCCTCTTAAGGTCTGTATAATTACCTTCATGCTGTATCTGCTATTTTTTGCCCTTCTCCTTCTTGCCATAATTCATGTCAGGGTATTAATAATGAATTTCAAACTTCTCAACAAATGCAAGGTTCCAAATTTCTGCACCAGCAGCATACTGAATCGCTGTAGGTGTCCTTTGATGATGAGCAGATGTTCCCTTTTGCTGTAGGTGGCAAGCCTGTCAGATGACCGTTTTCCCTCCCTTAGGAGGAAAGCTGGTTTTCAGCATTAACAAAAGGAGTCAGTGGGTTTTTAAAAAAGTATTATTTTCACTTAATAAAATAATAAAATTCCCATTAAATAAAATATTATATTTTCTTCCATCTGAAGCAATAGTATTTACTACAGAATACAGTTGTTGTTAACTGGTTTCAATTTTAAAAACTTGCTTTTGATTTTGCTTTCAGGTGTGATCTTAGAAAGGAATCAGAGTGAAATGCATTTGCTATAGGAATTGCAAAGTCAAGGAATTTTTTACTCTCTTCCTACTCTTGCAAGCTATAACTGTATTTTGAAGGTATATTTTTAATGTTAATTGAGTGTTAGTGGTAATAATACAGGTCTACCACTGCTCCTTCAAGCATTTTTTGAGGTGTTTGACACATTTTTCTTAAATAAATACAAAACAAACTAACAAAAAATTTAAAAAAGGACAAACTTCTGAAATTCCACTTCACCTTCACTGAAAGGCAGAATGTCTTACCACAGTACCAGTTGTGCATATGCAGTTATGTGGTAAAATGACAATCACTGTTCAGCTGGTTATGTAGACAAGCCTTCAGTTGTTGCCTGAAGAATTTAGGAATAGTGTCTCCAAAAATTACTGACTGTTGTGTTAAGATTGAGTGTTTAAAAGAATACATCAGTTTAGGCATTTGGGATTTTTCTGTTGGTCTGCTTCAGAGCTGACCCACGTCTGAGGAAAGAACAAGGGCCTGTTTCAGGAAACGAAACATTTAACATGCCTGCAAAAATGCAGCATTCCTGTGTTTTGATTGGAAGAGACCTTGTTTAACTGCTTCCTATCCCTTCAGTATTTGGAAGTAGTATTTTCTGCACCTTGCATTGAGTAAACCATTCCACTGCTGTCTACATGCAATCCCTGTACAGTCCTATAAACATACGGACCACAAGATATCTTCTGTCACCCTTCTTTCTCCTGAAAGCCTCAATCCTTGCTTTCTTTTTTTTCTTTAATCCTTCCATCTCAAACTCTTGATTTTTCTTCTAGTATTTTCTTCTCCCTAGCCTAGGACTCACTTAGGGCTCTGCCCATGAGTGGAAGTGGTTGTAATGGTTGTGCCTGTGCTCTAGTCGCAGCTCTATTTCAAGTGCATTTCCCTGATCAACTGAAAATCATCGTTCAGCTTCTTTGAAGTGGAATTGGTTTTTGCTGTCCTTTAACATTTGCATTTCTAAACTGTAGCAGTTCAGCTGCTGATCTGTAGGTGGAGTGGCAATTTCTGCAAACCCGGGCTTTGGTAAGCCTTTGGATGGTCAGGCACATGCTTGCTGCTCTGGACCACTGTTTATTCCAGCTGAGCTGCCTTCCTTAAGAGTTGATCTTGGATGCTGATAGAGCACTATCTGCTCCAAGAGAACCCTGGCTCTACTACACTCATTATGCAAGATGTTGGCAGAATGCTGTGCTACAGCAAAAGTTAAATCTGTGTTGGAAACTTTTTTAGCAAAATTTGTGTCAAAATTGAGTTAATAGTCCTCTAGAGCTATATAAGAAAACATAACTGAAAGTATGCCATACTTTTGGCCATCCTTTCAGTTCATTGTTCCTGACTTTATACGCTACCACTTGTATATCCAGTCATGTGAGATGATAAAGATTGACGTCATTCTAAAAAGGGTTAAAAACTCTGTGCTCCGATACAGAATTAGAAGGAGCTTTTTAGAAGCATCTACAGTGAAAGAAAGCATTTCAGTGTATACAGCCGGTGAATGGGTATAAAGGTTTTGTTTGCCTCACCTTCATGTTTTGCCTTTGTTTGCTACAAATCAGTATTCTGAAAGAGGAGCATTTTGTAATTTAAAATGCTGTCTTCCTGTTCCTCTGTGCTTCCATGGTATTGTTTTGTCCACCAAGTTTCTCAAGTCTTATGTAGTTGAATAACAGGACAGGGAGTGTCTAGACAGTTTGTACTAATGCTTGATTGTTTAAAGTGATCACTTTAAAATTAATCTGGATAAATCACTGTGTATTTCTTTATCAGGAATTTGCAGAAAACCATCTAGAGGGTTGTGGGAAGAGAGTCTGAAAAGCTTCCTGGGGTATACATGAAAGCACATTCCCCTATACTTAGAGTGATGTTTCTGCCTCAGAGTATCCCTGGGATCCCATCTTCTGATTTCCCTAGACCACACAATCAAAGGAGTGTGAGGGACTGAGCCAGACTAGAAAGTAAAGTGCATCTTGGAACTTGGAGGGAATAAGAAGGCATCACTGGGAATCCAGTGCTGCCATTTGCATCCTCCCAGTTTATCCATCTCCAGAGCAGATGAGTTCCTCACTTAACATCTTCCTTCCACTTTCTTTACTAAGATTAGTTGTGCTTAGTAATTATAGTTGGAGATTGTGATGGTCTTTCTGTTGTAGAGTTTGGGCAGTGTCACAAGCTGTATTTCTATTAAATTAACAGTTGAAACCAAATTCATCTGTACAGTGCTAGTCCTGATGGAATTAGGGTTCATGACTGGCATTTGTTGGCATTGCTGTCATGCCAACAATGGGTGTGCAAGAAGATGCTCCTTCTCTGTTCTAAAATTCACTAGGCACTTATGGCATGCCATACTGAATTTCTGAATTAGCCTCAGAGTAAAGAATGAAAACTTCAATAGTTTCTTTAATTATTTAGTTATTTATTTAAAAAACAATAATTTTTCTTTTAAATATCTTGAGTTCTTACTGCTGGATAATGATATGTAGTGGTTGACTCTGAATATTTGAAATAAATATAAACAATGTTCTGTTTTTCAGATAATGCAGAATCAATTGATCTCAAACAGTTTTTCGACCTACATTTTTCACATATATATTATGTGTTCTTTGAAAACTTTGTGACTATTGAAGTGGGCCTTAAACAAAAAGGTAAGTATTTCAGACAGACCTCTTTTTGTCTTGATGGCTTGTGCCTTTGTTATGAAGTAAAGCAGGGTGCTATAAATAAAGCTCTGTGTGGTCACAAATGACAATATTAGCCATGCAGAAATATGTTTAAGAACCAACTTTGCAAATGAAGGCAGAGCAATGAGATATGCGCTCAGTGGAGGTGAGCAAAAAAGGTTTGTTCTCCAATGACTGTGTTTGCCATTTTGCAAAGTGAGGATTCTTAAGGTGTTATACTTTGTATTCTGCAGAATTATTCTTTAACAAGATATTGTGTAACTTAATCTCTCCCAGTTGTGGATGCCATAATAGGAAGTTATGCAAATTGTAGCTGTATTTGTGGAGTATAATTTTTATTTGCAGAAGCAGTGCAAAGTTATGGTTGTATAAATGCAGGTTTTTACATGTTTAAGGTTCTTTGTTTTAATAATGAAACTATTTTAACTATTTATTTTTGCAACTAGGTCACAAGTCTCAGAGAGAAGAATTAGATTCTATTCTTTTTATTTTTGAGGTAAGATATTTTGAGTATTTTTTTGCTTTAAGTCCTATTATTCTACAGTTGTCTGTAAATACTTTCCATTTAACTGCATTCCTTCTTACTTTTGCATAGAGCTGAATTTCTGTGCTATGTTTTAAAAATAAAGATTTCACTTGCTGTTTTGCAAGATGTCTTAACTGGAAAAAGATGTTTCTGTGTCTCTAGATAGTTGATTACTCTTTGGTGGTGATATTTCCCCATTGAAGTTCATAGAAAGGTGATTTCTGTTTAGTCATGATATTTTTGACCTTTTGATTGCATGTTATCTCTGTGAGGTACATGGGTGAATGTGAAAGAGAGCTAGTTCATTTGTTCACTAGTTCCTGCATAAAGGAATATTAGGTGATCTGTGCTGTGGAGGCAGTTGCATGGTGTGCTGGAGGGCCATAGCCAGGAAAAATAAGGTTATTTACAAGTTGCAAAAGCCTCTAGTGTAAATGTTGCAAGTCTTGCATGGTAGATTTGGAATTACTAACTGTGCTCTGTTTCTCGTTTCTGGAGATGATCATTGTATTTGTAGAGGTCTTGTCTTCACTGTTTTGGTGTAGCTCATGACCCCTCAGTTGAAAAGGCTGAAGCATATGTTTGCTTGTGCCACAGAGGCAAGTTGACAGCTGAACATCCTAACTGAAGCCATTAGAAAGGTGGAATAACTTAATGCAGTCTGTTGTGAAGCAGAGCAGCTGAGACAGACACTGATCCCAGTCCATTCCCTGTGCTGTAAGCAGCAGTGTCCTTCAGAGGGGTAGTGGAGCCAGAGGACCTGCAGTAACATCTGAAGTCTCCAGTGCAGGACTTACAGGCTGTCAGAGCCTTTGGGATTTTTAGCATTAGGAATGGGGTCACCTTGAAAGGCCAACAATGCTTCCAAAGAAAGCATTTTGGGAATTTTCTAAGTTGATGCTTCAGCTTCTGATCTGTGGCCTTGTGAAAGGGCTGTTTGGTCTTCCAAGGTGATATCTGCAACATACATCCTTGGGTTCTGTTTTTTTATAGAAAATTTTACAACTCCTTCCTGAAAGGATTCATCAGAGGTGGCAATTTCATAGTATTGGTAAGTTGATTTTCTTTTCCTCCCCCTTTCATTTTACTTTTTATTAGTAGCTACCAATTGGTGGCTACTATGCCACTCATTTCCTTACAGTTTAAATGGCTTAACGGGGATTATGGTCTAGAGAATTTTGCAAGCTAGGTGAAGGAAAATAAAAAAGAAAATAAAAGAAACAGACAAAAACCCCTGCCAATGTAATGAATACTCTTCTGTATAGATTTATATTTGGGAATATAGAAATAGAAGAGTGGCTGAGAAAGAACAAAGACAGGTGAAAATAAATATTTTAAATATTTTTTTCCTTATATTCTTTCTCTTAGCAATACATTTAAAAACTGACATGAGATATTTGTAAATGGGGAATGCTGATTTTATGCATTGTGATGACTTGATTTACTTTTAATGTACACATCTCAAAAGTATTTGGGGAAAAATATTCTATGAGTAGGCTATGAAAGGTGATATTTGATTTTTTTCCTTCTGGCATCGAGTCAGTTGCTTGAAGGTATCAAGGTCACCAAGATTAAATTGGAGATTGCCAAGGACTTGTTCAAAAGTGGCTATCAAGTCTGACCGAGAACTCTGACATTTTACTTAATATAGAAAGAACAAAAGCAAACAAATTTTTTTCTCCCTTTTTTAGGGTTGATTTTAAAGAAGCTTCTTCACACTGGAAATTCATTAAAGGTACTGCCAAAAGTTGCATGCAATTTTGTCTACAATACTTGAAAGTACAAATAAGAACATAAGGGCAAATGTTTACAGTAAAAGCCCAGGAATGAGACCCAGATCATGACTTGTGTGTCATGAAAGAATGATGCCAAATCATCAGTTTTATCTCAGTAAAACTACTCACAGTAGTAATGTGTTTATATAGTGTAGCCAGTGGTTTAAAGGATTTTGCATTAACATAGTAATAAGTATTAACTGTTCATTGTTAGGTCAAGGAAGCTGATTCTGGGACTCAGACTACCTTGGAAGTGGAAGATTGTCTATGCCAGGGAGGCCTGCTGGTGTGTAGAGTAATTTAAATAGTTGGGACAAAACAGCTGCACCACTCCTCTGTAAGCCACCTGCCGGCTTCTCTGGTACTGAAATTCTCCAGTATGAGAGCCAAGAAGGGAGTGCTCTAGGACTCTATTACCTTTTTTGAAGGAGAAATGGAAGAAGGTAGAATTGGTCCTTCTGATACAGAGAGCTCACTCACTCTGTTGTTATAATTAATGAACATATTTAGAAATTTTATGTCGGTCTTTGTATTTTCTGAAAAATTCATGTGGCATCTTGCAGTGGTGTAGTCAAGCAAGTGATTGGTTTTCCATGCGTTGGTTTTCTTTCTCTTCTTTCAGAGAAACCCCTGTGAGAAATTCTTTGAGGCAAACAGCAGTGAAGGTGCCAGGCTTGCCCTTGCGTTTCATCAGGAGCAGCAGATGTGTTAGTTTCACTCTGCTGGTTGCTGGGGGTCACACTGTCTGTCCTCATTTTTTTTTATCTCTCCCCTTCTCCTTCTCCCTCCAGGACAAATGGAAATGCTTTTGTTTGTTCTGGCGCAAGATAACTTATTCCATGTTTTTTCCTTTAAGATACGTCGAGAGGGTGTGCGTCTCTTTCTTTTGTGGCTGCAAGCACTTCAAAATAACTGTAGTAGAGAGCAATTATGGATGTTTTCTTGCTTGATTCCTGGATTTTCATCACCACAATCTGAATATGGCCCCCGAACACTAGATAATCTCATTAACCCTCCCCTTAATGTCCAAGAAAGTAAGTAATTTGGTATTATTACTCAATTATTGACATAACTCAAATCTTGTCACAGACAAGGCAAGTTGAAGTAGCTGACATACATACATACATACCCAGGGAGATAATGGAGCTGAGAGGAGTTTCTTAGCAGTTTGTCAGGTCTTCTTCCGTAACAATCTCTGTCTTTTTTGTTGTTGTTCAGAATTAGTTGTTTTTTGTGGTTGTTGGGGTTTTTCCCTCCAAGCAGATTATTGTAGCTTAATGCATAGTGGTGAAAATAAAGTGACCAATTGTGTGTACTTACTAAAAATTGCAAGAGGATCCTGCATCTATTGCAAACTTGCACAGGTGAATTCTGCTTGTGTTGAATACTTGCACTAGCTTTGTTCATCCTCCAGGGAGCAGGCTGTGCAAAGATGTTTCTGATGTGACCTTCAAGAGAATGAGTGGTTGTTAGGCCAATGTGTAAGGATAAATGTGTCTGTGTATGACCAGGTAATTGAAGTTGTTGTATTCTTGCAACTTGGAATCTTCAAAAAGAAACAGACCTTGTAATTTGCAAAACTTGAGGTCTTAAAGGTTTACATGAGTGGAAAAGTTTGAGCATTCTGGGATGAGGTTTTTATACTTTCTGGGGTTTTGTTTATTTGGATTTTTTTAATGGTACGGTCATTATCTTGGCCCTAATCAATAGAGTGTGGATGATTTTTCTCTTAAGATGATTTTTAGGACAGTTTTTCCTTTGTACACTCTAGTATTAAGTGCCTCCTAACTCAATTTGTTCTTGATAGTGGGATTTGAAGCTCATTTATTAATGATTTGCAACTGGATGGGGTCTTTGAATGTAAATGCAAACTGTGCATTGACATGAATGGGACTAAAAACTTGAACACTTTTTCCCCTGAATGTTATGCTTTGCCTTCTTTCCATCTTCTCTTAGTATTTGATTATTTTATTGCTTGTAGAGAAAAGCAGTGTCTCCATGACTAGTAATTAAATTTGCTGGAACACAGCAGATGAATTTCATGGCAGGATAGCTCTGCAAGTAAAATTTTGCTACTTACTTAAGCCCATTTTGGAGTTATCTTGTGAAATTTAGAGTGCAAAGATTAAAATGTGAACATCTAACTACAGGAATAGGAGAAAAATCGACTCTGAACTAGCTTCACTGTGGGGGCAAAGAAGGCTGCAGATAGTCAAACTTAAAGGAAATGTAACTGATCAACTGCTAAATGGGAAAATGGTGAAAGATATAAAGATTTGGCATTTGTGTAGCGTGTTACACTATTGTTTACATAAGTTCCAAACGAAATTTTAAAAAATTTGGGTTTGGCAGGTAGGTTCCGAAAGTGCATAGAGAAGACCTGCTTATTGTCTGCTGTGCTTTTCATATGTGTAAGAAATTAGTTCCATGGTGGTTTAGAAGTTAGAATTTCCTGATTTTCATTAATCTATGGGTGGACTCTTTTACCTGTAATTGTCTCTGCTACTGCAGTGTATTTCTACTTTCATAACTTTGTAGATGTTTACTCATGAGAAGAAATGGTCTAAATGTCAGATGTACTTCTATTTTTCTTCAAATAGCTCAAGTGACTATAGAAGAAATCACTCCACTTGTTCCTCCGCAATCAGGAGATAAAGGACAAGAAGATTTAACAAGCTATTTTTTAGAAGCACTTTTGAAATACATGGTAATTCAGGTATGTTCCGTAATTTTCAAGCAAACAAGTGTGAAACAATTAACACCTCTTTGTCCTTTACAGTAAGTTTTTTACTTGTAGTTCTGCAAATACATATAAAAATGTTTTGAAGAATCCTTCCTTGCCACTCCCTTCTTTGTAAAAAGCAAATTCTTCTAGAAAAATATTCCCTTGTCTTCTGTGTGAAGATTCCTAGATCTTTTACAACAGGATCGTCCATCAGATTGTGGCATGGAGGCAAAACAAGACCTGTCAGTCACTTCTACCAATACTGATTTCAGCTCCCTTCTCATTTTCATCTTCCCTTCCCTATCTAGTTGTCTTCAACCAGTAGATCAGCTGTGTGCAGAAAATGAAGAGTTGAATGAGTATTTAGTCCATGGTGTGCAACTCGGACACACCATGTTCTTCTCTTTTGAAGTTTGACAATTCCATGATCTCAGCCAGTATGGGGCATAGCAGCAGCTTCTGTGAAAAACTGCGGCTCAGCTGTTACGCAGTATGTAATTGATTCGCTGGCCAGTTAGCACATGCTGCTTCTGAACCTGCTGAGCTGTCATGTGCTGCATGCCATGGTAGGTGTTGCTGTGTCCTGCCTTCTGGGCCACACTTGTCCCTCAGAACCCAGTTGGGGACCTATAAGTATTTCTTCACACTTAGGCAGATTTTGCTAGAGAAGATGGACAGTGTACAAATATATGTTAAACCATAACATGTGTTAAAGCCATATTTCATGGCTCCCCTTTATCCATCTTTCTCTGAGTACTTGCCATGCTGGAATAATTTCCAGCCTCATTTTATTGCTTCCAGCGTCTCCCGCTTTGAATAGAGGTCTTCATACTTGTGGTCTCTAGTGTAAGCTTAATGCTAGCTATTTACTTTGAAGAAAAATAGCCCTTATATTTTTGAAGACAACTGCCTTTTCTGTAATAAATTGTTAGTTTATATTTAAATTCTGATAGGTCATTGAGACAGGTGTCATAGAGCTTGTTTACTATGTGAGTGCTGAAGTAGTTCTCTGAAGTCCCTTTAGATGCCAATGATAGTTGCAAGGTTCTTTGATACTAAGTTATGATAAAGGACTTTGTGTCACTAAGTTATATATATATATCAGCTAATATGTTGAGTTATATTGGGGGTGAAATATATGCATATATATTCCACTCTAGACACCTGTTGCCCTGAAAACGGATCATAATAGAACTGTGGCCTTTGAGTAAAAAATGGAGAAGTAAAGGGGAAAGGAAAAAAAAGAAAATAAAATGAAGTCTTTTTTTTCCTTTATATTATTTATGATAGACTTGGTAGATTACCTAGCTCTGCAGGCAGATGAATTCTCAGGAACAAAGATGGAAACTGCATATTATATTTCTTGAGGAGCATGTACCATGCTTGGTACTACTTACCATGTAGGAAAACATTTCATAAAGGGGAATGCTTAGCACTCACAATCCATGAAAGTACATTTGTGTAACTCAACTTCAAAGTTGTATCTTCTGCTGCTTGTGGTTGAAAAATTTGTTTGTTTGATGTTGCCAATTACACAAATGAATCCAAGCACCTATTATGATGACTGTATGGACACTTGTTAGTCAAAATGTCTTAAAAGAATTTGTCAAAGAAATATTTTGAATGGCATGGATAGTTACTCTTTTTTATTAAACATTTTGAAATATAAAAACAGTTTCATTAAAAACAGTCAATTTGGGCATGCTCCCCGTTTTGGCAAGATGACTGCAAAAGCGAGTGTATTTCTGTTGGTTTCAGTATTTTATGTGTTCATTTTGAACCAATATTTTGGAAGAGAATGATCTTTATTTCATTGACATTTCCCAGCTAGTTTTTGTTTCATTTTTCTAAAACTATTTGTTGAAATATATATGATTTTGTTTCAAAGAAATAACTTAAAAAGAGGACATTTCATGAGTTACCTGTTCTACTTGTAGATATTTACTTTGTCCAAATTCTTGTTTTAAGGTTAAGAGTTTAGAATGGAAGAACAAGGAAAACCAGGAAAAGGGATTTTCATTTTTATTCTCAAATTTTAAGAAATACTACTTACCTTCTATTTTCCCCAACATCTGTAAGGAGACCAGCTTGTATAACCCTATACTTGGTAAGTGTTAACACAGCTGATAAAATCATTACATTTTATCTAATAGCGATGTTATGATCTGATTAGTGAGAGATGCCTCTGCCCAAATTGAGGTGACAACAAGAACAAATGCTGGTTCAGGAGTACTGACTTTATTTTGTAACACTGACTGCATGGGGAAAGAAAAGACAGAGGGAGAGGGAGAGAGGGAAAAGGAGGGAGAAAGTGTGGGAGCAGAAGGTGGTCACCACCGATGGATCCTGCGGTGTCTAGTTGGGCCTTCTTCGCCCTGGGCTTGGTGTTGGGGAGCGGGTCCTGGTTTGTTCATCTGTTAGTAAGTTCTGTGCTGAAAGGGGTGCTACCTCCACAAGCTCTGCTGCTTACAATCAAATCTTTTCAGTATTTATACATTTTAGAAACAAAGGAATTATTGCTAATTGGCAGCAAGTGATATAGTTCTCTTATTAATTACTATTCCATCTTCCATTGGTTAAATGCATCTTATGCTAATAAGTCTGCTTGTTCAGTCTTTCTCTTCTTTTGGGATGGTGGGTTTCTTAGGTTGGTGATACCCCTGTGGAATTACCTTTTACCCAGCTGGAACTGATTTAATCAGAATTGCTGAGATTGTTTTAATAATTTCTTCCATACCTTCTGCCAAATTTTCTTATGGCTCCTAAATTCTGCATTCTTTGTATCCACTATCAGTAATACATGGTTCTTCCTAAGCTTTGTTAAGCTCCCCCTAGGTCCTAATACCTGAACAGCAGTTCTGCCTTTATACAGTCCAGGTTCCAGGTGTCCACAGAGGTGTGTTTGGGGAAGCTTTGGTGGCCGTTGGTGGCCACAGATGCCACCTTCCCATAACTTGGGATGATGCTTTTTTGACCAGTGATATGCATATAAGTAGGTGCTCCTTGTCACTGTCTGTCACAGAGGGAGTGTGATAACCAGGATGTGCTAACCAGATCTAGCCTCTGTCAAGCCTGGAATTAGCACCTTCCTGTCACAAATTCCTCCCTTCTGTGGCCTTAGCAATGTTTGAGACAGGTGATTGTGCTTTCTAACTCTAACAGGACAATATAGCAAAGCAGTTTTTGGCTTGAGTCATGTTGTCCATGAAGGGCATTCTCCAAATGTATTTGTCATGAAAGAACATGTTAAGATTCCTGTTGATGATTTTCAGTTCTTTGTTTGTGGAAGCCTCTGACCCTTTCATTAGAGTCAATCTTGCTCTGTTAACCTGAATGAGGTAAATTAAATGTTCTTGTGAAACCTTTCTATAATGTAACCATTGCTGATCTCAGTTGTGCTCTGAAGAGAAACTACTGCTGCCAAAATAAAAGGTGTTAGTGTGCTATTCTTTGGGTGTGTTGGTTTTATCTGTACAGAATCACAGTGTTTGGATTATACAGTGCTTGTTCACATTTTTACATTTTTGACAGGGCAAAGTTAGGTTTTTGTGCGGACTGCATTTTTTTCAAGAGCTTGCAGTAGGAAAATGAAGTTAGGGTTTAACATAGTTTTCAAAGCTGATAGTACTAGAATGTCTCTTTCCATATAGAGAGTGGAATGTTCAGTGTTTTCTAAGCAAACCCAAGTTTTACTCAGGGTTTTTAGCCCATTTTAAACCAGAATGTTGTTTGCAAATCTTGATTTTGTTCTCTCAGGTTTACATGCACCCATGCACGTGTTGGTTGTAGGCCGACAGAGTTCAAGACTCCTCTTTGCAAAGCAGTACTTTGTACATAGGCTTTAAATTACCATTTTGTCACTTGAGTCACACAGTCACATCACCATTCCTCTTATCTGTTGATGCAGCATCTCAGAAGGACTCTCCAGAGCAGTGATCTCCAGACACAATTCCATATTCTAAAATAAGGCTTTTGGGGAAGTTTGTTGAAGAGGTCTTAGCTTCTTCTGGTCCGTGTACATTTATTTAGATTTGAAAGATGGTTGTGTCAAAGCCATATTCTCTTGGGAAAGACAAACACCGGGCTTTCTCATCTACAGGAGAAGAACCAGTATGAATACAACCATAAGTAACAGTAGAATAAGAGTTATTGTCCAGATGCTGAAGAGGTTGAGTGATAAAATAGCTACAAGAGGGACAGTAAGCAGTGCTGAGAAAGCAAACCTACTGTTTCTTGATGCTCCAGAACAAGAAATATCGAAGTGCTATTTTTCTCTTTCTGTGAAGATCTTGATTGAGTCTTCCATAGAAGTGTTACTGTAGTCCTCTGTTTTTCGGTGAATGGTAAACAAGAAATTTCCAAGGCCTTAGTTAAGAAGAGGACAATGGGAAACAAGAAGAAATGTGCATAGATCCCAAGAAGTACTGTGCCTTAGACTGTGCACAGTGAGCAACTATAATGAGGATTTTTGGAACAATAGAGTGATGAAAACAACAGAAGCATTGGTAAGTTGAATAATTTTTTCTCCTCGAAGATGTTCTTCTCTGACATGCATCTTCCCAACCTATTTGAAAATAATCCTGTGCTTGTTCTTAATTTACAGCCTTGAGACAGAAGGCAGGGTAAACTTGGGCACTGAGCCTGCTACTAAGAACAATTCTTATGCTACTGGTGTAGTGTTTAATTTAGGGGAAGTCATGAGTACAAATCAGAACAGTAGTTTCAGTAAGCCAGCATTGCTACAGGTCTTTACTGGAGACAGTATACTGGACTGAGATTTCTTTCCTTCTTTCCTGATAAGTATGTTGCCTACAGCAACAAGCACCAAGCATTCCAGTTACAAGAAGTATTGTGGCTCCTTCAAATTCTGGCTTTAGTATTACAGACTTGGAAGAGGAATACAGCATTAGAAAAGCCCATGAGATTGTTTTTTGAGGGGAGTTATGGTTTTTTTTAGTTTGGTTTGGTTTTGTTTAGGGGGGTTGTTTTTTTTTTGCTTTTTTATGTTTTGGTTTGGGGTTTTGTTTTTTTTTTTTTTTTGCCTTAGTGTTTATTTTGTTTGTAAAGTCTTTGTTAAATATCTGTTGAGATTGACTTAGAAGTTGTTTACTAAGAGCTACAGATATGACAATAATATTCAGGAGCATTGCTTCTTTTGTCATAGTAATGTGCCTTTTTGCCATTTCCAAGCCATTTAGATAGCCTCCTTCATTTACAGGGAGACACTAATGTGGGCTGTTCTACAGCTATCTTTAGCTCTTCATTCCTTATGAACCCTTTATTGTCTTAAAAATTAGGCATGGTCAAAGCTTACAGGTGTGCAGTGTGTTTTTGCTAGCCTGTTCACTTTCTACCCTGTGTATGTCTTCCACTACCTTCAGCTTCCTTTTCTTTTTGTCATCAGCTCACATCAGGTTCCCAGAGGGGGAAGGGCAGGGGGTGGGAAAAGCCCAAAACACAATAGAAAGAAAAAATGGAAAGTTGGGGGATGGGAATATTTATTCTTGTGCTGTTTGAGTCCATCTAACAAGATCTGTTTTGCTTTGGTTTTATGTCTGTGTTCTCATCTGAAGCCTTCATACCTTCTTCCAAGATGGACAGAATTTGAAAATATATGAAGAGCTGGAAGGAGGATACATTTGAGAAGCAGCTGGAAGGAGGATACATTTGAGAAGCAGCTGCAGCACATAATGCTATTGAAACATGTTAAAGAAAGAGGATGTTCTGAGAGGTTATCATGAAACAAGGAGGAGACAGTGTGCTGCAAAAACATGTTTGCTGCAAAACCATGTTTACTGCATGTTTAGTCCTTCTGAAAATGCTGCCAGTACTGCAGCCTTTGTGCTCTGCTGAATGCTAGTAGATACCAGAGAGAACTGATTTGTCCATCTTTAAATGCTGTGCTACCGGGCATTTGCTTTATTTTTCACAGATTGTACTGTTACACATGCTTGTTTAAGATACCTTAATTTTTAATTTTCTTACTAACCTGCTGCTTTCCACAGAATGAAAACAATGTACTGGGGTTTTATTATTTGCAGTAAATAAACCATTTGTAAACTTGTCAAAGAGTATTCTGTGCATTTGTTATGTACTTAGGTATATTATACGCAGGAATCATAGGTTTTTTCCTTTAAGAATAGTGCTTTCATTGAACAGTGTGGATATAGTTTTGAAGTTCTTGCAGGAAACATTCCTCAGTTCAGCAACATCATGATGGCTCTATCACTGCTTATGTATGTGGCTTTTGAAATGCCACTGAGATAGACCAGTGTGGATATCCTCAGTGCAGGTGCTGGATCTTGCGTATTTGTAATGATAACAGGGAAATCTTTACAGCAGTCTGGCAGACACACTGGTTGCACTTTAGATGCCTTAAAAAGGCTGTCATAATATAATTGCTTAGACAACAGTTGATTATTTCTTCACTGCTGTCCAAATTTGTCCCTCTTGGATTCTAACATCATAAACTGGCAAAGTTACACAGGATCCTTTAAAACAACTCTTGACTTTGCTGTAGGAAGATACAGTTAGGGAATACCTTTGCATTGTTCAGTGTGACTTTTTAAAATCTTCTTTGACTCTCAGCATTAGTATCCTTTAACTGCTTTCTGGTTGGCCTGTAAAACTTCTCTCTTGCTCGTGTACTGCAGGCTACAGAAGAGTTAAGGCAGTGCTGACATAACCGTCTTTGTTCAATCTGTCACTCTCTGTATATGGATAGGACCATCATTTTTCCATGCTTCCGTCTTTTTGTTAGTTGTTTTTTTTGGTTTGGATTTTTGTTTTGGTTTGAGTTTCCTGGGGTTTTTTTACTGTCACTAGATAGAGATCATGATACTGAAACACTAGCATCAGGGTGTCCTGGCAGCACATATTATAATCAGTCCTTACACAAATGTTTGTCTTCTTTTTGTATTGGAGTATATCTCATATTTGCCCTTACAGGACTAGGACTACAGTGGGTTGCCATGCCACTTTCAGAGAAATGTCATTTGCACATGAAAGTATCATTGCTACTTCAGGTTGATGATGGTAATGCAGAACTATTCTGCACCATGTCTTGGGCTGTAAAACCCAGTAATGCCATTTTGCAGTGTTAAGTCGCAGAAAAATGCACAATTAAAAAATGTTATCCATGTGTCCCCCCATCTTTGTAGTGCTTTTACCACATATGTTCTTTCCATCCACATTGAGTTAAGTACTGTCATGGGTTTTTTCTGAAGCAGATTCAGGAGTACCGATGACTCTAGTGCAGTAGAGAACCAGAAAGGCTAAACAGTTCTGAACCATCATGGGACGGTGAAAATGGAGTTGTCAGCTCTAGTCCCCGAACAATCACAGTTCTGCCAGCTGATGTGCCCCTGAGCATCCTTTATTTCATTCCCTACAAATCAGTATAGAAGCTATTGCCTCAGAGTCATCTTGCAGCTAAGTCATAGGAAAATGTACGTGCCTGTGGTCTGGCAGCAAAGTCTAACAAAATTAGCCAGTGCGAATGGGGCCCTAGGTGAAGCTGCAAAGCTCATGTGGCTTTGCAGTAGGATTTCTCTGTTCCATTCATCTTTATTCTTTTGCAGGGCCAGAAGAGGCTGTGTTTATTGCATTTGCATTTTGGAATTATTTATCTCCCACTGTAGCCATGATAAGATTTGTCAATATATTAGTTTTATATGGAAGTAGTTTTCTTGTATAGGTCATAGTCTAGTTGACAGTTATTTTGCTACTTGGAACTTCATAGTTTTCAATGAAAATTTGAAGTAGTAAGTTTGCTGAAGTTTCTTTAAATATTGAGTATAACGTAGTTTGGAAGAACCTAAAGATAATAAAATGTGTTTACTTACATAGAAAAAAAAATGTAAGCAAAAACATAAGGCTATAGAAATAACTTCCAGATAAAAAATTAAAGGTTCCACATAGCAGAAATAAGTTTCTGTCTTTTGGACCAACAGTGTTGTCTCCCTTCAGGAGAAAATTCAAGTGTTTTGATGTCTTTTATGTTCTTGACATTTTCTCTGTTGCATCCATTCCAGTGCATCTTGGAATGAGTGGTGCAACAGTGAATGCAGCAAAACTGCACCTCTGAAAGTTCATGTGTATTGGTTATGATTCTAGGATTTCTTTCTTATGCAGATCTTTTTCTCTGCCTGTATTTTTAAGATGTTGTATTTTCATACAGATATACCACAAATGAGACCAAAGCCACACTACGTAATAGTTAAGAAAGATGCTGAAACCAATGAGGCAATCTATTGCACAAAGGAACCTTTCATTAAGGCTCGTGTTATTGTCATTCGATGGTTGGTGTCTTTCTGGCTTGAGCCAAAACCTCATACAGGACCTCATATTCCTGGGATGGAAGGTGAAAATGTGCCAAAGAATATTCAGGTAAAACCAAATACACAAAAATATATAAGTTTTCATGTTTTTGGTTTAATTGTTATGTCAGCAGTGTGCTCTTCTCCAATAATTACGACTAATGAAAAGTTTTTTTAAAAAAAGTAATTTCTAAACAAATCTTATGTTTATTAATTCTATTTGAAAGTACCTGCAATGCTGCTTTTTTTTTCAAATTTTGTGATTTGTTTTTAATCAGCTGGACATTAGAAGCCTTAAAATGCAGTAAATCCTTTTGTTTGTTTCTTTTTTCTTTAATTCTTTTAAAAATTATACTTAAATAGTATTGATTTATTGCTGTACTAAAAATGAACTGTGGAATATTTTTAAACTTTTTTTCAGAGAGCAGCTGCTAGCATGGCTTCAAGGGAGGACAGCAAAAATGACAGTACTGATAAGCAGGATAGAAATGCAGAACCAGAACAATCTCATTCTAATACAAGTACTCTAACAGAGAGAGAACCAAGTTCTTCCAGCCTCTGCAGTATTGATGAAGAGCATTTAACTGATATTGAAATTGTCCGAAAAGTCTTCTCTTCTAAAAGAAACAATGTTAATTTTCTAACTGAGATTTTTCGACAGGTAAAAAACTCTAGAATACAAGAATCTTGATTATTATATTGTATATTTTTATTGTCATGGTTTTCTTTCAAGAGCATTTGTTAAGCAGAACATTATAAGTTACAGGTTTTTTCAGTCATTCTGCCTTCAAAAATCAAGAAGCTAACATTCTGAAATACTTTCTCTGTAGAATACCCCTAGTTCCAATTTTTCTAATTTTATATCTTTAACAACCAGTTTAGCAACATTTAACTTGTACTTCACAGTTCCCCATAGAAGGGAATGTTTAATCTTTTCATACATCAACACTGTAGGTATTAAAACTCACATATTAACATAAGCCTCCTGTGGGAGTCTGCAGCTGTTAAAGAGCTGTTTTAGGAGCATCTGAATGTCCTTTCCTTGATAGTGTTCATCAGAAGAGTAGGACAGATGGCTATAAAAGGTAGCAGCTTCTGTTTCTGACTTCACTGCAACCAGAAATGTTAGCTGAGCATACTCAGAATAGTATTTCTCTACTGGAAACTATTAAAACAAATTTAAACTGAGAACATATGCCAGAATATGGAGTCTTTATTAATAGTAACTTAAGGGTTCAGTGTGGGAGAATAGAATAAGATAAATTTTCTTTATGCCCCATGCTATAGATCAAAAGACACACAGAGATTTCTGAATAATAGTAAAGAAAGGTATACTAAGTTTCAAGTTAAATGCACAACATTAATTGCTTTAAACATCAGAAAGCTGAACATTTTAAATCTTGTTTATCTGAATGAAGTAAATATTTTTGAATGAGGCAAATAAATGTCAGAAGCTTATCCACATCCCTTGTAGTCAAGAGCTTGGACACATTACTGAAGGACATAGCAGAGTTATCTGAATTCAGCTGACACTCAAGGGTTTACAGAGACCGAGACATTGAGTGTAGAGTATAAATTGTCAATGGTCTACTTTTCACTGTACGCACAGTGAAAAGAAGCAAATCCAATTTTCTTAATTCTTTTCAAAAGTCATTCTGTGAGTTTATGTAGATTATTTGGATTTCATGTGCAATTATGAAATCTTATTTGCATCATTATTTAGCCAGGAGTTTTCAGTGTAAATTAATTTCTAATACACAAGATGTTTGTAGTGTTTCTAAAACATGAGGACTAAGTTATTCCTGTCAAGAGGAGGTTTCAGTGGTACTGAGTGGTGGAAAGATTGTCTGTAGAGAACCAGTTTTATGCATTTTAGACTTGAGGGTACAAAAAAACGTGTATGGACTTGCAGGAGAATGTTAGACTTGATGATGAAGTATATGACTGAACTTGTCAGTTTAATCCTGTAATACATAGCTGAATTCTTTTTTGTGTGATAATGGTATGAAATCTCTGTTTCCAGAGTGAACATACTACCTGTGTTAAGTGGACCCTCCTTAAAGACATGGGCAACTAGTTTTCATCAGTCACAGCAGCACAGACCCTGTAAAACTGAGTGTTAGTGTAGTTTATCTGGTCTTCTGAATATATAGTTAGGGCATCATGGTCTTTGCTAAGTGTATTTGTAGTTCATTAAAATCTGACTAATGTTAAAAGTTTCTGGTCTATGACTAGTTGTTACTAGCACAGCCAATACAGAAAACCTTCTGAAGAGGGCACTGATCAGCCATTGTACCAACTCAAATGCATGATTTTTAGAGACAATAATACTGAAGTTTTTTCAGGGAGTAGTTCACGTTAAGGATACTGTTTTGTAAAATCTTAATTAGCTAAAAATAAGATAGAAGACTACCAGTATTGTGTGTCACTTGAATTTTTCTCAGTCATTTAGAGCTGGTTTAACTCCACTTTTCCAAATCCTCTGAATGGAAGATGTTGTAAAAGAAACTTCTGCTCGTTTGTTTTACATATTTTGATGAGTGTTTGTGTCTTAATTGCAGCAGGATAGGTGCTAACTAGATACACCCATATGGTGTATTCTTATCTTTTTCAAAGTATTTCTTGATAAGCTTTCTTGTTTAAATGTGGGGTTTTTTCATGTTTTCAGTTTACATATGAAGAAAGTGAGCAAACATTTAAGTTTGGCAATAGTTTGAATACGGGGATCCAACAGTGGCTCTTTCCACCTTTATCTCTTAGGACTTGCACATTATAGAGCCCAACTTATTTCAAATATTGTAACAGTTGTTTTTTTCTTTCTTTTTCTACTTCCAGGCATTTCTGTTGCCGATATGTGAAGCAGCTGCTATGAGGAAGGTGGTGAAGGTGTATCAAGAATGGATTCAACAAGAAGACAAACCTTTATTTATGAAAGAACCTGAAGAAATAATGCAGTGCACAGCTGTAGATTGTGAAGAAAATGTTGATCATAATTCTTCAGAGAAAGGAAAAGAAAGAGAAGAGGTAAAATATTATTGGTTAATATTTGTGCATTAATCTGCCAGTAGACAGAGATGTGGCTTCCTTGATAGTTCATTTGTGGTTTTCTTTGGTGTCAGAGCATTTATTGAGGAAAATCAATGGTAAAACACTGTATGGATGAGCTACCAATTTTATCCATTATCTGTAGCTTTTAATGTGCTTAGTTCAATTTAAAATTTCATATCATTTTATGAACTGTTTTCAAGATGTGGATTATACAGTATGCCAACTATCAACTGTGTAAAAATTATATACAAATAAAACGGTGACAAAAATAGTAGTTACTTCATTCAGTTAGTTTAAGATAATTGCTACAAGCCTCATGAAATATTGTTGTGTCTCAGGTGCATTTGTCTGCTGTCTGCTGTTGTTTATTATTTAGTACGTATTATATCCTTTTTCCTTTAATATAAAGCCAAAATACTTGTCTAAAACTCTGTGGAATTTTAAGAAAAAATATTTTTCAGGAAAAAGGGATGAACTCTAGTCATGGAGTTAGAAATTCAAACTGGACAAGAAATGGCTGTTATGAAGACACTTTGCATAAAACATCTGAAATTGATTCTGAAGAGCAAAATGTACGAGCTGGAGTGCAGTCAGTATTGCAGGTATGAAACAGACTTGGTATTTAATTTCATCTGAATTATCTATCTGAAATTACCTAAAATTCTTGTTATCAGCACATAAAGAGTGGATCGTAGTGCAATACTTCTTCCAGGGAATCCCATGCATCTCTAAAGCATGTCTAAATTTTAAAATTATTTTATATGCAACAAGTATGATGATAAAGGTTAGACAAATGACACTGGTTCTCTGTATCTTTATTGACCTGAAGTAGAACAATGTATAGACCAGTGCTGGGTAACACAATTTAAAAAAATTAATTTTGCATTGGAACTTAAATTCTCCTCTGCATTATATTAGAGAAAAAAGAATCCTCATGCTACTGCAACATCTTCAAATAAATATAATTAAGCTTTTATGAGAATGTTTAGAGGCTTTTTGCTTTTACGCTATTGGTCACAAAAGCCAAACCATCCAATCCTGTAGTTTTTCTAGTACTATTAATAAGGTGTACAGGGATATTTTTAATCTTTTTCTGAATTTACCGCATGCTTGAAAAGTTTGCTGAGGCTCCATAACACTCTGGTGATATCATTAAGAAAGCAAGAGTTGCAGTTGTATCCTAACAGAAGTTCTTTAATAGCTTCTAGGCAGTTTGACAGGGTAGAAATCATGTTAATTTCAAATATTTAGCAAAATATTTGAAAGCAAAAGCTGTGGAAAATTTGGAGGGTATAATTTGAGGGTCTTTGAAATGCTCTTATGGTTATAAAGTGTGTGCATTTTATGTATATGTGCGTGCACATAAATTCATATAGGTGGGTATATTACTCTGGCCTCCATAATATTCTTATATCCAGCAGAAAATTGATCCTGAACAAAATAAAATAATGTGCATTTGCCACTTTACTGTGTTCACTTCTACTGTGTGTGACCATGCTAAGTAAAACTCATTTTTACTACAGCTTGAATAATTTTATGGATAGTTTTCTTTTGTGCTGTACACTGTTACACATATAAAGAAACTTTGTAATTGAAATCACTTTTAAATTCAAATACATTAAAGTAATTTAAGCTTCATAATCTTTGTTTCAACAACTTTTTAGAGTATGAAGTGTTACTGAGGAAAGAAATAGGAAGTATCTGTATCTGTTTGCAATATACTACTAAGGCTTACACATCTGACAATGTCTTGAAGATTATTCACGTTGAAGTTTTTTAGACAAAGGTTCATTTGACTACCAAATATCTTTTTTTTTTTAGCCTGAAACAGAGCCAAGACATCATTCTAACCCAGTACCATGTCTCAATTTGAGAGATTTCCTGACCTGGAAACATGTTTGATTTTCCCTGTGAATCAATAATCCAAGACTTCTGTCTTGAGTTTTTTTCCCATTTAATGCTTGCATAGACTTATTTCTAGGCATTTAGAGTAGGTTAGGTTAATTAGCTGGGGCTAGTGAATGTAAAAGTGCATACTAATAATTTTTAAAAATCCAAAGCTTTTGGTAGAGGGAAGTTATGACTTTAGTACCACTGACTTCCTGTACATGTAAAAAAAAAATTTAAAATCTAGGTCTGAGATTCAAGTGCATTCTAAACTTACATAAAAACATAGTAACACTTCAGTAACTGCTTCTGTAGCTCCTGCAGTGTCCTTGCCTACTTTTAATTCTGAAGGCCCTAATTTACTGCCCACTGAAGTCAGTCACTTTCGGGAACATGTCCAGTTTCCTACTTTTGGTAAGCTTTACTGATCCCAGTGGGATGAATGCTTTAGTTTCCCAGAACATAATACAGGCTGTGTCATGCTGAAGCACACACAGTGTACCAGGACTATTTCAAACAATTTACCATATATTGTATTAGTCAGTTCCTGGCTTAGAGGTGGAACTTCTGTGCAGTGGACTTCTTTCTGGGACATTTTTGTCCATCATATTAAACTAATCAATTTGAGTAGTTTGTTGTATCATCTCATTATGAGAACAAGAATATACAAATAAGTTTTGTAGAAAAAAGCATTGTTGCTTAATCATTACTTCAAACTGACATATTTAAACATGCACTTCTGTGTGCATCTGCAACCTTTTCTTATAGAAAAGATTTTCTGTTACAGATTTTTTCTTCCTGGTTCTACCAACCGAATTGCTGAAAACATCAGAGTGTTTCAGGATCATGACATCCTCTCTTTTCTGCTTACAGGTTTTTATAATAAATTCTTCAAATATATTTTTTCTTGAACCTGCAAATGAATTTAAAGCTCTGCTGGATGAACACACTGATATGTGCAAACGTGTTCTCAATATCTACCGCCACATGGTAGTCCAAGTGACTATGGACAAGAAGACATGGTAAAATGCTAATGCTTTTATCTTAGATTATTAGTTCACAACACAAATATCAAAATTTACTTGGTAGTAAACACTGTAGAGTGGTATTGGTTTTATGAACCAGTTCCTCTAAATCAGTAAATACCCAAACTAGAACACTACAGACACTTAGCACAGGGGAAGTTATTTGCTTTCTTAAAGCTTCTAGTAAACTCCTAGTTAATTTGTGGCAGCTTAGACCTCAGTGCAAAAAGACTAATCTGGGATATGCAGACTGTTACTAAGGAGCTACTGATGATTTTTTGCAGGGCATTTTGCCCATGTATCAAAGCATTAAAATATTGAAACATATGAAGCTTCACAGCCTTATTTAAAAATAAACACAAAAGCCCCAGACAAGCATGGATAATTATTACAATCAGATGTGTGTTGTTCTTGACCTGTAATTGTATACAGGAGTCTGTGTACTGTGTAACTGTGTCATGCCTTTCCAGTTCTTACAGTGCCTAGCAGGTATAAGAGACCCTGCTTTAAAGGAATTCCTGTTATTTCCCACTCCTTTAAATAGTAGTCTGTGATCAGGTACTATATTGCCACCATTCTCCATTACAAGGAAGAAGTAGCAAGGGGATTTCAAATGTCTGATTTATTCAATTTTATCTTGACTTTATCTTCAATCTGTCCTGAAGTCTGGGTAAGTAAAGCTGGCACTATGTGTCATGTAAAGCTTGTCTCCTCTTCTGAGGAGCCAATTTAGCTGGCCACTGGGAAATTTGGGACTGATAATAGTAAACGGATTCTACTAGATTGGTATTTTCTTTCCCAGTTTCACATCAGTGTAAAGAAGTGACTGTAGATCACAATGGCAAAGATTGTGCCACACAAAATAATTCGTGAAGTATGTTAATGATAATATAAAATTACAAAACCTGTAATTCATGGAAAAAGAAAAAGCTCAGATTGAAAATACAGTTAAAACTTTCCCTCTAATTTCAGGCTATTGAAGGTGATAGCAGTTGAATTACTTGGAAGAAAATATTACCGGGCAACAGGGATTCCTCACTTTTAAGTGTAAAAAAAGATTGGAATAATTTCTTTTGCAATAACCAAGTTAGGCTCTTTTTAATCATTAGGACATTTTTGGAATGTGTTTGAGCAAATAAGGCTTGATTATTACTTTTAAAAATACCTTGGTATATACAGAGGTATAACAAAATGGTAACTCTTAAGTTTAATACTGTTTTGCAGGGAGCAGATGCTACTTGTGCTACTCAGGGTAACTGAATCTGTGCTGAAAATACCACCCCAAACTTTCTTGCAGTATCAAGGAAGAAAAAACTCCACTTTAGCTGGAAGACTTGCAGGACCTCTTTTCCAGGCAAGTAAACATAAATTCACTTGAATTAATTCAACCTAATTTTCATCAATGGATTGGATACGGCAACCGCAGTTGGCTAGTTTGTCATCTTGTATCACTGGTATGTTACCCAGATAATGTGAATGGTGTGGGTCAAAGAGCTGGTTACATTAGTTACTTTCTGTCATATTTTAATGGCACTGTGACAAGAGTATTTCAGGTACTGTAAAATTCAAGAATTGTTGAGTTGGAATAACTGCGAAGATAACTGGCAGTGTGTGCAGTTTTAGTCTGCTGCCATAGCAAAATTAGCTCAAGTCAGCATGAAATCTTCTGTGTTATCCATGCCTAAATGATGGATTTTGTTATTTCCTAGAGAATTCTGTAATTACTTACAGAAAGCTGTAGCAAATCTTTTCAAAATTGACAGTTGCAAAGTGCTGTTGTGGTGTGTTCTCAGTGACTAGGATCTGTAGAGTCTCCAGTTACTTTAGCAGAACAAAAAAGAATACACAAATAATGGGTCAAAGCAGTTGTTCCTATATCTAAGTCAGAACCCTGTGTTAACATTTGATAATTCATTAGAAGTCTGTATGTATTTGTGAGGAAAAGAATGTCAGGACTACACAGAAATTTCTGTGGCAGTTTGAAGTTTTCTTTGAAATAGTAACATATGAATGTTGTCAGCTAATGCTCACAATCCAACTTTTCTCTGTTCTTTTAGACTCTTATAGTAGCTTGGATCAAGGCAAATCTAAATGTGTACATTTCTCGAGAACTTTGGGATGACTTGCTGTCTGTAATGTCATCACTGACATACTGGGAAGAGCTGGCCACTGAGTGGTCACTGACAATGGAGACACTTACTAAAGTATTAGCTAGAAACTTGTATAGCCTGGACCTCAGTGACCTGCCACTGGATAAATTAAGTGAGCAGAAGCAGAAAAAACACAAAGGCAAAGGTAAGACAGCACTGTATGTACATCATTTGAATTTGAGCTGGTGTTGGGCACAGGATGATTTTGGTCTCACTTTTTTTTGTATACCTAGTTAGGCATCTCCATCGCTTGAAATAACCCTGTTTCTTTAAGGCAAATCTGCTTTTTAGAATTGCCACAACATGTTATTTCTGCAAATAGGCACATTTGGAATGTAGTTCTTAAAATGTTACACCATAGTGGGTTATGCCTTTCTCCTTTTATCAAAGAAATTAAATAATTGAGTCCCAGTCATAACTTCTTGAAAATAACAAACACTACTCAGCTGGTGAAAACTAAGCCATTGCAAGCACAATTGGAATATTGGTCCTGAAATGTTAAAAGATGAAATGTAAGGTGAACATAGCTTTCTTGGGTATTAACTGATCACTAGCCCATCATGAAGACAGGCTTGGTTATGATGAGACCTTGTGGGCTACAAAAGAGAAAAAGAGAAAGTATAATTTAATAATCCATGAGTGGTACCTGTTTTTAAACTGATTCCTAAAAAATGCATAAAATACTCTGTAAGAGATAATATGGGGAGAGGAGGTGGCTGCTTACTGTGGCACAGTTCCGGGATTGGTAGGGGCAGGATGTTTGTCCTTCTGGATAGATGTCTGGATTGAAAGTTTCAAAACCTGGATTCTTTTCTCAGTTTGAAGACAGAGCTTCAGCTTCGTTTCCACTTCTGTAAAACATGGATAATGGCAATGTTCTCCCTTAAAAAGTGCACTGTGATCTAATAGTGAGAGGCAGGATTATATATAGGGTGTGTAACAAAGATGTAAAAACATGTTATTTTTAGGCTACTTTTTATCTCTACAGTCAAATCTGAGGGAAGGTGCTTCCTAGTACTATCTTAGGGTGTGTCAGTGAAAAGCAACCTATGTGGATTCCCTCTCTTAAAGAGGACGTTACTATAGGCTTTTTTTTGCTTAAAGTATTTCACATTCTTCTGTGCCTCATCTTAAGCAGAGTCATCATTCAGCATTTTGTTTTGGTTTCTGCTGTGTGATAACTGGGCAGAAATACATCTCTCTGTAGTTGCCCTTGAGAGGTCATTCCAGACCATGCATTTTTTGTTTTCCTATACTACAGACCTTTCTTCTTTTTCTTACTAAAAAAACACAGGTTAAACAAAATAAAACAAACAAAAACAAACACCAAGAAAACAAATAAACAAAACCCCAAAACAGAGCCAACCCCCCTCCGCAAAAAACTAAAAAAAAAACCAAACAGCAAAAAAAGAACAGTCTAGTATAGGATAAGAATGTGTACAGTTATCTGAATATATACTTTAAAAAAGCATTTTGAATCATCTGAGCAACATGAGGAAAGTTTATGTTAGCCTTCAGTAACAAAATTTCAGAGAAGGCCTCCATTGCTAAATGTGAGTTGCAGAGTCAAGTCCAGCTTTAAAATTAATAGATATCATACAAATTATGCCAAATTTCTTGGCCCCTGTTTGTTTGCTAAAAATAATGAACATGTTGGACTAGAGCTCACTTTTTCCAAAGAGATGCTCCTTTAATGATTGTAATTGTGTCAGTTTGGATTATTAATGAGCTAAATCTGGATAAGGAAATACATTGCAAATATTCTTTGCTTCGCTTTTTTTTTTTTTTACATCTAGCTGTTTTTGATAGCTCCTTATATGAGCTTTATTTACTTCAATATAAATGTCTGAATTTGTTTCATTTTAATCTTACTATAGGATTTTCTGTCAATTTCCAAAGTTCTCTGAGCCTATCATCCAATTTTTTTTGCTTTTGCATTTTGCGTAAAATTATGTTATCCTTATTTGATGTTCCTTAATATTGCAAAATTATTTGGAAACCTGCGCCCCCAGATTTAATGTTTTGAAATATATAAATTTGTGTATCTTATCTGATAGGAGCAGCAAAGGAAAAGTTACATGTAGTATCAGACTACAACCTGTGTAAGCCTATTTTTTCAGAAAAGAAAATTACAGTAGTTTAATAGCACCAACATTTCTGAAAAAGTTTGAGTATCCCTCAGAGTTAGTGCTGGCTGAGCTTTTGAATTCATGCTTGCTTTGGTAACTTAATTTATACCATCCAGCTTTAAAATTCTTCGAAAGAACACATCTACAATCATCTGATAGCAGAATAGAAGTGAATAGATCTGCAATTTTACTTTTGCAGGAGTTGGGCATGAGTTCCCGAAGTCTTCTGTTGATAAGTCCTTTTCCAGAGGCTGGAGCCGTGACCAGCCTGGCCAGGCACCCATGCGGCAGCGCAGTGCTACAACCACCGGCTCTCCGGGAACAGAAAAGGCAAGGAGCATCGTGCGCCAGAAAACTGTTGGTAAGTGGCTGTAAGAGCTGATAAAAGTGACATTTGAGAAAGGCTAAGGAATTAATAACTGACTTCTGTAGCAATGTGGATGGCTTCTTTCCACAAAGGTGTGCTACCTAGCATGATTTGCACATTAGTTAAAGCATAAATTATGCAACTTTATGTGCTGTGAGGGTATCTGAATAGATTATGTTTACTAGAATTACAGTTATTGTAAATGAAAGTAATGCAGTTGCTATATTAATTCTTCATGAATTTGATCACATGCTTAAGCTGGATTGGAAAATAGTACTGTGTATATGAAGAAGAAAAAAGCTGGAGTGGTTTGAGCTCTGGTGCTGATAGGTGGGTAAGAGAAGATTTCTTAAATGTGTGTTTTCATACACTGCTCATGATGGGTTGAGTATTTTCAAACCATGCAAAGGAAAGTGGGGAAAAATATTCATAAGTCTGCATAGTTTATTATATGTGCTGTCTTTTACTATACCCTGAATATTGCAATAATGAAAGATTGACAGATGTGTGCAATTCTCCATTTCTGAAGTCACTTATTTCTGAATTTTATTGCTTGCAGATACTCTTTGCTGTGTTATAAATGAGTTATACTGAACAATGCTTTAGGTGAACTCCTCAAAAGACTTAATTTGTGTTCATATGATTTTCTTAGACTATGTTAAACAGGAACTGGACTACATATTTCTTTACTCTTGTTGTCTCATGTTGATGATCTCAGTGCTATTGCTTACATGAAGGAAAGTTAAGCTGGTTCTAATTTTGTATTTAAAGAAGAAGCTTTTAAGGACTATCTCTTACTTTTTTGCTATCTTTATAGTAGTAGTAGCTTTGGTCATTGTGTGTTGTTGCTTCACTGATACTTCTTGGAAGTAGGTGCATTCTGACACAATTTAAAAAATTGGGATGCATATCAGCAGTTGAATATATAATTGTGATAGCTTTTCCGAAATTAACCTTTTTTTTTCTTTTTCCAAAAATATTTGAAGTTAAAATCTTAAAGTCACAGAGGTTATTTAGACAAAGTTTCTATTTGACTATTCCTCAAAATTCTCCATTTTAAATTTTTTCTCTCCTAAGGCTCTTATGTGGGAGAATTAATTGTGCTGTAAGGCATACAGAAATGAGAGAAAATGAAGTCCATACTCCACAATTTCCTGTCGTTTTTGCACATTCAAATGCTACACAGCTTTTCCTGTATCTCATGCTGACAGCACCTAGTTTTCCTCATGGATCACAGATACTTAAAATGTAATTTCTGCTTCTCTGTAGTCTGTGATTAAGTGTAATGGTGGTTTTGTTTTAAATCTTAATTGTCTTAACAAGATAAAGCTCATGTTAAAATTTCTTCTTCACAAATTGTTAATATTTCAGATATTCTGTCAGAAGGTTATGTTGTTTGGTCAATTTATTAATGCTTTTGTTTTGCCACAATTTGAAAGATGGCTATTTATATGATGTTAACCTTGAAATTACTGGAATTTATCCTAATCAAGCTATATATTGACCTGGTTAGCAGCAAAGTAATGTGATTTTAGTTTCACTGCACTTTAGCTTCCATGGTTTTGTTCCTTTCTTCCAATTATCTTACATATTTGATATTAATAAGCCAAGTTTGCATTACTGCCACCAGTTAAAATTTCAACTCTATTCATGTTGCAGAATACCAGCTGTGGACAAGCATCCCAGCATTGCTAGAATGATTTTAAAAGATGATAAATCCAAAAAGAGTTGCCGGAACCAGAATCCTAAAGTCCTCAGTTTTTTACATGTTAATGAGGAAAATGTTACTAAATGTTACATATATCTTAACTGCTTGAAAATTGTTGTTTGTTACTGCCTCTCTGGTCGGCAAAGAGAGCTGTTCAGCTGCTTCTTAATCTGTGCCATAAATTCAGGGTCAAATAATTAAAAAAATGATCACAATAAGTAAAATCTAGAACACTTTGCACGTCAGATCTTCTTCTTCAGTTTATCATAAGTTTTGCAGGCTAAGTCTGGAATTCAGTCAGACCTTAAATATGTTACATGATATGTGATTTGTATTACATTCCCTTTGATTGTGAGTAATATGTACTCTTAATATCTGCATAGGGGGGATGTGCATGTTGAATATTTTATGGTAAGAAAAAGCTGGAGTTTCTTTTTCATCTGTTTTATGTTGTACACATTTTTGTGTACATCTTTGCACCTCTATTTTTTCAGCCATCACCATGCCAGCACACATTTTTTGCTGCACCAAATATGTGTGTGTGTGCGTGTTACTCAAGTAAAAAATCAAAGCTGTTTTGATATGCAGTGTGTACATTTTTAGCTTGAGCTTTTTTAAAATAATTTTTGGAAAGGGCCTTTAAGCATAGTATGCATATGGGTTGAAAAATCTGTAAGGTTAGATACAAGAGTTTCGGCTTAGGCAGCAGGTTCTGGTCCTATAAAAATCTTGTGTCAGAAAGAATTTACTCACCTATTGTTCTGCTTTTGTATAGACAATAGTGGAAGGTTATAAACTATCAAATATCTACATGTTCTGATATTGTCTGCCTCCACCTAACTATTTAATTGAATGCAATATGGTGGGAAAAAATCCAGTCAAATTAATTGGAACACTATATGTTAAGATTTGTAATCAACACAGTATCCAATATCAAAAGCTTTATTTATTTAGAATAATTTAGCCTGGAAAAGATCCTTAATATTTACTATATGGTTTTTATTTTTTCTCTTGCCTACATTCATTGTAAGATTCACAGTGATGAATGTAATGCATCTAACTGTAACTATATCCTGAATTTTATTACTGTAGCTCTTAATCAAACTGATACTAAAGCCTTACACATAACTGCCTTTTTAAAAAAAGTTTCTGTCATACAAAGTTTACTAGAGCATTGCTTCAGTCTTAAAAGGATTGTCTTTCTGAACTGTTTTTTCAGACTGAATTTAAGACTTCACTAAAGTTGTGCTGCATTTGTCAAATGTATTTTCTGCTCAATGTGACCTACCCAGGTTATCTGCATGTTGTTATTGGCAACAATTCTTTAACCTGGTTTTGAAGTGTGGTATACTCAACTTTCACTGCACTCCATGCACGCACATTTGATTCCCATGCAGATCAGGAGCACTAAGATCCTAAGTCTACATTCCATGTTGTTTTGAAAATATAGAGAGAAAAATTCAGACTGATTAAGTATTGCAGTGACAATATTTATGCTAGATACTCGGAATTTTCCTTAAAGAATTTTATCAGCAGTAATTTTAAAACAAGTTAGCAAATTTGCAACAGTATGAAACAAAGCTACTTGGAGCATAGGATATTACTTTTTTAAGAACTTCCAGAGTACTTTGAGGTTGAATGCAATATTAGTTCTTGCTGTGGCTTACTCTGACAGAGAAAAGCAAATGTCAAAGATTCATTTAAATCTATTAGAAAAGCTGCAGATATAACCTTGATTGTAATACCACAGTTCTTGTGTACATTTTGTATTCTGTAGGACTGTTGGCAGGATGTGAGATATGAAAACGTGAAGAAACATCAGTTTGGCAAGATTTATACAGTATCAATTAAAAGCCAGACCCAATGGATTAAAAATTTAATGCTTTTCGTAGTTAAAACATTTCACTTCAGTCATTTCATTTTTAATGTGGAAACTATAACAAGCTTTATTGCAAATTTCTCCACACAGAACTGATAATTTTCTCCTTAGGATTTTGAATCTCTTTTGGAGAACATGAATTCAAGAATATGGGCATATGTGTGATACATATGTATGATGCATTTTCAGGATAAAATCAAAGGAAACTAGAAAAATACAAATGTAGTACAAGTTACTTTTCCTGTTAAAAAAAAACAAATTCAGAGTGCTTGTGGAGTAACTTTAACTTTGATTTTTCAACCCCTGATGCAGTGGGAAAATGTGTTAATTAGCTTCTTGATTTCAAATGCAAACTCTCTGTAATTGTCATAATAAAGGCGTTGTTGCTGCTTTACATAAAAGTTGAAAACTCAGAATGTCTTATGTGTCCACTGATTTTTTTCTTTCTTACAGCTCTGCCAATATCTGCCGTGCTGAAATGTTTTAATTTTTGAACTTTCTTCCTTTTTATCTTTGTTTTCTCTGTTGCTGCTTTTTCTGTGACACAAGCCTTTCATTATAGTCACTCTTCTTTTTTCCTTCCCCACTTCTTTCTTTTCCTTTTTAAAGCCATGAGAAGCCGATCCATTGGTGAATGTGCTCTGCCATCGGCCTATATACGCAGTGCTAAAAGTGCTCCTGTTCTGATCCATACTTCCAAACCCTTCTTGCCTGATATTGTTCTCACTCCCCATTCTGATGAGCTTTCAGGTAGTGCCACCTCTGCTAATTTCTGCACCCCCTTTATCACTTTTTTTTAACCTTCTGCTTTCAAATTCTGCTAAACAATTAAATTTTTCAAAGTAAAAATACTTTGGGGATGGTGGGAGAGGGGAAGAGATTAAGAATTAATATTTTGAGTTTTGTAAGATACCATGCTATTTTACAATTCATTCTGGAACTGTTAGAAGTTAGTGCTGTGCCAATGTTTATTATCATAAAAGAGAAAATTTGAGAAATCTTTCAGTTTTTCCAATTTATTGGTAAGCAGTAATACCATATCTGTCTACCAGAGAGTACAACTAATCTAAAATTTTTATTTTGGATGAGTGAGGGAGGGAAAGGAAGAAATTTTACTTTAATTTGCCATTTACATCTTTCTGTGTAAATTTTTTTAATTCAGTGTCATAGATGTTGTGTGAACAACCATGATAATACACTTTAGCTTCCATGAAAAAAGAATATGGTATCATATAATATCCTTTAGAGTATTCCTGTTTTTCATTACTATATAAAAACATGAAAAAAAATCTGTAGTCTGGAATTCTCAAGTGTGATGTTTTGGTGTTATTTTCCAAATGATCAATTTTTTAGAATTGTAGTTTTCCTCAACATTGTTTGGTCCAGCAGGGTGGTTGGCTACAAGTTGGACAGTAGCTTACTTTGGATACTTTTCTTCGAACAAATAGATTCAACAACTAGAATTAGCACAGACTTCTAAAACACATGTGTTCAGATGAAGTAATTTTTCCAGATATTACATAGGTATAAATTCGTAATGTGTTAAGGCTGACTATGCCTTTGTATCAATCAGTGGATAAAAAAATGAAAGCGCAGTGGGAGGACTATATATAGTCAAAATGGCATACAAATATAAGGACTTCATGACAATAATATTTTTATGAAAGATTTTTTTTTTCTTTTCTGTCTCTCCTGCCTCTCTTTGTTACCCAAGAAGTACCAAGAACTGTATCTTCATAATTGTATTTTGTCACATGTCACATGTCACAAAATTCTTGTTGTGAAACAGAAACTTGGTGCTTTAGTGTTCAGCCTGAAAACATTATTGAAAAATCGGGAAAGTTCGAAGAACCCACTGTAGAGAGACTAAACTTTCACAATGAATAATTACAAAGTATTTGAGTACAATTCTTGACACCACAAACAAAATTCTAAAAAATATAGAAATTATATGTAATAAATAATAAAAGTATGAGTGCAAAGAGTATCTCTTCTGAGATACAAGTGATTATAATTTAGAAGATAGAGATTTTATTGGAATGATGTGTAAACAACCTATTAGAAAATGTGTCCTACCTGGCCATAGTGTTGTTGGAAATAGTCAGTGCTTAATGAAGACCTTAAGAGCACCCGCAGAAGGCTTATGAGCTTTCACAGTGAAATATTATTTCATCACATAATCACTGCTACTTAATTAAACCCTTTCTTAAACAAAGCAAAAGTGCTTTTGTAGTCAGTTTTATCATCCATGTTCCTGAAAAGTCCTGGCTTGCATATTACTTCTAATGTGTCCCAGACCTGCTGGCTCTCTTGCTATTATTCTTTGTGTTGATAATCATCCAATCCAAAACCAGCACGACCAGTGTAATTATAAAAGTAAAGTGATGTTACAGACCGTTGCACTTCTAACATAGAAAAAGTCCTAAGCCCTTCCTGGTTTTGATGTCTTCTCAAACAAATGAGTGTTGCAGCAGCTTCATGATGTGCCCAAGAATCTTGAACATTGCCAGAAAGCTAAAAAGCTCTAGTGAAAAAAAGCAAGCTATTAGATTGTTGATGGGTAAATAGCAGAAAAAGAGAAACACTGTCCACTGGATCAGAGTGCACTTTGCTCTTTTAATTTTCTGCATTTTTACTTGTGCTCTCTTTCTTCTTCCCTTTTTATTTAAACATGAAGCTTTATCATTTTCTTGCCTTTTCTTCTTACATTAAATATATTATTTTCTGAAAGCCTTCTGTTTCCAGATGTACAACATGTAATTTGGGAAGGAATCAAATTGTTTCTATTGTAAGTGTGTTTTAGGTAATGAATGATGTTTAGCTAGTTGTGACAGCTGTTCATCTTATTACAGGATTATATGAATATCCCTGTTATCTAAAATTACTTTACAATCCAACACAACTGGAAGGAGAGGACATTTCAAATTATTCCAGAATAATAGGCTGCCTAATATAAAGTTTGTGGAAGTAGTTTTCAGCTTCTTTTTAGCTGTGAAACTCATCATTGAAAGGTGGACCCACTAAACACTCGTGAATCTGGGCAGGTAGTCCAACAGCCAGCGTTTATGACCAAAGTTTTACCTTACGTACTGTATATTAGTTTTCAGGAGTAAGGCAGAAAACCTCATTATAATTTGTGAGACATAATTTGAAGATCAATGAGTAGGTTGATAAAATAGATTGCAGAAGTTCAATGTTGACATCCAGTCATCTAGCATCATAGAGGATGATTTTCCTAAGATTGTAATTCCTTCTTGTAGTTTCGGTTATGCTGTATTTCCCTGTGCAGAATATTTGCAACTTTTCAAGTAGTATCTGGAAAGTGGAAGTGATGTATGGTCTAAGATGTTTAGTTAATGAAGTGATTTGGTATAGTATATCTGTTGCAAATCTGCAATATTTCTAAAAAGAACTTTCCTTTAGCCTGTCAGAATCATAAGTAATCCAGTCTTACACATTTACAAGATAACTAGGGAAATGACCATTCATTCTGTAATGTATTCTTGTACTTTTTCAAGTACAAGACCTGAAAAAAAGTGTCAGTGAGATGTAGGTAAGATTCCTAGAAACAAACTAATTAGTTGTGGGTGGGAGGTTTTTCCTTATCTACTGGGACTAAAAGAGTCAAGTATTAATGTGAAAGGGAGATGCATATTATGCCTTTACAACCTTACTCTCCCAAATCATTAAGATGAAATAGAAAGAAATCATAATTGTAATATCAGTATGGCTGTAATTTTTCTTTAATCCCAGAAACTCACAGAATGCCTGTGTTCTCTTAAAAAAAACCCCAACTATTGAAGGCTAAGAAGCAAAACATGGGTTTTTTCCTCCACTTCCCAGTCTTTGCATGATGAAATACAAACCTGCCCCAGTGTTATACAGGGATCTTTTATTAGCACTCATGCTGTCTTGTCAGAATGTGTCTCTCCATGGGTTTGTATTTTAGCATATCTGTCTCACTCTTGATGCTGAAAAGCTGCCTTCTCTTTCTGCCTTCTAGCAGCAAAAGGAGAGGCAAGGTTGACTTAGGACAGTAGTGATTGTGTGAGATTGGCCAGATGTACCAATTACAATCTTTTAGCAGCAAAAGGAGAGGCAAGGTTGACTTAGGACAGTAGTGATTGTGTGAGATTGGCCAGATGTACCAATTACAATCTTTTCCTTACTGTACCATTTGAGGTATCAGGGCAGTGTTTATCTTAAGGGTGCTCAGAGTCAGATACACAGGGTCAGCCTGCTGGCACACAAACTCCTTGGGAGTTTTAGGTGTCCCAGTCTGACTGTACACCTGTGTGCAAGGGTGAGCCCTGGTTGTGAAGGAGCAGTTCATTTAGGTTTTTAAATATTGTCTGTGTTGTTAGTGCTGGTATCACAGTAACATTTTTCATTTCCTTAGTTTCTTCCTGTTCTACAAAAAAGAAATCTCTATTGGTGCAAGCACATATTTGTTTGAAGATATGTACTTGTATGTGCTTGTCATGATTATGTGAGCACCTAAAATTAATTCTGGATCAACATTGAAATGAATCTAGCTGAATTTATTTCAATGTGTGGAGCTGCTTTGTGTGCATTGTGAGTTCTCTGTCCGATTATTTTTAACATCCTAGAAGGTCATGATCACTGCATGCATGCACAGCATGGAATTTCTAGGCTGCTGCTTTAGATAAGGTTGAGTTTATAATAGATTTGAAAAATGCATACTGAGGGCTCAAGATGAGATCACTGTATCACAGTTGCATGTATTAATCTCATATATATATCATTGTACATAATTTTGACTGAATCCTGTGGTCCCTTCTTTACAGCTGTAAGAAATAGCTTGAGACTATGTTAGCATAACTTCTGTTAATCTCTACCTAAATCAGTAGGGAGTTTGAAATACCAGTTCCAACTGGAAAGAGACGTGATTGCTTCAGAGGGTGTTAATTTGTGTAGTTAGTAACAAGTTGAACAAGAACAATGATGGGAAATTCATTGCTTATCAAAGCTGAAAAGAAAAGGAATAACAGATTGTGTGATTTTTCAGTTAATGTTTATTTTCTGAGATAGCTTGGATGTCTATTCTCTTTTTCCAATATAGATCTCTCAATTTCCTGTCTAATGGCTTCATTACAGTTCAGTAAACTTTGTATGAGGTCAAACAGTTACTCTCAAATTTTAACTTCTTTGAAAAATTGAGCATGGAAGTAGCACTTTTCATCATCTTGGAAGACATGTTTAGTTAAGTATAGACATATCTCATTCATCTGGTTTATATGCTTTGTTATGAAGGAGAATATGAGAAAATGCAGCTCCATCTCTACCATTCTCAGAAAAGTGTAAGCAGCTCAAAACAGGTTTTAAGGGGACTTCAGATTATCAATATTCAATATTACTGAAATATATAAATTAACTAAGAATATTAAATACTTAGTGATATTTTATATAATATTTAGTAATACTAGAAATATTTAAAAATGTAATTACATACATAGTTACTTTATTTTAGCTTTAACACATCAAAGTTAGGGGAAGGAAGGGCTTAAATTTTTTCTGATATAAGTAAATTCACTGTTGCAGTCCTGAAGTTAAATCATCTAGATAGAACAACAAGGTAAGTCTCTTTATTGTGGCAAATAACTCTTGCTGGTATTCATTTAAGCTATTTACTGTTATTCCTGAATTTGAAAGCATCTCTACAACTTTTTAAGTACTAGGTAATAAAAAATTAATCTAGGGAATAAAGGATTCCATCAAAAATAAACCAACAGAAAATTGAGTAAACTGTTTTCACTTTGCTCTTTATGTGCTTATCTCATAAAAGGACCAGAAGGGATAGCAGTTAGTTTACTCATCTGTAAAGGATATTTAGTCTTGCCTACAGTGGTAATTTGATAGTATATAGTATTCCTATAACATAGTAGGAAATCTGAAGAGATGCATGAAGATTTTTTATTTTTGTGGATGATGTGAAATGAGCTGAAGATACTTCTGTACAATTCCTAGGTGATCCATGTTGGAACTGCAGGTTTCATTGCAGTTAACTGATTTTTACTGACACTAACATATTAAGAGTCTCAACAGAAGCAAGGAATCACTAATTTAAATGGTAATAACAAATCCTGATCTTTTCATAAACAAAAGTGGGTTTACTCTAATATTTGCTGTTGTGAGGCTGCAGGATGTTTTTTGGTATCAGAGTACTTAATTCTGTAATACTCATAAATGTTACATTGCTGGAATAAAACTGGAAGAAGAGTGGGAGGTAAGCCTTCATTGGGTATTTAGTTTCATACTTTGAAGATGAGAGACAAAACATTCTTCTGGGGGAAAAGGGTATATCTTAAAATTTTCTACTGTGTGTAGTCATCCTTTTTGTATAGGGCCAGCTCTTCCTTGTAATTTAAAAGCTTTAGTCCTTAGATGTACACTGTCAAAATACTTATAATTGTGTTATAGTATTCTTTCAGAAATCACAGTAATTTTTTACATATATATATACATATACATATATACATATTTTAATTAATGATTTGCCACCTCAACAGACAAATTTTCCAAAAAACATCCTTGTTATCTTTGGAATTGCCCATTTTTCTGAAGATGTAAATTCCACAAAGGGAGTACTGCTGTTGAGCGAATTTGTATTCCAGTAACCATTTCCTGAACAAGCTAGCTGGAATAATATTGGTTGAATTATTGAACTTATTGGCACAGCTCTAGCTTTAACTGTATTTCCAAATGTTCCATGACGTCACTGTTTGTTCTCATGCATGTTAACATTTAAAACTGTGTTCTGATGGTCTAACTCATTTATATTACATTCTGTACTGGATATTATGTCCATGCATTTTTAACACTCTAGTATTGGAAAAAGTGTTTATGTTGTACCTAAGAAAACGAGGTTCTGAATTTTTCTGGTTTTTAAAGTCATATCATTAGGATGTAGTGGTAAATATATATTGTCTCTATATGTAAATTTTTGTGCATGTTACATATACTTTTTTCCTACAGACATTGACGATGCTCAGATTCTTCCACGTCCACCTCGAGTCAGACATTTTTCTCAGAGTGAGGATGCTCCAAGTGAAGTTTTTGGTGCATTAAATGAAGAACAGCCACTGCCACGAAGCAGCAGCACATCTGACATCCTGGAACCATTTGCAGTTGAACGAGCCAAAGGTGCAGTTCCTGTCATTGACAGTTCATCCCATCATCCTCCAAGCTTACAGAATTCCACTGAGACCTCTTCAATGCATAGATCCACTGAAAGCCATATCACTGATACAAATAGCAGAGAGTCCTCCTTGGAAGTTGGGGATAGTATTTATGACCATCTTTGTCATTTAATAGGGCCGGTAGAATTTGCAAACACTGCCTTTGAACAAAGCCAGTATGTTGACCTTGAAGGTGAAGATGATCTCCTTTCCTCTCTGAGAGAATATCTTATTAAAGAAAAAGAAGAACTTTGCGGTAACTTTGAGATAGATAAATCTGAGGCTTCTGCTCATGAAGTTGATACATCAGTAAGTAGGAACAATAGATTACCACTGGACGGATTAGAAAATAGAGATCAGACTGCTCAATGCACAACTAGCAACACTGTTGCAGAAAGAGCCAATAACACAGAGCTGCAACTAGAACAAAACCCAAGTGGCTTTATAAGTAATATTGCACCTACTCAAGTAGACTTTTTTACAAGAAATCAAGCGCTCAATAAAGCCAGACAGTTAGATATTGATAAACAATATGAAAGTGTGCTTGATCATGGGTCAAGTAGTCCTAGCAGCAAAGAAGGGAAGAGATATCTGTACAGGCAAGCAGCCACTGAAACTGATGTAGATTTAGTTGTGGAAGCGCCGGTAGCTGAAAAGCATAAAAGTGCCCAGTGTAATGAAAAAGTGACCAACTCGCGTATTGTCCATGGAAAGAAAATTCTTACTAAAGAATTGCCTCACATCACAGGCACAAGCAAACTGGCACCAGCTAAAAGAAGTATATCTGAAACTGTAACTCATAGGGCCAAAATCATGAAAATAACAACTAAAAAAAGAAACAGCGTTCATGTTACTTTTAGGCCATCTACAGAATCAGTTCAGTTTTACAATCCTCTTGAGAACAAAGAGGCTGCTTGGAAAGCAAGACTTCGTAAACTTGGTGGCTTCAGTAGTAGCAGTAGTGGTAGCAGCAACAGCAGTACCAGTGCAAGCAGTAGCTCATCAGCTGCAACAGATCTGGTTAGACCTGGAATATATAGGCATCTAGATGCAGTCAATACTGCTTCAGCTGGCAGCAAGCAAGTTAAGGAATCTGCTGAAACTCAAGCCCCTGTGTTGCAGAAAGAAGGTCTTGCCGTTAGTCAGGTCCAATGTCGTAGTGCCTTTAGAGCACCAGGTCAGGAGTCGGCACAACAGCAGGGCTCCCTGGGTGGTGTTTATAAAACTGTTGTACATGCTCTTTCGAAGCCGAAGGCAAATGTTTCCCCACAGAGGCAGAACAGAATGCCAGCAGAGGCTCCACTGAGGGATCTGTACAGTCATGTAATGGGCTATTTTGGAAGGAAAGCTGCAGGTGAGCACTAACAGTGTGCAGAGCGCAAAAGGAGAAAGGCAGCACCAGTTTGGCTTAATGCAACTGAAGCAAGCTCTGATAAGCAATCAAAAGGCTTTGGGATGATCACTGCTTTCCCTGTTTGGTTATGCATGCGCCTATAGCCAGCTGATTTTTCTCCCAGCATAAGTTACATTTACATACTTTAAATTACTAATTTTTCTTTTCAAAATATTTAGTTGAACCTCTTTTCTGCTGAAGATCATCAGATCAGGGAAGAGGAAGAGACAGTAAATGACCTAATAAAGGATTAAGCCTTGAGACTTTTGAATTTTTATCTACATTGCAGAGCCTTCAAATTAAGCCTGTTGAAGGATTGGCAATGCATATTTTATCAGAATGTGTTATTCCACTCTGAGTGTAGTTTTTTTGCCAGAAGGACCTGGCTCCCAACCAACTAGGTTGAACTAATTGTATTTCTGGTTCATTTAGTGTGTTTTCTTCTTCCTCCTCATCCTCTTCCTCCTTTTCCTCCTCCAAAACAAAACCAAAAAAGAGCCCCTCAAATTTACATTTGGAGGTCATTTTAGGTAGTTTTTTAAAAATAGTCCAAAATAGCAATCCACTGTTACTGGAATGATTTCATTACAACAGTTCTCTGAGTCTAATCATAAGGTTTTGTTTGAGTCTGTTTCAAAACATGTCATAGGCCTTCATATATTCATTCATCCAAATGGCTGCAATTAAATCTTGGCAACATCTTCCATTACCTTCTTTTTTCTTGGAATCTTGGATGTTCGTGAAGGTCTTATGATGGTCTTTTGCCTGCTAACTACGAGACCTCTGTGGACTGATCAAAAAAGAAGGCTGCGACTTTAATATACATTGTCTTAGTTCACATAACCGTAAATGAACAATAAATTAACTTTCAGCAGTAATGCAGGTTTTCTTTTTTCCCCATTGTTATGTTGCTGGCATGATTAACAGAGGATTCTGCAATGCATCCTGCATCAAGATGTTAATGCCACCTGAGGGCAGTCTCTGTAAGCACAGCACCCGAGAGCAGTACTGTGATGGGTCTCACAAAAATGATTTGCTGCTCTTCAGAAATTAGACTTCTGAACAAGACATATTTTAGAAGTACCTGTTCTTTAAAATCCAGCATTTAACAGAAACTTATTGTTAGAATGAACTGCACTGTGGTCTCATGAGACATGACACTGAGGGAAAAATTTGTATAAAGAGAACTTGAACTGGAATAACATGAAGACTTTAAAGGCTAGTATCATAAAGTCTGGTGTAACAGCCACAGCTAAATATGAACAGTATAGTTATATCAAAAAATATAGCACTTATAAAGGAGTGAACTTCATTAATTGCTCATAACCATTGATCATCTAGAGTTAGAAGTTTCATTCCATGCACTAGCATGTAATTATAGTATGTAACATTTTGTTTGCACTATTCATACTAACTGTATACAGTGCCACATTGCCATTTGTCATTCGTATCTATTACAACCTAGTTTACTTTTTCCACTACATTGCTTTTCATTAGGAATGCAATGAAGAAGGAGCCTGAAGAAATCACATAATTTTTTTAGAATTTGTTAGTTACTTGTGATATGGAGGAAGAACATATGCTTTATCCTTAAAACAAGCATTAACAACTTTGAGTAGTGCTTACCTGTAAGCTTCCTGCTCTTAAAGGTGGAATTGGAAATCAACTAACCCCTGCTTAGTGGGAAGAAGAAGCCGTACTAATTCTGAGAGTAGAATCTGCTTTAAAAGAGGAACATTCTTAAAATGCATGTTTGGCAATTTTGATTTTTAAATTTCTGTTAACTAGCAGGTTTTTTCATTTGTTACATTTTGCTTTGGAAATGTCTTGATGTGCTGTTTAGTATAAATGGTTGTTCATTTGCTTTTAGCTAATAGAGAGGACATGAGTCAAAAGCTGCACCCTATTGATAGTGATATTGGCAGTAGCAATACAAATGTTCCTGACCTCATGGATGAATTTATAGCTGAGAGACTCCGCAGTGGTAATGCACTGGTAAGCCTTTAAACTTGCTACACTTCAATACTTAAGTCTCCATGTATGTGTGAACTTGTCAATGACATGATAAATCAGTTCACTAAAATGTATTTCTGTGGCTCTTATGAATCAGATAAGAATATTGCTTAATTATGCCTTGCCTTTGGCATAGATTCTTGCCATTTTATAGAATTTGTGTTTTCATATCTATTCAATCTTCATCGTGGAAGCAATGCAGAAATTACTGTCAGGTGAATAGTGTCATTGTATTAAACAGCCTTAATTGCACCTGCAAAGATGCCTGACTGTACATGGACATTTTCAGAATACTAGTTTAAATGTACATTTGCAGTCCTGCAGCATGGTATGTAATTAAGTAGCATGGTATAGTTCAGTGCTGTTCTCTACAGGTATAGCCAATGCAACAGACTACAAAACAACTCAAATTTTTTTTTATTTTTTATTTCACTTCCAAGTGTTGAATAATTTCTTTTAAGTAGTGCTCTTCTAATACAATCAACTTTCCATTTGCCTTCTTCTTACACTTTTCCAAAAGTATCATGTTGTTTGGAATGGCATTCATAATACGAAGTTTTAATCAATTTAAAATTAAGAATTTCTGGTTACTGTTGAATGCTTACAACTGATTTGAAGAGATAAGTGATTCTTAAGTAGTAACAAAAGAGAAAATACTAAAAAAAAGTTGCAAATTAAGAACAGAATGGGTAACAATTTAAAGATAGTGTTTCAAAATTTTTAAGTTCCTTTTGCTTTAAGGTTTTTAAGGTGATTTGAAGACATGCTTCTGTAAGACATACTCCTATAGAAAATTGTCAGTTGAGAAGTTGGTGATAATAAGGGACAGAAGAAGTATCTTCAAAGTTATTAAAAATTGTTTACTTATCATCATATTTTATAAATGGCAAGAGAGGATCTACAGCGTTTGTCTATATGTATACTTTTTTTTCTCTTTTATAATGAACTCATGTTTATGAAACTTGATTGTTGGCACAAAGTATTCTTGTTAGTAAGTCTTGAGTTACACAACAAAATGCTAACTTGTAGTCTATGAAAAAAGTAACTTAGTCTGAAAATTAATAAACCAGAAATCATCACAGCTGGTTCCGGAAGAGAGAAAGGGAGGTATTACTCTTTGTTTGGAGAATTGATACTTTCCTCAGGTAGCAGAAAAGAGCTGAGATAAGTTTGAGTAAATACTGAAACTACCAAAACTACTGCTCATTTTTTTTCAAATAGCACACAACAGACATGCCTCCTTAAAACAGTACCAACTTACTGAGATTAGTTTTAGATTGCTATATCTATTGAATATTAAAACCATATCATGAAAAGCTCATTAGTCTGAGTTAGCCTAAAATTAGTAGTAGAGTAGTAAAAGAATGCAGAACTGACTGGGCCTGGTATAAAAGGAAGGCATCTTTAGTCTCATAATGCATGCAAATTTCAAGGCATTTCATAAAATGGCATTTCTACTTTGATATCTCTTCCCTCTCAAGCAAACAGTGCTCTCTGTGGAAAAAATGCCTTAAAGAAAGACTTCAAATAGACCACCACCTTACTTATAAATGAGCAAATCTGCATGCCCTACTTCTGTTATGTGTGGTCCTTTGTGTTCCAAACCAGTACTGAAGTAGTGTTTTAATCATAAGAAGATCAATGCATGAATTAGTCAGTTAATTTGCTCCTTCTATAAATTAAGTTTTTGATTATAGTATGGTGGCCTATAGGCCACTGGGTCTGAAACCAAGGTTAACAAGTTTTCTTTAGTTATTTAGATGTAATATACTTTTTAACTATTTTTCTCTCTCACGTCTTACCTCCCATGTGGCCCATGTTGCTCTGAGTCCTAGCCTTTTACAATGCGCGTTCAAAAATCCACTGTGCAAATAAAATTTGTATTTATGGAATTCTGTGACTGCATGGGTTCTCATTTAGGGTTTTGGAAACTCTTGGTATTTAAAGTGATGGCAATTTCTGGTTTAGATACTTAAGAACTGTTTGTTACATTCTGGTTTTACCTAATGTGGGATTGCTTTTTTCATTTTATGAAAATAAGCCATCCAAGATTGCAAGATAATGTATGTATCTTCAACGTTTAGAATGTGACAAGAAGAGGAAGCAGCCCTGGCAGCCTGGAAGTTCCTAAAGACCTTCCTGATATATTGAACAAGCAGAACCAAATGCGTCCCGTGGATGACCCAGGTGTGCCTTCCGAGTGGACGTCACCTGCCAGCGCGGGCAGCAGTGACCTCATCAGCTCCGACAGCCACTCCGACTCCTTCAGCGCCTTCCAGTATGAGAGCCGCAAATTTGAAAGCAAGTACATTTTTCCAAAAGTAATAGCATTTTTGGTTAATGTAGTGCAAATTTCCTTTGTTTCATCTGTTCTTTTATTTTTTTTTCCCCAGATAAAGTTGTATGCCAGCAATTTTCTGTCAAGAGAGATTATTTTGATTTTCCATTGAAATCATTAGCAAGTTAATGGAACAAGGAAGGTTCTTACGCGAGGCTATTGTTTTTTTAGTATATCAAAACAAAAGAGCACTGGAGTACTACTATGCAAAGAGGAGAACATAACTGAACAGAAGTTAGAAAGAAATATTGTCATCTCTGTGGAACGTATCTATCTGTTTTGCACAAAATATAAAAAATTAAAGCTTATTTAATTTGGAAATTGTTCTAATTCTTTTGGAAGTGAGTAGGTAAAACTTGAAGAAAGGCTTCTGATATTTTCCAGTGGTCTTTGTGTAGCTATAGATTAATCAAGATATAAAATGTAATATCATGGTACAATTGGTGTGCTTTGTTAAAATTAGTGTGCTTTGTTTAATAACATAATTCTTTTCATTCATTTTATTTATCTGTCCCACTCTTGTTTAACAGAAGGGGTCATTAGGGCTGCTAGGAATTATGACATCACGTGTTATATAAGATAAAAATAATATTTGCATAGTAGAATTTTTGGAAGAAATTACAATTTTTATATATGTCTCCATTATGCAAATAGTCATGGCATTTGAACCTACATTTTGGCCTGACAGTTTTTTCGTTAATGTTGAGGATAACATTCGTTAGTGTCACTTGCTGTAAAATTTTTAGTTTGAAGTTAGTGCTTTCACAACAAACTTGAATATTTCTTCCAGTTTGTAAATTTTACAAATAAATTCCTTAATGTATGATTCCATTATTTTTGTGTAATTCAGATGTAGATGCACTTACAGCAACTATGCAGAATACAGACGTGCAACAAGAATGTCTTCTGCAGACATCAAGTCATGGGTTTATGACAGGAAGGAGAATATTCATAATAGTTAATACTTTCTGCCGTTGTATTTTATTTAAATTTTGCAACAGAATTCTAGTAGCAGAGAAGATGCACATTTAAGGTTTCTGTTTAGTTTGGCAGTCCTGGGCCTCTGGGGTTTTTTCATATTAGTGGTATTTTTATGCTGTAGGTTAATACAATGCTTTTCTCATACAGATTTCAGCTTTGGCACCGAGGCAGGGACGCCAGCTTCTACTGACGTTGATGCAATTTCAGGACAGCAACAAAGTGCCGAGGAACAAGAAGTGGCCAGTCTAACTACACTCCACATAGATTCAGAAACAAGTAGTCTCAATCAGCAACCATTGTCTGCTGAAGCTGCAACTATTACTGGTAAAGTAGATTTAAAAAAAAAAAGTATTTATTTCAGAAATTTTTCACCCATCCTGAAGAATGCAACTTCCAGCTTCTGACAAGAATCTATATTCTATTTAAGATTATTCCCTTATTTCAATTATTTTTTGGTTGCTATTGAAAAGTAATATGTGAAATAACATAAGTGGAAAACCTTTGTCTGACTTAGTTATCCATGGTCCTAAATGTATTTTAAACCCTTCATGAGAAGATCTATACAATTACCAAGGAGAAACTCTGACATCATAATGTATGCTAGATCTCTTACAAATGTCCTTCTATTACTGGTAGTTAAATAATTATTTTCATGAATTGTTTTTGCTTTGGAAGGTTTTCACAATGCTCCTTCAAACCAGTGTATCATATTGAAGTATCTTGGGATTCTTTTATATGCATCCATCTTAATATCTCTTTATATTGTCTGTTGTGAAACTGAGAGGTTTTACTATGCAAAATGTTACTTATTTGGCCATGTAACATCACTTTGCATTTGTATAACTCAAAAGTGATGCAGTTAACCAAAATTGAATGGGCTCCTATGTGAAAGAGAGAATACTTCTCTATGAGGATGATCTGAAAGAATGTTCTCTTACCAGATTTTGTACATGAGAAGTAAAGATGCCCATAGTCATTTTCATACTCCTTGTTCCATAGCTGTTATATGCTACCATTCCTGTTACAACCATAGTTGTAACAAGTAACAAGTTGCAACAGTTATCTATATTTCTATGAAAGCTTATACCTACATGTTGTGTCTTGTTCTCTGTTAGAAATCAAGCTCTGCATTTTCAGAGATGTGGAAAGACATCTTTACTTCCTCTGCCATAACTTTTTAAAAGTGCCCTTCTGCTAATGGTATTAGCTTTCATGGACGTTGTTGTTCAGCTTGTTCCACAATGTTCAGCTTGACTTGTGTTCTCTTCATTTTTCTATTTGCTGTGTGCTTGTTGAAAGTCCTTGCTGTAGATCTGTTCTTTTTCTGTTTGTTTGTATGTTTTTATATGTTAATAACTTCATTACTGTTTGGTATTTTTGTCCTATTGTGCACTATAATTGAATTTATAAGATTGCAATTAGTGACTGAATTGTCTATTGAGAGATTCTGTGGTTAACTCTTCTTGCTTGAGCCACTGTTTTAGAGAGGCAGCTCTTGTGTGTCACATGCATTTAGCTGGGTTTCCTGAGGAAACAATACTTGTGCAATTGTTTTGTCCATCTCTGGCTGTTCCATGCACCCAACAATATTGCAGCCTATTGTCTAATTTTTGCTGAATTGACATATAAGAAAACAAAAGGATGTTATTTTCTTTGATGTTTTATGAAAGATAGGCAACTATCTAGTGAAAATTGCATGTATGCAGACTCTCATGATGGAAGCTGCAATGTGAATTTCACTATATTAGATGCCAGCAAATCAATGCAGAAACTCAGCCTCAAAACACACTTATGATAAACAAGTTTTCAGTGGTTCTGTTAATCAGAAAATCACTCTTCCTAAATCTGAAGGGTTTTGGAAGGATAATTTGGTTTTGGTATATGGGCATTACATCATATTCTAAGTAAATGATAAAGTTGACTATTGTCTGCTGTTTACTAGTCCTAGAACAAGTTGTACCTGTGGAAGTCTCAGTCAAGGGTGGATCCACGTATGCTGGAGTATCTTTTAACGACAGACTCCTGTAGTTCTGCAAATTTTCCGTAATTGTTTCTGTCCATTCTCTTCCATC
>NW_005054301.1:8101951-8110403 GCF_000277835.1 Geospiza fortis
CCTGCCTGCTCTTTCTATCTCGTTCACTTTCTTTCCCTCTCTATCCCACTCTCTCAATTTCTCTCATCCGCATCACTCTTTCTTGCTCCTTTTCTGAACTACTTTCATCTGTCCCCAACTAATGAGCAGGATGGAAATGAAGTAAGAAAATACTTCTTTGAACATCTTTGAAGGGTGTATTTTAGTTTATCTCTGTAAGCATGTGGAAAACTGCTGGTCAGTAGCAAGTCACACGAGACAGCAGTCTGTGTGGGAAGCAGTAGTGTCCCTCTATCCTGCATAGAGGTTTTGATTGAAATAGATAGTAAAAGCTTCATTGTCTTAGCCATTTAAAGGAGATAGAGACCTTTGCAGATCAACCACATAATAAAGATTGTTTTCTGCAATTTCTATTCTGATAACAGCGATAACATTTTCTGTCAAGTTCTTTAAACAATTTGTTCTCTTTATAAGAAAGAACACTTCTCTCAAATGAGAAATGTTCTTCAATTATTCTCAAAATATTTTGGGAAAATTACTATTTAAAAGACTCATTTTTCAATTGCTGTCCCTAAAGTTCACTTTATCACTAATACTGAACTTTACACATAATATTTTTGTGTCCCTATTACATTTATCTAAGAATTAAAATTAATAGGAATTCTTCCATTTTAACATGTGCTGATGTGTAGAAAAGTTTTGTGAATATTCATTCTCTTTGTGTCTGCTGTGTGACTGTTCTGGCTAAACTCAGCTATTTATAAGGATCTTTTGACAAATTCAGGATGCGAAACATAAGATAGTACAGAAGAAAAATACAACTACTTACTCCTCCACAGATCACACAGTGGAGACCACATAATTGCCTAGAGAAGTTGACTGTCACAGAAAAATGCCTTTGTAACACTGTCATTCAGACACTTGTGATTTCCTGTTTTACAGGAAATAACACCACTCTAACTATACAGAACTTTCCCATCTTATGGATTTTCTCAGCTCAATCAGTAGATAACACTGAAGATTATCAGTTACTGATTTGAGTTTTTATTTATATATTAATTTGCATGGCTCTGTCACCCTGGAAAAACATTTGTTCTGGGAAAATTTTTGCTTAAACATTCTGCTAGAGAGAAATTTAGGTGAGGGAAATGTGACGAGAAATGTAGCTGGTTCAAAACACTGAAAGTGCTGCAAAACAACCACATTTAGAATTATGTGGACCTAAAATAGAGGTCTGCTAGTCCACTTATCTGTCTAATTTTGATGTTCATCTTTCAGTTTTTCTGCATGTACTTTGTTTTCTTTCAGAACACCACTCACAGGGAGATCTGCTTACTGTTTTAGATCTTTTCTTGGCCCAATTTGATACATAAAAGCAGCTCAGTTTTCTGTTAATGCTGTATTTAGACAACATTTCAATAGCTCAAGAAAATAGAAAAGGCTTTTAAGGTAACTGTTAAAAATTACATTTGCAGGCTCTGAAAGTGCTTCTCCAATCCAATCTGCTCTTGGATCCCGATCACAGACACCCTCTCCTGCCACTCTGCATGCAGATCATATTGAGCAGAAGGATCTGCAGCTGGATGAGAAGCTCCACCACTCTGTTTTACAGACGCCAGATGACCTAGGCAATATCTGGAATAGAAAATACAAACTTGTTCTTTCTTTCTTTCTTTCTTTCTTTTTTCTTTCTAATACAATGTAGTGAAGTAGCTGGTATCACATGAGTTGTTAACAGTCCTGTACAAGGCTATTTCATCTACACTTCAAAAATATTTAATTACAGTGATTGCTTTTAAAAGTAAACAAAAACCTTTTGCATTTTAACCTGCATTTCATTGGAATTTTTGGTGGTGGATTAATAGTCCACATATTAAAATTGTTCTTTTAGTTGCTGAGAATTGTGGCAGCTTAATCTAGCATGTGGTCCTGCCATGGACTGTTTTATCATTGATGTACAAATAATAAGACATAATTTTATAATCTTATCATTTCTCCTTACAAGTTTGGTTCATTTCCCTTTCATATCTAAGCCAATTTGTAATTATGTCAGCTATCTTAGTTGTGGAATTCTGAGATACCTTTTCTTTGAAATGCAATGTGAATATTTCTCCCGCATTTGGTCTCATGGAAACAAAAGAGTGTCTGCTATGTATTTCAGACCCTCTTCCTTTAAGTAGCCTACTTATGGACAGAAAGATCATTTTGCTTTGTACTTCAAAATCTACAGCCTAGAAACCAATAGGGTCTCTACCACAGTGGCCCAGCAGTTCGAAAGAAGAGTCTATGTGATTAGGCTGAATTCAGACTTAATTTTGATTTGGTATGCTTGTGGGGGCTACAAGATTTTCAGAAGATCCCAACGAATTATCCACCTGAGGGGGTGGAAAGAAGATTCTGAATGCCTGCTGCTCTCAAGCTGGCTCATTATCTAGTATTTTGTGGCTGTTTAGGTAGTTAAGCATGACCTGAGTAGACTTGAGCCATCGTAATCTATTGAAGGTTTCTTTATATGGACAGTCTAGATAAATCATCTTCCACCTAAAAAAGAATGTTTTTTCATATAGTACTGATGTGTGGAAAGAGCTAGGTGTGTGTTAAGACTGTGATGCTAAGTTACTGAATGTTCCCTCTCCACTCATACAAATTAACTGTTTAAAGGACAATAGCTAGAGACAAGTTTAGTCACTTTTCTCTTCAACTTGCAATAACATGCTTTCCTAGTAGAGTCTGAAAAAATAGTCTTTATGTATTATTAGGATAAATGTAAAGATGAAAGATAATTTTACTTGAAAGCAGCCAAGTGGGGTTCTGGAGATTCATTGACTTCAAGGAATGTAAGAAAATACTTACAAGAGGAGTGGCCTTACTAGGTCTGTCAGATCTGTATTAGAGCTCCAGCAGTGACCTTAAATGTTATTTCATGAAAGAATATAACAAACAGGACACTTCTTCCTCTACAGAGTTTATAACAGACAAAGCTTAACATATACAGTGTTGAGGTGGCTGAATGGGTAAAAAATAGCTTATTCTGAAAGCCCAATCATTCAGTTTTATGAGTGCGTATTTGATAGTTGTATCAGAACTTTTCCAGTTCTGGAGAGGTAGATCTCACTATACTTTTTTCTTCCATTACAGAAACTAGTGAATTCCCCTCAGAATGTTGCAGTGTGATGGCTGGGGGAACACTTACAGGATGGCACGCAGATGTTGCTACTGTGATGTGGAGGAGGATGCTAGGAATTCTGGGGGATGTCAACAGCATAATGGATCCAGAGATTCATGCCCAGGTTTTTGATTATCTGTGTGAACTGTGGCAGAATCTGGCCAAGGTAAAAGAACTGAACGTTTTCTCCAACCTGACCTGTTTGGGTAGGATTTTCAAAACGAAAGAAACACCACCTTAAATATTTCCTGTAAATAATTTTCTTTCTGTTTTGTTTTCAATAATTGCAGATAAGAGACAATCTTGGTATTTCAACAGACAACCTAACTTCACCATCTCCCCCAGTTTTAATTCCACCACTGAGAATTCTAACACCATGGCTCTTCAAGGTAAATTTGAGCGCTAAAGTGTGAAACAGAAATAAAAGTTAACGTAAATGTAGAAGAGTGTTTACTGCAATTTTAAAATTTATGAATAATAAATATTGTTCTAAAACTGTAGGCAACAATGCTGACTGATAAATACAAACAAGGAAAGCTACATGCTTATAAGCTTATTTGTAAGACAATGAAACGAAGACAAGATGTTTCTCCAAACAGGGATTTTTTAACTCATTTCTACAATATAATGCACTGTGGACTTCTTCATGTTGATCAAGTAAGTTAATTATGAAATTCAAAATAATATAAATGTTATGACTGAAAAGAAAATTCTTTTCTCAGAATTACTCAGTGTGTTTTCATCTGAGTAATTTAACTTTGTTTTGGAAATTAGTGCTGTGACTGATACTTTTTCTAAAAAGAAAACGTTGATAAATGATCCTCATGTACTTGGTTGTATTCAGAAATGCTTTTTTTGTAGTCCATTTCAAGCAAATATGAGGGCAGAAAAGGTACTCTCTCATTTTTTATTGATTGTATGTTACAGATTGAAGTATGCAAGAAAGAGAAGGAAGCAGATCTCTCTAAAGTCTACTGCTCTTACTTGCTCCCTGATGCAACAGTGTAGCTAGTAAATTGTGCTCACAGCATTGGAGGACTTTGTTTCTACAGCAAGTATAGGAACCAGCAAACTGAGATGTACTGAGTGTATCTAATCAGTGGGAGTGGAACTTTTTTATAGGTTTTGATATTAAGAAGTCTGAAAATATTGTAGGGCTTAAATACTTTTTAAAGGTTTGCAGAAGTGTAAAAAAGTTGGGTTTGTAAACGTTTTTGAGGAATGATTATAGGCATGGGTAGATCAAAGGTTCGAACAACCCTGTTTTCTTTAACTGGGAAGAATAGAATTAGTCAAAAATTATTCCACAGATTACTATGGATAGGACAGACCTCCAGTTTCTGTCCTCTGACTACCATTAATGATGCTTTTCTTGCTGCACTGAAGATCCTCCTATGACATACTGCTATTTAGTTGGATATTACTACTAGTGGAGAATTATTCAAAGGAGAAAAGGGGAGGGGTGTCTATCTGTAGACTTGGGATGTTTTTCTACTATTAAAGCTTTGTATTATACATTTTTCCAAGTACTTTTGAAAAAAATTGCAACATGTACAATGATTTTTGAAAGTGCCTCACTAAGTCTACAAGGACATAATATGCTCTGCTGATTAACTACATACCAGAAATGTTACAAAACACTTTATTATCTTCCTTCAAATTTTGGTTCCATATGGGTATATGTAAGAGGCTAATACTTTTTTTGAAAAGTATTTTTTGAAGTTACAGTCAGGCAATACTTGATGGAGAGGTTTAAGCAGTTATTACGGTATAATAGCTGGTTATCATTCTATATCTTTTCTGTACCTATTCAAATGAATGGTTAATCAGTTACAGAACTCTTAAAAGCTGACTGTAAATTAATAGATGAACTATTGTGTGAGCTTAAATTGATCTATAAAGTATACCAAGTTTACTTACATTAATCTGAGTATACTTAAGGAATTTATCTTTTTGTGCTACTGTTCTCTCATTAATGAGTGTCCTACTGGCCACAATGAGTTTTCTTTCTCACATTTTTACTTTCTAATTTTCATAAATACCTGCCTTTTTTCTTTCATTTTTCATTTGATTCATGTTGATACTCTTCCTTTTTTCCCTTTTCCTTCTGCGAGGATATTGTCAATACAATCATCAAGCACTGCTCTCCTCAGTTCTTTTCACTTGGTTTACCTGGTGCTACCATGCTTATTATGGATTTCATTGTAGCAGCAGGAAGAGTGGCTGCTTCTTCTTTCCTCAATGTAAGTATTCATCAGTTAAGTCTCATTTATAGGTGAGGAAGAATATGAGAGAATACTGAGCAGTATATTTTTCTTTGACTAGGGTGTTAAATTGATCCCTGAATTCAATGTAGTGTTTATCAAATACAGATAATGTTAATGATTTATTCTAGAGCAATACACATGCCTCTCCAGAAAATATGTGAGGAATGCAAAAATTATTGTTGAAGCAGAGAATCTTATTTTAGAGTTACAAAAATTGTGACTGCCATTTTTCTGTGCTTGAAGATGTTTAAAATGCCTCTTTTAACTATGATTTCATTTTTAAAATGTACTTATTTCCCCATATCTCTGCTATGGAATGACTTTTATGATCAGGATTAAGAACTCAAATGTGCTGGTGTTTGCACTATTTGGATTTTTTTTTCACATTTTTGATTTTGTTACTCAGATTTTTGATTTTGATACTATAACTTGCCTTATATAAGGCAAGTTCAGCCTTATATAGTAATACTATGTGACAACCTAGGTGCTGTTGGCTGTGCATACTGTACTCTCTCAAATCCCCCACAGTCTCCTCCAACTCTCTGTGAATTTTGACTGTTTCTCCCATCAATCCCTCTCTAACCAGTTACGAAATCCAGTCTCCCTCAAGGTACTTATCTGAAGCCTCTGTCAGCTTCTTACACTGTAGCCTTTCCTGTTCAGCAATGCCTCATGTCACATTTAGTAGTTTTCCACCTCCTGGCCAATTAGCTGAACGTAGGACCTGAGCCCAGTTAGCAGCTCAGTCATTTATCTGTAGTCCTAACAATCCTTCTGCCTCCCTTTTACTGTCTTGGAAAATGAGAGCAGGGGTGTGCATGAGTAAAAATCCAAGGAGCTGAGCTCTCTGTTTACTCAGCTTTGCAGGAGCTCAGAATTTCAGGAGAAAGGAAATGCCTGTATACAATTTCAGCCATCATTCTCTTTTAAGGAAGCTAAAAATGTCAGCTTTCTGATTGCAGTAAGAATATATTTTTCTCCCCCCGCTCCTTTTTTTCAGGCACCAAGAGTTGAAGCACAAGTTCTTTTAGGATCTCTAGTCTGTTTTCCAAATTTATATCGTGAACTACCAGCTCTTCACCCAAATATTCCTGACATTGCTGTGTCTCAGTTTACAGATGTTAAGGTAGGAATTTTAAGAATATTTGGCTAGTATTCTATTAACCAAATACAGGCCTAATATTGTGTTTTTGCAGAAAATATTAAGATTTTAAGATCCTAGAATTTTTTGAAAATAATTTCAAATAGATCATAAGACTCAAGATCCCATAAAGTCTTGTCAAACTTTATACTTCTAAACATGTAATTGCTATTAACTTAATAATAAAGTGTTTTCTTATGTTTGTAGAAGAAAATTATACATTATCTGATCCTTTCAAGCCTTCTCTCACTAGGGTGATTTGCAGGTATCACAGATTTAATTAGCTGAGACAAAAAGATTGAGAGATTTAAGATCCATTATTTAATTTATTAAGACAATTTATTTCACAACTGGTGAAATCTGCCTATGTTCCTAGAGACTTTAAAAATTTTCTGCGCAGTAGTGTGTTTTTTCTTCAAAAGGCAAATATTAATGGAGTTGTTACCTTGCCTATCATGACACAGAGTTAGGTAGTGTGACAGTATACTGAAACTGCACAGAGCACAGTTTGTGTGTCTAAGAAAGGCTCCCCCTTAAGTTTTCCAAACTGTTGCAATTTGGGGAGAAATGATGACTTGAAAGCTGCTTTATACCTTGCTCCCCTTTGGAGACTGATTTTGAATTCCTTCTTTCTCATTTCTATTGTAGAATGGCTGTTTACATGAATTATATTAGGGACATTTCGCTGTAGTTGAGTCAAAGTTCTTCTTGACAGCATTCTTAAGGCACTGTAGGCACTTAGTCTGCAACTAGTTGAAAATATTTTCTAAATCAATTAAATTTTTTGAAAGTGCTTGTTTAAACCTTAAAGTAAAAGATTCTTTCTGTCATACCCTTTGGCACCACCCAAGATAGCTTCAGGAAGCCCTTTACTATTTTTTCCCCCTTGATATTTTATGGAAATGTTTTGACAAGGATGGGATACATGGCTCATCAGGAGAAATTAGGACAGTAACATGTAGGATATTCTTGGGGTGGCACAGTAACAAGTATCTGGAACAGGCTAGATATTTGGAGTAGTGGTAAGCAAACAATTCATCTGACCATAATGTAGAGACTCAGCTAAGCAATATGCCTGTGTGCGCTATAATAATATTTTGACGCTTTCTGTGGTGGAGTTACATGTAAATCAGTGAATTTTTCCTCTTCATTTTAGGAACTCATAATTAAAACTGTGTTAAGCTCGGCAAGAGAGGAGCCATCTGGTCCTGCACGGTAGGCCATACAAAAAGAGCTTCTACGTTAATAGGTTCTTTTCTTTATTAGGCTGTTTTGAGGTGAATAGATTAGAGAGCTTAAAGTAAAAGTTTTTTGCATTTTATTAATGGTTTTCTTCACCACTGTCAAAACTGTGGTCCATAAATTTTTTGTAATAGAAATATTAAATGAACAAACTGGGCTGGTCTGGTCCAGTATTCTTTCTGTGATAGTGGCTGATAGGAAAGGGTGTAAATAAGGGTAAGAGAATAAGCTTTCCCAGCCTACTCTGGTGTTCAGCTCGGGAATTTTCTGGATTAGAGAGGCATTCTTTACTTTGATTCGGACAAGATTATTTATGAGGGAGGGGTAGATTTTTTATTAGATTACATTATTTAATTTGAAAAACAGAAACAATCCAGTGTACATGAGGCCTTTTTATAGTATGGACAAGAAGCGGAAAAAACTGAGCTAAGCATTAAACTAGGAATGGTTGCTCTGATGCTTAAACCTAAGCATCTTCATCAAATAAACAGCTCTGGAGAGGATTATTACCAGTTTTCTCTCCTGTTTCTTAATTGGTTTAGGATTTTATTCCTCTATACCCATCTTCAGAAGCATTCAGTTACACAGTCCTGTGTATGGGATTGGAACAGGAACCTCTAATGCCTACCAAGGAAGAGTGCATTTGTGTGCCTTATA
>NW_005054301.1:8110413-8180718 GCF_000277835.1 Geospiza fortis
TTTAAAATACTAGAAGTACATACCTGAAAAGCTGCAGTTCTGGAAAAATCAGCTTATTGAACCTTTAAACAGTTTTTTGGAAAGCCAAGAGCAGTTTTCATCAGCCCACTTACCTCTTTCTCCATGTGAGCTGATAGTATTTCTCAACAGAGGAAAAAGAGGGAATATCCTGAGATCGCATTAATTTAATTTTTCGTGTTACAAAACTGCTTTCTAAAAGGCATAACACTCTCCACTTTGCAATTTTTCTTTCAGTGAGAATGTACAAAATAGTGTGGATTTACACTATAATGTACTATTAAGACTTGTACGTATTTTTGCTGTCTGTAAGCATTTTCATGATTCTTTGTAGCCTTAAAATCTTTTTTCTACAACACAGAAACCACTTCTGTTTCTTTTCTTGCCTACAGTTTTTCCTTCCCAGATTTAGTGCATTGCAGATTACATGACCAGCTTTCTTGTTGTCAGTTTTGGATTGCTCTCCAATTTTATCCAGGATTTTGAATCCTGAAGTTGTTTCCAAAATATTTGTAGACTGTCATCCTGAAGAAAATAACTAATGGGTCAGAGATGGCTTAAGCTAGCTCCTTAACATTTCTGAACAAATTTCATCCATCTGCTGATTTGAACGCATTTATCTAAATACTCTTTACCTTTACACTTCTTTTCTATTTCTATGAAGAAACAACAAAAGTAAATGTACTAATCACGATATGTATACTGACTCTAGGATTCATTTACCCCTCCTCTATTCATCCTTGTTTATTGTCTATCTAAAACAATGTGAATGTCTATGAGAGAGTAACATTCCTGTCTCATCTCTGTGTCTCAGAAGCTCTAAATATGAGCAACCTCTTGTGTTAGGAAGGAGGAAGCTCGCACCCCAATTTTGCTTTGTCTTAAGAAAATATAAGAATTTCTCATATGTTGATTTAAGATAATATTTTTAATCAAAACACACATAGAAATGCAGGAGTTCTTGATGTCTTTTGGATTTTTCAGTTGCTCAGATGGGTGCTTCCTCTGCGCTTTCCTCTGCCTTCAGCAGCATACTTTGGATTTCTTGATAATTTTTAAAGATGTTACAGCACTAGAAAGGTTTTTGTACAGTTGTTTTGGAAATATTAAAAGCATATTTGTTGTTATATGTCTTTATCAAAACTCAATGAATCATAAAAATTACACATTCCTGTAGAATGTTTCTCAACAACTTGTCCTCCAACATTGTTTTGCAGATGTGTTGCTCTTTGCAGCCTTGGGATTTGGATCTGTGAGGAGCTAGTCCATGAATCACATCATCCTCAGATCAAGGAAGCATTGAATGTGATATGTGTTTCTTTAAAGGTGAGAGAATTAAATTTTTACAATGTATATTGCCTTTATGTGTAAAGATACTTTGCATTTTCAAAGTCTTAATGACGTTTTAGCATCTTTGCTTCACAGTCTCATTTACCATCCTTATAAAAGAGAGAACTCAATTTAATGAGTGGATCTCTGAAATGTCAAAAGTTCTTTACCTTTCTTTAAGTTTGGACAGAATGATGTGCTGGGAGGATAGGATAGTGGATCTTTATTCTTACAAAATCACTAGCCACTCTAACCTACGTCATATTCTTACAACATTCTGTGCATGTTCACTTCTGAGTTCGAGTCATTGAATTTTGCAATACTGCCTCTTAGGCCTGGCTAGATATTTAGTGAGAAATGCAGAGTACTTATACCATATGCATGGAAGCACCAGAAATGTTTAATTTGCTGGGGCAGAGTCCTTTTTTTATGCTTATTCCAGGAGCTGCATATTTTTGGCTATATTTTTCCTTGATGAGTGTTTTTGTTTTCCTACTATTTTAAATCTTTTTGCATTCGTTCTTATATTATAGAATAATTAGAATGTTAGTGAAAACCTCTTGTTTTTAAGCAGATTTTGAATTTGTATGTTTGTGAGCAATGGTTGCAACTTTTAAAATCTGTTCCAGTTTATCTTCAGAACCTTTCTATGTGCTTTTTGTTTGCATCAAAATTCTATGAATAGTCTAGTCTTTATTTATATACAGATTAATAAAATTTAGAGTGTACACCTGTTACACATGACTTCTGTCGGATGTTGGGGTTTATTATTTTCTTTTAAGCAATGGGAATCTGAAAAATATCTTAGCAGATCAGCTGCTCACATCCTGTGAAGCAGGATTTGAGTGTCTGTATAAGGTAGCTGCAAGGCTTTTAGTATTAGACTCTAAATTGCAATTTCCTGTTTCGCAAAATCACATTCATTCTTTGCAGCTCCACTAATACCCTCTTCCAGTGTTTTCCCCTTGTTTTTTAATAACGCTTAACTTTTGCATTTTATCAAGTTCCTGTGCGAGTTTGGTATAAGGCAAATGATGTTTTATCTTGCTGCTTCAATTTATCAATTTTTGAACTATTTTTAATCCTGAAATTCATAGTGATTTATGTTCTTTTTCTGTGATGTATTTATTAAACCAATTATTTGTGTCTTATTTATATTAAACATAAATTACTTTTTGAATGAGAAAACAAAAATCTTTATATTTCTGTTTTGCTTTTCTTTGTGTTGGCAAAACCATCCAGTGCACATTGTCTTTTTTTCCAGTTCTGAGCAATGGTATACATTCACAATTGAGTTTAATAACGAAATGAAAAGTTCATTAATTTGTCATGGGAGAAATAAATTAGCTCTAATTTGTTACCTTAGCAATCTCCTGGCTACCAAGTAGTCAGAGGCTGCAACTCCTAGAATGGATTATTTTCTTATTTTCAGGAGAAATGAATGGGCAGGGAGCTATAGGCCTAGTCCAACTTACTGATAAGTTCAGTTGAACAAATAACATTGACTAGAAATGTTAGCAACAATTACATGCTTATTTTTGAAATACCAGAAGCATATTCAGAGCTGCAGTTCAACAGCTTGCTTTGGATGTAGCTAATGTTTCTCCCAGCTGTGTGCAATACCACTTTGCCTACATTAACTTCTGCTGGAGCTTGAGCACAAAGGATCCTAACCAGCCATCCAGACCTATGATTTTATTCTGCTTCTCTCAAAAATGCTGCAAATACATCACAAAATTGTGTTGTACAAATCTAGTTAAATGAGTGCTAAGCAATAGGTTATTTTCAAGTATGGACAAGGTTAAATTCCTCATTTAACATCCAGAAAAATGAAATCCTTACAAAAATTAACCTTATGGTAAGACTACCTTTCCAATAAAAACCCTGAGAGTTGGGAAACAGGCAAAGTGCCAGTTCATTGGTATCCTTTTTTTTCCCCCCATCAAGTGAGTTCTCAAAAATTATGTCCACAATTTATGCTACTAAATATAAAAGTGGTGAATTCTTATGCTTTATAACATAGGACATTTTCCAGAGACAAAAAATGGCAGATGGAATCTTTATGGCATTATATAGGTGTTTCCATGGCCACTCTGAAGGTTCTTGTAAAAGAAGTCACAACCAAATAACTGACTTGAAAGGGGTGAATTGTTTGATTACCTGACACGTAGTGAGGCTTCTTGAGTTCAGGAAAATGTCCTTCCAGAACCCACAGCTCTCAGGACTGTCTGTTCTAAGGTGCCTGAGTGTTTGTTGTGGTTTAAGCCCAGCTGGAAGTTGAGCACCATGCAGCCGCTTGGTCAATCTCCTTTCTTCCCACCCGATGTAGTGCAATGGCAAGGAGAATCAAGACAAAAACTTGTATGTTGAAATGACAACAGTTTAATAATCAAAAGCAAAGTAAAACAGTGCAATAATGGTAAATGATAGCAATGATAAGTGAAAGGAAAGAAAACCCAAGTGATGCACTATCGATGCAAAGTCCTTCGATGCGGGAGTAATGTGCAATGACTCCATGACTCAGAAGGCTGAACAAATGCTTTATTAAGCTATTATATGTTGCATACCATACCAATACTATACTAAATTATACTATACTAAATAAAAACCCGTGACCCTTTCAGACAGTCACACAGCTTTGACGTAATTGATCAATCAGTCCAAACAACTATCACCACAGTCCAATTAACAAATCACTTTTAGTAAACAGTAACACATAACACATTCCACGTGTGCCAAACAACAGGATCAGCGAAGAGATAAAAATTGTTTTCTCTTCTCTCTCTGAGCTTTCTCACTGCCTTCCCCAGGAGAAATCCTGGGAGAGAGAATTATGTATCTCTCTGTTCAAAGACTATGGGAATACCATGATGCACAATACATTTTCTCACCACCCGCTGACCAATATCCTCTTCCCAAACCCGACCGACCCTCTTTCCAGATAACTCCCCCAGTTTATGTACTGGGCATGATGTCCTACAGTGTGGAATATCCCTTTGATCAGTTTGGGTCACCCATCCCAGCCATGTTCCCACCCAGTTTCTTTTGCTTACCTTCTCACAGGTACAGCATGCGACAAGAGGAAAAAAAAATCCTTGACTTCTGATAAACAGAACTTAGCAAAAACCAAAACATTAGTGTGTTATCAACACCCTTCTCATTCCAAATCCAAAACACGGCACTGCAAGAGCTGCTGAGAGGAAATTAACTCGACCCTAGCGACAGCATTCTTTTGAAATGTGATATATTGACCATGCTAGGACAGCTCTCTGAAGCACATGAAGGATTTGATCTATTTCAGCCAACCCCCATGTTCTTGATCAAAACATCCTCCCTGATGCTTTTCCCATGAATAAAAAAAAATTGTGTGCAAGATTAGATTTTAAATTTATTCATATTCATTACTTAATACACTTTATTGTTTATGTGAAATTTATGTCTCCGCTTACTTTTGTTCCTTTACTAAATTAAAAAAAAATTCTCTTCAACCAGAGGAAAAAAGAGGTTAACCTATTTGTGTAAACCAGACAGTAATAATAAAAAAATATTCATTCATCTTTTTTTTAGAGCCTCTTTAGAAAAAGAACCATTAAAAATTTAAGAAAGAAATGCTTTCTGTTTTTAAATAGTGGATGGTCAATTATTCAGTGACTCTGAAAAGTCTACAGGTCTTCTTCTCAGGTATTTTTTTCTTACTTTCAGTGGTCAGGATCTCTGTATTAAGCTACACCAGTTTGTGCACCGCATTTTACTTCTCCAGTGATTTTGGGGTTTTCTTGCAAGCTTGTTAGGATGTTTTGAGCAATCTGGATTTGATCTCAAGTTCTGAAATCAAATTTTCATGCTTTCAGTTTGGTGGGGTTTTTTTTGGTTTTTGTTTTGTTTTTTTTTGTTTTTTTTTTTGGTTTTTTTTGGTTTTTTTTTTTTGTTTTTTTTTTTTTTTTTTTTTTTTTTTTTTTTTTTTTTTTTTTTTTTTTTTTTTTGTTTGGTTTTGTTTTGTATTGTTTTTGGTTTTGTTTTTGGTTGCCACTCAAGCTTGAGCATTAGAATCTATACCCTACTTACTGTGCTCTTACAGAGTACTTTCACAGCATGGAGAGAGGCTGTCTCATGAGGGATAAAAAGTAATGATAGTCTTGTCATAAAGTTTGTGAAGATTTGGAGATGTGAGATGTTTACTCTTTTAAGCTAAAAGTCAACAATAACATGAAACTGCATCCACTGAGAAATAGGGAAAGTCAGAACAAGAATTAACTACCCATTGTGCACTCAGGTTTCCATCTTCCGTGATGACTTGCACAAGCCATTCATAGTCTTTCTTTTTGCTTACATAGATAACACAAATAAAAAATGGTAATTAAAGCTTTGTGCTCAAGACTTTTCCTTGTGCTTGTACCATTTCTTTTCAAGACTTTAAATGTAAAAATTGATAGCTCTGCTTTGATAAGAAGCACTGACCCAGAACCGAGTTTTCTTCCAGCGTATTTTCAGTTTAAGTTTTTTGCCATTCAAAACTTTTATTCTAAAATCTTTATTTTCTACTCAGGCTTCATTGCCCAGGCATTTCAGCTTTCTTAAAGCTTTGGGGTTTTTAAGTTTTGTGAGATGCATCCCTCCCTGAAGGGTTAATAGAAGTGATCTGAGTAAGAAAAAGGCCTATGAAGCCAAGGAATTACATCTAAGTGTTTTTACAGCATGATTGCCCTTTTCTGAGTTCAGAAGTAGAGAGTCATCTTGCAGCACATACCTGTGACAGCTTCACTGCTGAATGTAGTGAGATTGAAACAAGTAAAGTATGTTCTTACTAATGCGGGAATTCACTTGTAATATTAACTTTGTCCTTGTCATTTGCTGCACACCTTAATGTTTTAAAGCAAGTGCAGTGAAGGTAAAAAACTCAATTACATGTCTTGTGCATCAACAATTTAGGGAAACACATCTCTTAATTTCTATGTTTTCCCGCTTAGCAGTGTAGAACAGGGTGTGCACCCCCTCCTAAGAGTGGGAATTAGTTGTACAAATGTGTTCCCTTCTGCTTTGACCAGCCCAGTAACTGTGGAAGGCAGGCTGCAGAGCGTAACCAGCTCCTGCCTTTAAAAGGAGAGCAGAGTTAAGCACAGAAGCCAAGGTGAATCCATTTCCATTCCAACATGCGCTGGGCACAGCCATCGCTGGCAGAGAGCAGAACAGTTCAGCTCAGGTTCAGTACTGCAGGCTGTGGTTTGGGCATGTGGCTCTTCACCTGCCTTGATTCTCAGCAAAGACCTCTGATTTCAGAATTGGATCCTTGGGAGGCTTTGCAGTGATTCATTAATATTAATAATCATTAAGATAATAAGAAATTAGTTCTTTCTTCCTGGCTTCATGATATTCTACTATTCTAGTTAGGAGACCCCTCTCCCCTTCCTGGTGTGCATCTAAGTGCATGTCTGCCCCAAAACTTTGATGTTAGCTGTTAACATTTGTTTATGAATATAAAATAGTTCTTCTTGAGTTTTGTAAAATTTAATTCTGTTCCTCTGGTAAATAGATAGTTAAGGAACTGTATGTATAAAACTACCAGTGAAATTCGTGACCACCCTACCACCTAATGTACTCTTATGCGAAACCATTTTGTCATTGTTTCTGTGCTGTGTTCTCTTTTCCAGTTTCCAAATAAAACAGTAGCCCAAGTTGCCTGCAGTATGCTGAACATGCTGATACATTATGTACATAGGCTTCAACTATATCAAGCTGATTCACCATTAAGAATAATACAAGTAAGTAATTTTTTTTAATTGAAATTTTCAATTATTTTAAATCAATCATTACAATGTATTACCCTAAACACTTGAATATTGGCAATTATGTTTTGCAAAACATTGAATTAGTATAAGCATAATCTTACTTAACACTAACAGTAAGGAATTGCAGCACAGTTAACTTCCTGACTCCAGTATTGACATGTAATGTGTCTATATCATGCCTGTTTTTTCTCAGAGAAAAAGTGTCATGAAAATGTTGTCAGTAAAGTACAATTTTTTTCTTAATACTAGATATCTTCAAGCATGTTTATTGAAGTTCAGGAAGAAAATGATTGCTTAAAATATGGATCTGCAACTTTATTTTGCATATCCATGAAAGACTTTCAGTATAAAACAAAAATAATATTTTGAATATGCTTCCCATAACACAGAGGTAGACTATGGCCTCTGAGAGTCTGAGCCACAGAGGGCACCCAGGTTCTTTTCATGTGAAAGCTTCTTAAGAGATACAGCAAGCATTTCTGTGCTCCTCTGGAGACATATTTTTGAACAAATAGAGACAGCGTGTATACAAATTCTAGTAGTTCTAAGAAACAATATAGCTCAGATAGTACCATACACAAACCAGCACCAGATTTCTTCCCACATCCTACAAGTGTGTTGAGTCATGTTCTTTTTATACCTGAATATTTGAGGTAGCTGTGTAATTTCATTGTCCTTAATGCACCTACATCAGTCAAACAAAACATACTCCTTCAATGTATTCTGCAAAACTCAATTTAAATTGTTTTTATTTAAAAAAAATGTCAAGTAATACTGTAACTTGTCTCAGAATAATTGTTATAGAATTTAATCATGAATCCAGTACCATGTTAGATTTACCTGCTTAAAAAATTATTTTAAACTTAAATATTTAGGTTGTATTTTAAAAGAAATATGCTAAATTTCCCCAGATTCTGATAGCAACTATTACACATCTGCTACCCAGTACAGAAGCTTCCTCTTATGAGCAGGACAAGAGGGTAAGTATTTTTCATTTCTAGTACTTTCTGCCTCCTGAAAGCTGTGTCTCTTCTGAATTAGTTTTGCTGTGGGGCTCATTAGGTCACTCAAATTTGGGCACTTTGGTGCTGTTTGCTTCTGACAGCTGCATCCTTTTGGGCTACCACTCCCACAAGGAGCTGGAGTTCATCTGTTGTTCATTTTGGTCTTCAGAGCTCTGTTTCATCTTCTGTCTGTGTTTGCAAGAAGTCAGGGGCTATTGTAGTCTACACTCATATGCCAAGCTACCCACTTTTCCACTTGAGGATGCTTTCCATAATTGACCAAGTTTCCCCATGAACTACTGTCAGTTGTACATGAAATATCGAATAAAAATTGACTTACATAGTTTGACAAATCTAGTCCTAATGGGTTTCAAAAAAATTGGTTAAAAATAAAAAGACTCAGTACTCTTCATGATTAGGTTTATTCTACTTTTGAAGGACAAACTTGGAATGCATTAGTGATACCAGTAAATTAGGTAAATTGATTTTTTTAAAGTCTTCTATTTACCTTGAGAAATATAGTAGAGAATCTTGCAGATATTTATCTGAATTATCTTCTCCTCCACAGCCGAGTTTTAAAAATCAAAAACATTTATTTGGTCTGTAAGTTATTGATGATTTGGTGTGGATTTGTGTCTTAATGTAATTCTGTTCCAGAGTCTTTCAAAACATCCCAAGAGGGAGTTGATTCTTTTGCTAACTGAGTAACCTACAATACAGGAAGCAGTTGGATTTCTTTCAGATGATAAAATATGATATGGTGCTGCATAACATTATTGATATGTTGTAAAAACATTATGTGTTATTTATAAAGCACTAAATACAGGGGAATTGGTTCCATTTTGTGTAATCCTAGATTCACTTCACTGTGAAATATATGTGCAAAATGGCACATCAGCCTTAATTTGGACCTGTGTTATCTGTCATTTTAAAAACAACAGCCTACAAATCAATTTTGAAAACTGTGGATATCCCCTTAAGTATAGTATCTGCTCACAGTCATACCCTGATGAGAAACTGTTGAATGGATGGACTTTGTTAAATACCTCAGTAGCCAGTTTTTACTGATGCCATAGTTTTTGAAGATTCAGTGGTTAACAAGTGGGACCTGCCATTGCTGCAGAAGGTTGACTTTACTGAATTGAAAAAAAAAAGGCAAAACAGAGAAATAAAATAAAGGGATAAATATGAAATAGCAGGTGCTGGCTTAATTGGTTTGTAATGGAAAGTGTTTTTTCCAGTTGGTGGTTTCTTTACTTCTGTGCTTACTGGATTGGATAATGGCCTTGCCGTTGAAGACTTTGCTGCAGCCTCTTCACGCTACAGGAGCAGAAAATGATAAGACTGAAAGATCCGTTCTTAATTGTATATATAAGGTACATGTTTCTTTGCTCACTTATTAAGAATGTCTATGCATGGACGTAGTGTCAGTTTCCATGGAAATGAAGGCAAACGTTTTCTGTAAGCTGACCTCCATTCTACTCCTGAAATATAGATTGCTGGCTCAGTTCTTGTATGTTTCACTGCATCAGCTTGACCTTTGGTATATTTGGAATAGTAGATTTTGGTTTACATTTTGGATGGTTGGCCAAGCCTTTTTTTTTGTATGTCATATAGATTGCAAATGCTTGTATTGTAGAATACTAACTGTACACTTAATACAAAAAGATGTAACTTTTGTATATCAAGCAGTTTCATTTAGTAATGAGAAAAGCAAAAGCACTAAGTTACAATTACTGTCTTTAGGAACACAGGAGAAAGGGGTTTTTATCCTTTTTGCAAGGGAAAGGGATTAAAACCTCTAGCAGCTTAGACCTAGCATATGTAATTAAAGAAGATAGGAGATCTAAAAATAAAGGTAGCTTAATGATTGTTTTGTGAGTTTTGTTTCGTTATTGTTAAATTCCACTTTGGTGGTAGTAATTTTCTTAGCAGACCAGAGTTTGTTTCTGTAAACATTAAGCATCTAAAATTTTCCAATGTTTCATCATGCCTGCCTTCTAACAAATAGATTCTTAAAATATAAATAAAAATAAACTTCATTTCTTATAAAACTATAAATTTCAGTAGTTAATGTAATGAAATTCTGGTTTCGTTCTAGGTTCTACATGGATGTGTCTATGGGTCTCAGTGTTTTAGCAACCCGAAATATTTTCCTCTAAGCCTTTCTGATCTGGCATGCATGGATTATGATCCTTTTATGCATTTAGAGAGCTTAAAGGAACCAGAACCACTGCATTCTCCAGACTCTGAGAGGTCTTCTAAACTTCAGCCAGTTACTGAAGGTTTGTCTAATTGCCTAAATACATTTTCTTTCAAAAAAATTTGTCTGGGTTTTCAATATTTAAGTGTTGGTCTACAGCACAGGTTTTCAGCTATACGTAGACACTAGGTAAGAACCGTTAGTATGGAATGAGCAAATGTAATTTTGAGCAATTACCATTTGATTAACTGAAATAAGTATGTTCTGAACAACACCAAGATCGATAGGATATGGATTCTTCTGTGCTCTGTGTATCAGCAGAAATGTTAAGTACTGCAACATGGATAAATGTTGCTTTTCATTTTACCTTCAGTAAATTAATTTGATTTTTCCTTATTTTGTTCCTTTTTCTAGAAGAATTTTGGATTTTTTGTTCCTGTTTGACATTGCAGTATTGAATGCTTTCCATGAATTTTTTTAGCCTATCATAATTTTTGTTGATCTCTTTTTACACTGCTTAAAACCACAGATTTTTTTAAAGAGAGAGAAATTTTCTCCCATCTGGTTAGAACCTTAGGAGACATGGGAATTAGCATTTTCTTCATAATTCAAAAATAAAGAATCAAGAATCTAAGCCACAGAGGACTGTCAGGTATTATGCAGTGTATCTAGTAAATATCAAATGGTTACATAGGGAAGAAAATTGAAAAAGATGAGATTAAGATACAAGCAACTCTGTGTAGTGCTATTCTGCCTCTATATTAAGTTGTTCCATTTAGGCTTTTTTAAGGGTATTGAGAACCAGATAAATGCAGCAGTTCTTTGTAGCAGCTGTGTGCTAACAGCAGGTGATTTTGTGGTCTGTAGTGACTACGTGCTGTTTTTTATGTAGAGAAAATGGCTAATCATTGTGCCCTTGTGTAAGGCATGCTTCATCATCCTCAAGTACTTTTTTGGCCAAAGAATTCTAAACATAGAGCTGTCCCCTAATAAGCTCAGTATTGGATTGAACAAGTCTGATCTGAGAACTACTGGCAGGAGGAGCTGTAATTATTAAATTTACTGAAGAATGAAGCCAGGTACTATAGTTGGCTTTTCGTCAAATGGCTGCGGCCTTATTAGTAAAAAGTAATCATCTGCAGGGTCAGAATGAAAGAGGCTTCGAAGGATTCATTCTGTCCTAATTACAGTCTCACCTATACATATTATGTAAAGCTAATATTTGAAGCATTTGCCAAAATTTACTTCCACTGCGTGTTCTATTACAGTGTAGTGAATTGTAGTAGCTTTTTATGCCTGGCATCTTTTGTATTCCATAATAATCTGTAATTATGAGTTAGAAGCAAATGCTGTGTGGCTTTTTTAATTTGACAATCTGAAAAGACAACCCTGAATAGATTTCTCTTTAAATGAATACAGTTGCACAAAGCCTTAGCATCAATATCTTCATTTTGCATTTCCAACCATGATCTTTTCTTTTATGATTTCTTGTTAAATTTCTTAATAAAAGTAATTTCAGCTGTTCCTTTTATCTCTCCAGATAAATTAAGTTTCAGGGCTCTGGAATTGTAAGTTAGACTGTGAAATTTAATTGGCAGACCTACAGCATTATAATGCAACCCTGGTTCTGCAACCTTGGCACTTCTAGTCCCCATTGCCAGGCAGAGAATAAAATTGGCAGTGCTTGACCGGTTGCTCAGCATCTGTTCTCTCTGGCATTGTTGGAGGAGTGAGAGGAGTAAAACTAGTAGATAACAACCAGTCTGGGTCTCTGTCAAGACAGAGGGTCAATTAGTACAAGCTAGCAGCAGAACAGAATGCCAATGGGTCAGCATCTTTTAGTAGAGTAAAAGGTCTATCATAGTATCTTTCTTGAAGGAATGGAAATTCAGGGAAGTTCTACAAAAACAGGGTAGGAATTGTGAAACTCTTTCCTTAGGCCACAAGCAAAGCTGCAAGTGCTGAAATGACAGAATTCTTAAGACAGGGTGCTTTAATGGATGTGATTGACTTACCCTGTTATGCTTCCATTGTTCAAGGTCAGATCCATCACAAGTTTTGTGGATACTTAGCCACAGCGTAATGTGGTATGAGACCAAGAAGATCCAGGACTTAGAGTGACACAGCTGTGTAGTGGAGACAGGATCTACTGAGAGATGTAGGTGTAGAACAAACCATGCAATAAACAGCAGGACAAAGATTTCTTAAATCCTCTGGGAACAGGCGTATGTCAAGAGAGATGATTATTGGCTTCTCTTTTTCAGTAACTTTACAAGTTCTGTCACTCACAAAGAAGCTCTTAACCCAGGATTATCTGTAAAATTGCCTTTGTTCTGCTTTCTGGAGCTGGTAAAGTGGTAGATTTTAGTATGAGATATACAAAGAATAACTTTAAAATTAGGTATTAAGTATATTAAACTGTTACATTTAAGCCAGAATAAACTTCTGGCAGTAAGGACGCCAGTAGGAAGATTTTATTGCATCATCAGAACTTGCTGGCAGCAAGTCTGTGATGCTTTCATACATCCATCTGAAGAATCCCTGGGCTTGTCTATGTGAAGGCTGATGAACTGTTCCTCTAGTTAGTGTTGGTAACAACCTACTCAAGCTACAGTACAGGCATACAAATGGTGATGGTGATGGTTTAACCCTGGCTGGATGCCAGCTGCCCACCAGTGCTGCTCCATTATTCTCTTCCTCATCTATGCAGGGGAGAGAAAATGTAAGGAAAGGCTCATGAGTTGAGATAAAGACAGGAAGACATCACTCACCAATCACTGTCATGGGCAAAATAGATTTGACCTAGGGAAGTTAATTGAATTTATTACCAAGCAAATCAGGATAGGATAATGAGAAATAAGACCAAGTCTTCAAAACATCATACCCCTACCCCTCCCTCCTTTTTGGCCTTAACTTCATTGTAAATCCCTACCTCATCCTTGCCCCTAGTGGTGCAGAAGGATGAGGATTGGAGGACTGCAGTCACTTCACCACACATTGTCTCTGCTGCTCCTTCCTCCACAGGGGAAGGACTCCTCATGCTCTTCCCCTGCTCCAGCATGGGGGCTCTCACACAGGAGAATTCTACAACAAAAGTCCTTCCCACAGACTGCAGTTCTTCATGAATGCTCTACTGTGGGTCCCCTTCATATGGCTCAGTCCTGTAGGCTCCAGCATGGGTCCTCCATTGGGTCACAAGTCCTCCCAGCAAGCCTGCTCCAGCATGGGCTCCTCTCTCCACAGCACCAGAGCTCCTGCCGGGAGCCTGGTACAGTGTGGACTTCCCACAGGATCACACCCTCCTTTGGGCATCCACCTGCTCTAGCATAGGGTCCCAGGGGCTGCAGATGCATATCTGTTCCATCATCCCCCAATAGCTACAGGGGCACACCCTGTCTCACCATGGTCTGCCCCACAGGCTGCAGGAAATTTCGGCTCTGGTGGCTGGAGCACCTCCTGCCTCTCCTTCACTCACCTTTGTGCCTGCAGAGTTGTGGCTTTCACATAGTCTCACTGTGCTCTTTTGTGGCTTCAATCTCCTTTTGCCCAATATTTTTTTTCCTTCTTAACTCTGTTATTCCATAGGCATTACTTCCAGCTTGGTCTGACTTGGAGCAGGCTGACGTTGTCTTCATCAGACACAGGGGAGACTTTCTGGCAGCTTTTCAGAGAAGCCCCCCTGTAACCCCCACACTACCAAAACCATGCCACACAAACCCACTGTTCTAATTAACTGCACTTATCTAGCCAGCTTAGATGTTCCTAAGCGAACCTGGACTGCATAGTGCCACAACCTGCTAACTTACTTCTGAAATTTTCTGTTTCATTTCAGGACCATAAACATATATGATGGAGATTTTTTTTTTTATAGACAAAAACATTTTGAAAACTGGTCTTCATAGATCACAAATCTGTTAGAGGTAGTTGTGATTGGAAGGTTCTGGTAAGCTTACACGGATACAGTCATCTATCAGTTATTTGATTGATTTTTACCCCATTATTCATATTTCTCCAAACATATGTTAAAATCTTTTGCATAGATTGATTTTGTTTTCTAATATTTTAAAATTTCTAATGAAAAAGCCTTCCCTGCCTGATGTCTAGTCTTAGCTTTTGTTTAAAAAGTAGAACTACAAAGTACTTTTCATATAAGGCTTTGCTGTTTGCCATTTTACTGAAAGGACACAAAATGCACACTTTAAAAAAATACTTTGTACATAGTGCATCTGGATTAACACAGTTTGTGTTTTGTGGGGAATATTCTAGAGATGGGTTCTCTGTTACTGCATGTCTATATAGCTGAAGTTAACAATTAGAAAGGAATGAGACTTGCTTAAACTAAGGTAAAATACAGGAAACTAAGCTAAGAGGGACACTCTTAGGCTCCCTCTAAACATAATAAAAGAAAAATAAGTGTTTTTAGAGAGTGATTCATGCCATTGAATTTGAGATTAATCAGTCTGTACAGGTCATCATTCTTTAGACACCTAAAATTATAAGGAGAGTTAAATTCCCCCTTCAGTCATTGTTTTTGACTTCTAGTACGTAACCGTAGTTGCTTAAAACTATTCAGCCAAAGTTGAATTAAGAAGTTAATAGCACATCTTAAGGAATCCTTCATTCATGCCACAGATACAAATTAGTAGTGATGGACTGGACCTTCAGCCTTTCCACAAAAGAGGTAATTTCAGGACTGAGAAAAATAAATAGTATAACATTTCTTGTAAATTATCCAAAGATCATGTACATATTTCAATTACATTGCCCAAGCCAGAGGCAGTGCCGTTGTGAAAAAAGCAGCAATGTGTTCTCTCAGGAAGACAGGTCAACAAAGCAGTGAACTGGGCTGCCTTAATGTGTAAAGATATGACTTTGTAGAATTTGTGGTAAAGCTGTGGTGGCTTGCATTATTACATATTTTCATTTGCCCACCAGAAACAAAGAGCATGATTTAGATACTCATTTTAAGATTTTAATATATTGAATGTCCAGTTATTACTGATTGAAGAGATGTGCTTCTAGGGATAAATTAAGTTGCAAAATTAATTTAAAATTTTCATAATTTCAAAATGCATTACTAGGCTTGGGATTTTTTCCTTTTTTTATTCCTGGGGAAACCATCATCAAAATATGATTTTCTGTGTGGCAAAAATATTTCAAGATTACTTTATTTTATATCAACATATCAGGTTGCATCTTACAGTTTACTTTTCAGTATACTTCTCTTGATACTTCTAATTTAAGTTTTCTGTGTCATTTTTAGATCAACAGCACTGTATTCTGAGAGAAGACTCAGATGTAGTGTTCAAATTTTATAAAAGAAACAATGACAGATCTATAATTTTAATTCAAGTGCAAAGTTTTCAGGGCAAGGCTGTATTAGGACTGAGAATAGATCTTCCAAATTTAAATTAATTTTTCCCCTCTTTGTCTCACTTCATCACCTTTCTTTTCCATGTGTCCTGTAGGCTCCTAAGGGAGTAAATTCACACACACAGGCACAAAACAACCATGGTCAGTTTGAGATCTTCAGGGTTTGGCACACAACAGTAATAGTAATAACATATGCTAGAAGGTCCTTATTTCTTCAGGTTTCTCAGCAGAACTTAACAGGGGGCATTTAATCTATACAGAGTGGGACTTCAGGTATCTGGAAAGCCTGTGTGTCTCTGCTCCTGGGAACCTGAACAAAGTATTACCTTATTTATCTCTGCAGTGGCAAGTGCTAAATGCTTGGTATAAATACCCTGATAAAGATGGGCCACCCTCTGCATTGTGCAGGTGCTAGTCAATAATGTGCTGATAAATGATTCTCCAAGCACCCAGTTTATTTTCTTTGTTTTGTATAAAATCTGCTTCCAGTTCCTTCTTACGTTTCAGCAGATGGCACTATAACTTAATTTCCTTGTATGCTGCCAGTATCTGGACACATAATTCAGCATCACTGAATGTTTTTGTATTTGTAAATTTTAAACCTCAAGAAGACTACACATGATAAAAATATACTCTCTAATTTACTTGTATTAATTCTCAATAAGTTCTCAAAAATACTTGAGTTGATATGAGTTTTAGAATTGTATAAATGTTATGTTGATTTTCCCAGCTATTAACTGGATTAAATGTTTCCCTATTTGCAGTTCAGATGTAGTGCTTCCTAAAGAAAGAGAATAGACAGAATCCCAAACATCTCCTACATGCTTTACCCAACCTTTTTGGGGGGGAGAAAAAAGGCAAATACATACTACGTGTTTATTTTTGCAGTTGCTGAATGCATCCGTCTTCAGAAACTGCAGATCTGTAATGGCAGTCAGTATGCATGACAAATTTGCCTTTATTTTTCCAGTTAAACCAATTAAGACATCTGAAACTGAGAAATTTGTCTATTAAACATTAGGTTTTGCAGCTTATGAATATCCAGCATAAAGGAGGTGAATTCATTATACTTTACTTCTATGCCCAAGAGGTTCCATATTCTCAGTAAATACTGAATGAAAAAGTAACTTCATTCAGAACATTCTGGTTTGATGGATTTTGGTGAGAAAGAAGATGGGAAGCATTTGCAGCAGTTTTCAATGTTCAGTATAATTTAAAATACATGATATAATCCTGAGGAGTACAGATTTTTAATCTTCCCTTTGTAAATCCCAAATTCAGGGGATCCATGCCCAGTTACAGGAGAAGGGATACAGAAAACAAGTACTTTGCCATTTTGATCTTGTTCCTTCTTCCACCAGTTTTATTCTGCAGTGTAATATTTTTGTGTATGGGTTCTTCAGTGTGTCCCCTGAACCAGTTGATGGTTCTCTGCCTGAGAGAGTCACTTGTCCAGCTCATGTATTCATGTAGAGTGGACTTGATAAGAATAATTCAATAACAATCAAGTACTGTGTTAGCAGGGTGTGATATAAACATTTAAAAATACCTTTTTTTAATTTTAGATGACATAACATGCAAGTGGAAGGCATGCAGCAAAGAAGGAGGTGGCAAAAACCATATTGTGAAATACCATTGTGCATCTCACACGATGAATTTCACATAAGAGGGCACAATTAACTTTTCTTTCTCCCTCCCAAGGTTTTCTAACCTGAAACTTCTTAAAATGCAGTTGTGGCATGAGATTTCATTTTTTAAAAATTTGATAATGTTAGATCATGTTCAGTATAGTCAGCCTGGTCTTTGATTTTGTACTTTAAAATTATCCAGTGCTATTCTCAAGCTGACCTACAGCTATATGCTCCCCAGGGAAATTAAGATGGATTAGACCTTTTGTGCATCTATCTTCCTTTGTATTTCTCAGTGTAATGATGTGTATAAATATAAAAATACACTGCAGCTGGAATGGACATCTTGCAGCACAGTTATGATCTCTACTTCAACAGCAATTCAAGATTTATTTTCACTAGATAAGAAATTGTGTATTTTAGAAGAACAGTGCTGATAACAAAGCTATGGCAAAGTATAATCTGTAGACATAGACATGGCTGTAAAATAATGGAGATGCTTCTTTAACTGTTTTAGGATTTTTCATGCTGTTTATATACAAGACCAATGGTCACCAGCATACATATTTTTCTGTTACTGAGTTGCATGTATCCTCAGCTTGCAGCACTCATTCTCTCAGGAAGAGACCAAAAGAAACACATAAATCTCAGTGTTGTTTTTGAACTCTTCTTTTAAAACCTGTGCTCTTTCTCTTGCAGTGAAAACTCACATGCAACAAGGATTAATTTCTGTTGCTGCTCGTACTGTGATAACACATCTAGTCAACCACTTGGGCCACTATCCTATGAGCGGAGGTCCTGCCATGCTGACCAGTCAAGTGTGTGAAAACAACGACAATCCATACAGTGAAAGTCCTGAGCTTTCTCCCGAACTTTTTGAGAACCCAAATCTTCAGTTCTTTGTATTAAACAATACTTCCCTGGTGTCTTGCATACAAATCCAAGCAGAAGACGACATGCCTGGGGGAGGATTGTCTGCTGGACTTGCATCAGCTAATTCAAATGTTAGAATTATAGTGCGTGATCTGTCTGGCAAATACTCGTGGGATTCGGCCATTTTGTATGGACCATCATCTTTATGTGGATCTTCACAGCAAACATCTTTTGCACTTTCATTATCTCAGCAAGATAAACCAGAAGATGCTCTTTCATCTTTTGAGCATGTGGAGGATGTATCTGCAAGAGATGGAATTACACTCCAAGTTAAAAGGAAATTTAGAGACACTGTACCAACATGGGATACAATTAGGGATGAAGAAGATGCTCTTGATGAGCTGCTGCAGTATTTAGGTGTTACAAGCCCTGAATGCTTACAAAGAACTGGTGTTTCACTCAACATCCCTGCTCCTCAACCAGTCTGCATTTCAGAAAAGCAGGAGAACGATGTCATCAATGCAATTCTGAAACAGCACACAGAAGAGAGAGAGTTTGTTGAAAGGCATTTCAATGATGTAAATATGAGGGCTATGGAGCAGGATGAGCCAACCTCACAAAAGCCACAGTCAGCATTTTACTACTGTAGATTACTTCTCAGTATACTAGGAATGAATTCATGGGATAAAAGGTAAAACAACTCATATTTTAAGAACTCTTTTAAGGAACTGTGCTATTCTTACCTTGATAATAGAGTTTGTTAAGCCAAAAATATTCCAGGCCTGCTAACAAAAGAGAGGGGATGTGCATCTAAGGCCTAAATGGCAGCTTTCTTCTGCTTTTCAGCCTGTCATTTAGAGAGACAGAAAGGAGGAATCTGTTGCATTTATTGTGATCCATAGTCTTTCCTTAGAAAGTGTTGTAAGGCAAATTGAAGGAATTTTGTATTTTCTTTGCTCCCCATGTATGTTGCTGCAAAAATCATTACCTTTCAATGTCAGAGTAAAACTCAGAAAGTGTCATATTCTCAGCTATTGTGTCGCTGGACTGTGTCCTGCTGCTTTGTCTGCTAAAAGCATGCTTGCATGCAGCCTCAAAGCCTTGCATGTGTATTAGCTAATGAGAAAGATGTGTCCCCTACTCTTTATTTCAACATTGGCTGTGCTTGAGTACTGTTTGAATATTGTTTAGAACAGGAGAGAACCATGTTCAGTTACAGAAGTAATGTCTCTTAACATTATTATTTTTGTGTGGCTGTGGTTAAGTGCATGTCTGCATATACATGGGGGTATGTACAAATATTACAAATATTAGCATCCTAGAATTTATGGGTCTTTCTGAAATCTGCTGCTGCTGCTTTCAAATTCCATATTAGAATCATTGATATATTTTCCTACTATGAAGGGAAATGGATATTTGGTAAAACAAAAATAATCTCTCTGTCACTGAGATATCACTGGAATCAGACAAAACATTGGTGTTACAACCCTTCTTGTTTGGGTCTTTAATTCCTCAAGGCAGTCTGGTTTTGAACAGGACTTTTTGCTCTTAATTCCGCTGTGTTTTGTGGGAAACATCTTAAGCACAGTTGAAAAGACATGAAAACTGCCTTTCTTTCTCTAACATATTTGTTTCATTTTTTGTTTAAATTGTTGCAGCTGGCTGGGTGATTACTGAGCTAAATTCTGCTCTGCAGTTCAGTGTAGCAAAAGTTCTGTGTTGAATGCACCCACTCCTTACAACTAGTAGACTAATGGAAGTGTCTTTGTCAGTAAACATGTATTTTATGGCTCTTCTGTACAGAAGAAATGGATCACAGTCAGATCCAAGGGGTTGACAGAAGAAAGTGGAAAGAAATGAAGGTTATATTCAGGGCTGTAATGAATGTAGAAGATTTGCTGGAGTAAGAAAAAATGCTTATATATATTTTTTTTAAGATGTCTTAATTTTTATATGTTAAGAAAGGACTGTTGAAAAGGCAGAAGCATTTGTTGACTGTTCCTGAGTGAACCTGGATATGTTGTTGTACCATTGTTGTACTGTTCTGTATCCATCAGTGAAGAGGTAATAAAAGAGTTACAAATTTCTCTATTTAGAAGGAGCTTTCATCTCCTGAAGAAAAATGAGAAGTTACTTCGAGAACTCAGAAATTTGGACTCAAGACAATGGTAAATTCTTTTAATGACTGCCTACTTACTTGTTTTAAGTGTGCTTTTACTCAAATGGCTCTAATTGCATAGATGTGAGAGTTGAGCTGACTTTTTTAATAGTTTTTTAAATTATTAATGTATTTTGCATAGTACTGTAGTTTTTTCTGTTATACTGAAGTTGCATCAGTTTTATGTGTAGGGTCAAATTCTGCACGTAAAATATCATGAGATAAACAAATTTCAAAACACCTTATAATTATAAGCATTTGTGTATGCATAACATTTAATTCTTTTAAAACTTTGATATATCAAAGCCTTCACATTTTAAGTTTTGGTTGATTATTTCGCTGTTTCAAATGGTTCCAGTATTTGAAGACATGGACTTTTAGTTAGAATTGTAGCACAGAATTGAAATCTGACTTATTTTTGTAGAAGTTGAAACAAAACCCAGTGGAAGTTATAGAAGTGTGAGAAACCATCTCCATTTGTTCCAATATCTAACAATAACCTGTCAACAGAAGGCATTTAAATTATTATCTTTAAAAAATATGTAAAGATTCTTCATTCAGTTGTACAAGTTGCATTTTCACAATGTTCGGATGGTGCTGTTGTTAATGGGCAGTGCAGTGTGGATAATGCCCTCGTTACAGGTTTTGCCCATATCAAAAACCCACCTATTCCATTAGTAATTGGTACAGGCAGCACCACCCTGCACCTTAGAAGTGATGGAAGGGGTAAATGCTGCTCATGTAGAGCAAAACTTCAGGCTCTAGAGAAGATGACACTAGAAAGGATGGAATGATGACATTAAAATAGAGGGAATATACAAAAAGAAGCCATGTAATTCTACTGTATTTCCACTATGCATTTTTTATGCTTTAAAAGCCATGCTCCGTGTGTATTGTTTGCATATTTTCATTTCATATTGGTTAAGGCACTGTCATGCAATGACCATTCTGTTTTACAGCCGAGAGACACACAAGATTGCAGTGTTTTATGTTGCTGAGGGACAGGAAGATAAACACTCCATTCTTACGAATACTGGGGGAAGTCAAGCCTATGAGGATTTTGTAGCTGGTCTTGGCTGGGAGGTATTTATTCAATGTTTTTATCCTAGGTTTTACAAAGACAATTACCAATATCTTCATATATTACAAGTCTTTGGCTCTTCAGCATTACTCACAAGTACTGAAATACACCAGTTTAAAAATGGGATTTAGAGAAGAATTCCTGGTTCAGTTTCATTAGCATTACTAACCATTTAAATTCAAGCTCTCAACAACTGAAGAGAGTCTGTGCAGGCAAAGATAATTCTTTAATGTGCAGTCCTGTACTTGGCTTTCACAGACTGATAGGAGGCATCTTGATTTTCCTGTAAGCGTATAAAGTGTTAAGTCCATCGAAGTTTGAGTTTTGCTCAAATTGGGAACTTCAAAAAGTACAGACAAGCAGCTTCTCACATACTTTCTTCTTCCTGCCTTCCACTGCAGGCATATATCAGTTCACACAATCCACTCTACTTCTCTTCCAGCAGTCAGAAATACTGTGATCTACCCCATCATCTGTGTGGGCCTCCAGCTCTTTAGTCACTTGTTCAATACTGTCATACTTTTTTCCATCTTTCTTTCAGATGCACAGGATTAATTACCACTGTAAAGTTCCATTTGGCACTGTTGCACAGAATACAGGAATGGCTTTTGGTCCTGGTTGGCTGTATAGGAAACTGCACATTTTTTGCTCCTCTTGCAACTTGTGCTCATCAGGAGTGTCCACATGAGTGTCTATCTTATTTGTTCTTTGTATTTCTTTACTCCTTAGGTATAAAAGGACACTGCCAGATTAACTGTGTGGATAATCACTCTGACTTTCCCACAGGAACAGAGGAAAACAGCTACAAGTCTGCTGACTTTCATGAACATAGATGTTTATTTCCCACATTCAGGAGAAAAAAAAAAAACAGCACTAGTACCATAAATATCCTTCTTTAGTGGTTTAATTCTCTTAGGCAGTATTAGCTAGTTTAAAGAGTTGCTAGTTTGGATTAATCGTCCATAATGAGACAACTAATATTTTAACATTTTAACATTAAATTCTGCATCTTTTACTATCAGGAAAACAAGCATATCCCATGCAGGCAGAGATTAAATGCATTCACATCTGAAAACCAACATTTTGTAGTCACTGTTTTAAAGGCAAAGCAGCACATTTAACATGCTTAGTTATTTCCGTGTCAGACTATTTCCCATTGATCTAAGACTTAAAAGCTTATTTACAAATTTTTGGTTAGTTTCCTGTGAATTTTTTTTTTATATTCAGAGAATGAAAAATTCTTTAAAAAATGTATGGAAGGTAATAAATTCCCTGGCTGTTACACAGAGTTTTTCTAGAGTTCAGGTCAAGGTTGATACAGTATCAGAGAATTTTAAAAAATTGAGAAAGCGCATGTAGGTGACTACTCTCAAATGATCAGGGAATAATGCAGTAAATATCATTTACACAATCTTTCCTTTCTTCTAACCTCATCTTTCCAGTAGCTTCTGTGGTGACCGTGTTATGTAGAATGCTAGTGCACTGCAGTTGATTTCCAGTCTAGTCAGCAAGTCTGAGCTCTTTTAGAAACCAAGTGTACCTATACTGTTGGGAAAAGGATCTTCACTTTTAAAGTTCAGCAGTTAAAAGTGCATTTTAAAGTATAAAGAGTGTATTTATTACCTGATTTTTTTTGTAAAGTTTCTTGGTCTTTATTTCTAGGTAAATCTCACAAACCATTGTGGCTTTATGGGAGGACTGCAAAAAAACAAAAGCACTGGACTGACCACTCCATATTTTGCTACCTCAACAGTGGAAGTCATGTTCCATGTGTCAACAAGAATGCCTTCTGATTCAGATGACTCTTTAACAAAAAAGGTACGTGTTTCTGAATAAACAGTGTTCTCTTGATAATAAACCTAGAGAAATTAGAGTCAAATAAAATCCAGTAACTTTAAAAAAATCCAACACAACAACAAAACACCATAAAATATCATAACATCTTTACCTGCTAAGTTGGTATATTCTCTGCCAATTTCTAATTTTACCATACTGGTGATTTTTCCCATCATTGGAATTGTTGGCAAGAACATATGAAAAGTGCAGGAAAGTAATGGTTGGTGCAGAAGAAAAAGTATTACATCTGAATGATATCTTAGGACTTTTGAAACCTTAGATGCCAGTTAAGAAATATGTGATGAGTGCTTTCTGAGATGACTTTTTATTCACCTAAGGGTCATGTGCAGGTTATTAACATAAGTTTCCCTTTAAAAAAAAAGTCAAAAATATGAAAATGATGTTTATTTTATATAAGGTGCATTGTCCTGGAGGAGGCAGAGGTTCTCAACAGTGATATGATCTCTTATAGCTGCATTAAGGAAAAAAAATGTTTTTCTGTATTGGTATTTTTTTCTTTAGAATTTAATAAATTCCACATTAGTGATAATAAGTTACAGTCTCGAACATGTGTCCTACTATAAATGAACAATTAGCTATCCTCAGACTGTCCCCCCATCCTACATACATACATCTTCAGATGTGCTAATCCATTCACTAGACACGTTAATGAGCACTGGTTGAAGTGTAATATTGGAGGAACTGAAGCTGGTTGACCTCAGCATGGACTTTAATACTTGTAATTAAATTAGATGGTAGACAGTTAGTAAAGAGAGAAATAGCCATGCCTCTGGCAAGTTTCAGTTATTAATGACTTCTTTTTCTTTGTGTTCAACTTGAAGAAAAAATATTATTGTTCTTATTATAGACTAACTATGAAATCTAACTTCTCACTGTTCCATCTCAGGTTGGTTTGGTGGGTTTTTTAATTAAAAATGCTTTTGCTTGTGTGCCTATTATGCTGCATCCTTTCTGTTCTTTATTTCCTGAAGTAGAATCAGGGTAATACTAAGGTTGTTAAATGATTTATCGAAGTGATTAATAGCAAAAGTAACTCATTTTAAAATTGCTACTGTTGCTACTGTTTTAGTATAGAATAAGGGGGGGGTCTGTTTAAGTTGACTGGCTTCTTTATTTTTTAAACAAAAACCTGGTTTTATAAAACACAGCTTGTAAATAACTTTACAGTGTTTGTTTATAATCTGTTTGAATTAGATCATTACAAAGTGTTGCAAAGGGGGAAGACGGGTCAAAAATAGTTAATAGTGAAAATTAATTAATAATGAATAATTTGAAAATGCTGTGGACTTCAGCTGAACACAGAGGCAAGATCTCATGTCTGTTTCCAGGAGCATGTCATGAAGGAGTGTTTTAGGTAGCTCAAAGAATGACCAGCAAAGGCATTGGCAAAAGCAGGTGTAATATTCAAATAGAAGTGTGACACTGTTCATTGGCAAGGTTCAGTCTACTGCTGATGGATGCTTACTGCTACTGGATGCTTAAAGCACACAGAGAAAAGTCAGACTAAAACATAAAATCAATCAATTAATCTAAAATCAACCAAGTATGGTCTGTGGAGAGGCAGGGGATGAAAAAAGGGTAAGGAAGGGAAAGGGTAAGGATAAAAAGCAATGAGGAAGATCCTCCCAATGATTCACAATGTTCAGAGTGATCCCCTTGCCAAACTCAGCCCCAGACTTGAGCAACAGTTTAGACTTAAAGCTTTTTCCAGCATGTAAACTTAACAGCACTTAACATCGATAGCTTAATTTAAAGAATTTAACAAAAGATTCTGTAGAATTTACTATAGGGCAACAGTAACTCATCTGTAGGCCTAACTTATTTACAAATATAAATTACTTAATCTGAGAGCAACATTCAAGTAGAGTTGCTATAGCATGTTTACACTTGCATGCACACAGATCTAAAGGAGTATATAAGAGGTGTATGCCTGTAAAAAATTCTCCTTGAGTTCAGTGAACCACTAATGCCAGATGCCTTTGCATCTTCTCAACAAGTGAAGGGGTTGGTCCTTGAGCAGCACGAGTATCAGACCAAGCTCTGTTGGTGGCATTTGGCAGCAATCCTTGAGAGTTTGCTGCCTCTGCAGGGTATCCCACTCGGAGATTGCTGGCTGCAGTCAGGAGAGCTCAAAGGGTCTCACTTCCAACCACTGTTTATAGGGCTGCAAGAGAGTTGAATTTAGTCTTAGGAATTTTCCATTCTGTCCACAATTCGGGTTGGTAACTTTCTTTGACAGTTTGATTACAACTTTGATTACCAGTTCCACTTGGACTGTTATTTGTGCAAGATAAAGAACCTTCCAAGGTTGTTCATTAAAAAACAGGAGCTCATTAAATAGCACAAGCTCCTGGGACCAGACAGTGTTTCTGATACACTAAAGAGGAACTTAGCCCATGTGCTGTTTGTCAAGGCCAAGGCCTAAAAAGCTTTTCTAAGTCCAAGGGGGTAGGGATGGATACACCACCACAGAGCACCCTCCATCCACACAGAGCTGTTCTTGCCAGGCAGGGTTCAGGGCTGGTCCAGGCTTCCTGTGACTCAGCTTGTGAAAATTGTGTCAGCTGGGCTTCTTCACAATTCCAGCTTGTCCCAGACCTGTTTTTCTCCTGCTTTACCAACAGTCTCACTCATCAGTAATTTGGAATATTTGAAGTCTGTATGGATATGTAGAGTGTATCAATAGATTGAGATTATATTTGTGGCTCAGCTACTGTTGACTGTTAAATCAAGCTACTTTATTTCTCTGTGGGTTTCTTTTCTGTTCTTCCTCAGTGTGTTGATTTTTTTCTTTTTCAGCATATTTTCCCAAGAACAGAGGCTTGTGAGCCTCTATCCCTGTTTCTTCTCCCTTCCGTAACAGTTTGTGGCCCATTCCAATCAAATCTAATAATGTTTAAAAGGTGTTCGTTTTGTGTATGTTTAATGATGATGTGTTAAGTAAAGGAGATAGAGTAGTAAGGCTTTTAGTGCTCCCACTTAGCAAGTAAAGACTTTGTGGGAAGAAGTATTAGACATCAAGGACCCAGCAGCAAAGAGAGATGTTAAGAAATTCGTCCGAACCTTGAAAGAAACAGCAGCTGAAGTTTACATCTTGGGATAAATCAGCAAGTGCTATCAAGAGACATGAGTAGGAAACCAATCTTAATTCATTTACTATTTCTGCATCTACTTATGGTGCTTGGACTAAACATATCAGCAAAAGGATTGTGTTTTATGAAATCAGGTCACACACGCTATCAAAATTATTTGAGAGCCATGTGAGTGCTAACATGTACTGTTCGTGACCTTCAGAGAAACTTGGGATTTGAGCTTCTGTACAGGTCTTTCATGGGATTTTTTGTCTGTTTTATTCAATGGGAGAAAAACAAGCAAACTTGCAGTAGTTGTCTTCAAATGGCTGCTGGTTTTTATATTGTAAATGTGCCTAGAGGTACATGATAGGTTCATCTTATAAATGGAAACTAAATTAAATTAAAACAAAACTTCTTCCTGCCAGTTGAGCCACTGTGAAATCAAGATTCTGCTGTTTCAGGGGCTAAGCCATTTTAAAACCGATTTTCCATCAGTCTTAGAGAGTAGTAAATTAAACTTTTAAGTGTCTTGATACCTCTGAAGCATTTGTGTCTGACTGTACGAACAAGAGCAAAACATGACATGAAAAGACATGAATTCAAGAACCAATGAAAAACTTCTGATTGTGTAATGGAACTTAAGATTGAAATACATAAATAAAATAACTATTTAATTTGCAAATACAAAATTAAAAGTTTAATGCTGATAATGCAATCCATTCTGGTTTTGTTACAATTAAAGGTTAGAGTAAAAAATATTTACACTAAGTTTACAAGAACAAGCTTGCAGAGAATATGAGAACTAAATAATGTGAACACTCAATTCACAGAAAGGTTGTAGAGCTATAAGTGAGCTATCACCAGTCTAGTTCTCCTTCCTTAAGAGAAACTTCCTAAAGGAGTGAAGGCATTGCAAGTGAGAATTTTATACACACAGTATATAAATAAAAAGTAGTAATGTTGTTAGTGGTTAGAATACTAGTTAATCTTGAGCTTTTGGTATATTACACAATTCTAAGTTGTGCATGACGTGATCCTAACCACATAAAATTGTTACAGCTCCCAGTGCTTACGGTTTTTTTATTGTATTGCTAACATGTATTGAGAACTGGAAGGTTTATAGATGTGAATTATTAGAACAGTTTTTTTTTTGAGTTACAATTAGATACACATATTGCTAAAAACCCAAACCAAGCAAAACCCCTAACACACCATAGTTACTGAGACAAAGTTTTGTGAAAGATTCATCTGGGAGGTGCATGCACTGTAGGCAGTAGTGCTGTTAACATTAAATGGACAAAAGTAGCTGCATAAAGCCATTGTTTCATATATCTTTGCTTCTTTTGTTCTTTTTGTAATAAACATTTCCATTTTTGAAGAAGAAAAAAGTTGAGGCTAGCTCTTCTATCAGAAGAAAATATAATAGCTTTTTTCTGCCTCCTTTAGGTAAGTGGGTATTAGAAATTACAGTAATTTTGGCAAGAGTTCAAGGGTTAATGTAACAGATAAATAAAAGGAATTTTCAGTAAATTGAGCCCTGCATTATTTCACTTGTCTTGCCTTTCCAAACCTAACTCATTTAATTTTAAAAAGTAAATACTTAAATTCTTCCTGACAGTGTGCTTTGCTTTTACTATCGTTTATTACTTCAATTATACTTGGTATCACTTAGAACAATCTGCCATTTGGAAATTTCAGTATAGCCTGCAGCTTAGTTTAAAGTCTGGCTGCTATTGTAACATGTACAGCATATGACACTAATGTATCAAAATTAGATTTGATCATCCCTCCTGGTTATATTTATTTCACGTTTCTTTTGTATTCAGTTAACATAAATGTATTAGGAGAGCTGACACATGATGATGGTTATAGAGTAAGAATATTTTAAAGTATTTTGAGTTAAATTTGAAATTTCAGGTAACCTAACAGTCAGTCATTTTTATATATTTGTTCTAATGGAGTAGAGTTTCAAAGCAAGCCTTAAAAAAATCTGTTTGTCTCTTTTATGTCCTCAGGGCTGTTTTCCCGACAGCTCAGGTTTAAAATGGCTAAAACAGAGCTCTTAATCTCTTTCTCATTGCCACCTTTCCGGATCACCACAGATAACATGGCCATTGTGCCTGTCACTTGTGCCCAATAGCCTGAAATCATCTTTAATTTGGTGCACTTTCTGGATTCTTACATTCATTCTGTGCTTACGACTCTTCTTTTTCCCACCTAACATTTCTTCCAACATAACCTTTCCATACACACAGTTAAAATTTATTCTCTATATCATAAAACTGTTTTGATTGCTGAACCTTCCTTTCTCTGGTCTTGACACTTTCGTTCTTGAAGAATGCTGATATAAATGACATTTTTCTAATCTTTAACACCTTTTTACATTTGTAAAACAGCTGCTTTGCATTTGTCCATCTCCATGCTTGTGTCGTGTCTTATGCTTAGATAATAAACTCTCTAGGGCAGTGTGATCTGCATTTAGAGTGTTAGAATACTAGTGTGTAAACTAGAATTCCAGGTGTTTCCAGTGTATCACCAGCTCAAAGTATAACATTATTCTAGGACTTTTTATTATTTATATTATTGCAGTGACTTATGTCTCTGGTACTTTGTTAGGCTTACTGTGATGTAAGCACTTAAGAACCTGTAAATTCAGGAAAACAAGGTCAGGAAATAAGTGTGAAGACAACTGGTGGTGAGTTTTGAATAACCATTAAAACAGAATTCAGTCCTGACAGCTGTCCATTCTGTGTGCACCAAATCCCATTTTGTTAGATCACACTGGGACCACACCTTCTTGGGAAATCATGGGTTTTTCTGTCCTTAAGGTTTCAATGAGCAGAGGTAGTTGTTGCTCAGTATCTTTCTCCTACTTATGTCCAGGGCTCTGAATTCTGTGAAGCAACCAATTCAATACAAAGAAATAAAGAATCCCGATTAAAGTTGAAAGAGGTCGGTCTCTGGTTCTCCTGTGGTGTAATAATTACAGTGAATGATGGATTCTCAAAATATTTGCTGTGCTTGCAGGAGATCTTGGTTGTTTAGCACTGCTGGATTTCAAGGTTCTCAAATGAAAAATTGAGAAGAAATCTTAAATTCTTCTTTCTAAAAGGTTTATGCAAAACCTAGCAGATGAAATAAGCCAGGAAAGGTTTTCAAGTTAATTTCAGGTATCATATCTCTTCCATGAATCAAGTGTTGTTGATGAGTCAAGTTACCACCATTTGTGCTTTTTCAGAAGCTTTTCTTGCTGACCAAGGCAAGGACATCTGAAAGAAGCATAAAGGAGCGCTGTGTTAGTAGTGTCTGAGCTTCTTCTGAAAAAAACCTTGTTTTCTTGTCTATTATTTTTGTCAGACATCTGACCACCTATAATAGAAACAAGGTTTTGATCCTGAGTACTTCTCTTTTTGTTATATACCACTGTTCATACTTTATAGCATCATCCACCTACTTACATCCTCTGATTTTGACTCTTAAGCCATTACATGTCACAGAGATGCCATTCTACATTTTACTCAAACTGGGTCATTGCCAGACCATTCTTGACAGTAATCATGAGGTGAAATACATTTGACAGGACTTGGAACTCTGAAATAATCTGATGCATTTTTCTTTTCCTCTGAAGATGTTTCTGCTTTCAGCCTGGAGTGTATTCTCACACGTATATTTGAGTATTAAGCAAACTTTGAAATTGGAAAGGAAGGTCTCTGATGGCTTCAGTACACTTGGCATCCAAAAATATGTGTCCCTTGTCAGTAATCCTGCTGAAATAACCACACAGTACACTTTTATCACAGCAAAATCTGTTTCAGTCTAATGTGAAAACATGCATCAGTAGTGATGCTCCATCTGGCTAACTTTCATAGAAGTGCAAGAACTCATATCCTATCTGATTAACTGCAGGGGTCAGTATCAGGTACAGGGTCAACCTTTGACAAATGAAATTCAGAGGCAGTGATGCCCTCAAGAAGCTGCAGTATCTAAACTCTTGATATGTTTTGGATTTTAAAGCTGTTTATTTGGCATGTACACTGTCACCATCACTTATTTCTAGCAGTCTGTGAGTTTATTGTCTCTGAGTCCAAAGATGGCAAGTAAAGGAGGAAAAATTCTTTTAGTAAATAGTTTGATCTTGCTGAATTATCAATGGTGCAGTGCAGTGATGGTGTATCAGCCCCAGTTCTGCTTTTTGGCAGTTAGTTCAATGAGTTCAGTCAGTGCTCCAGATGGCCATCCCTCAATCTAGGATCATGTGGGTTTTTTACATTCCACAACACTTTATGTCCAAACTGATTTTCCTCATGCTTGCTCTTTGGCTGGGCAGCCTCATTCTCCCTGAGGTTTTCACTTCCTTCCAAGTGCAAGCCTGTCAGTCCCTGATACCTTATCATTGTCATATTTCAACAGCTAGTTTTGACTGTCACTTCACTAAGGAAGCAAAATGGGATTTTTTTTAATCTGAGGTGCAATTCCTCACTGACTTCTCTGGTGATATAGCCAGTTTAAGATGTGACAGCCCTGCTTTCCACTCCTGTCACACTTCAAAAAAAGGTGCCAACAAGTTGTTTTCTTGGGCTATGAGACCAGTACAATGAAATGAGCTGAATTTAAAACAAAAACCTGGCATATATTTCCCCCCTTCGGATCAAAAATTATCTCATACCTGAAGAGAGAAGTTGCTTAACTGTGACCAAGGAAGAGGAGGCCAAGGATAATGATTTATTAGACAGCGATGCTAGAAGAGACTGAAATGAAGCTGAGCCTTGTGTAAGCTTAAAAGATAGAACTCTGCCCTGATGAAAATCAGTGGATGGGGCTGTTCTGGTGCCACAGTGCAAGGTTTCTTTAATTAATGTTTTGCTGCAAAACTAAAAAGCAAGAAGGAGAAGTTGCTTTCCTGGTGATTTTGGGGGGTTAGAGGGTTCTTTGTTGTGTATTTTGGAGTTTATCTTATCAAGTCCTCCAAGCTATAGCCAGGAAAGAAAAAACAACTAAGTGTGCTTCTTGTCATTTTCTTACTGCTCTTATTTGACTTTATTGCTTTCTACAGCTACATGAAAGGAGACTGTAATGATGTGGCAGTGAGTCTGCTCTCCCAAGTAACAGGAGACAGGACCAGGAAGTGGCCTCAAGTTACACTAGGGGCAGTTTAGGCTGGATATTAGGGAAAACTTCTTAACTGAAAGAGTTGTCAAGCATTGGAACAGGTTACCCAGGGAAGTGGTGGAGCTGTAATCCCTAAAGGTACTTAAAAGATATATAGATGTGGTGCTTAGTGACATGGTTTAGTGATAGACTTGGCAGTGTTAGGTTAACAGATGATCTTGGTAATCTTGGAGGTCTTTTCCAGCCTAAATGATTCTAAGGTAGGAGGGGTCAATTTTGCAATTGTCTTTTATTATGTTTGTCATAGTAAAGTGCTATCCAGAGGTCCTTCAGCTGCTGTTTGTTCCTTCAGCCATTCATGTTGCTGTCTGGCTTTATTCTAAACCTAGTAAAATAAAGCTCAGCGTAGTGAATGTTGATATTACCAGTTCTTTTGCTGGGTTGGGTTTAACTGTTGGTGCAGGAGTGTCCCCAAGTAAGTGTTGTTCGAAGTAATTCAGCCATCTACCTGTCACAGACATTTCTTTTATGAAAAATCCTCTCTCAGGATTTTACCTGCTGAAGCTGAGAAGTTCAGCAACAAGATGTAAACAATAGGTTATCTGCTGCTGTGGAATGCAACAGGTCTGTTTGGATTGGCCCAGCTTGGGTGTTTATGGTTGATGGCCAATCCAGGGAGGGAACTCTCTCAGACAGAGTCCGAGAGAGTGGCCTTGTTATCATTCTTTACTTTTCTATTCTTAGCTTAGCAAGCTTCTGAAAAGCTCTCCTGCTTTTTCTTTTTAGTATAGTTATAGCATATGTATATATCATAAAATAATAAATCAAGCCTTCTGATTATCGAGTCAAGGGTCTCGTCTCTTGCTTCACCCAAGAACCCGTGTGACAACCGTCACATCTACCCAAGAGGCAAGAACAGCTGGCTTCAAAGGCACCACAGCCATTTTAGAGTAGGTGTATGTACAGTCTGGTCCAGACAAAACAAAGTACTTGTTGAGCATCAAAGAAGAGATAGGGTATTGAAGCCACCTGTCCTTTGCCCAGTCCAACACTGAAGAAAATCCTTCTTTTTTTAATATAAATACAACCCTGTTCTTCAGTCTGATGCCATTTAAAGCTAACAGAGAAGAGCAGAGACACCTTCTTTTTATCTTTTTTACTCTTTTTTTTGCCCTTTTATTTTTTTTGAGTCTGCTACTGACAACTGGTGTAGGCCTTCAGATAAGACAAAAGTAGCATTCCAGAAGGTTTTGTAAAATAAAGAAGTGAATAATTGCAATTAAATTTCTCTGAAGACTGTGCATATGTTTTGCTTTTATTTAAAGTGCAATTGTGTTCTGAAAGTGCTATGGCAAATTATTGCTTTTTTATATAGAATAGCTTCTTGTACATGCTCAGAGTGGTATTTGGATGTTACATGTTCAACAGTGCAGTCCTTTGAATAACATCAAGGTGATTGTTTAAAAAGTTCCACCTACCTAAAGCTGTGGAAACAAGCTGAGAACAAGGGTGAGGACAATTGTCAATAACTGGTGATGCACTAGGAGAAAAAAAAAGATACTCCAGTTTGAATTTTGAGAAATAACTCTTACTGGAAAGAGTCTCACATTTAATAATCTGAATGTATTTGATCAGTATACATAAATCCTCTCTACATGATGTGAACATTTGGTATCAGAAGATAATGTTTATCAGGAGGAGTGTTTTGGTTCTTCAATCAGATAATTCCAGAGTGTTCAAGGAATTCCTTAATCTAGTTATATGATTACATCTGAGGATACAGCATGGATTTTGAGGAACCCATGCAGCCATTCTGAGCCAGATCAAGAACCATGTCATAGTTTGTAGGGGAGCAGGCCGTTATTTTTACACAGGTGTCCTGGTTTCATAGAAGACGAGCATTATCTCAGTTATTCTGGGAGCTATGGAGAATGCAGTAGCTATTCTCCTTTAAAAGCTTTTTGGTTGTAGCAGGCAGTTTGGAATTTGGCTAGAAGGATGAGGTTAACTTCTCAGATGTGTAACTTTTAAACACATCTCCATTCATATACTGTAGAAGTTCATACAGAATTTAGTAATTTTCTCCCAGTCAGTGATGGCAATCTTGAATACATTTTAGTAAATCGGGTTGAACCACTCTGCATTCTTGAGAAAATATCAACAAAATTTTAGCTTCCAGTGGGAAACAGATATTCATATATCTGTTAATTGAAATAGAAATTAACACCAATTTATAAAAATGTATAGCACAAACCAGTCAACTAATACACTGAAATTGTAAAATAGCTGTTGTGTAATTTGGTTATTTTACTAATTTTTCTTCACTTTTTTTTAGTGGGTTTGTCTTTCTAAATATGTACATTTAATATAGCTGTATGGTTATAGAGTATTAATTAAGAATTTTCAAACTGATGGCATTTTATCCCTGATTTTCCAGCTTAGACATTTAGGAAATGATGAAGTACACATTGTCTGGTCAGAACATACTCGAGATTATAGAAGAGGAATAATTCCAACAGAATTTGGTGATGTTCTTATAGTTATCTATCCCATGAAAAACCATATGTTCAGTATCCAGATCATGAAAAAGCCTGAGGTAAGGGTTTGTTTTCCTTTGTGTTTCCTTCATGTGTTTAACATGAACTGAGTTTTGTTTAGAATCTGAGGTTTTGGTTTAGAATCAACCTTGATTGATCCAACAAGGTGATGTCTTAAGCATGGACAATTGCAGTGGTGGTAAGAGGGAAAAGGAAGAGCTCAGTGAGTCCAGTGCATAGTAAAATAAGTAATTTGAAATTGCAAGGGCCTGATGCTGTAAAGCATATCTGCTAACAATATAATCTGGAAACAAAGCTAGAATATTCTGCATAATAATTCAAATATTACGGTAAACTTGTTGAACTTTTTTGTATGTCATGTATCAAATTTGTATGTTATGTATCAAATTTGATACATAACCGAGGTAGTTGAATAGTGTCCTGTTTCACCTTCCTCCATCCGTGTCATATTCCCTTTTTTCCTCTCAAACCTATTTTTTTACTTTCTTCTTATCTCCACACAAGAATTTGGAGATTAATTCAGTAAAGCAAGGCCACTCAGACCTTAGGCATAAGAACACACATTCTTTCTAATGACTGTTCCTCAAATGTCAGTGCTGGCCCTGTTCTTAAAGCAGTGGTTTAGGATTGTGAGCACTAAACTGACTGAGTAAAAGTAGTCATGAGTATTTGTACTACCTAACTTCTGTGTGTGATGTCGCTTGCCATGAACTTCTACACTTTATTAAAATTATTATTATAAGCACTCATATTAATAAATGAGGTATGGCAGAAATAGGATTGCGTCATTATGATGATTTCCTCTATCTATTGATAGGCATGAAATAATAATCAGTCTTGTTACTGTTGGATTACATATATTGTTTACTAATAAGTATATTCTTTCTTTTACTATTTTAAATACAAATAGTTCTATTATTGGGAGCATGCGGGTTAAGAAGGAAAGCAAAAACTGCTGAAAACAGGGATTGCTGTTAGTCCAAAAAAAAGTCCTTGTATGTGAAAAAAGTGCCTTCCATCAGATTTCAGTTTCTCAAAACTATAGTAAATGACTAATGGCAAAGATAACACAGGGATCTAAAATTCTTTTGCAGCATTTGTTTCCTTTTAGCAGGAAGAATATTTAGTGTACACTCTGCTCCCTTTGCTGAGCTGATGCACAAATTTTGCTGCTTTTCTCCTACTTTATGTCAGCAGCTTCAGAACTTTATTCACATGTACAGGAAATGAAGATACTTAATACTGAATGCTTGTTTTGTTTTGTTTTGTTTTAATTGCAAAATGATGATGGATTAGAGAGATATATAGTGCCAAAACATAAGATCTATCTGTTCTGTTCATCTTTTGGGGATAGCTATACTAAATATTGAGGTTTTCTATTGATCTCACAAATAGGGTTTTACAAATAGCCTCCAAAGAGGCGAAACTTTCACCACAGATTTCTTCTGTAAAGGGCTTACAGTGTTTTTATTCAGATAATATAGAAAGGAAGAAGAGAAGAAAAAAAAATAGGAGGTGGGGGTCAACACACCAGGAACTGTATGACACTTTCACCCTGGGTGGGTCCTTATAGACATGTTAATAACTGGAGCCGTGATAAAAAATATTTTAGAAATTGAGTAATTATTTCTTTTGCTTCTTACCATTTATAATATTATCATCTAGCCTATCAACCTCATAAACATTATATGCATGACTGTTCCTAGGATTTTTGCAGCAAATGTTGGAAATGATCTTTGATGAGACATTCAAATAGTTACCTAATTTTTTTTTCAAATGCTATGTTATCTGTTGCCAAGGATATCAAGCAGTTATATGGCTGTATATTTCCACAAGAGAAAAGGTCTGACTTGCAACACAATAACTGGTTTGATTATCTAGCAATGAGGAGGGAAAAAGACATATGTTTGAGTGCTCTATTGTTAATGTTGATTGCTAATTGTTATAGCTACGATCTTGTCTTGCTTTATGTTGAACTTCCTAATTTTTTATTCAGGTTCCATTTTTTGGTCCACTCTTTGATGGTGCTATTGTGAATGGAAAAATTCTGCCTATTATGGTTCGTGCAACAGCTATAAATGCAAGCCGTGCATTGAAATCATTAATCCCATTATACCAAAACTTGTATCCTTTCACTCAAATGGTTTCCAAGGCATATACATTCCCTTGCAGTTCTGCAGATATGGTATTCATGGGGTATTTTCTTTTTTTCAGATTAATATAGGGAATAGTTTTTTTTTTTTTTAATGGTGATGTTGCCTTTAGGGAACTTAAACCTATAGAAGAGCATTCAGATGAAGACCAGCTTTTTAAAATTAAATAAACAATAGATTAAGTGCTGAAAAATTGCCTGTTTCTAATGTTTTGAGGCATGGACTTGTAATTTTTTTAACAAAGTTATTTTAATGACCATTTTGTGAATAGTCTTTCTAAAATAGCAATATCATGATGTTAATAATCTTTCTTTCCTTAAGATATTAAGTATTTATCCAGTATTAGTGTGACTTAGTTTTAATTTCTAGTTCAAAGAATGATGCTTGCCTTCAATCTGAGAAGTTTATGAAACTTTCATCATACAGATTTTGTTACTCAGCTCAGAACACAAAGTCAATGTCAAAATCATGTTAGTATATTTGTAAATGTGTCAGAAAAGGCTGTGTCTTTTCTGGTTTTGTTGTTGGAACTGAAATTGTATGTTTTGGAGGAGCTGCTCTTGGAAGAATAGATTTATCAACCGTAAATTAAAAAAACATAAGGTAAGTCAGTCACTTACATGCCTTTTCCTTACTTTAGATTGAATTCTGTTAGTTAAATCAACAAGTTAAAATCAACCTGTTAGTTAAATCATCAAGAAATTTCTGAATTCCATAAACTGAAAGGTAAGTTTAAATTTTGATCCAAAAGATTTCTAACAAAGCTGTAACTACTAGTTCTTGTCATGTGATAGGTTGTTGCTAAATATTATTTTTTCTGTGGCTGACTGTTAATACTTGTAGAGTTTTGGATTAGATATGATGAAATGGATTTACAGATGAATGATGGATGTGTTTTATGTGATCACATTAAGTGATGTTTGTGCCATTTCTGTAGATGACACATGTTGATTCATTGTGTTTTCATGTTTGGAAAGGTCCAATCTTTCTGTCATTACTCAAGTAGCTTAGTCAAAGAATTTAAAATGTATTATCATTATCATCATCAGCCATCAAAAGTGATGGTTTAGAGCATTATATTGATGTATAGCGATGAGCAATTGGAAAACAATTTACTTTGAGATAGTAAGCTTCCAGTATCAAAAAAACCCCACAGACTTGTATGTTTAAACATCACAGAATATGAAAGGTTTATTAAATTCCTTGGATATAGCTTGCCAGCTCAGTGTCTAGGAATTGGCCAGTTCCATGGAGTTGTGCACTGTATTTTTAATTCAGTTCTCCAAATTGTACTTTTTAATATTCATCAAAGCACAGCCTGTCATTTATGACATAATGTGGCCTCCATTACAATGATGATAATATGTCCCCTGGTATGGTTAGCATGATAAGTGGAAAGCATTATGTGTATTTGATTTTAGATAGCATTGGCTGGTGGGTTTCGTGTCATCACTTGGTAAGCATATGAGGTACCAGTTGACTGGACACTGATATTAAAGGGTGGTTTTGTTAAGTCATCAGTGGAATTCTTTTTCCATCTGGCTCGGAGTATCTTACGTTTACTTTTCGGTATAACGTAATTTAAAAATTAAAATGGGGTTGTGGGAAGTTCTTTAAAACCTGTTTGCTTGGTGTGAAATTAGAAAAAGCTCTACAAACTTTCCTAGCTTGAATTAGGCTCTGATGGAATCAGTTATGTCAGTAGAGAACAGCAAAAAATGCTAAACTTCAAAGTCTGGCCTAAGTGTCAGTGGTATAAAAACCTCTTGATTAAAAATCAATGGACATGCTCTTGGTGTTCAAGCCGTGGCCAGACTTGAGGTCAAGAAGGAATTTTCCTCATACAAGAATGGCTAAGAGTGGTGGATGTTTCCTGTAACATGGACATGGTCTGTTATCTAGAAACATTTTAAAGTTGAATCTAATTATGTTCCTGTGATAGCAGGGAGTTGAATATGTCAAGGACTGTCTTTATTGTCTTCTGCTTTTTTTCCTCTGGGATGTTTTAGCTATGGCTTCAGCAGTTCACTTCTGGCTTTTAAGTTTGTAGAGGACTAAAGGGTGTTGGGAACAGGTGTATTTTGTGGTTTGTGGTTAAATAGCTTTTCTGGAGACGCAACTGGCATTAATGTCTCTTGTGGAAGACAGACAGGATTCACTAATCAAGGTGGCCTTTCCTTGTGTTAGAATATTGCTGGAGCAAAGAAAAAGAGGACTCAGAGTGGTGAAAACAATACATTTGAAGAGGGAGGAAAAAGGGAACAAAAATGGGGTTTTTTTCAGAAAGTACACAAAATGGAAAAGTGAATCTGATGATCAAGGATTTTCACAAGTCCAGGACCATAACAGTGTCAGTGAAAGAGAATCCTGTAGTGATGTTCTTGAAACTGATCTTCATTTACTTACTTATGAATCTCTAATGTACTGAGCAGTGTTAGTTTATTAGGAATTTGGATGATGGTTAATAGATATCCAGTTGAATGTGGATGTCAAGAGCACATGAGTACTTGAGACTTGTCAAAGAAAACAGATGTCAGGCACTACATTTCTGTATTAGCCCTTCTTTTTACAGTAGTAGAGCAGCAGAAATAGTTAATTTCAAAGCCAGCATCAGTGTACAGATGTCTCTCTGCCTGCAGGTGTGTGCGTTGTTTTCTGGTACTGTGCAGTACTTGGTGGGCACTTTTTGACTTGGTAGGAAGCTAATGATATTTATGTAGGCCTGTGCTTATCCATTTTTGAAGAATGTTTATAGTATCACATTGTAGATCTTGTGTTGATGGGTCACTGTAAACTCTTAATTAAACTGTGTTGTTTTGCTTGTAGATGGGATGGGAAAAAAATTGGCACTGAGTTTGGCCCTCTTACTTCCAAGGAGAGCTTATCTAGCCTCTGAGACAGTGCATTTTCTAAGTGCAGACCTGGCTGAAAAAATCAGCTGTCATTTGCAATCAGCAGGGATATTCAGTCCTCTTCACGTAACCTGATTGCAACTTTTTCCTTAATGCGCTGCTCTGTTAATCACAGTGTGCCAATGGTAGTATGTGAATGCTGTAATAATGGTTGCATGGATACCAGAAATTCTGGTCATCTCCCTCTTACAGTCTTCTCCAACTTTGAGTGTATGTTGTATGGTCTGAAGTAGCTTCCTGAGACTGACATATTCTGTCAATCACCTTCCTCTTTCTGACATTATTTTGACCTGTCTGATAGGATACTTAAATTGCAAAACACTTCAAAGATTTGATTTGCTTAATGATTTGTAAAGGTTTTATCTGCTCTGTTGTTTTTTTCTTTGCTCAGAATACTATATGTTTCCATATTGTCATGTTCCAAGATTAAAAATTTACTAAATTTATCAGAAAACATTAGTCATGCATGGCAGGTGTCCTGCTTTTTCTGATTCTTGACACACTCACTGCTGCAGCTGTGTGAAGATAATATTGCTATTTTGGGTGGAGTTTTTGTAGTGGTGTGTGGAATTCACTTTAGTTTCTCCTCCAAGGATTCTCTGGTCCCCCAGTAATTTTTGGTAGCCTGGCTCTCTTGTATCAGTAACCCCTCAGGAACAGGTGGCATACATGCACACAGAAGCAGGTGACAAACACAAAATAGTCATGGTGTATTGCTAATGAAGTAACCCCCTCTCTGTCTCATAGCTGATGTGTTTCTTCTCCTCATTGCATTTGCCTTTCTCTTAAGAAGTGCATACTTATCTCCTGAGTATGCTCAAGCTGCACAATGCTGGGAAAACTTCTATAACTCATAAATGAAGGTGTAATAATGGGACTAAATGTTGAGAACAGTCGTTTTCACTATGATGTAGAATAAGAAGGACAATATTTAGGGGTTGTTAAATACTCTTTATTTAGTGAATTGCATTGAAATTCTTCATATGAATAGTTTCAGGCCCTGGAAAAGTGAAGAAAGTGTTTTTATTAATGACATACAGCAAGCAAAGGGTATTCTTCAGACTTCTGTCTACATTTGTTTCACTTAATTAAGAATATTTGTTGTATTTGAATTTTCAAACTGTAACTTGAAAAGATTTTGAAGATTTATCACTTGTACAGAAACTTAGAACTGGATAGCACTGATTTTGGCAGTGCCAGTTTCCCTTTCTCCAGGAAGTTTTCTATCTTAAAGCTGCATGAGCATCTTCAAGGAAAAAAGGGAATAGAGTGGTACTGCATCAATGACAGTTGTGTATCAAATGGGAGAGGCATAAGGGTTGCTGACTCTCATAGTTTTGGTGTAGTGAAAGGAATAATGCATGAAATTACAATTGCTCTTCTAATATTTTCTGGTTTAGAATTTTTTCATCTGCCATATGCCAAGAGTCTGGAAAGTTTGCTGTATTTCTGGCAATACATTTTTGATACAGGACATTTAATAAAATTTTAACATACCTGTTACTCTTTGGTTTTTTCCTGTCAACACAGGTTAGAAGATACCAACATTAAAACTAATGCTTGGTACTCTTTTTTTCAAACTACTTTATATATTTTATACAAATAATTACAAATTTCAGAATTTCAGTGGATGTTTACTCCATCCCTGATGACTACTACTGTTGTAGCCTTATCTGATATGATTTCAAGTAAGAGACATAGAGGAGTTCATCATATGACTCCTGCTGGCTTTTTCCAGAAGAAAATACAGTTATTTCTGAAACCTATTTTACTGTTTATCAGTGAAAATTGTTTTCCTGGTTCAAGCAAGACTCACAAGGTACAGAATATGTTTTGAGTTTCCTGTACTTCGAATTGCTCTGGGTATTCTCCCAGATCCTAGTTCTGCTGACAGCTTATTTGATATTTTAATAATTATAAAATTGATTGATTGATTTATTAAATGTCTACATACAGTGATGTAACATGAAAAACTGAAGATTTCCAAGATGTGTAGAAGTATATCATGGACTGTTCAGGTATTTTGGTTTTAAGGAATCATGTAACAGTTTCTCTACATATTATAAGAAACCTAATATAAGACAAAAGTCTTATATCTCTATATATCTCTACAGGATTGTGTGTGTGTGTATGCCTCCTTGTAGGTATGCAATGACTGTAATAGTTATATCTTCACCTTTTCTCTACTTTTCCTCTGCAGTAATACATCAAATTAATGTATTTTCCTGTGATTTCCCAAGTATTTTTGAACAAAAAGAGGCTGTTGTAAGGAAAATTGCTGGGAAAATACCAGAAAGATGTAATACCAGATTACTTGTATGGCCATGAATGGCTAAAGTGCTCAGAATGACAAACCACTAATGCCAAAAAAAACAAAATGCACAGTACTTAAATAACTGCTACATTTAAGAATGTTCAAGATTAATGTTTTAATATGTTATACAGAAAATTAGTACAGTTTGAAATATTTTATGTAAAGGATTTGACACAATGGCAATGCAGTGTAATAGAATAATTTAAAATAACTTCTGTATGAATAACATAATGTTGAAGTTTGCCCAATTAAAAAAAAAAAAAAAAAAGGCTAAATGAAAAAAGAGCTAAGATTCCAAAGCATAAATTGTGCTATTTATGTTCGTTAAGTAAGGTTTGAAATCCTGTCTTAGGGACATCTTGCCTAACTATATATCTCATGCTGCTCAGTAAATGAGAAGAGTATTGATTGGCATATGCTGCTTAAATCGATCACCTTGACAGCCAGAATTACAGTAATCTGTCAGTATTAATGACTATCTTTCAAGCCTTGATACCTCTCCTTTGCTTGTCTCATCTTGCCTCTGTTCTGTTTGAAGTACATTTTCTTGAAACCTCTGGTTTTGTCAGGATAGGTACTTTTGTAGGGGTTTTTGTCCCCTGAGTCCAATTTATTGGCTTGATCATGCAATTAGAGTTAAAATGCAGCACCAGGGAGCAAAAGTAGGCAGTGTCCTGAGTAACAATTGGATCTCAGAGGTAGTGCAAGCCTGTTCTCAGCCATCATTTATTAGTTACCTGTTGAAAGAATAGGATTGTTTTGCAATGAATAATTCCAAAGCATCACTTTAAATGCCTTTGATTTTAGCCACTAGAGACAGCTGATTGAGCCAACATTTGTGATAGGCTTTTAAACTCTTGCCTTAGTGTTTCTCATATAGACAGTTCAAATAACTGCTGGCAAAATACTTGCAGATGTGTGTACCAAGATGCTGTGTTTGATACATTTTCATGTAGCGAACATTAATTTCACAAAATTTCACTTGGTTTTCATGTATTTTTAATGTGAGGAGTAAGTTGAAGTGTGACATTGTATTGTTGATCACAACTCCTTGAGTGTCATCATCCAGACAATTCCTGATCCGCTGAGTGGTCCATCTGTCAAATCCATGTCTCTCAAATTTAGGAACAAGGATATCAGTGTCAGATGCTTTGCACAGATCAGGTAAATAACATCAGTTTCTCTTGGCTCATGTACTAGTGCTGTAACACTGTTGTGGAAGGCCACCCAATTTGTGCATGATTTGTCCTTACGACAGCCACATTGGCTGTCTCAAATAATCACCTTATTTCCCAGTGTGTCTTATTATAGTTCCCAGAAAGATCTGCTCCATGACCTTTGCAGGCATGAAACTGCCTGGCCTGAAGCACATATTAAAGGGGTACAGTTTAAGCACATGGGTTTAATAGTGCTGTTGTTATCACAAGATATCTACAACATATTTCAGTCAGCAGTACAGATATATTTATTAGCTACTCTTCCCTAATGAAATGCATGAGACTCTTGAAAGTGGTAAAAACACAAAATATCAAGTTAGCAAAACTGATTGACTGTAATAATGTTGTTTTCTACTATTAATTGCACTTATAAAGACCTGAGTGCTCTGTTGATGTTGTAGACAGTTATGGAGGAGACTCAAATCTTTTTGTACTATTTGGAAAACTAGATTCTAGATCCTTTTACTTCTACATTCTTTCATAAATATAATTTACCCATCTGAAGGAAAAATATTGGTTACATTGATTTCTCAACAAAATATGGGTAGGCTTATGCTGATGGCATTCTGTTTTAGGATAGAAGGAGGGCAGTGAGCTATCCTGAAAAGCAGTGACCTGCTTTATCAGCCTCTTTATCAGCCTCTAGAGCTTCTGAGTCTGAGTATATCAGTACAGATCCTTTGTGGGAAGGGAATTTTTCTTGTTACAACATATTTTTAAGGGAGGAAATTTTTGCATGTTGTTAGCTGAAAGTTATTAGTGGAATCACTCTTTCATTATAAAATGTGTTTTTAAAGTCTATAAATCCCTTTTTAAAAATTAATTTTGCAGGGAGAAGGCTACGAGTCCTTAAACTGGAATGAAAAAGATAAACTAATCCAGTGTTACACAGAGTTGATTGCCATGTATGTAACACAAAGTGACAGGTTTTTTGTTAATACCTACTTAACCTTATTAATTAATTAAACATTTTGGGTAACAAAAGCCCTTTGTTAAAATGTTAAGACTCTTGCCCCCTTAAGGTGTTAAAATTCATACAGATTTCTTTGATAGCTGTCAGAAGTCTGTGAATAAAAGGCTAGAGGATTAAACTATTTTTCCTGACATTCCAAAGATGTAACGAAATAATTTTAAACTATTTAAGCCCTGGTTTTACATTACAAAAAACAGCATTTTGTATTGATTTCATCCTTTTCTTTTTATAAATTCACCCTTATAACAAATAAGGGATGTGCAAACAACTTGCAAAGTTTGTATTTTAAAACACTAAAAACCATGTATATATAAAAATTACTATGTGGCATTCCATATGGTTGATTCTGATATTTAAATTGGTGGGAAACGTGGGAGATTATTTATAACAACCAAAACTGGCAAAACCGTAATGGGTTTGAGATAGAGTGATGTTTTGGGGTGAGTTGAATAAGATATTGGCAAACTGTTTCTGCATCATTCTGCATATGGTAATCAAAACAGTTGGGGCATGCTTTCCAGTGCCAACAGAGGGATTAGAAGATCTTAGGTACCAAAAAGAAAAAATAGATTAAATAGAAACAAGCACATTGGTTGGCTTCATCCTCCTAGAGGTCTGTATTTCAGTTACTAAAAAAGGGCTTGTATATAATACCTGGCAGTATGTGGAAATATCTAGCTGGAGATGGAATGCACTTCATGTAAAAATATTCACCAGGGTCAAAATTATAATAAAAAAGATTATAGTTTATTCTGTATGTGCCACGTAGTAGAAAAGTGGAATAAGCTAACATAAAGCAAGGATTAAAAGTTAGTGTTACAGTAATTGGAGTTACCATATGGCAATCCAAAGGACATGAGTCCTAATCATAGCCTGGCCAATCAAATTAATCTCAATATACTTTCTAGACATTGAGAAAATAGTTTAATTGCCGATTAGCTGCAGCTGAATAAATCCATGAGTCACAAATACATCTATCTCCTTCTGAATGCTTCTCCCAAACACAGAAGAATGCATGCTATTAGAAAATCGTTTAATTTCAGCTTGCTAAACCATAGTTACTATCCATCTGTTCATGCCAATTGTGGAAAAAGGTCAGTTTTCAGCAAAGCCATGCACTTCACAGAAGGTATGTGAAGTGAAATTTCACAGGGGACATGATGGATCCTGATTCCTAGTGATAAACCTTAGGGGCCAGCAGGGTTGGCATATGGTTCAGCATGATATGAAGGCTTGGGTTCCCTGGCTTCACTTCTTTGGCGTGGAACTGATAAAACCTGGCTCTTAAGTATTGTTTCACTGGACACCAATCATGGGCAGCAGGAACTGCCCACTTAACTCTCTGTGGGAAGGAAGCCCAGGCTGTGTTCACAATAGTACCATTGTAGTGCTGCAGACTGCTCTCAACAGCTTGATGGCATTAGGGAGGAGAGCGATTAGCTACTTTGCTAATTGCTGTTCACAATATGAAAAAAGGGAAATAACTGAAAATTCATATTTATTTCCTTCATTTAAATAGAAGCCTGACTTTGAGGTTTTAACATCATTCTTCAAATTGACTTAAGCCCTCCAAAGAGGCTTATAAGTAGATTATCTGCTACTGGTACTGCAGCTACCCAAGGTAAAGAGAAAACATTCTCATCAACTATAAAATTTTTAAAAGGTAGTTGTAAAGTTCATTAAAGTACAGATTGGAATTAAGGACAGACTTTCTCTTTGGAGAAGTTGCCTTTGTTACTAGTAGTGTGGAATAGAAAATGAACACATACCTGTATGTGTAGTCCTTTTACTGGACAGTATTTAATAGTAATATAATTTTTATTTGTGTCATTTTGCAGTTTGGAGTGATTTCTTCATGAAAATATGCTTGCTGTTTTTCTCATCAATTAATATGTCTATATATGCAGAGTAGGATTTTAAAGTAGAAATGTAAATACTTGAAGGTGTGAAAACAGTGAGCTTAAGCATTCATGCTAATACCAGACAGTAGAGAATTAGTTTTGCTTCTGTATTCATTACACCTATCAACCTTAATTACTTGAGTTAAAACTGATGTAATGCCGGACATCAGAATGAGGATGAATCCCTCTCCCAACATCAGGAGTTAATTTATGGGGTTGCAGTTCCCCTCTGGCCTATAGTATTCCTCATTTGTTGCAGTCTTCACTTCAGCCCAAACCTTAACATCTTTTGTTGGTATGTTTGGTACAACAGCTTTACTAAACTTCAGTGCCATGGCTGCGGCCCTGCGCCTCCCCTGCTGCCTCCTGCAAACCTGCAGCTGCCAGGTGACCGCAGGAGCAGCGCTCTGTCACTCAGAGAGAGCCTAAAGCAGTGGCAGCTGTAATGGGCTTCAAAACAATTAGCACAACATACCTTATGGATTCATTGATTCCCATCTTGGATACATTAGTAAGACAAACCCTCCCTGTAAGTTGGAGTGGGAATTCTGCCTGCATATGGGTTTCAGCACTGTTTTCTTCACTATTTTGTTTTCATGTCCATAGCCTGTTACTGAAACATGCATGAGTGTAGTATTTTTAAATACTGTCATTATTCTTTTAACCACCCAGGCAAAGTTATAGTGCTGAAGTATTCATCCTTCCCATCCTGGTAGCCATTTGATCTGATTTTTTAACTTTGTGCTAAAATGCAGTTCAGGGTTTGTAGAACCATCAATACACTATAAATGGTACCAAAACTGATCCTTTCTGCTATATGTTTGTATTAGTATGCTCCTGCTGTATTTCAAACAGATAATTCATTGAATGCCCATTCTTCCTCTTACTGCAGAGTAGATTATATTTAAGTCAAGATTAATGGATAGATTCTGATGTTAAAACCCAGTCTCTGAGCCTTTCATTCCCTAGAGGCATATAGTGCATTAGTTTAAGCCAATGTGCTGCTTATCATAGATACTCTGACACTGTCTTAAATGACAGTTTACTGTACTTTGTAGCTGCTTACTCTGGTAATAAAATCACTATATTGTGTTCTTGATAATTACAATATTAAATAGAAACTTAATTGGATTACTACACATTTAGATACAGATAGTTCTTAAGTAATTGTCCACTGTAAAATTTCTGATACTCATTTTTTCTCTCATGCAGTGTGTTCTGTCAGAGTCTAAGCTTAATATGTAGTTCAGTCACCTTAGATGAAAAAGTGCTGAAAAGACATCTGCAGTGGGATTTCTGGTGCAAATGAGTATCTTTTATCATACAGGTTTTCACTTGAACCTTTGTTGGGTTTTGAATCCTTCCATAAGATGTTCCTGTTTGCCAAAGTCTTTAAAATAAAATAACTTCTGGGTTCTACAGAGTTGAAGAATTTGATAAGTAGTCTTAATTCAGATTTTTTTTCCGAGAAGTCTGAGCATAATTTTTGTCATTTTTGCTGCCTAAGCAGATGAACAGAATTAGAATTAATTCAGTAAAGTGTATTTTTCTGATATTATCTGAAAAAGAACCCAAACTTTTTAATATAGTTTTTATATTATTTATATCCTAAAGACAATGCTGAAATTAAAATTTATTTTAAGTTCAGTTCACTTGCACTTTAATTCTACATATCTTTATAAGCCTTCTGTGAAGGACCTTGGTGCAGAGTGGTTACATTTTTCATTCCATAATTGAGTGTTTTAAGTGGTTAAGCGCAGTCCAAATTTTATCCAATTCCAGCTTGTGTTAATGGTGCTCCACTCACACTGCCTTAGCACCTGTTATGGATTTTGAGTCATCTGGCAGCCCGTGGGACTTAGATAAAGAAGTACCAGGTGTCCTGCCTGTCTCTTAATTGAGACGCAATGTAAACAATGTAGACTTGGCAATATGGTTATTGAAATGGATTAAAGCCCAGCTTTGTCTGCTCTGATGAATCACAGCTTTTTCTTCCTAGAAGATGTTATAAACCACTGATGAATTTAGTGAGCTGTAAGATTTTGTGGAACAGCATAAAAGTAAACAATGCATCAAGGATTTTCCTAGAAGGACAGTTTTGCAGAATGTTAAATGTGTCGAGTTTTTTAATGAAAATGTAAGTCAATGCCTTTCAATATGTAGTGTGTTGGTAAACTAGGCAGAAAACAATAACATTTACTTGGAAACACTCAATGGCTGCAACTTTATCTAGCCTACACTTACCTTGCAGGACTTTTAACCATATAACCATGGAGTAGGTATAATGTAAATTATCTCCTTTAACTCTCTTAAACATTTTTTGTTTAAGATTACTTATCTTAAACAAAAAATGTCCTCTAAATGGCAAAAATGCTTGATAACAGTTAATTTATCACAGATTTATTTAACTGTTCAGTAGTATAAAAACTTAAAAGCAATTTTCATTATATTTATTCAAAGGATGATTCAACTATGTTTTGGAAACAAATTGCAATATTTGGAATGATGGAATTAGTTTGTATAAATTTATCTATTATAGATTCCCTTATTTTCTTCATGAAGGAGCGTACCTAAGAAATTGCCTCAAAAAGCCTTTTGCAGTTACAGCTTGAGTTGAAAAAGAATGTCATTAAATATGTTACATAATACATTTTAGGCTTGCTTAAATCCTACAGTCTTGGTCTGTTACTTGTTTTTCATATACATTCTCATTTTATTAGTGAGATATCTGCATTTTTAGTAGATTGTAAAATATACATTACTTCTTAAAATTATTTGAAACATATACATTACTTATTAAAATTATTGATTTTGGATAATTTATAGAGCCCCTTCTGCAGTTTTAAAATGGTTTCACCAAATGCAACATACTAGTTTATTTTTGAAATACATTTTTCATTTCTCGGAGGTTTGTGTTCTATTTTTATGAGTAAGAAAATATATTGTTACATTTTATTGCAGGAGAGCTGTCTTGAAAAAGTGGTTCAGTAGGAAAAAATCACCTTAAAAGACTATAAAATTTTTAATTCTTTCACCTGCTTAGTAGTATCAAGAATAGTATTTTTTTTCTTCTCTTTCACCTAAGTAACTTGCATGAGATATGAGGAGAATGAACTGAATTCTGCCTTATGAATGTGGCTAAGTCCAGTTGTATGTGCAGAAGCTTCTTTCATTTACTGCATAGCTCTGTAAACAGGTGCACCTAGCTAAATATTTATTTGCCATTTTCAATATTGACAGTATTTAAGAAACACAAAAGAACCCAGACTGACTTTGAGATATCAAGGTAACTTGAGTAAACAGAAGATGCAGCTGGAAGGAAAAAACTCCTCTTTATTTGTATACTGTGCAAACTAGATGTGGAAATTACTGAAGTGCAATAAATAGAGAACACCATGATACCACTTTCTACAGAGTCACTTTTCAGAATATAAGAGAACTTTAACTATTCCTCTCAGTTGATACTGATCACCCACCTACATACAAAATGCTGCTACTTGCAGGGCTTCCAGCACTGGATCAATAGCAGCCCAACTTACATCCTTAACTCTAAGAACCAGCAAAGACTACAAATTGCTGTGACTCAGTATGAGTTCAGCTGGTGTGACAACCACTGCACAGTCTCTTCTTTTAGAGTGAGATTTCCCAGAAAAAAATTCCATTTCTGTGATGCATGGGGGTTTTGTCTTGTCTTCCTGTAGAAGTCAAATTCTGCTGGGATGAAGTTTTCCTTTCAGCTTAAAACCTTGATCCTAACCTGTACTTGTTATCTTTATAGGGGAGGCCATTCTCCTTTCACAATTTGATGTAAGGAATTGAAATTTACTAGGAAAGATGTGCCAAATAAAATCAATTCTTTCATCATTTTAAGTATCTCAAAGTGTAGCAATTTATTCTGTGGAGTTTGCACACCTTTTCAGGCCAGAGAGCAAAAAATTTCAAATCTCCTACCAACATATGCTCTTCACTGTGCTTCACTGTTTCTTTTTTTACTTTGGTCCCTAATATCCTAGGAGCATTTTTGTACGTTGACCATACTACAGATTTGGGTTTTTTTCCTATAAAAAATGATTGGTGCTTCTAAATTTGCTGAGGGAGAAAATGTAATAAAAAAGAGAGTTCCTTCTTGTATGGCTTTTCTTAAAATATTATCAATCTCTTTTATGTAAATTGTGTGTGTATGCAATTAAAAACCTCTTGCAAATGTCCATTTATCCTACAAGAAGGTATCTCTGGGAGTAGGATTTTCATTTTCCAGGTAAGGATGTAAGTAGCAGTTCAGTTTCTGCTTGTCTTAAATTATTTTCCAAATGCCTGGCAAGCAAAGTTATACTCTCCACAATAATATCAATATATATTGACTTCTTAGGTGATTTTGCTAACAGTTGGAACTGCCAGGGATGCAGCTGTACATGTATTTCTGAGAGGAGTTTGTAATTTAACCTGAAAAAATCCATCTTACTATTTGGAAATGCATGTTCTAGCTTTTTTCCTAAGAGGTATTTCAAGACAATCATTAAAACCCTGACTTTTTTTCATAGCTCTGGAACCAGAGCATCTACATACCAATATACAGTTATATCCTGGTGTACTGCACATGTATTCTACACATTTACACAAATACACAAATATGAGGAGGGAAGATTTATGAATAAAGCTTTCATAAAAGTGTCTTACTTAACACTGCTGGAATTTTTCTTTATTTCATAAATAAGATTTCTTCTTAATCACAGGAAACATAGATGCACATCTTTATAGTCTAATCATTATGGTACTTTCTTGGAGAGGAGAGCCCCTGGATAGGGACTTTCCAGTCCATGCTCAGGAAACATTTGTTATCAAATGGTTTTTGGAGCAGGCAGTAGAATTTCTTCTCCAGCCCATTTGAGAATCTAACAGTTGTTCTGGTAACAGATTGATTACATAGTTGTGAAGTGCTATATCCTTAAATAAACTCTTGGAAATCTTATTCCATGTTTAAACTATTTTTTTCTTCATTTTTTTCCAGCTTCAGGTTAATGTCATTTTAGGATTGGTATTCTGTCAATGACTGTAGCAGTAGTCATCCATCCACTCCTTAACTAAAAAATACTAGATATATTGTAATGCATTTTAGTCAGCTGTAAAACTGAGAAGTGTGAAGAAGAATGGAAATAAAATGTGTAGTCAAAATGACACAGTAAATTGTAAAAAATCAATAATCATAATGAAGGGAGAGTTTGGGGGGGAAATTGTTTGTGGACACTTGTGGAGACCCGATGCTACACATAAACCACATAGAAGAAAGTACAAAAGTGTCTTTCCAAAAGGTCAAAATTAGTGAGAGTGACTGCATTAACTGACTGGAGGTGAGTGGTTTTGGTAAAATGGATGGAATAGGTATGGACTGTAAAGTTCAAATTAGTAGCCTGCATTTGCACTAGGGAGTGGCAGACTGATGGCAGTGTCTGAGAGAATGCACCATCTAAGTACTGTATCCAGAAAGTGGTTTCTGCAGTGCTCTGAGTAGATTATAAAAGGATTAAAAATGCATTTATTTAGGCCAGAGAAAAGGATATGGCAGTAACCGAGATGTGAGGTAAGAGCCTAGGTAATTTGTTCAGATAGATGGCTAGAAAAAGTTTTAGCTTAGATTATGCTTAAAGAGTCTGTAAGATGTAGATGTATTTTGCCATAGGAATCTAAAACTTGGAAGTGATACAATCAACAGTGATGGAGAGCTATTAGGTGAAGACATGAAATTATGTTTTTCAGAAAGATTGGGCATAAGTAGGTGATCTGACAGCCAGGCTTTCAGTGCTTGGTCCCAAGTGCAAATCAACAGGTCTAATAATGGAAAGTGCAGTATTTTCAAATAATAGATCTTTTCAGAATAGGAATAATTACAGATTTAGAGAATAAGTAAAATGGAGCCTAATGTAAATGAAATATTGGCTGAAGTGACTACAACCTGAGTGACCTATGAAGATAAATTCCTAATTTTCTTCTGGTACTGATTCCTTTTTTCAGAACTTGTTCTTCTGAAGAAGTATAATGAAGTAATTAATTTTTTTTTGTTATGTTTTTTGCAGTTATGCATCTGCAAGTTTTTAGCTGACACATTTGGCGAATGCCAGCATAATTAATGTATATCGTACATTTTTATTCATTCTGTTTTGTTCCAGTTAGCACCTTCTTCAGAAGCAAACAGCTCACAATACTGTTGTTTAAGCGTTTTGTCACTCTCTGTGCCAGTCTTTCTCCATTGGTTTGTCTGTGCATCCTTCCCATTCCATCTTAATTGCTGATGCCAGTGGCAACATCCACTCAAAGTAAGAATACAGCTTGCATTGCCCTATTATTAGTAGCCATTGAGTTTGTATGTGCCACTCAGTCTGTAAGTGCTAATAAGTCTTTCCTAGAGAGCAGTGTTTTAAAGAAATAAATGTCTAGCCTATTAGAAGTAATGTAGAAATTAGCTACCATGGGTTTATGGTCACTCTTGCAGACAGTTGCATTCAAATACAGTGTAGAACTAGATTATCTTAGCCACAAAAGCAAATAGAATTGGAGTTTCAAAATAACTAGGATGTTCTCAAAATATAAATTACTAGAAGATAAAAATACCTCATCTCTGCAGTCTCTAATACAGAAACAGAGTTCTTCTGAGGAGAATCTGTAATTTCTTAGTGCGGAGCAAAGCAAGCTTTGGATTTGGAGTTTGCCTCAGATTTTTTTTTTGTTTTTAAGGTGGGTTAGGTTTTTAACAAGCTGCAGATGGTTTTGTGGATTGTTAGGATGAGCAGCAACCCAGCTAGCTAAATTACTTTTCTCTTGGTATACTAAGTGTGCATTTGAATTAGACTTGTAGAACTGATACAAGCATATCCTCTTCGCTGTCTAACAAAAACATCATTATTGTCCTCAATCAGCATCTATCTCAAGACTTCTGTATTTGGTTAGGAGATTGTACCAAGATTAGAGAAAAAGAATGTCCTTGTCATGTTCAAAGCAGTACCTTTCCTTCATTTTGCCTTATTTGTGTATAAGCTTTGGATATAATAGGATAAACTAAAAGGTTTCCTTTAGAGACCCCTGAAAGTAGAGCATTTTAAAAGCAAGTAGGTGTCTCTACCCTACTTTTTCATGAAGCATTTTACCCATTCAAGCAGACTTTCAAAAACAGCTTGTTTTGATAGCAGCCTGCTCTCCTGTGGGCCTTCAGCCTTTGCTTCCTGGCAGCACCTTTGGTGCGAAAAGAGAGTGATCAATTGGGAGACTGTCAGTGCCAGCATGCATAGAGTGATAAGTTAACACACCACTGGGAATTTCTAGGGCCCACCAAGATACTTCACTTCTAATGTGCTAACAAGCTCATTTTTCTACCTCTTGCCTCTTCAGTTATTTTTTTTTTCTCAGAAGAGCTTAGAAGTTGAGTGCATCAGGCATAATGAAAAGCTCTGTAGGAGGGAGAAGCAATAACCCCATTTTTCCCTTTTCAGCCAAATAGAAAATTAGTTTCTGGTAATACACAAAGGCCAGTATTTTTTTGTGCAAGGGGCACTGCTGTGAATCAAAGGACTCTATTAACTGCAGAAAATTCAGCAGCTGTGAATCTCCCCCAATGAAAAAAAGTGCTTTTCAACAAGTTGTGAGATACGTAGTATTATTTAGACTTCAACCATCAGTTTCATCCTCTACCACTTATACATAGCCTCTTAAAAACTGTGCTATATTACTGTCCTCTGTTCAGGCTCAATACTGTGTTTATCCCCCAACCTAAGAATCGTTACAATGGGAGATTTTTATATTTTCTCTTGTCCCAGTGCTTCTATTTTAGCTTCTCCAAACTGAGGCTTCTGCTGTGGTTCAGCTGTCTCTGGATTCAGAAAGAATTCAGAGTACAGATTTTTGAGGGAAAACTGTTTCCCAGTTTCACTATGTAACCTAGTTATGGTCTAAGGAAATATTATAGAAATAATTTTATTCATTGAAACTTGTTTCTAGATAATAGTCTCTATATTTTTTCATATTCATATAGACTGTAAAATCTACAGTAAATATTGTACAGAAAATCACAAAAAATGAGTAGGAAAAGTTCTGTAATTGTAGAAGTGTAGTTTTGTAAGATAATATGAAGATTATTGTTTCTAACTTTCATTGGGTGTCGGGAATTTTATTGCTTATCATAACTGAAAATAGTATCATTATTTTAAATCTTATCGCTAGTAATTAAAAATGCTTATCATGTGCAATACAAAAAATGAATTTCTGTGTTTGGATTGCTAAAAAATATGTGCAATGTGAGTATTATCTCCATTTCACAGGTGGTGAAATTGAGTCAGAAAGATAGGTTCCTCACTGTCCCAGATTCCCCCAAAAAGAGCAGCAGACCTGAAATAAGACCCCAGAATTTTAAAGAAACCTATTTTGAGTGCATTCCTCCACAGCATGCTGATTTGTTTTGGGGTATTTTTTTGGAAAACAGAACTATGTAAGTAGAAAATTGTCTCACTATCTGCAAATAAAATATGAAAAAAAAGTGGGCACAAATGTAAATGTCAGGGAAAATTTCTGATCATCCTGTGTTTGTGTAAGATAGCTGGAGGTTTCCCTCATTCAATATACTGAGTCCAGCTGGAGGACTCTGAAAGTTGTGTGGGAAAAGGTTAACTGATTTCTCAGTTCAGCAACTATACAACACGAAGTCAGCATGGTGTTTTTTCTTGATAATTGTATGTTGCTGCCTGCTGCTCTACATTTTGACAGCCATTTCCATAGTTGCTTTCATGAACAGCAGAAATATTCTCTCTTTTTCTCGCTCTCTCTGTGCTTACAGCACAATCGGGCCTGCTGGAACAAGAAGCGTGGAGAGGGTTCTTCAAAAACAACAACACTTCAAGATACCAGTCTCTTGTCAGTAATACTGGAGAGGGAGAACACAGGAAAAAATAAGAAGTACAGTATTTTACTATCAGTGCCCTGCCAACACCCTGTTAACCAGTATTTAAGGGTCCTGTGGATTCTTTACAGATATTCTTGCTTGTTTTAATGACATAATTAAGAAAGTGTTTTTCCCAATACTGAAATTTCACTATATTTGTCTTAAATGTGTGTGTGTTTAGGGATTATGAAATCAGTTCATTATGGAAAAGTGCAAAGTAATTTGTTTTGTTAATGCTAAGGTATGTTTCATGCTACATCTCCTGAAAATTGAAATGTTTTTATATTTAATTGGGACTGGAATACAGGCAAATTAGTTACTTAATAGTTGTTGTTATTTGTAAACAATTTCAGGAAGTTCTGCATCAGACATAAAAAGAATACAGTTGAACCATAAGGTTTACATTAATCATGTGTATCTTGCACTTAGTATTATGTCAATGCATCAGACAATATCACAGTCATATAAAGAATTAAAAAGAAATGTGTACACTGAAATACATGATATGTATTTAACAAAAACAAGAATTCTGAATTACTAGGCAATGATACTTAGTAGTTACAGTACATGATATAAATTCATCCTTAATTCTTGGCTAACTCAGCTATGAGGAGAGAGCGCGATACCTGCAAACAATTGTTCAACATCATCTAGAGCCTACAACATTTGAAGATTTTGCTGCTCAGGTTTTTTGCCCAGCACCTTACCACCATTTGCCCTCAGAGACGGGTAAGAAGTAACAAACAGTTCTCATAAAATCTTAAACTTGAAATGCAGTATCCTTACTTATAAAGACTAAAAATTCTGACCTTTGCACATCATAAAGAGTTACCATTAATTGGAAAGAGTATACATGCTTGAGAACGTGGGCAAAGTTGATTTTAAATCTTCATTCTGTTTTCTGGCATCATAAGCCAATGCCTAGCATTAAGATTTGGCAAGATGCTTTAATATAGCAACCAGACCCTGTATTTTTATCACAATCCCTTTTATAAAGTCTGCTTGTAAACATTGGTACTGTCATCTAGGCTGGTTCAGGTAGAAACATTTTTAAGTGCACCTTCTTCATAAGAAAGTTTCAAGGCTCACTACATGTTTAGAATGTAAAGTTTTAAACTGAAAATCTGAGCTTCGCAATCTTAATTTTGTTCCCATGTTATTAATCACAAAGTTGGTTTTAAGGTAGTTTCTACTTTCCAGTAAAATACCTGTTTTATAAGAGGATGCTGCATTTTTTTGTTACTAATAAGAAAATCGGTAAAAGAAAATGAGTAACTCAAGGCCTTCCTGTTCTGACATTTCTTGAACTCCTTATGATTATTTCATTATTTTATTTCCCCTCTTTTTAGATCATTAAATATCAGTTCTGTTTATCTGAAGGTAAGACAAAGTGTCCAAAAAAACCCTTTGTTCCTCTTACTTTTACTAGAGCACTAAGCTTGTAACCAAATTGTATGCAAACTTTCCTTGTTGCCCTTGTTCACACTAAAAAGAATTTCACACTGATTGAGAAATGACCACTACATCTTCTAAAAGTTTTAGTCTTTTACTAACCTCAGGTCTGCATGAAGCACTAACACTGGTTCTGGGATTAAGGTAACTAATGATAGAGACAGTTGTTGAATGAGTAACACTTTATTGTGTTGACCTTTGTTTCTCAGCATGAACAAGTAGTACTGGATGGCAGTGGTGTGTTTTGTACCCTGTACTGTCTTTCATTGATGTTGTAAGACATTCTGCAGTGATAACCTAGGAGAGATGGAGAAGAAGAATGTGTAACACTTGAAATCCCCTGTTCAGAAAAACCTTATTTAATGATAATCAAAGTGCTTCCATGGAAAAACTGTAATCTAAATGAAATAAATTTTGTAAGAATAGTTTGGCAAGTTGTTATCTGAAAATTTGTTTCTCACTTCCAAAATATATACAGAAATTCATTATGAATTATGATCTTTTTTATTATCAATTAAGAATTATGATAGGACTACAGAAAGAATGACTGAGAGATGTTAAAATACTGAGGCTCCTTTACTTTAAAATACAAACAATAACTAGAGATGAGGTGCAGTTTCAAAGTATAAAAAGTGGTATAATTATGCTAATGGAAATAGTTGAGACCAAAGGCAAACAAAATTAAAAGTAAGTAATTTAGTTAAAGCAGTATAAAAATTAGTAACATAATTTAAAGTATGAAAACATTTGAATAGGAAAAATCTGTAACTAGAAATATTAAAAACAAACATTAAAAACAGTAACGAGGGATACCAGTCCTTGCCACATTTCCTATCAAGGGACCTAGTGAATATTCAGCACCAGATACTTTTGTATGGCTAGTATATATTCTATATTCTAGTGCACTTGTTGAAGTTCTGCCCATTCCTTTTAAGAAGTCTCATTCCAAGCCAAGTTGTTCTACCCTCTTCCTCTAATTCATTCTTCTAGGGTGAAGCAAGACTGCTTTTCTGTGCTAGTTTGGTACATCAGAGTACACTTCTCTACAGTGGCAACTCCTGTATTCTTTTAAAATTGGTATTCTCTAGCATGATCTGAAAGGAGATTATGATTTTTTAGAAACTTGGCTTTAACTTAACCTTTCTATTAAAGTTAATAATTTGTTGTAGGAATCTCATTAATAGGAGCTTGTGATGTGTTTCACATCTGCACACAAGCATGTGTGTGTCTGCATACCACAAAACATGGTGTCCTGTCCTGGGAGCTGCATTCTTCTGGACCTTGCACTGTGCAGTGGAAGTGACCAGGACATCAGTGTCAGGAGCAGCCAGAACTTCCTAGGACAGACATGCAGCACAGTGTGACCCAGCCTGGCCCCACCTCTGCCTGACTAAGCTTGCGTTTCAGCCAAGGGAAGCTGGGGATGCTCTGGTAGTCCTGCTTGCAGCCTGATCCCTGTTCCATCCCTGCTCCTGGAACTCTGATACTCAGCTCCAGCACAGAGTGCCTGGAGCAGCACTGAACCATCTGCCCCCAAGCTGACTCTAGAGGGCACAAACCCTAAAGCCTGAGGCAGGTACAAAATAACACTGCCAGAAAGGTCATCCCAGGGCTTGGGGTCAGTCTGGAAACCACTGTTTTCCAGTTCTAGCAGAGGCAGACCTGTGAGCTTTGTTGCTGCAGATGACCCAGATTTCTGAAGGACTGTGATCCCAAAGAAGAGTACCAGCAGTGCTGTTGAAAAACTAGATACCCCTAAATTTCCAGGGGCCCTGCAACAGATGAATTTCTTAAAAGAAGTACAGAGCACTGAACTGTGCTAGGATTACACACAGGAGTGGTGCTGGAGTCCTGCCTGGGAATCCACGTGCATTCATCACCCTCAAGGTGACTCAGACAAAACCTTGCAGGCTCCCAGCCAGATATGTCCATGTCATCTGAAAATTTCTAACCAGCTTCTAAGAATAAATCACATTTTTTAAGTACAAAATATTTCATTTATGTATGGGCCTTCTTTTAATAAAAATGATTGACCAGAAGAGACTACAGAAAAAAAATCCACATTTTAGGTATTATAGATGTAATTCTTTTATTGGATCATGATCTCAATGATTACAACTTCTGAATACGTTTAATGTTATAAAATACTCTTTTTTTTTCTGAAAATACATTTTTTCATCTAAGAAAGATCTTAGAAACTATGAGTCTGCTACAGCCCATCACCAGGTGTTACATTTTGTTGTTGTTGTGATCCCATTGGCCATTTTTTTTCCCATTTGAGCTATAAGAATCAGAGCAAATAGAGAACATGCCATTCAGTAACAAACTCTGTTTTCTCAGATGAACTTATTTTATCAAAGGCTCAGACACCAACAAAAGCTGTTTCCTTTTTTGTTGTGACTGCTCTTCAGTACAATGTGATTGTGGCAGCTGCTGGTTTATCTAGAAGTTTAGTTTGCCCTGTCAAAATATCTGACAAGTCCACCTTCCCATGTGTAGGAACCTGACTAGTGTAGTGAATGTGTACATTTAAAGAAATTGAGATTTGCCTGTACTGAATCACAGAATGCAATTCAGTTGCTTCTGTGTTTTTTACCTTGTGCTGTTTCTGTTACATTGAGTAACTGGAAGTACTCTGCTAAATAGGGTAACACGTCCTATGCAGATATTGAGTGAACCAGATCTCTGTGACAACAGAATAGGTGGAGGGAACTGTCAATGATAAGCTCAATTATATTGAAGGGCATATTGACCTCATGATGCTAAGATTCTGATCTTTTAAATGTACTCATGTCTTAGGTTCCTTTTTTCTGTCTTCTTTTGTTCCCTTTCTTCCTACTAAGACTAGTACCTTATTACACTACATTTCTGAAGAGGCCCCTCTACATTCATCCTAGTATATTCCTTGTGACAAAAGCATCAGGCTTTTTGGTCCCAACAATCATTCCTGCATTTTCAAGCCTGCATTCAGAACAGTTCTCTGCCCCACTCCCAGAGTAAGACTAAGTGGGGTTGCCACCGTACAGTCAGGGAGCAGGGGAATGTAGAGGTAATGATGCTTTCAGCTTTGCACAACTAAAAATCTAGTTCAACAGCTTGTATTTTCTTCTGCTCATTCCTTGATGTGAAATGTTGAAACTAATAATCTTTTTGGCCCTGTACCCCCCCTTCACAGATAAGAATCATGGTGATTTTGTCACTGTAGAAGGATCTGAGTCACACTTGGTGCTGGTGGTTTGTAATTAGAAGTGAAGCTGAAATACAGAGGTGAGGGCTCTGTGTCTAGAAGGGCTGGAAGAATTTCCCATTATCCTTTCTCCAGTACAAACTTAGGATTTTTTTTTCTTTCCAAATCAGAGCAAAACCTCAAAACTCAGTGACTTTTTCCAAAGAATTCATATTGGAATGGCTGAAGCTGAAACCTTACCCATTTCTGAACTATTGTGTTGTCACCTTATTGCAAAAGTTCCATACCTTCTTGGTCATTGCTCATGGGCAGCTCCTCATGGCACTGACTCTCTTCACAGCACAGCCAACAAACCCCAACTCTCTCCTTCACCAGCTAACCCACTCTTTTGTAGCACTCGTCTTCTTATTGGACACAGCTGTGGCCTATTAAGGGCAGGACTGTTCTTTGGTGATTAGTGCAGCTGCAGCTCCTCAGGTGTGAGACTACCTTCTGCACTATTTTCTTACATTCTATCCCTCCACACTATTGTCCTAAAGTCAACCGCTTGGGTGAAGGCACGCTCAGCACTTTGAGATAGTAAATTCAGTGTGGACTGCTAGAAACCCAAACAGATCAACTTTCTACATTTAATGAAATGGGTCTACTGAAAAAAATAGTATGATTGTTCAATTAAAAAGCATCCCATGCATACACACAAGGGCACAAAAATTTTAATCCTGACATTTCCTAGTTTTTTAATTTTTTTACTTTCTTTTCTTGTGACATTTGCCTTGTGTAATTACTTCCATTTTTGTTTTAAAGTATAGGGCAAAACAGAATTTCTAAAACACTGATGAACAGCCCCAGGATACATAAGCAAACTGCAACCTCTAGAATGATCACCTCCTGCAGACCGAGATAGGACAGTAGTTTGTAGCAATGGTAAGCTCTCTTAGCTCTGCCTCAGTCTCCACTAGTGGAAAGACTGGGAATTTAGCTAGAGGGTTTCTCTGGTTTTTGGCAGAGAGAAATAGACTTACCTTACACACATAGTTCCAGCTAGGTTCTGAAGAGCATTCTTCACTGGACATGGTCTTGGCTAATGTTTTGCCAGAAACTTAATCTTTTTTTGCTGTCTTCTTTCTCATGCCTTTTAGTTCTCTCTCTTCTACCGAGTTCTAATCTCTCAGGTCTTCAGACAATCTCTTCCTCACCTTTTTGCCTTGCTTTGGAGCTGCTTTTGCAGTCTTTCTACATCTGCTTCTCACTTCCTTTCCTCATTCCACAAAATTAGTGAAAGACTTAATTGACTTGATTCTAGCAAGGCTGCTGAGCATGATGGACAACTTGGCCAGATTTGGACTGAAATATATGAGTGGCAAAGGGCATAAGCTGTACAAAAATGATTACCCTCTTCCTTGAAGGTCAGGTGGGGCATGCTGAAGTATCTCAGAAGACCATCAAAATTTACCAGCATGCACAAATTATTTTCCCCTGTGGTCACTCACAGACATCGCACTTGGGGCAGTGCTGATCCAGACAATGAGGTATGATAAAGCCAGAAGAACTGAGAGTAGTCTTACCATGCAGCACTTTCAGGCTTCTCCTTGGTGAATTTTTCATCTTTGAAAGTCAGAACTGATGTGCAAGATTAGTCATGGCAGTGCATATGTTCTGATACCTCCAGATTCCTCCATCTCACCTCACTTCTAATTTAGTCTGTGTGTAGTTAGGATTCCATTTTAGATTTAAATAGTTGATTTCTGAGTCAAATAACCAACATACTATCATTAGAAGATACTAAATTTTTCAAATGGACTTTGAAAATGTCGCATTTCAACTTTGTTGACCCACCCCCTTGTTCAGAACCAATTGAAATGGCTTTGCATTGTGGCCCCAAAATATCATAGCTGATCAAGCTATGGTATTTGTCACTTGTCAAATCTAAGAGGAGAAAAATATGGATCACTTCCTGATGTTTTCTGCCTCTTAAAAATACAAAGACATTTGCTTTGTTTATTTTAGAGCTCTTTCTGACTTCACATCTTTTGCCTGTGAAGCCTTCATATATAACCCTGTTTTTATATTTTGGATAACTGAATATATTGTTGTTGTGGTTTAAGAATGGTATTTTCCAATTCAGTATTCCCACTGAGACCACTCCTAACCATATGCTGGTTGATCACTCCCCCTTCCCTCAGCAGGCTGGAGAGGAGAACTGGAGACATTAAAGGCACAGGTTGAGATAACAACAATTTACTGGAAACACCAATAAGATAAGAAAATGAACAGCAGCAACAACAACATCAATACTAATGACAGAAGGTACAAGAAAGGCAAACAATTCACATGGACACAGACGCACCCCATTCCTGACAATATCCAACTGCTCCTTCTGCCGTGCTACACAGATCTGGAAGCGAGCCCTTCCCCCATCCCTGGCAAATGACACAAAGTTACATAGACTAACCTATGAGTCCTGGCCACGCTGCCTTCTGGCTGCTGCAGAAATCAACCCTGTCCTGGCCAGAGCTAGGACATATTCCACCCTTTATTCTATACCATCTCCATCCTGCCCAGATCCTGCACCTTCCAACTATTACATATATCTTCATATCTACATAAACATGAGTATCATTTCCATAGGCAATGACCATCCCTCCAAGGTGTCTGTTGACTTCCTTTAGTTGATGACTGTGGGTTCAGTCCATCCTAGATGACTTCCAGGGCAGGAGAGTTGGTGGCTGTCAGGTGGTTGCAAGCTGCACCAGGAGCTCACAATTGGAGCAGTTCATACTCATTGTCCACAGTAGTTCTGGCACACAGTGGCAGTGCCATTCAGCAACCACTTCTATACAATTCAACATTACAGACTGTTCTAACCCAAAAATCAAATTCCCTGGAGCTACACATTGTGTTTTCCTGTCCCAACTGCACCCGTGTCCTTGAGCAGAAACAATCCCATGGGTGGATTTGCCTTTGCTTGAGGCAGAATTAATCCAAACTGTCTTCCCTAACACATTTCTCATATGTTCCGCAGGGACTTTATATCCTTCTGCAGTACATTGAGGTTTTGATTGGGCAGGGCAAGCAAGGTAGATCCTCTAGTGTTAACTAACCAGGGGGCCTATGCTAAATGCAGATCCCAGTGTTGAAGGTCTCACCACCCATTGCTTTCAATGTGGTTTTTAGCAGTCCACTGTACCATTCCTGATTGCCACAGACTGGTGCAGGATAGGGAATATGGTGCCCCAGGTGTCTATGAGGATATTTTTTCAATGAGTCCCATTGTCCAACTCTGTTCTTTTGGGGGTGCTATGTCACCACATGAGCTGTTTCCAGGATGGTGTTCCGGGCAGTGATGTGAGGCACAGGGTGTGTCCCAGCCATCCACTGTTGTCTCTACCGTTGTCAGCACATAGCGCTTGTCTAGGCAGATTTGTGGGAGTGTGATGTAATCAAACTGCCTCACATTTTTATTTCAACCCTCGTCCCCCACACCAGAGAGGCTTTACCCATTTAGCCTGACCGATTGCTGTGCATGTTTCATGGTTATGGATAACCTGGGATATAGTGTCTGCTCCTCAGTCGCAAGCCCGTCTGGGCGTTGCATCTCTTCCCTGATGACCGGAGGTGTTAGGGGCCCACCAAGTCAGAAATAATTCACCCTTATGTTCCAGTCCAGATCCACCTGAGACACTTAAATCTTGGCAGCCCGATCCACCTGTCCATTCTTGCAACGTTCTTCAGTAGCCCAACTCCAACGCCTCCGTGTAATCAGCTACCAGAAAATGAAGAAGGATATGCTCTCCTCACTGATGGTTCCTAGCATTTTGTAGGGATACATCTAAAATGGAAGGATGATGTGTGAAGTCCTACAAGATGAGTCACAAGCTGTTGAGGGACAGAGTGGAACAAGCCAGGGTGCAGAGCTGAAGGCCATCCAGCTGGCGTCAGGTGTATGAGAGGAATGGCCTCTACACTGACTCGTGCACGGTGGCAAATGCTCTGTGGGTATGGCTACAACCATGTAAAAAGGGTGATTGGCAGTGCAGAAGGAAACCATCTGGGCCACTGAACTGTGGCAAGACATCACTGCCTGGGTAGGGAAGTTGGCTGTAAAAGTACATCATGTAGATGCACACACATCTTCTATATTGCTCCTCTCTGGAGCTGCCACAGCATTCTCCTTGGAAATATTCTGTCACTTTATCAGGCTTGTGTAGGTGAACTGCTAAATCATTGGAGGAGAGAATTTCCCCAAAAACTGGCCCATTCTCTCCCACACTCTATGCTACTCATGACCATTCACCCTCAGGGCAGATCTCTGAATGACCTCCCTAGAAATCTCTGTCCTGACTCTAAATATGGTGTAGACTGCACTGAGGAGATGTCACAGACTTAGCAACAAGAATATGCTTTCCTTAACATCCAGCAAGAATTAAAAATTCTCAAAAGCTGTTTTAAGAGGTCTGAAGGAGGAAAAGGAGATGAAAAGCTGGGAAAAGTCATCTTCCCCATTTCCCCCCACAGACTGGATGTGGTTATTAATGGGCCCCCAGAGCTAGTGCCTGAGTAAGGATAGAAGGGAAACACTGAATACACATCCCAAATGACCTTCATTGCCCTTTACTTTACCATGTCAAAACCAGATACTCAATAGTACAGCAACAAAGCAATCCTAATCCCTCTCCCTGCTCTGAAAAAGGACACCATTATGAGCACATAGTGGATATACAAAAACATGTACAGGGTTAGGTACCACACCCACACAAGCAGACCAAGCAACATTGCAACCAGTAGGTCTGGACCTAAGGTAACAAATCAAATCAGATTAGATCAAATTTGTTTTCAACTCGCTCTGGGCAGAACTGTTGTTGTCTCAACCCTTGGTGCCTCACATTGGGCACCAAAGAAGGCTGTTGTGTTTTAGAAATGGTATTCTCCAGTTCCGTGTTCCTACTGTAACCATGTGCTGCTCTGTCACTCCCCTTCTCCTCAGCAGGCTGGAGAGGAGAATTGGAGGCATAAAAGGTAAAGCTGAAGAGATAAGAACAATTTTTACTGGAAACAGCAATGAATAAGAAAACATACGTAACAACAGTGCTAATGACAGAGGGTACAAGAAAGAGGCCAACAGTTTGATGTAGGAGGCGAACCCCCCCCACAATAATACCCAACCACTCCCTCCACCGCACTACACTGACCCAGAAGTGAGCCTTTCCCCAGAAAATGACACAAGATGATACAGAATAACCTCCAGATCCTAGCCATACCCCCTCCTGGCTACTGCAAAAATTACCCCGTCCTGACCAGGACCAGGACAATTGTGGAGAGAGATAAAGATAATAGCATTTTATACTGAAAATTTTAAAACTCTGAAGGGGAAGCAAAACCTGCAAAATTTTATATACCATATTTAATATCCACATGTGTGTATGAGCGTATGTATGTATATATATGCTTATCTAAAATCCAAAGAAATTTAGTTACTAATTAATCTGTTAATTTCTGTCAGACTTTAAATCTATTTTAAGTGCTGTTGTTCTTCACTCTTCTGGTGTGGTATGTTCAGATGTGAAAATCACTTTACATGACTTCTGTTCTTCAATAGCTCTAAGTTTCTTTTAAAAAAATGATGTTATATGTGAATTTGTGCTTTTGTCCACAGGAATTAGAAACAAAATTTTAAGCTACGACTGGAATAATACTTTAATTGAAATAATAGGGCAGACTGAGGTTTTCTTTATCCAACAACCCATGATAAAATTTCACACTAGTGTTTAACCCTTCAGTGCAGACTAACTAGCTTAAACTAGCTGCTTTTGCTTCTTTACGTGATTTCAGGAGTCTCGTGTTAAGACTGGCTATAATTTTCACATATTCAGAACTGAAACAGCTGGAGAACAGAAGCCATATATTGAGTTGCCATTTGTTTTTCCTTATCTGTTGTGTGTATGTGTGTGAGTATTTATCTGTTTTCACCGATGTTAAACAAGCATTTCAGACAGTGTTTAGGATGTATCTCAGTTGCTATTAATAAGGTTGTTGGATCTGGATAATGTTATAGAATTCTTTTCTTTCTCTCTCCCTTCCTTTTTTTTCTTGTAATGCTTAGTTGGTAAGTATGATGCCGTATTTCAAAGCTGTTGCTTCATTGCACATAACTAACTCATCACTCTCTTTAACCTGTAGCATGAGCAGCAATTGCATAATGAAACTCGAAATTCCGTTTTCTGTGCTCATCTGTTAATACCCTTCAATCTCTGCGGTTCGTGTCTCATGTCTCACACCTGTTATCTTTTATCTTTTCTCCTCCCCCTTCCTCACTTCTTTCCACTCCTCCTTCCTCATCACTTCTTCATTCTCAACAAAGAAAGAAATGCTGTGATATTTCTTCTCCTTCCAAAACCTCCACTAGAAAGCATTGGCCACATCAAGGTAAAGGGCAAAGGCTTGAAACGGAAGGTCTTTCACGCTAGCTGTGAATGGTATGCTGTGCAAAACAACAACGGTTATTTTCTATTCTCTAATTTCCACCATTTGAAATGCTTTAATTTCTTGTAAAATCAGAACAAGATAGAATTTCAGAAAATGCGAATGCATGTTTCCCTGCTTGCCTTTTTCTATAAGGCACAGTGAGTCAGGCATTATTATGCTTTTCCAGATTGTTTGGCAGTGAAGTACCTAGTTCATGAACAAAATTACTGTCACCAGCTGGGGAACAAATAACAGCCCTTTCTCTCCCCTGTCACTCTGATGGGTCATGTCAGTTTGAAGACAGAAAGTACCGTGCTCTTGCTCTGGAGCAGGCAGGTGAGGTATCAGGCAAGAACAGCCAGATTGCTAAATACCACAGGTTTATGACAATCTTTTAAATTTCCTCCTAGATTTCTTACCTTATGACCTCACTTGGTTTTAGCAGAATCTTTCAAGATAAATCATGACCAGTTTTGAATGATTTTTTGCACCCTTCATTTGCAAAATGTATACTGAGGCAGAGAGATCTTCAGTTCTGATTATTGCATTATTATTTTAAAGAATTACCAGTAATAGCATGATGCAGAAGAAATAGCAAGTGATTTCTGGCTTACTGCAGTCCACAGGGGTTTCCCCATTGACACCTGCAGGACCAGGCTCTATCTCTAAATCTCTAAATGGGTTAGAAGCCTTCAGAGGCAACAGTGGTAGTTGAGTTCAATCACACTGTCAGTGGCTGTAAATGGGTAATGAAAATGCAGTTTAGTTTTATGGATGGAAGTTAGTAGTATTAATTTTCTATAGCATGGGAAGGAGAATGTAATTTTGATTTCATATTTTCTCCTTTTCCTTTTGTATGTCTATGGAAGATGATTTGGAGACAGGCTGTTTGTAGGAAAGAGCTCTGTCCCCTTGCAGTGAGGACTCTGGAGCCACTGGAGCATAGCTCTGGGCACTGGGCTAATGAATTACATATCATTGTCTCAAATTCATCTTGTTCCTTTTACAAAGAAACGTTAACATATAGTGCATCCAGTTAGTACAATCTGTTCAAGCTTCTGCCTTGTGGGCCCTGTAGGAATTTGCCTTTTGAAGCACAAACTAAAGTTGGTATGGGAGAAGATGTTTTGCCTCTCAGCTGGCCCCCAATTCACTCCACCTCTTCAGCAGCATTCCTAGAGCTCCCTTCATGTGCAATGAGCTGTTAACCTTCATGTTCTCATTAAAGACTGGATTCTTCTGGGTTGTGGTTTGACTAATGATTCCCCATCCCTGCAAGGGAACTGGAGCTGTTTGTTTTCCTGGTTAGCGGGAGAACATTGCCCACTTCAGTGCTGCCTCAATTGCTCAGAGCGAGGGAGTTCTGCAGTCCCATAGCTCAGTGGTTTCTGGAATCATCTTTTCTGTAGGGGTGGATTTGTGGCAGTTGTTAATTCCATGAGCAATACCATCACCCACAGCTGATAAAAGGCTAGGAGATGCTGTGGCAGTGACAGCAGCACTGAAATTCCCGTCAGCCCCTTGCTAAGAGATCCCGTGCTGTGAGTGTGGAAGGCAGCACTGACACCTCTGGTTCTTGCTGTCCTCTGCAGGCTTCTGCCCAGAGACTCAGCCGGGAGAAACTCCAGCAGCAGCAACAGCACAGGTGGATGGAACAGACTTAGCCTCTCCAATGTCTCCTCGGACTAGCAAGAGCCGCATGTCCATGAAGCTGCGCCGCTCCTCTGGCTCAGCCAACAAGTCCTAAGTGGCGAGATGAGATGCCTGCAGCTTTAGTGAAGAGCACTGGCCACCCTTCCCGCAGCCACTCACCGCCTTCTGGGGTTTTACTGCTCACGCCGTTCATTCAAGGATAATGTCTCAAATGTGTGTGCACCCATGCCCTGCATACTCCTTTTCTGTATGTTTATTTTAAACAGTGACACTGGAATTTTACTTTAATAATTTAGCTTTTTTTTTTACCAAACTCCAGTCCACCTTTTTTTTTTCCTTTGTAGTGCAGTTTGTACCCTGCACCTTTTACCTGCTTGGATGATTATGGATGATTAACTTTGGGTTTTAACTCTGGTTGATCTTGAGTCAACATGGAATTGGAGACTGCAGTAGGATTACACTATATTTATTGTGCCCCATTGCAATTTTCTCTGTAACATAGAAAGAAAGAAGTACAATTTGAAAATGAATGTACAATTTTAAATTGAAGTTGCATTTGTAAAGTCTTTGTCAGATGTCACAATGTTAATGCACAAGATGTGTACAGATTATTTATGTTGAGAATAAAATAGTTCAATGGCGTTTCAAGTATCACGGAATCCAAATGAAATAATTTGCTCATGGCACCCTTTCATCATAAAGCGATGTATCATTTCTTAATTCTGCAGATAATTATGCCAGAAAAAAGAAATCACTGTCCTGAAATTCTATTTATGCTCGGCTTCCAAATATTTTTATAATGTTTGCTTTTCCAAGTGGTGTCAATAGTAAATGCCATTGAGTTTCATGAGTTTTAGCCATTATCATTATGCTGTTTCATCTAGATGTATATTCTTTTTTCTTACATTAAAAAAAAATTAAAAACAAACACTTTCCTGATAGAAATTCATTGCTGTGATGATGGGTACTAGGGAAGAAAAGGGAACACGCTCCGGGAGCCTGGCCTGAAATGCTAATAATTTCAACCTTGTGAGCGCAGGTTAGTACATGAGTTCCACCCACCCAGAGGTATTTTCCTACAGAAAATTAAATGCTCACATTTCAAGTCTAGTAAACAACAAAATGCTGTTAACAAAATGTAGCATGGCATCGGTACTAACTGCATGTGTAAATATATGGGCAACAATAAAAAAAGAAATTATGTATTGTCATTCATGTAGTATCTACAAATTTGTAATGGTTGAAGAGAAGACATGTTATTTAATAATCCAATAAAATTATTCTTACCACTTTTTGTATATTAGTTATTCACCTCACTGATTAGATTCTTAGTCCAATTTATAGAAGAATTGTGTATTACATGCACATGAAGCAGTTAAATGCAATACACTGCTTAGTTTTCCTTTGTATTAAAAAAGCACACACAAGTTCTCAAGAATGCCCAACTGAAAACTTTTCCCCAGATCTAGTAAATACATTGCATGTAGCTCTGCAGGTAATACAAAGCATAGGCTGTTCCTTCTGGCAGGCTGGTTGTTCAAGTGCCAATTGTAGGAGCAGTTAATAATCATCACATTTGTGTGGTCTGCAGCCCTTCATCTTTGACTACACAAGGAGAGAAAGAGGAACCATGATTTAAAAAAACAAAAAAATAGTGACTTTCTCCAGGTGCAAACTCATTTAATTGCATAAACGGGCATTTTTACCTAAGTCTCTGTTGTCAACAAATGACAGAAAAAATGCACAACTTAAATTCACATGCTTTATTTTTGGCATATTAGTGAGTTGCAAGTTTAGCCTCCTTTGTCAGAAAGCAAATCTTGGCTGCATTAGGTTATATTGTATTAATTCATTTGTCCAGATTCTGGAACTAAAATGACAAAGTCCATGAAGCACATTTAACATAAAGCGCTTACCGCTTGCTCGCAGCCTTTGGGCACAATACATCTTTAGTTGTGTGTAGCAAAATATAAAACTACAGAAATAATTTCTTTAGAGGATGCTAATCAAGAGATTGAAATATTTTGCATGCTTATGTCAGAGAGAGTGTTAGAACAAAGAGTACAACTGGGATCAGTTTGGTTCTTCAGAAGTCACCAGCTGACCCATTTTGCCTTGCTGAATTCAAGAAAGGCGTGAGCTTTCTTTGAAATCTTCTACTGAATTTTCTTGACCTTATTTTTAGTCTCATCTACTATCACATTTAGAAACAAGCACTCATGAAAAAATAAAATAATAAATAAACAAACAAATAAATACTGGCTGAAGTGTCAGTAGCTGGTAAATCAAACAGCATTTCAAAGCATTTGGCCGGAGCATTGTCAAAGCCAGGGAACACACCGCGGGTTGCTTTGCTAAAGGTAGGTGTCGTTAGGGAGAAGGAAGGTAGCCTATCACCTGTGCTTTAGCAACATGTCTAAAGACTGCTTCATGTCCTAATTTCAGCTGCTCACAAGACTCGGAGGAGCTCACATCAAAAGCGCAGCTCACAGGGGAGAGAGGTCGGAGGCCGCCTGGAAAGCTGAGCCGCACACACGGCGCTTTCCGCCTGCCCGCGACGCAGGGGCGGGCAGGGCCACACGCTGCCCACCCGGCCCAGCCCGGTGGGACCGACCTGCCCTCCTGGCTGCTGTCCGTGCCGCACTAACAAGCCACGAACGGAGCGGAGCAGCTTTGGGAACGGGCAGCTGCCAGAGACGTGTGTTTTGCCTACCACACAGTTGCTAGAGTACAGAGACACAGAGTAAGCAGGAGATGCGTACTTAGCTATAGAAGATCAACACCTTGTATTTCAATTAAGCAGACAGCACGATTAATTTCCCATACGTTTCGCTAGCTATTGTGTGACTTGACACTGACTTAATATGAACATTTACCTTCTCAGCTACCTTAGTACAGAGTACACCACGAATGCTGAAGCTCGGGGGCTAAGGCTATGAAAACAAGGTCACTAGATCAGGCTCCTTTTCCCACGAAAAATAATTCCTCTCTTTAGATATCCTATATACAACCGTACTTCTCTCCGTCGTTACGGAAGATACTGGCGGTACTGGTGGTGGGCCGCCACCCGACGCCTCGGCACTGCCCGCCTCCCGGCAGATGCTGGC
>NW_005054301.1:8183216-8188598 GCF_000277835.1 Geospiza fortis
GGCCCCACCGCGCGGTACCAGCATCTCCTGTTGGACCGCCCGTGTCCCCGAGCCTGGCCTTGGCGGCAGGACGGGGCTGTCCCACCCGTATGCCCGCCGCATACACGAGATGGCGTGCCATTGGAAATGACCTCGCTGGAGCCTCGCTCCCGCCGTGACCAGGGACAGCCAGCCCTCACCAGGGTAGGACCCACTCTGCTGGAAGCATCGCCGAGCCGGAGGAAGGAGAGAGCAGGAGGAGAAAGGGAGGAACAGCACCTCTGGTTCCAGGGGCTTTCCAGAAGTGGAAGAAAGATGTGAAGCCTTCATGCAAGACCATAATTCCTCCTACCTACTCAAAACACTCTCTCAAACCACTTCTCTGTGTAAGTGCTTCAGTTATATTTGCTAAGCAAAGTCTTAATCATGTTTTACATTACTCTCCCATTTTCCTCCATTTTCATGGTTGCACTGGATCTCAGATTAGACTATATACTCCATGGGCTAGAGATCACCCTTTGTTAGTAGGAACCACTGTAACTGGGACCAACGAGCCATGCTTTCATGCTCTTAGGTCACTCCACTGACTGGCTGCTTGATTTTTACCCGATTTGTTTTTACCCTTGTACCTGGACTTCTCATCCACATTTCTCACTGAATAACTGGATCTCTGGTTACAGATCCACTGTTCCTCCAAGCAATATGTAAATAGCTCTTTCAGTTTCCCATTGTAAACAATATTCCCATTAATTTGCTTTTGTCACGTTGCAAAAATAGTCTGTGGTTGGAATGTCCAGTTCTGGAATGTCCAGTTCAGTTTCTGGTCCTAAGAGGTGAGGAATCCAACAAAGCCTTTGCCAGCACAGGAGTAGCTGGAGGTAGAGTCCCAGTTGGAAAGCACATGTATTGAGTGATTACTGAAACTCCAAACATTTTTCCAGTAAAAGCTGTAGATTGGAGTTTCATCAGGGAATTTCTCCAGGCCCCCAGTGCCATCATCTGACATGGCCCAGACATTGTGGGAAGGCTTGGGGAGTAACCTGCAGTCACAGATGAGGCATCACTGCTTGATCTCCCTGGCTGATGTCCCTCCTGCAGTGCTTCTTGGCTCTTCCCTGCAATGTGGTGCCCCTCTGTGCCTCCTCCTTGCTCACAGTGCCCTCCAGCACAGCCCTCTTGTCCCTTTCTAAACTTGCCTCCAGTTCATGATCAGTTTTTAAGGTGGGACCCAGAACTGTAGAACCCATCACTCCACCTTGCTCTTGCTGCAGCATGTGCCAATGCTGACAAATGCACCAGCAAAATTGCTTGGGGATTCAAGCTGGTTCAGCCACCTTGTGACTTATTTCTCTCAATAAATATGCTGGTTTGCCCAGGCCGTCTCTGCCCCAGTACAAACTCCCAGTGCCCTGGCTCCCACTTGGAAGGGTCACAATTATTCTGTGATTACAGATTATTTCCCATCCCACATTTACAAGAGAATGTAACTGTAGTGACTGGCATTACACCCAACTCTCACAGCTTCTAAGCTTTCCAGACTGTTATATGGGCTTATTTTCTTGCCATCGTCCTTTACTCCTACCAAAAATTTTACAGTTAGAAAATTCAGATAATTTATAATAGTAGTTAACAATGTTGTGGACACACCACTAAATCCTGTGTAAATTTGCTGGATTTTTATTTTTTCACTGTCTTATTACATTTCATTAGTCCCATCACCTAGCTGAGAGTGCAGCATTACACCCTCCTGAACATGCTACTACAGGGAACTTTATTTAAGGTCAAAGCTTTTCTAAGCAAGGAGCTGAATGATATTGCTCCTGTCCTTACACTGTGTTCCCTACTGGGAGTCTGCTTAAATCAGATTGACCTTGATTAAACACACTGGCTGCTTACACGAGAGTCATCCTTACATGATCTAAGATTAACCAAAGGGTTAATCCCACAGTGAATTGGAAATAAAACTTCTAGTGGGAAAATGCAGTAGCTAGTGGGGACCTGGCAGGGTGAAAACAAGAGGAACCAGTTCCTCGTCTTGCATCCTTTGCTTCCTCAGTCCATTCCCTCCTCCCTGGTTGAGGCTGAATGCTGGTGTGCTAGGGAATGGAAACAAGCACTGCTTGTTTGGTACAGCACTGCTCTGCCTCCCTTTTTGCCAAAGTTTCTCATTTTGTGTGAGGGGACTTTTAGCTTTGTTCATAACTGTGCCGCTAACATAAGCCTGAGGGACCCGTTCAAGCCTTGCCAAGATTCAGCAATCAGATTCAGTGATGGCTGGGCCAACCTCTTGGGGACCTTCCAAAGTGAGGGCAATCTTCAGATTCCTCTAGATACCTTTCCTTGTTGCTGCCTTCTTTTAGGGACATGGTTTGGTGGTGGACTTAGTGCTGGGTTAATGGTTGAACTCTTAAAGGTTCTTTTTCAACCTAATCAATTCCATGATTCAATCTGATTGCCCAGGGTGCTCCAGAGTTTGGCACTAGAAGCTTGTCATCCAGGTCCTTGTACATCCCAGCTGTCTGGAGACTCTCATCTCTGGCTGTGCAGTAGGGATACCACTGCTTTCAGCCCCAGCCATGTCTTCAGCAGCTCCAGGACACCTGGAAATCTGTGCAGACACTGAAGAAGAGGTCTACACCTCCATGGTCCACAAATAAAACATTGTCAAGCAAGTGGGCAGCTGCATTTATATTTCTGAACAGTCTTGGGGCATAAACAGCAAGAGGAATGTATGACAGAAATGCCAGCTGGCAGAGAGAAGGTCTTAAGTGAGGTCTGGTTCCCAGAGAAAACCCTAAAAACTCCTCTGGGGGCTGAGGGGACAGAAAGAAAAAGAGAAATTCCTTTTGCCACTCAGTAAAAGAAAAAACAACCACAACTTTAAAAAAAAATAAGAGTTAAAAATAAAATAGAGAATAACTATAAGTAAATGATTAAAGAACATTTCTTTCCTTCATGTTTCCCCTCCCCACTACAAAAAAAATTGTTGTGGTTGAGTTTTTTATATTGCAGGATTTCAAATAAAGTTGACTTTTAAATCTTGCCCTGACATCTGGTTTGTAATTAATGGAGCAGTAAATAGGAGGGAGACAGAAGCTGCCTCAGAAGCCTGTCCTTGATACATGACTCTCCAGCAATATAGCTGGATGAGCGATACCACCCCCAGGCTCCAGCACTTAAACAAAATCCAGGCTGGTTTTGGTGGCAACACAAACCATTTCATCTTCCCCCTAGAACAGGGCTGCCAATTATCCTGCTATGGTTGGGGATTCAATGCTGGTGACAGACATTGAAGGAAATATCTGCATTATGAGGATATGGATTGTCTAATATAACTGACCTTGCTAGTATCTTAATTGTGTTTTGTTTTACCTGAGGACAATCTGCTTCAAGAGGAAAATGATGCTAACAGCTGCTATGTTTTCTTCATTGATCAAATATTAACAAAATCTTTCTGTCAGGGAAGGTAGAAAACACTGTTCTGTGAAGGTGCTTGGGTTAGAGGGATTTGAAGGGTTTGAAGACACTATGAAAACACTTAACTTTCCTCTTCTGCCACGAATGAAGTGATGCTGTGAACTGGTCCCACCACTTCACCCATCACTAAGGTGATACTGGGAGGACAGTGGTGCCACGCCTCCTGTCCCTGCTCCACAAGTGAGCAGCTGCATAGGGACCAAAGGAGCAATCTCACATTTTGGTTCTTCCTCACCCCTATCTGCATCAGCCCATTGCAGGGAACCAGCTCCTCTCCAGAGAGCAGAATGATGCTCCCAAACTTATAAAAGCTATAGGAGACTCGATGGGACCATTGTGACTTTCGTGACTTCATTACAGATTTCACCTGGATTTCAGCTCATACCCCACAGGCTGGAGCCGTTTGCCATTGGCCAGATTTGCCTGCTGGAGTTATTTATTGATCTCACCATGCCATAAATAGGAAAATTTAGCTTCCTTTGGCATGAGATTCTCAGCACTCTGTTCACTACAAGCATCACTATATGTTGCAGCTCACTGAAAAAGAGATCTCCTAGTACAGAAGGCCATGGTTATCAATTATATGGATATCAGCAGTGGCTTTCAGGGAGGCTGAGTCCCAGCTGGGCTCGGTGCAGGCTTGTGTGCAGACAGGTGGATGGTTCTGTGTGCAGAGAGAGCAACAGCTGAAGAGACCAAAGACAAGGCAGCAGGAGAGTAGGAGAAATGAGGGGTCTGAAACTCCTGTATCTGCCTCCAGTAAAGGGAAACTCCACATCTGCCTCCAGTAAAGTTTAGGCAGGGCAGAGAAACATTCTGGTTGCCTGATTTCCCAAAAGAGCTCAATCTAGGGGGCTTTCAGAGAGCAGAGATCAGGAGCAGATGAATCACAGCCACAAATACTTGATTCTGTTATGGTCACAGTTCATCCTGCTCTTGTGCTGGCACTGGAGCCTATTCAGTTCTGCAGGGATGTGGTGCAGGGAGCTGAGCCCACAGGGAAAAGCTTACATTTTTTTTCTTTCCCCCCCCAGTCCAAATAATTCTTTCATGCCCCTGTTCTGAGACCATCTAATTCAATAAAATTTCTCTGATTCAGAGCTGAAAGAGGTAATTCCCCCGGGCTGTTGCCCAAGACCTTTCTGCCACCCCTACTCCATGCTACCCTCTCTATTTCTCCCTCCATGTTCTTCAGGTCACACCAAATTCCCAGGTCCTTTTCCTGCCAGAACTGGATGCACTTCCTGACAGAAGTATGCTACTGTGTCTTTGCTTGCCTATGGGAATGAATGGCAGGATTTATGGTGGAATAAGGTGCAGCTATGGCCCAGCCACTGCGAAGCAGATGGCAGTGCAGGAACCACCACTACCAGCAACAGCTGCAGAGGGGCAGATGGAGCATGGGAGATGCTGATAAGGAAAACCAGTGGTAGGGGTGGGAGAAGACAAGCAAACCGACATGGAAAGCTGGCTAGAAACAGCTGGGCAGAGCAGCACCCAGAAGGAACAAGATAGAAAATTGCATTACAAGGAAATAAACCCCATCTGAGCTGGGTGCCTGCATCTCAGAAAAGCAACAAGGAGGATGATAGCTCCCAAAAGGAAATAGTGATTCATCTCTTTGCAGGGAATGTGACAGAGGAGGGCAAAGGAAAGGCGGCACCGAGGCAGAGAGCTGCTGCTCTTTTCTGACAGTGCACCTCCAGCTCCTGAGCCCATCCGCCTTGTTCTCTCACAGACCAGACCTGGGAAATGCCCATTGTGCAGGGAGCTTCAAAGAGGCAAGGTTGCAGTGCCAGCTCTTGGCAGGTGTGTCAGGATGGAGACTCTCTTCTCTTTTTTTTATGGGTGAACACCAATGTGCAACCTTGAAGGGCAATGGCAAAATGGTCTGCTGGCTGATGAGCTGGGTAAAGGGAAGATGCA
>NW_005054301.1:8188611-8223737 GCF_000277835.1 Geospiza fortis
TCCCCTCTCCAGGTGCCAGTGCCTGCATAGAGGGCAAGGGCAGTGGCAACTGGAGGATGTCTCCGGCAGAACCCAGGGGAAAAGCAGCACCAAGCCAAAATCATTGTGCATATTTGTAATTTTGAAAATCTTTTTTCTGCTTAGGACTTAGCCCTCCTTACTTCAAAGCCAGGAGAGGGGACTCAAAACCAGCATCATGCTCCAAGTACTGCTAATGTAATGATCCCTAGCAGCTGCCATGCAGGATTCTCCACTTACATTTGTTTTGCTTCTTTTGTGACATTTAATCAAAGTCTTGCTATCCTAAATATTAATTAAAGTGCTTGGAGACAAGGCCTAAATTTCATTTTGCCTCCCAAGTTCACCAGCTTCATCCTCCTCTCCTCCTCCTCCAAATATGTTTTGCTATAAATTACTGGCACTGTTTCTGTTGATAGTCAACATAATCAAACATTTGTAAGCATGCTGTCTCTTCAATCTGTTCAGTTGATGCACTTTACCTGATCTTTCATTAAAGTAATCAAAACACTTGCTGTGCCACGTCTAATGAATGTTGCATGTATGATTAAGTACTTTCATTCATATTGCAAGTTTGATTTAATGTAATCTGCCTTTCAGACAGCCATTAGCCTAGCTCCTGCGTGAATTCGATTAATTGGCTGAATTCTTCCAGATGTCCTTTAAGTATTACAGGAATTTCTATGTAAAAACAGCAGGGACCATCTAGCAGAGAAGCAAACAATGATACGTTATATTGCTGCCATGACTTACAAAAAGCTGGATTCATTTTCATTAATAAAACATCTGTACTGCTGCACAGCTATGCATCAAGATGCATTTATTTTATATGTTTATTTCTCTTATGACTATAAATAGACATTTAAACAGAAGCACGGTATGTTCAGTTGGAAGATACACAAACAGAACTGTATCAGAAATGAAAATCAAAGTAAAGAATGTCAGAGTTAGGATAGGACTTACAAAACATCATCATGTGTTGGAACAAACATGGCAGCAGCTCCTATGGATATCTTAGGATAAAGGCATTTTTCTTAGAGCGTGATGAATTTGAAAGCAGCTGGTTCCTGGGTTGAAATGTCCTATGTCTGGTTTATGTTCATATGGCTAATTGTACCTTTAAGTGGGAGGAAAAAATGCAGTTTGGCATTTTTAAATGGTATGCAGTAAAGAGAAAATGTGTCATTAAAATAAACAGTTTTTCTTAATTCTCAAAAATGGAAAGTGTTTTGTTGAGGTTTTTTCCCCCACAAAGTTCCACTTCAAAAAAGAATCACTTTTTCCCAAAAAGCAAAGTCCCCAAAAGCCAGTTTGTGTTTCAGTGCCCACTGGGCCCAGCCTGTGCAGGACATGGTGCTGTTTCAGGGCATGGGGAGGATGCCTCCACAACTCAAAGTAGCTGCCTTCACTTTCTGCTGACCTTGCTAGATCTGATAGCACCTTTTGGAGAAGGATGCGAGATCTCAGAACCTTCCTGCCCCTTTGTCCTCTCTCCCCCTGCCTACCCTTCTCATCCTTGGAATGAGCCCATGGGGCAAACTGGAGAAATCTGGCAGGGATTTGACACTGACCCTGCGGCCCTGAGCTCAGCACAGCTTAATTTTCCTGAATGTGTGGCACTTCTCATCCAAGCCAGAGAGCTGCAGGGCTCTGCCTGTCACCACCCACTGGCTTCACTGGGCTCTGCCAAGTCAGGAACTGAGGAAGGCAGAGGAGCAGCAGCATTGCAGCAGTGTTGCAGCTCTCCCCAGCAGTGCTCCATCAAGTGGCTCTGTCTCACCTGGGGAACAGCCAGGTCACATTCTCTCCTCTCCTCCCTGGCTCCCCCTTTCCCAGCTGCTGCACAGCTTTATAAGGGTGTTTGATCCTTGAGGCACCTCTCCTGTGCAGGCAAATTATTGCCCCTTTGCACCACATCAGGACTTTACTGACTGCTGTGTCAAAATGAGCAGGAGCCTGTACAATCAGTTCATTCTCAAGGGCTGTTCTAACAGATGATGGATTTACAGGAGACATTTGAAATAATATTGTTCAGCAAAACTTAAGTGGTACAATGAAAGGGATTGAGACTTGCTAAACTGTACCTCCTTTTATTTTCCCAGCATAGTCACTGCACTGGCCAACTTGCCAGCTTGCTTCGTTGTCTACACATTCTCCTCTGCTTTCACTTCATTCTCTGTTTCTTGCTTTTGTTCCTGTGTTGTCTATTATCCTCCTATAGCAAAGGTACCCATAAAAATTCTGTACTTATATATTATCTGTATCCTACTATGAAAAACATTTAAGACCAATTGTCTACCAAAGACTGGCCCTGCTGTATTGTGCCTAAATCGGCACACTAACCCATTGCAAGGGTCTCCTGCCCGTGACAGGGAAAGCAAAGCACAGAGAGCTGCTTGACTCCCTTGATCTCTGTTCCAGAGGGATTTTCTTAGCAGGGAGAGCAGTGGGTTGGGCTGGAGAAGGGGAGTGAGTGGTGAGCAGGGGGTGAGGCAGGCTTTCCTTGGCAGGAGCCTCAGCAGCAGTGGCAGAAGCACTTTTGCCTTTGAGACATATCAGAAACCTGACTCTCAGTGCAACAAAAACAGTTTCTAGATTTTTGCAGAGAAGAAAATGGTGTAAATTTCACCTATAGGTGACCAATCTAAAAATTAAATGTAGCAAAGCAAAGCAAGCCTTTTCTAGTTTCCAGTGCTGTGTGATTTTCAAGGCAGATGTGGAAAAGTCACATCTTCTTTTGAAGCCCATGAGACTGAAAAATTAAATCAGGGGGCTTTGTTATTGATGTTTTTCTAATACAAATGTTTTGAAATCCCTGCCTTTCATGTGTCTCTTACAAATAAGCAGAAATGTGTGATGAGTCATCTTTGCTTTTAATTCCTTTAATAGATTCTTACCTCACTCGCTAACGTCTAAACAATTCTCGTTTCTGTAACAATCCCTTCCTCAGTGGTAAATATTGCTCTCAGACAACATCTTTTTTGGAGGTTCATTATGTTCATTCTGTGGCTGAGACTCATTATACTCAGTTATTTATTTAAAAGAACAAAATGACACCAAATGCCTGCATGTATCGTGTCTCCTTTTACACATATATTAAATATATTTCAGCAACAAGGCCCCACTCTCAGAGTTTTGAGAAAAACAGCTGGCCTTCCTTCCTAGCCATCACTCCACAAGAAAGGAATACTGAGAGGTGATGGTGGAGTCTAACCTTGTCTGCTAAATGAGATTCCACTGATGCTAATGGGAAATTTGGCAAAGACAGGAAAATAATTTATGAACTATTTGAATATTTTCAATTATAAAATAAAAAAACCCTTGGAGAATTATTAAGAAGGAAGAAGCAAATGAAAATAAGGCATGGTGAAATGGTATATGTGGAACCAGTCCAAGACATAATTTTGATACCCAATGACAGGTTTGAGTCTTCATGAAGTGCCAAAGTGTCACCCATCTCACTGAAGAGCTTGACAAAAAAGCTCACAACCTTTACACAGGAAAAAGTCCTCAGCCATTTTAACATTTCACTAATCCAACATTCATGGCTTCTGTTCATGTTCTTCTAAACCAAAGCAGCACCCACTTCTGTTCACACCCAACTGCCTCTGGCTCTCCATAGAGAAGTTTAACTGGTGCACAGTCATAGCAAAAGGTTTTTGAGCTTATGATCAGTATAATTATAAAAATGGAGCGAGGTTTGTCCTAAGACAGCTGTAAAATACATTTTTAACTAGGCCATTGATACAGCAGAGACGAGATGAAAAACAAGAGAGGAGGGCAAAGGTTTGGCTGTGTGGCCATTCTGGGAAATGACTGAAAAACAAGAACAAAGCTATTCAGAGCAGGTCATTAAAGAAAGAAAATATCTTAACCAAACCTAAAAGATAGGAAATAGAAATATGGCATGGTTGCTTACAAAGCAGAGGTCAAAAAGACATCAGTAATTAATGATGAAAAGATAAAGAACCAAGCACTTAATTTCAAAGAAATAGTCAGGAAAAGCATAATGGCACTGTGAACAGGAAAAAGGACTTTGCAGAAGTAAATGGAAATGAATAAGATCTCAATAGGGGAAAAATGGATAATTGAAAAAGTAGAACTGCAAATTGCTGCAGAAATTCACCTGGAACATAAACCAGTTATTTAGGACTAAGGGTGAAATATAGTTTTGAATGGGTCCATTTTTTTTAAAAGGACCTCCAGGCACACACTACCAATTTTGCTCTGATATTTTTTCATTGCAGTTTTTGTGCATGGAAAATATAGGTGAGAATGTCTACCATGTTTAAAGTTTAAAGACTACTTTCTGAAATGCAGACCAGTGGATTTTACTTCTGTTTCATCAAGAGATTCTAGAATGAAAGGGGTGGGAAGCAGAAGCCAAGTAAAATGGAGAACAGCAGATGTTTTAAAACAGCAGTTTCAACCCTATTAGCATCTTCCCTTGTTTTGTCTATTGTTTCCTGTGCTTCAGCTCAGATGAGCAAAACTTGATAATCATGAAGTCCTAGAATGGTCTAGGTTGGAAGTGGCCTTAAATATCTCATTCCAAACCCCCTGCCACAAGCAGGGACACCTTCCACTACACCAGGTTGCCCAGAGCTCCATCCAGCCTGGTCTTGAACACTTCCAGAGATGAGGCACCCACCATTTCTTAGGGCAATGTGTTCCAGTGCCTCACCATCCTCACAGTACAGAATTATTGCCTAATATCTAATCTAAGCCCACCCTCATTTAGTTTGAAGTCATTCCTTCTTGTCCTGTCATCACATGTGCTTGTATAAAGTCTCTCTCCATCTTTCTTGTAGGCTTCCATCAGGTACTGGAAGGCCACAATTAGGTCACCCCAAAGCCTTCTCTTTTCCAGGCTGAACAACCCCAATTCTCTCAGCCTTTCCTCATAGGAGAGGTGTTCCATCCCTGCAACCATCTTGGTGGCCCTCCTCTGGACTCACTCCAGCAGCTCCACGTCCTTCCTGCACTGGCAGCCCAGAGCTGATGCAGCCCTGCAGTGGGCTCTCAGCAGAGCAGAGCAGAGGGGCAGAATCCCCTCCCTGGCCCTGCTGCCCACGCTGCTCTGGCTGCAGCCCAGGACACGTTTGGCTCTCTGGGCTGGCAGTGCCCATGGCTGGCTCATGTGCAGCCTCTCGGGCAGCAGCACCCCCAAGTCCTTCTGGGCAGGGCTGCTCTGGGGCTGTTCGTCCCCAGCCTGTGCTGATACTGGGGCTTGTCCCAACCCACATGCAGTACCTTGAATTTGGTCCTCTTAAAACTCTTGAGATTTCCCTGGGCCCACTTGTTGAGTTTGTCCAGGTCCCTCTGGATGGCATCCTGTCCTTCAGGTGTTTCAAAGCACCACTCAGCTTGGTGTCATCTGCAAACTTGCTGGAGGTGCAGTTGAACCCTTTATCCATACAATTAATGAAGATATTTAATAACACTGGTCCTAGTACAGACCCTTGAGAGACACAATTTGTCACTAATGTTCATTGTGTCTCTGAGCTGTTGAATTCAGACTGTAAAACAGCAGTGGACAGTCAAGACTCAGCTGCACTCTGGAGTTGTAACAAAAGGAGTTCACCTCAATGAAAAAAAGGCGAAGCTATAACTTTCTCACAGTCGCTGATGCAGGAAGTTGTCCCAGTACTTCCACCTGAAGATGAGGAAGAGGAAATCATCTATATTACAGAATTGTTTCAGTTAATTTCCCAGTTAAGCTCTTCTTTTTTTTTCCCTCCTGTATGAGACTGTATGAGAAGATTCCTTCACAAAAGCCTAGAGCTGTTTTAAGCAGGTCACACGTTTCAGAATAAGCAACCTTCTCCACCCTTGGCTGAGTCCCCTGATGCTGGTAAGCAGATCCCTGGTGTGTGGGACGACAGAGCCCTGCACAGAGGCACATGGGGCACTGAAAAATTTATCTCCTCTTCTGAAGAAGCTGTCACAACAGAGGTTTGATGTATTATGTAGTAATGCACAAGCCCTCCCACCAGTCAGAGACTGCTCCAGCCCTATCAGAAGGATTGATAACCACATCACCCCTGTACTGCAGAGCCAGCTCAGACACTAATTCCCAAGGGCTGGACCACAACACTGAACTTTTACACGAATAAGTAATCTGAAGTGCTGTGGGCTGTAAAATACCACAGTGAGACTGTTGTGGGAGAGGATTGGTGACACATCTACCTGGAATAGCTGTGGGTCTCAGGCAGTGAAGCAGGACACAGATGGTAGCTGCTCTGCATAACAGTGACCAAGTTCAGCAGAGAAGACATGACGCCATGCCTCAAATACTGCTTTTTATTAGCACATCTGTGTGTAGATCCGGGGAAAGAGAGTTCACAATGATCAGCATTTCAATGGAAAAGTTAGAGTATCTGTCCTGACATTTCCAGAAACCAGGCAAAAGAAATTGTAACAGCTGTAGGTGTTCAGTGAAGGCATAAAGCCTTTAAACACCATAAGTCAGTCCAGGTTCATCCCTCTCTGGATGCTGAACCATAATCCCTAAGTGCCCAGTGCTTACAGAGGCTTAATCCTTTTCAACAATGGGATGAGCTGGAGGCTATATCCTTTCAAGATTTGCATAACACCCCAGCATACATGCCTTTTGGGAGGATAAGAGCTGCTTAGTATGTCCTGCATTCACATTTTTGCAGCCATTTGGTTTATATCCATGTCTCTCTCCCCAGTGGGAAATCCCAAGCTGATGACATTGCCCTCAACCCACCACCATGCTGGTTTTGGGGTTCCCAGCAGAAAGCACTTCTATGTCCTGGGTGCAGCCCTTGCCCTGTCACACAATGCATCTTGTGGGAGCCACTCCATTGTGACACCCCCAAACACACACAGGTTCTGTGCCCTCTAAAGATACAGCAGCAGAAATGTGTAAGAAGATGAGAACTGGGGCAGTTGTGTGGGGAAGGGCAATGACTGACTGGTATCTCATGAAAACCAAGCCACAGCATCCTGGTGCGAGCCAGGCTCACAGTGTTATCAACCTTGCCTCACCCTTTCTATGTGCAATTCTTGTGCTGCATCCTTACCTTAAGGGTGATCACCACAGAACTCCACAGTCACTGCTCCATTGCTACAGCACTACAGCATGTTGTGTTTTAATTGGGTCAACTGGATACTGCATCCACTGGAATGAAGTTTACTTTGAAACAAAACTGTGTTCTGGTCAGGTTCCTAGTTCCTTTGAAAGGGAGAAGCAATCCTGACATCAGCTTTCCTCACTTTAATTACTCTCAGTGTTTTCTTCATGCCAGCAATCTCCCATGGATGCAACAATCAATTCTCAGGACAAGGATAGGAGAACAACTAACACATCTGAACTGAAAAGAGAAAAAAGGTATTAAATAGAGAAAAACCCTACAATGAAAATTAGCCCAATTTTCAGTTGTCAGCTGATATCCTTGCATCTTCCTTTTCCCATCAGCTGTTTTCTTTTGCAAGAAAGACTTTCTTTTGCAAGCCCTATAGGAGCTTCATCTGCAAACTGGCAGATCCACAGAGTTCCCTCAGCTCTTCTTCAGCAGCACAAGGCACTTGTGTCCAGCTGCAAAGACTTTCATTTTGACAGGGACACAAGCCAACATTATTAACTGTGGTATTTTCAATATAACTTTTAGCCTCATCACACTTTTACAAATCTACAGTAGCAACACCGTAAAGTCCACACACATATGGATCATCCCCTAACACCCTACTTGGGAGAACGGGGTTATAACAAGGAACGGAGGAAGGAACTTGGAAATGTAACAATGTACAAGTCAGACTGGACATTATTAAAGCCTGTCCCAAAAAACGTAATTATTTTTCCTTGTCCATTTCTTTCTACAATGTGCATATAATATTGTCCCTTGCATCACAACATACAACAATCTGTAAGAAATGCATATTAAGGAGTGGCTTGTTGTCTTTCTCTGCCTGCTTTAGCTACTGTTTAAGCAATTCTGCCTCTGAGAATGGTGCTGGAAATACAAATCTGGCACTTGCATGATGAATACCTGATACTGCAGTGATGGATGTCCCCTAGATATGTCACCAGAGCCATTGCATAAAACTCATTAAACCAACAGAGGCAGAGTGCAGGCACATCTCAGCAGCTAGACTTGGCCACCACTTATTGTGTTTATGCAAACCTGGTAAATGAGGTGGAGTCAAAATCAGCAATATTGTAATCTTACAGGAAAACAAAAAATGTCCTCATCTCATTTAACTGCTGCATCAGTTAAGCCACTGTGTGCTTGGGGATGTGTCTGTGCTAGAAAAGTGATGTTGATTTTCCATCCCTTGTCCAGTTACAAGTTCCACACAATCTGCAAAGACCTGGAGTACTAAAACCATGCAGAGGCCAAGTACCTGCTGCTGGACAGCACTTCAGAATGGGCAAGATCTGAGAAATTCAAAAAACCCAGAATCTACAAGTCCTTCTCCTGACCACAGAGTGGGTACAGACTGTCAGTCAGAGAACAAGTGCCTTCCAAGGCTGCTCACCTTCAGCCTCACCCCTGGGAGTCAGTGGGCCCAAGGGATGTCCTCTAAGTGCTGCCTCAGCAGCTCTTAAAAAAAGACTTAAAAGCGAGGGGAAATCCTCCACAAATATTTCTGTAGAGCAATGTAGGGCAGAGTATTAGCTTGCTCAAGATTAGCAGAGTGAGAACCAGAGCCAGACCAGAGTTTTTTCAGCCCCAGACCTGCACAGCACCATTGGTACCACAGGTACCTGCCTGGTGCCCAAGGAGGCCCTGCTGGCCTCCATCTCAGATCCCTGGCTCTCCAGGACAATGAGCCACCTATGGAGCACAGAGGGAGTTAAAGAGGGAATATTTGGATGAAAACTCAAACCTCAGTTTCGGGGGGGGATGGGGAACAAACATGAGCTTACAATGGGATTGTTTATAATTTAAAAATGCTGCCATAGAAAAAGACACCCAAAAGAAGACAGATATTATTCATCCCCATCATGCCCTCCTGTCAAAGAAAAGGGAAGGGTTGGCTGTCAAACCGTATCTTTCAGATTTAGATTTTTTTTGGTGAGGGGGGAAGGAGGTAAGCAAACCAAAACACAAATAAATACAAATTTGTATTTGTTTGTATGTCTAATTTTGTGCACCACAGTACTTTCCATTAACCTTAAAATTTAAAAAAAAAACAACAGCAAAACAAAACAAACAAACAAACAAAACCACCCCAACATTGATAAAATAAGAGCTGCTGGGATTAGTAGGAAGAATTTTGTGACAGGCGACTTCCTGCTAATAGCCCCCTTGCACACAATGCTGTGGAAGAGAGAGAGGTGAAAAAACACTGCTATAAGCACTAAGGCCATTTAATCCTTAACATGGGAATGTATTTCTGCTCTTTTTCCCTCCCTAGATTAATTTTATGTTCCCATCAGAAGGTTAATTGTGTTAACAGGAGTTACAGCCACAGGGGAAAGATGTGATTGAATGCTGAGTGCAGTTTTAGCTGATAACCTCCGAGTGAGTGAAAGGGCACAAAGAGGGGTTGATCTCCTCTAAAGGGGTTGTCAGTCATTCAGGAAAAAGTGCAGCTCTGGGAGAAACAGCCTTATCTCCCAGGACATGAAGAAGAGAAGCTATCAAAATAATTATGAAGCTACACTCATCCCAGGCTCTGTGGCTCTGACACTGGAGTTAAGTGAGAATAACGGGCTTTTTTGTGTATGTGAACAAGCAGACCCTGACTTGATGCACATTCTTGAAGACTGATTAGATTGCATGAATACGTATAATTAACAACAGACCCCAAATAATTATACCTCTAAAAAGGTGGCATGAAATCTTGACATCTTTTAGCTTGATAGCACAACTCCTGTTTGCTGGATTGAAGATAAGATTGCATGCCAAGGTTTTACCTAAGACTACCTGGGAAATCTTTCACACACATTTACACTTAATCAAAAAGGTCCATAAAAGGGTCCTTTGTATGAAAAGCAAGGCATTCTCTCCATGCCCATGTCTGAACTCATCCTGCTAGGATTTACAGGAAGTAGCTTGGAGAAGAAGGGCTAGTGTTTTTTAAGATTAAATATCTGCATAAGCTGTAGTCGATGAGAGTGGGCATTGTGGAAATGTTTGTATCCATAGAGACAGGACAAAGGACCAAGGTATATTCAGCGCTAGAATACAAGCAGTGAAGTTTGTGTCTGATTTCTCAAAGGTGCACTGGATATTCCAGAAACAGAAAGCCTTCTCCTCCTTTGCACTCCAGGTCTTCCTTAGAAATGCCTCATGAGCACTCCAGAAATTGTTTTAGCTGCTGTTATCAGCTGAATTGCAGTTGTCCTTTTCTACCTCATCAAAAATGCAGCTGCTTGTCCAGTTAAAGCCATAATATAACAACGTAGTCCTGCAAGAGAGAAATAAGCAGATGGGAAAAAATACTTAGATTTTTGTTTAAAATGCCCAAGTACAAGCCTGGCAATCTTTTCCCCAATGCATTTAAGTGCAAAAAAGTTCTGTAATATTAACATCCACAGTGCAACTTGAACAAAACAACTAAAAGGCTTATTGACTTGGTAGCAGGGAAAGCCAGTTTGAAATATTTGATCCTATCACCAGCTAAGCAAGTATGTGTAAAGTGTAAAGCCTGCACTTGTTGATTTCTGAGATAAAAATCAATAAAACTGTCCATAACCTATAACTCTTTGGTTTACCTCTCCATAGAGATCAAAAGAGAGTAATTAGATTTCTGCCTGACTAGCAGGGGTAGAAAACTGTTTCATTTTGGATCAAAACCTTCCCAGTGGATTACACCTTCTATCCACTGCCTATCAACACTTAACAATTGCTTCTGTATTTGACTTTGACAGAACTACCAGAATGTTACTATCTAATTTTCAGTGCAGTTGATAGAGGGCTTGGATGCTTTATTCTAGTGTCGGATTATAAAATTAATTCTTCTCACTTCGTATTTTACATTTTTACTCTGCCTGGTGCTTTGTAAAATCCAGCCTAGCTAATGCGATTAATAATTAAAAAACAAAACTACAATACCCATCCTACCTCTAATTTACAACAAGCAAAAAACCCTTTATCTATTATTGATGATCCAGCCTTTGTATTCAGATATCACTCTAAACAAGCAGTTGTCTGCCTTGGATTGTCTTTGCATTTCATATTCAAATGAGGTGGACGCTATTGCATATATTTTCATTTGATGACATTTTAATATCACCAGATGCTATTGCCTGCCCAGGAGATAACTGTTCCAAATACAGCCTTCTTCCCCCTCTAAGCACAGTGATATTAGGTGATGAGCAGGAAGCAGGTCATGCTCTAAAATAACATTTTATAACACTTGTTACTATCATGGTGTTCTTGCATTTTAACAGTCCAAGAGACTCTGAAATAATGGTCTTTCTTAAGGGAAATGTCACTCTGCATTTTGATCTTTCTTAACTAAGCAGTTTTTTGAACAGGCTGAGAGCATGAAATATCAAATAACAAATAGCACTCACAACAACTTTACATCCTAGATAGAGATAAAATATGCTGGAAAATACGTGACAGTTGACGTTGCATGTCATGAGCTGTGGTGATGGACAGATACAATAAATTCATGCCCTGATGCACAGAGCCTTGTCAGATGAAGTCCAGACCACAGACAGTCACCTGAAGTCTTCCAACACCTCCAAGTCTACTCAGAGTAAGCTTTTGAGGGCATTTTGCTTACAAGATTATCAAACCTCCCCATTCTCACAGCTCTGAGCCTTTAGAAAATAAAAACTAGCCTCATTTTTAAGGAAGAACTGAAGCCTGTGGTATTTGAATGTGGCCACAAGGTATACTTGTACAAAAGTATTACACAAAGTTTGACCTCACCCTGAGTGTATGGATTTAGACTGAAACTCCCAGGAGCTGGAACATCTTTTACTATATCTTGAGCAGGAAAAAGCACCCTAACCTCTAAAAAGGAAGGTATAACTAACATTTTGGGGTTTTTTGCTAGCTGTGGTTTCTGTGTCCCTGCACAGTGCTGGGACACAGAGAGAGTTGTTTGCAGTCTTGGAGGGCTTTTTTGTGGCACTACATCCTGACACCAAGAAAAATCTTCAAATGGTGGCAGAAGCTGGAGTTAAGGTGGGTGCATTCTGCCACTCTTCTTCCAGTGACCACCATAGAGAAATCTATGACAACTTCTATGCAAACACACTGCCTGACCCCTCCAGGGTGGTGGAATCAACTAGCTAGTCCAGGATATGTCTTGACATGCCCCAAGACCTTCTGAATGATGAAATCTCCTCTTGCTTGATCAAAGCAGTTAAAAAGAGCACATGTCCCATCAGGGTTCACCCAGAGCAGAGCACAAGGGCAGAGACATCCCAAGCTCCAGACCTTACATCTACGTTGCACAACAGGCTGGCATTGTCTTCCTGTTCAAAAACAAAACAGACACTTTCCTCTCCCTGGAAGACACACAAGTTAGAGCCCAGACTCCTGCTGATGTGGCTGCACTTGAGCTCAATCACACAGCCCATGCTCAGGCAGATTTGGCACTGTACCCCCCAGTGTGAGACTAATAGATCCAGGACAGACCCAGCATCTCCACTGAGGGAGTTCTTGCCACTGCAAAAGTTTTGGGTGCTTCCAAAGAGGGCATACCTGCTCTCTGCCATTCCTGAAATGGGGACAAATGTCAGTGCTCACCCTCAAAGGCAGAGAAAGGGCTGCACTCTGTGCTTGGTGATAATTGTGCTCAGCATGCTAACACCACCAAGCAGCAGGGAAATGCTCTGCATTTGCAAATTCATATACAAGATGGTACAAATTGCCCCACTTGCTTTGTCCCTGCCCAGACTCACATCTGATCTCCAAATCCCAGCAGTTTTCACTGCAGAGGCCAGACAACACCATGTCTGCCAAAGTGCTGCTCATACACCTGAGCAGTGGGTTCTGGTGGCTTTGAATAGAGATGTGATTGTGAAATGTGGCAGTAAATATTGCTAACTTACACAAACAGTTTTGAAAGCCTTTTCTTTAACCTCAGTATTGTCAACAGCTTTCTCTCCACTCTTCTCCATTTTAAATAAGATTCAATTCTATCCATGGTTTTATTTTTCCTTTAGCAAAATACCTCTTTATCCAATCTTTATCCTTCATCAGTTTCCATTAAATCCTGATAATATGCATTAGCATGAAAAAGAGTCATGCTCTATGCTATGCTATTTCTATGCTATATCCATTGAAGAGTTACACAGGTAGAAACAAAACTATGTGCAGACCCACATAATTTCCAAGTGATAAAGCTGATTTAAGGTAGTCCCACCCTTCACCATGCAATTCACTGGTTTGACCCACTGGAGTGACAAAACTACTAAATGAAAATGTTCATTAAATTGCTCCTATTTAAAAATGACACGGGTCTCAAAAAATAATATTTTTAGAGTGTTACTGCTTTTTCTTAAATGTTATACTATCAGAATGGGTCAGGTGGTTAAACTGAACAAGGAACTCTTTGTCAACATTCACCACTTAAGAAATCATTACACAAAATAAAGCTGCATTTTGCTGCAATGTAGATGTGCCAGAGGGATCCAGTCCTTAACTGCACACAAAACCCAAGTCTTCCTTTTGAAGGGCACACAATAGATACTGGAGGATGGGGGAAAGACAAAGCATTTGTCCTCATGCCTAGTTTTAAGCAGTAGCTTCCATGTTTTGCTGAAGTGGGAGCAGTGGCTCAATTGTGAAATTATTTGTATTTGAAGGCAGTCATTTCATTAGGTAACCTTAGCACCTGAGGAGGACAGCTAAGTCAGAAGTGGCACTATATTAGCACAAAGCCATTGTCCATCTGACATCTCTGGAAAGATGTTTGGGCACTTCGTGTTCTCTCCATTGATTCCAATTTTGCTGGTGAGAGCACTGGGTCCTCATCAGTGCCCCCTGTTTTTCCCCTGCCTCATTCTGCTTTCTGCTCCAGAAAGGAGGCAGCTTTCTGTCTTTATTAAAGTCACACCAGTCAAGAAGCACTCCCTTGACATAACAGGCTGCAACATAACAGACTTGGAAGAGTCAGCAATTGCCCCTTGTTCTGCAGTGCACCTTGCTCTCCGCCCTCCCTCTGGCCAGCAGCTCATTGTGTGACAGGGACACACTGTTCCTTTTCCATGGGTACCCAGCCTGGTGCTGCTGTCTGTCTGCCTCAGCCTCGCAGGCATAGGAATTGCACACAAGCTATTTCCAGGCAGGCAGTGTTCTTAGACCTTTCTCTATAGATGCCAATTAGAAGATTAGCGTCTTTTCTCTCCCCCTCTTTGCTATTAAATAGTCACACAAAAGCTGAGCTGACAAATTGCTCTCTCTATGGTGTGGGACAAAGACAGACAATAGATCAACATCATTTACTATACTCAAATCCTATTAATCACAGATTAATGAGAACATGTCTGGGGGGGAGAAATTACCCGAATGCGGGCATATTGTCTTGTTACTCATGTAACATCTGCCGTGGCTTTACCTTTAGTGTCATGTCATCCTTTATCACATTGAAATTATGTTTGTTCCAGAAACATAATTATGATAATGGGTCCTTCCTTTAACAATTACTGAGGTACAGTAGGATTATATTTCTTAGCCACTTGGTTTAAAAAATAGATATCTCTTAACTATTTTCTGAATGCTTCTATTAGTCATTATCTGATTAAGGAAGATATGTTTATAGGCATTAATAGAAACTTAATATTTTTATTATTATTAATTATAATTTTATTCATTACTTCTCTGAAAAATCACATGTGCAGAAGTAAAGCTAGAGTTTAGCTTTTAGTTTTTACGCTTAGAAAATTATTTCTGTTTTGGCTCTTAAGCTACTGATAATTTTTCATTAATTCGCATTACAACAGCATTGGACCACAACGTTTGTTTTGAAAAATGTGTACTACTCTAGCTATCTTCTTAAAATAATTCTATAGCTGAATAGCTTATCAATTTGTTCCCATATTTTCTCATCTACTGTTGCCATTGATAAGGAATACTGTTCAGGGCAGCAGCTTAGCATGTATAATTGCCTCAGATCATTTCCCTGCTCAGCCTGGATACAAATTCAAAGTTTTGGGTTTATCTAATTAGAATTCTTTGCAACGATTCCTAATGTTATCCTCAATATGGAACGGGATGCTTCACAGATAGATAGCGAAGCAATTATAGCTATAATCAGCCGGCAAGTAAAGGGGAACTGCAGTCTACACGTGTGGCCGTGTATTTCAAAAAATTATTTGGCCCTTGTTCGCCACGTCCCGAGCGCTTGCTGGTCGCTGCCGGGCAGCCGTGCTGAGCAGGGCGGGGGCAGGATGAGGCGGCACCGCGGCGCTGGCGGCTGTTTCAGCACCGCGGGGCGGGACAGCTCCGCAGGGCCGCCGCGGGCTGCGCCTCGCCCCGGGTCGGAGCCGGAACCGGCATGGGCATCGGTATGGGCACGGGAATCGGCATGGGCCTCGCCGCCCTTCCCCGAGCTCCTCTCGCCTCCCCGCCAAGGCCGGCAGTGCAGGGGTCCCAGGGCCCCGGCTGTTTCCCCTCCGGAGGCGAGGAGCTGACCAGAGCGGGGCAGACCCACCAGCTCGTCAGATATACACCATCTATGACTTGCAGTGCTGAAACACCTTTTAAATGTGCTTCTTAATTAATCCCGGGGTCTGCTGGTGCCACACTGGGCTGGCTGCTCGCTGCAGCACTCAGTTCACAGCGCCAGGCTCCCCTGGCAGGTGCCACAGCTGTCACCTGTGCATCCAGCATCACCTGCAGAGCTGAGGACCATTCACAGCTGGGATCACAGCTGCTGGCACAGGGAGCAGGGAAACACCTCAGGGGGCCAATGAACATTGTTAGGGCTGCTAAGGTGACCTCCAACCTTCCCTAGGAGACTTGGGTGCAGCACTGCACATAAGTGCCATTGCTCACCTGTGATTCAGAGACCTGCACTCTCTTCCTAAGGTAGGCTCATTAGCCAGGTGTTTGGAAAAACAAAAAAGGGATTATGAGCCTCTGTATTGCACTACACCATATTTTACACCCTCATACAACAGTTTATCACATGCACCTCAGACACACAAAAAACCCCAAATGCTTTTATCTGTCCAAGGAGCGTCCACTCATCCCCCTTCTAAGTTTCCCTCACCATCTGATGAAAGTTAGTTGTATTGGGGTACTCTCCAATCCTTCTGTAGGAATGAGGTCATGTTCTTGAATTCATAAAATACTCACTGAGAAGGGGAAAGAGAGTGATCCACATTGTTGCCTGGTGTCTAAGACAACCAGAGGAAAATCTAACCACTTGTTCCAGCCCCTGCTCCAAGAGCAGCTCATACAACTTCATTCAACAGCTGTTCTGTACAGTACCCTATAGCTTGGTGGCCTACAGGAATATTTTGCCTAGACTACAAGGAATCAAGCATGAATTATTCTTACACATCTCTGAGGAAACAAGTTCAGCAGAGTGGCCTGGTTCCACCAAAGTGGATGGCATGCAGAAACAGAGGAGATGCACTGCATCTTCACCAGGACTCAGTTAAATTAGTGGATCTTAGTAAATTGGGAAGTCCTAGTTTTTAGTTCTTGGCATGGGCAGTTAACTGAAAGCAGGCACAGAGAGATCTGAATCCTCCCAAATCCTCCTCTCTCACCTACATCCTGCCTGACTGATCTATTCATTCAATTACCAAATATAAGACCAGTGATAAGGCTGCCAGAGGTTTCTGTGTCTGGCCAAAGAGAAAGAAAAAAAAAAAGTGACTCCAGTGGTGTAAATGTGAAATCTGCCTTGAGGACTTCAGCAGACTCTAATTACACAGTGGCAGATTGGTTGCCACCTTATTGCAGGGGTTCCATACTGTTGTCTCCTTATCACAAAAGTTTCATACCTTCTTGGTGTTTTCTTGTGAGTAGCTCCTCAGAGCACTGACTCTTCCTTCTTCACAAAGCAGCCAGCTGACTCCAGCTCCCTTCTCAACCAGCCACCCCACTCTTATATAGCACTCTTCTTCTCATTGGTTACAGCTGTGGCCTGTTAAAGTCAGGCTTGTTCCTAATCTTTGATAATTGGCCCAGCTGCAACTCCTTAGGGGTAAGATTATTTTCTACACTATTTTCTTATATGCTATTCCCCTACACAGATTCACCCTCCTGTGGAGAGAATCCTGCTGAGGCCACCTTTCTGAGAGAGCAAGGCTTGAAACAGGTAGATGCTATGACCTGACAAGATCAGGGTCCTTCAAGGTACGGTAAAAAAAAAATCTTCCGGTATATGGGATCCGCAAGAGACTCACCTTCAGAGTAGGGAAACTTTGGGTAGCAGCTGCTGAAAATGGTCTTAAGGGTTACACTGGGATTTAGGCACCTTATTTCTGTCCAAATTCTGCTTCCTTTTGTGGCTTTGGTCTGTAAAATGTGGCTATATAGCCTTTCCAAGTGACTTTGAGGATAAAAGTATTCATGGTTTTGAGGTAATGGTGCTAAAATTCTGGTAATGGGGATCCAGAGATAGCTGAGGGCTGCTTGCTCACACTGTGCTCCCTTTCTCAATAACTAATAGCATGTCTAGGCTTTGATGTTGATGGGTAGGCAGAAGAGTGGTCTTGATTAAAAGCATTAATTTACCTCTCGCAGATAACAGATTCATATACACAGCCCTAAATCAGGAGTAACTGTATCAAAATAAACAGCCCTTGGGTAAAACAGGTGTAAAAGAGAAGAGAACCAGACCCTGCATCTAGCAGATATATGACAAGGTAAATGGGCAAACACAAGAAAAGTGAATTATTGTTATTATATGTGCGTGTTACATTCAGTACCATTAAAATCTAATGTTATAAAGAAAATACCTTTCAAGCTTGCAAAGTATAGGCAATAGGGGCTGTCAAGAACTCATCAGAATCTGTGAATGTTTCCTTTGTTTATGTTGTTTTCATTGCAGCATTGATATAAATCAGGAGCAGCTTCAGTCGCTGAAAACTGGCAGGAAAAAAAAAATCAGGTGCTTTAGCTTTAAAGAAATTAACTGAGATCCATTGACTCAAGAAAACCTTTAAAATTTTTGAATTACATCTTAAATGAACATTTAATTTTATAATTTGTCAACTTAGATAATAATATTAAAAGATCTATGCTGATACAAACAATTGTGTTAATTACAGTAAAAGCCATCCAATTAAATTCAGTTCCTGGAATCGATAGCATTTCTTCAAGTACCATTTCTAATTATTGCCATACCTTCCATTTGGGCTTTTATTAATGCATATGTTATATCTGTCACCTTCTTCAGCTGTGAGCAAACTCACTGTATGTTAATTCACACCTGATAACAATCGTTTTTCTGGTACTTACCTTCTAAACCTGATGATAGGATGTGTCAACACCTATAGGATTTTTTGTTTTCTTTGAGAACTTTGTGAAAGCTATGTTTTTATTTTAAATTTGCTGCTAAATGACAGCTTCCAATTCTAATTATAAAAATGGACAATAAAAATGAAGAGTAAAGGCTTTATTCTCTGATGGAGTCTCTAGTCTCTAGACACACTGGGAAGTAACAAAATCTGAGCAGAGTATACTTTAGAAACTGTTACTTTAGAAATTTCTCTTCTCACTTCAAGGACAAGATCTCTCATGCTTCCACACAGATAAAGCATGCCAGTAGTTGTTTAGTCACACTTCCCCCTGTCCCCAGTAATCTGTTCATATTAAGTTTAGACCAAATACTCTAGAAAATTCCCCATCACACCTGCCTTCCTGTTCAACACCCATTTTCACGTTGTGTATCACAGTCAAAGCATCACCATTCAAGAGACTCTCTCACGACAAACTGCCAGGACACACTAAAGATTGATGTGAGTACATAATACCTCATGCTAATTTCCAGCATATTTCATCTCCACAGGCTTGCCTCCCTTTACCCACCATGTCACCAGTGAACTCCTCCAAAGTGACATAACCTTAATTACATTTCAACTTGATCCCAGAGGAAAGTGATAACTTGGTTAACTGTTGGGAGGCAATTTTCAGGCTGAGCTGCAGGTGTATTTTTTCACAGACTGTGGTTCTCAGGCAAGGCACAACTATGACAACATGTTAGAAAAATACAGTCTTCTCTTTAGCTCTCAGTCATCTTTTAACAGGTTATGAAAACAGTGAGGTTTTTGTTGTTTGGAGGTTTTGGGGGGGAATAAAAGCACCTTTCATGTGACAACAACTTTCAGGGGCAACTCACCATAGCCAAAATTAGACATTTTGGACAGCTTTTTTTGGTCTCTCTGTGGCCCTTGAAAGTCTCAGCCCAGGCATGACAAACCCACTCTCAGTCTCCATGGTTTGTCCCACATCATCAGGGTCCCTAGGGAAACTGATTTTTACTGTGGGCCAAGAATTCTGTAGAGACCTAGTAACATTTGGCATTCCTAACGCACCCCTAAGCCCTGTCACCCCAAAGAACAACAGTGCCACTAGTGGGAAAACTACCCCAGCAGAAGAGATGCAGATGGGAAAGGCTGTTAAATGTGATCATTAAAAAAAACCAAAAAGGTTACATTTGAGGCAGAAAGACAACTGCTAAGGTAAGTGGAAGTGTTACCAGAGTTTAAAAAAGAACTGAAAAAAATTATGAGATAACAGGAAACATGGGGCTCATGAAAATTTGGGGTTAAGGAAGAGCAGATTTCGCTTTCAAGTGCCAAAATCTGCCAGAACATCTGCCCGGCAGGCTGGGCAGGTCCTCGGCAGAGGGATTACACATCCCTGCTCATCGTTGCAGTATCACACACCACAAATGGTGCTCATTTATTAGAGGAGAGACCATCTTTGTATCAGTTGCTGGCGGCTCATGTTTATCAGGTTGCCAGCATGAAAGCTATCTGTATAATGCATATCTGATCACAGTGGAAAAATTATTATACCAAAACATCCAATTTTCACCCTTTACATGTACTTGCATATAAAGCATTCGATAACTTTCTGGTTATCAGTGCTGTTGTCATCAAAAGACTTGCTCTCGTGTTATTTTTACAGGGAAGTACCGAACTATAAATGTCTGCATGGACACTGCCTTCAGCAGAAAGATACATGCTTCAAAGTATGTGCTTATGTATACTAGGAGCTAATCCTGCTTCCAGTGCAAAAGAAATTTAGAACTAGGCCCTGACATAGAAATTTCACCAGTAACAAGTGGAGCTGTCAGGCATGCACAGCTTTAGCTGACTGGAGGTGAGCTGGGACAAACATTTCTACAGCAAAGCAGCAGGTGACCTCAGCCAGCACCCAGATTGAGCAGCCATCTGAACCCTCTGTTGAAAAATGTGATTTCACTTAAGACATCCAACATCACACCGGCATGCTCTCAGGGGCACTGGGTGACCATCTCAGAGCACTTGATGACCATTGTCAGTATCACCAGCAGCTCCTCTCTCTGCCCATGGGCTTCTGCAGGTGGGAGGAGGATGTAGGACTCTGCAGGCTGCTCTCTCCTTCACTCTGTGCTCTTATTCAATGCTAGTCACTCTCCACACTGGGATATAAACCAGGGAGGGAGCCTATGTTAAAAACAGAGTATTACTGTGTAAAGCAAGTCTATCTCCTGGTACACACAGCAGGACATCAGACTGGGAATTTACAAAAAATTACAATCCTAAGAGTACAAGTCCCTTTATTTTGGCATTTTCTTTCTTCTAAGAGCTTAACTTTGCAATCTTAATGTCATTCTCATTTTCATTACTTTATTACTGCTTAATTTTAAACTTTCTCATACAGCTAGAATCACCGCCCAAAATTCATTCACAAAAAAAATTGGGATTTTGTAAAATGCTACCAAGAAGACAGTACAGAAAGGCCTGTGTAGCTTTGTAAATATAAATGCATTTTATATTTCTTATTTTATAGATATATTTTTATAAAAATATCCTGCTTACTTGCTGAAAGTCAATCTAATCTTGTGTTTTGTCTCCTACAATGGCCAAAATCAGGTGCTTGGAGAAAAATGTAGGAACAGGAAAGTGTAAAGTGGTACTGTCTCTAAAATATTCTCTCAACAGCCCTCTTTGGTTCAGGCAATTTCTGAGTGGTGTCAATTTTATTAAATAGATTCAATAGAATGGCCTTTCCATCCATTCACTTTTGATCTCTTGCAAATAATCAGGAGATTGTGAAAGATGAAGGAATGGGAGTGCTCACCTGGAGAGCAGGACATCCAGGGCTTCAGGCCATGCTCCAATGAGAGCTTATCTTTCCCATGAAATAGCCACTGAGTAGCTGTGTCCAGGGACTAGAGTTGACACCACCTCTTCTGCAGAAATCTTTCCCCAGTTGCTCCTTTTTCTGCAACAAAAGAAATTTTGAAGAGTCCACATGAAGCAGCACCTTGCCAAAGGTGTGTGATGAGCAGCTCACTGGCCTAGGTGCTTCCAAGGCACATTGGGAGGAAGGGTGCAAGGTCCTCAGTGCAGCAACCACTGAGCTGCTGAAAAATGAGCAGGGGCTGTTTCCAAAGAAAGCACCAGCACACCAAGCCCTGCAGGATGATGGGCTGAGGATCCCCGGGACCTGCATGGGGGCAGAAACACTGGACACTCAGCAGCTGCAGTCCTTCCCCACGTGGCAGTGTGGCACCCACAGCCTTCAGGCCAGGGTCAATCACTGAGGGGCAGCTCTCACTGTCACAGCTTTGAACTGAAGTGTCTGAGACCCATGACTGCATCTCACCCAGAGCTGGATGCACACCCACAGTCACTGCTCTTCTGTTCCCACTGCTGATGCTTTGCCTTAACTAAAAGCCCATGAAGAACCTTTAAAGCTGTTCCGACAAGAGAATATAATAATAATAATATTTAAAAGATATGTTATTGAGCATGAATTAACTATTAACATTACTACTTCAAAACACTAATAACATTTTAAAGTACCCTTAATAGCTTATTCATTTTAAGGGCAATAATCAGAAGAATCACCTGCTTCCCCTACCAGACATCAAGGAAAAAAACATTTCCTTTTCTCGTTACAAGACCCACTTAGGATGAGAAGAGTGCAGCCCTGTAGTGGCTTCTAGCAGCTGCTGCTGAAGGGACTGAGAAGGAGGAAGATAACAGGTTAGCAGGAAAACATATGGAGGAAGCAAGGCCAACAGTAGTGCTGAAGAATCCAAGCGATATTCCAGCATTGATAGTGATTCCAAGTGATATTGACAGCGTGCTAAGATGATCAAATGTGAGTGGACAACAGGTAGCATTGCCTCAACAGTCTTGCCTGTCTCAGAAGAGAATGTGCAGTCAAGAGTGAGCAAGGGGAGAGAGGTTTACTCTGAAACACAGTGGCATAAGGGCACAAGGTAATGATGCAATGCAGACAGGCCTGGAGGCTTAGGTCAGCAGGTCCTGCACCTTACTCCTCTCAGGTGTTTGGTTTGGCTAATTGTGCACAGGACAGGTTAAAAATATCTGCATCAAGCTTTCTAGCATTCACAGTCAATAGGCAGTGAGGAGCAGGCATGATGTTTGCTCAGAGTAAGTCCAGGAAGGCGGGCACAGGGTGCCCCATCCTTGGGCAGGACCCTCTGCAGGACTGCCCCACCTTTGGGCTCAAGCCAGCATGCTCCATATTGCTCTGAGCTGTTGCCATTAAGGACCTCTGCAATTCACTCACTGATGCCATTTATACTAGATCTAAGAGGAGCTGGAGGATTTAGCTGCCTACTTGCAACTGCCTTGAGACATGGGATATTTTTCAAAGATACATTCTTCAAAGTATGTGCTTATGTATACTATGAGCTAATCCTGCTTCCAGTGAAGAAGAAATTTAGAAAATTTATAAAATCCCATACCCTGCCCAGGATATCTTGAGAAAACTTGAAGGCCCTGCAAGTAGCTGAGGAGAAGGAGATTACTATATGTTCGTGCAGTGGCTAAAGATTAAGAGTTGGATTCAATGTTCCTTGTGGGTCACTTCCAACTTAGAATATTCAGTGATAAAATGAATATCCCTGGTCACTATTTGTGAAGAGTTTCTTATCTGTACAAGGCTTTTTACTTCAGTTCTCATATGTATAATGCTTTGTTTTCTGAAGACTATAGTATGTCTGTTTTCAACAATTCTACTGTTATTTTTACCAATTTCTGCCTGTTGCTTGTAATACCAAATAGCAAATCAGTGAGAAAGTCACACAGCCTGACATGGACTTCCCCAAAGAGGCATCAGGTAACCAGGGACGAGCTCGGTGCTTCAGCATCCTAACTCATGCAGGTACAGACTCCTGGAAACAAGATTTAAACTCTGCCATGCATGCTGTGCCAAATGCCACCAGCCTTGGACTGCACCAAACAGTGCGGTTATGGAACAAGAATGCAGCAAGAACACTGACTCCACATGGTCAAGGAGAGAAGAAGAGTCCTTCCTAAAGACATCCCTTGGGAGCCCGAGGAGGAGCACGGCTGCACTGTTTTTGCTGTACAGGCAGAGCTGTTCCCGCCTCCCCGGCCCGGGTACCGCTGGAAAGGCGAGCTTGGCGGGCTCCGAGCCCGGCCTTTCCTGCCGAGCAGCGACCGCCCCTTGGCAGGGACGCGGCGGCCTTCCGCAGGGCTCAGGCACCGCTAGAGGGAAACCCAGCACCGCCCTGAGCCTGCCCGCAGCTCCGCACGGGAAGGGGCGGGCGGCGGGAGAGAGGGCCAGCTCCTCCCCGGGCTGCGGCCGCGGAGACGGGCCGCCTTTGCCTTCCCTTCTCCTGCCCCTTCTCCTGCCCTTTCCCCTTTTCCCCCTTCGCCTTCCTCTTTTCCCCTGCCCCACCATCGCGAAAGGAGCGGGGCAGAGAGGGGTGTCGCACTAAAATCCTGGGGGGAGTAAACAGGAAAGGACGAGGGGGAAGTAATCATAAACTAAACGAAACTAAAATTTGTTAATTGAAATTAAATACCGTCATATAAACTGAAGAGCGGCTGCTGGGAGGGATGCTAGAGTTTCTGGCGATCCCTCATGTCTCTCAGACCAGTAGTCACAACTCCTAATTTTAATATTACCAAAAATCACTTCCTTTTGCTTCTCTTACCAGTACAGACATCTCTCCTGCTGGCCGAAAACCCTTGACCCATTTAGCTCCTAAGAAGATAGCACTGCTCCAAACAGCTATGAATTGTTTGTTAGCAACAAGATAGCTATCAAAGCACAGAGCAATGACAAAAAAGGTTATTAGAATTATCATTACCATAATCATCATTGTTACATACTTCACTAGCTTGTGTAACAGGAATGTTTCCTCCCCAGATCTTAAAAGAAAATAATGCCAAGTCTTTTACCACATGATCTAAGGAAACAAAGTGAAAGGCAAAGTAGCAAAGACTGCAGTTGATGAAGAATTATTCAAAAAAGATTAAACTATATCTAAACAGTACAGAAATAGTACATAATGCGATGCAGCACAGCAATAAGAAGTTAGATTTTGCATTAAATTCCACATGAACAAATGCACTATACAGTACCTGAGGGGGAAAATGTATATGTGACTTTAAATGAACTGGTTTTACTAGGAAATTAATTTCAGAGCCATGATGGATACTTGAGATCAGGGCTCCATTTGGGCAAAAACACCCAGAATTAATAGGACTAAACAGAGAAAAAACCAGAAAACATTTCTTTACCTTTCTATAAATCCTTCTTAACTACAGTTTGCATTCTGTATTACAAAGATAGAAAAAAATAGGTTCTGTAAAAAGTAACCAGGTATGGAAATGTTCTCATTTGAGGAAAAAATAACCAAAATAGAAGCAGGACTAGCTGAAGCTTGGAAAGGAGACAGCAGAGGGGTGTGACAGCTCCGTCACATCAGAGGTGCCCTAAAAAGGTGAAGAACAAAATCTGATTCCCTGTTTCTCTGAACAGAAGTATTGATTTTTCTCAATTGAAATACCACCTAGTAGCTTTAAAACAAACACTGGGGATTTTTGGTGCAGTTTTCTGTTCAGCATCATTGTCACAGGATGTCATGGAGATCAAAGATGGGGCAAAGCCCAGCAAGGGATTAGGGAAATTCACTGCAGCTTCTAAACAAAGGTGCATGGAAAAGCTCCTAAAGCTCTGGAAGCTGGATGCACAGTCCAGGAGTAGGACCATTACATATTTGCCTCCTTAAATTTTTCTTCTCTAAGTGTCAGGGAGGGAGTGCTGGACTGTGTGACCCAGCATGGTGCAGACAAGTAGGAAAGCTGGATCACAGCAAGGCTGTGATTTTTGGAAGTTCATATGAAATTTCGGTTGGAGCTGGGAACAGACTTCACACCTACAAACCATCACATCAGGAATACAGCAATATATAACCACAGGGGCAGTTTCCCTGCACAATTGTGTGCCAGAGTTTCACTTGCTGGTCTGGAAATGAACCAGGCAATAAAAGCGATTAGCAGTGGAAAGACACTAGACAGCTATAATTATCTAAATGCCTTCCTATTAACCATGTGAGAAACTAAATCCTCACAATCACATTCATTAGTAAATGCTAAGGACAAACTAACTACATGAACTTTCATTTGATTAGGCAGAAGAATTCTACTCCAATATGATTATGTTACACAGAATGACTTAAAAAAAATAAACCAAGTCTGTTTCAGAGAGCAAATGAATGTTAATACTAGCAGGCAAGCAAAGAAGCCCAGTCCTAGGGCTGCTCCTACCAACAGCATGGCCAGGCTCCCTCAGCTAATGGCAAAGGCTCCCAGCTCCCTGCTGTGGCTTCAGCTCCTGTTCCCTCTGCTGGAATTGTGGATGGTGAGTGCAGAAGGGACAGAGCCAGACCTGCTGCAGCACATTTTAGGGTCTCAGCTGCATGTTTCTCACTTGGAAAACCCTTCAATGCCATAGTAAGAATGGACAGCAGGCAGCAGGAGAAATTCAGCTTGTTGATGGCTGCACTGTTTTTCAACTGAGGCAAAATGTGGTTCAGTGGACAGAGCATCAGTGTGAGCAGCATGAGTGCAGCCTGGGAGCTGCTGACCTCAGAGGGGGTTTAGCCACCCCTGGCACACCATGTTGCAGAAGTGTGTCACTAGTCCCTGTGCCAGACACATTCACTCCTTCCTTCCTGTGTTAGCAGAGCATGAGGAGAGCTAAACAAAACTATTTCTACAGACATGTGAAAAAAGTATGTCAGGCATCAGTTTTCAGGGCAGGCTGCCTTCTTGGTATCTTTGCTGATTTCTTTCTTGAAAAACTGACAAAGAACAAACTTTTCTTAAGAATTAACCTCTTCCAAGAATTTACAAGTATGGACTAAGAAGGGTTGGTGTGCTGGCAGTGGGGATGGAGAAGCTCACTGCACCTTTAAGGGAAGTGTGAGGGTAATTCCAGCACCAAGTTGAATCTCACTGGCCCTATAACATCCATAATTTTCAGCTATTGAGGTGGCAAGCATCATACCAATGTCTAGACAAAACAAAACAACATCCATGCATAAAAAAAATGATCAATGATCACAGTCCATCCAGAGCATAAAGCACTTCAGGGAACACCTGTGTCTCCAGAGTCTAGGTACCAGTGACTGGGACAGGAGGAGATTGTAAAAACCTGAGCCAAAGGGTCAGTTTCCAACGTGAATTACAAGTGTGACTTGTTCTTGACTGAAACTGTAATGGTCAGTTTAAGCATGAGTTCCCTCCACACCCCTTCACTCCCAGGCAGAGCACATGGATACCTGGTGCTCATGTGACTTTATCCAGTCATCCAGTTAAGGAGATTCAGAGCCCTGTGAGACCCTTCAGGCAAGGAGGCAGAAAGGAGAATGTAGCCTCTCCTGAGAGGCTTCACCACATTTCTGTGAGGGCATAAGTCTGAATTCCACAAAAGCTGCCTGCCCAGATGAAGGGTACCTAGACATCATCTAAGCACTCTTCTACTGCTCCACAGGCTATGTAGAGGGCACTGCTATGTGCTGCTGGCAGGTCAGGGATCACCCATTCACAGAGTCCACAGGACAGGCATGTGACCAGGAATCTGGCTAGTCTGCCACCTCATCCTGTCCAAACACTGCAGGTGAATTCTTTATACATAATCAAATAAACCAGAACGTTATTAGCTTTGAATTAGCATTCATTAACACAATTGATTGTGTTGATTTAGTCATCTAAATGGTCAATGCTAGGACATTTGGATAATTATTACTGTTTAGTGATATTTCCTCAGCTAATTGTTTTTATTGAATGACTCACTTTGATGATGCGGCTGAAACTAATGTGCAGCTGGGCTCCCAAGGAGAAGGCTTTTATCTGCCCAATCCACCTCCCAGGGGCTCCATCCTTCCTGTAAGACAATGCATTCTGGTGCCTCTGGATGGTCCTTAGGGAAGAAACCATTTGGGAAATGTTCCTGCCTCTGCCAGTGCATGCTTGATCATATGTGGTGTGATTTCTCACAGCAGCTCACTCCAACAGGATTTTAAAAGCCTGAGGTAAACTAAGTTGAAATGGGTTCTTTCCAAACTCTGCTTCTCCACCCTCTCAAGCACTCCCCACCGTTGCCCCACGAGCTGAGACCCTGCTGATGCTGCCCTCCTGCCCAGAGAGGCTCCCCCCACTCCCCCAGAGCCAGGCCGAGCCCTGCCCTGCAGCCGTGCCTGCCCACAGGGGAGGGCTCCTGTGGTGCTCAGGCTCTGGGTGACCACAGGTGTCTTCCCACAGGTGTCCTTCACCACATTCACAAGGTCACAGGTGAGGTTCTGCCTGCACAGCACCATGACAATGTAGAGAGAGCAGAGTTGATGTGAAAGTATTCCCACCTGGAGCTCTCTGGAAAAGCCCAAATGGGCAGACCACTGCTGCAGCAGCAAGAGTTCCTGGGACACAAGGACACTTTGACTATGATGGCTTCTGTCTCCCAGATCTGCAGGGCCAAAGAGCTGCCAGCTGGTGAGGATACAGGAGGGAGCTGCAATGGCCACAGTGGGATGCTGGGCTTTGGGAGGCAGAGGATGCAGACAAAAAATATTTGTGTCTGTGAATGCAGGCAGAATAATTAAATAGTGTGACAGTCAAACAGTTGTTTCAGAGAGGGGTTGATATGGATTTTCTTTAATGCTGTGGAGAAAATCACTCCCTCCCACCTCACTTCCCTTGCTGGCTTTCCCACAAAAGTGTTTCAGAGTCTCCACGGATCTTCCTGACTTAAACATAAAACCAAACCCGTGACCCTAAGCCTGTTACCAGAGGTCAGTGTTTTCCCAAGCAAGTTATATTTTTGCCTGCTCGGAAATTTGGTCTGGGAAGAACTCAAGGACTAGTTTCCACCATTTGTACAAGATTCCTGAACATGTAGGGATGGCCAGCAACATGTGCCCTCAGGGCTACGCCATGGGCAGGCCCTGCAGATGTCACCACAGCATGCAGTCAGGATGGAGAGTTCACAGGAGAACTGAATTTACTGCTGTGCATGAATGGTCTATCCAAGAAATGCAGGGGCTGATCCTGGAGAGATATTTCTGTCTGGGAAACACCACAACCATAAGTTAGTACATAACTTCCATGAAATCCGAAGAAATCAAAGCCCTAAAAGGTGTACAGTACATGAAAAGTTACCCCGGGAATGGATGTAGCCTTGGAGAGAGATAAATTTAAACTCCTTAGAGGCTAGAAAATCTCCATTGCCATCTCCATCTGCTCCCTCTTCCTTCCCAAAACAGCTTCAATAATGAACCACTGATCCCAGCCCACTCTGTAAGATGCGGCATTATTTCCAATTCCCATTTTTTACATGCGGCTCGGGTACCTCACAGGAAGAGCCACCTTCCGACCACCGGCTGGGCAGCAGAGCTGGAGCCGCACCACAGGATGGCACTGCTCATTTCCTAGCTCCCACGTGTGGTGGTGGCCCCGAACTTACTGCCAGCCATCACCTGGGAGAGGTCATGCTCAGAGTACACAGTTGGCTGCATGAAAATAAGAGCGAACAAGAGCTGGGTGAGAAAAAGAGGATTTTATTATAACCTGAGTCCTGGGACTGCAAGCAATACTCGGAGCATGCAGGGATGTATTTAACCTCTCTCAGCCTGCTTTTAGCCTCTCAGTGTGTAAATCAGAATTCACCTAACACTCCTCTAAATGCAGGCTAGCTCTTTGCTGTCCCTTGGAGATTTTCTCCCAGCTTGCGCTCCTGCAAAGAATAAATGTGATACCCCGGGTGCTGCAGCCCCACTTCCATCAACAGCCATTTGTTTACCTAGAAGAAGGATGGGCTGGACCAGGACATGGCAGCAGAAGCACATCCAGCCCTGGGACAATGCTGCATGCTCCCTGCTGACACAGCCAATGATCCAGCTCTGAGCAGAGCTCACAGCTATGCCAGAAAAAACTCAGCTTAAAACCTTGGGAACTTTCCGAGCAGAGCACCAGAACACCCAGATGGGAGTTTTCCCCTGAGGTATCTAAAAGCCAAGCCCTTTAAGAGCTATTTTAGCAGCAGCTGCTGCCGACACCCCTGCCAGCCTCAGGCAAATTGTGGATGGCAGATTGGGGTTACCACACCCGGAGCCATGCAGTCTGCCGGGCTTTGTGACTCCAGAGGACTTTCACCAGAAGGAGCAGAGAGCAAAGAGCCTGCCTTCCTCCGAAGAGGGTGTGCACAGGAGGAGCTGACCTCGACAGTCCCTTGGCTGGCAGTCCCTGGGCTTTTTCAGGAAGAACACAGCCCAAAGTTCATCTTCTGTTCTTGTGGGTTTTTCCTCTCAGGGCTATGCCGTTAGTATTGTCTAGTGTTTCCTGCTTCCTCTCCTGGCAGCTCCTCTGCTTGCTCAGACACACAGCTACAGCACTCAGCTCATCAGCCTCTGTGTTTGCCACATCCGTCCCCAGGGAAATCCCTGGGCCCAAATGCAGTTGAGCTTCTAATTGAGGTTTGCTGTGTGCCTGTCTGCTGCACTGGGCTCCCACTGTGCACACAGCAGCACTGCGCTGGCTTTTTCTGTTTATCCAGGATTATTTGAACCCACCAACACTAGGTGCAGAGGTTGCATGGGAGCATTAGAGGTTCAGAGGAAACTGTGTGCTGAAACAGACATCTCCCACTGCCCACAGGCAGCCAGGCTCTGACAGCCCCAGAGTCACTCAGTTAAGGTCCCTAGTTTGCTCAAAATATCATCTAGTACCACTGAGAAATTTACATCCAGATCCAGTTTTGACTTTCTCTGTAATCCAAACAGAAAGAAAAGCAGCTCCCTGCTTTGCACAGCCCTGTCCACTCTGCCAGGCTCAGCTATCTCTCCCAGATGCTCACCAGCTCATTTTTCTGTGTGGTCCCACTGTTCTGCCCTCTCCACCTTTGCAATATCCCTACTTGCTGGGAAGAACTAGAGACTGCAACATTACCAAATGTCACAGCTGTCTGCAGGGGGAAAGTCCCTTTTTAATTATTAGCATGCTCCCAGTTCATATTTTCCCCATTAGGTGCTTCCACTCTGTCTGCAATCACACAGGGGGCTGTACTGATGGGGAACAACATTATTGCTGGAGGGAAAGTAGTAAAACAAGCTCAAGACACCTGCCTTCTCCCTCCCCAAGATTCTTTTTTCCTACATGAAACAAGTGTGGCAGCAAGCTTTGCTGCATCAGGCAGTGAGCATCAACTTAAATCTTTTTGAGCAACATGCTTTAACAAAGCTTCCACATGAAAAATGGGAATGACACCAGAGAAAACTTGTCTTCTAAGTGGTAGCAAATTTCAAATTACTTGACTTATATTTACCCTTAAGGCATAACAATAAAAGCAGTTTAAATTGATATAGTACATCTCATCCCTAAGGATCCCCAGAAATGCAACCAATTGATAAACAGCCCACAGTTCATGCAGAGAAACACAGACCTTCCCAGGGATGCAATGCATCAGTTTAAGACTTGCCAAAAATAAACTGCAGTCAAAAAATAAAAGCAGACTAGTGTAGCCAACCAGAGCTCTAGATCCATTAGACTCTGGTCAGGACACTGCAGCTAATTATATTTTTGTGTCCGTGGCACATGGGTAGGACTTTAAATGCCCTAATTTGGACCTTGGCTTTATGTGCCAAAAATTACCCTGCAGACTATTTGCTTGGATATGATGCCAGCTTAAATAAGATGCAGAAATGCTTGCTACTGCATCCACCATTCTGCTCTTTGGAGTATATGACCAACCCAAAAAAACCTCTGATGAAAAGTTTTGAGGAGGTAGGAATACAGGCCACATGGCACATGTGACTACCTTTGGCCTTCATCCTGGCTGACAAAAATGGACTTTGCATAACTTTCCTTTTTCTTATTTGGCTGGTTTTTTAAGCTTTCAAAATAGTTACTTATATTATTATTATTATTAGAAAGCAGGAGGGAAATAGTTTTTCCTTGTTTACCACTGGACTAATTGTTTGGAGCTGCCTGGTTCTTATCTCTGTAGCAGCTGTAAATGGGAAGCTGAGATATGTGGATTTTAACTGCAAAATATTATCAAAATGACAATGTCAAGTGTCCCCTGGCTTCCCTTGCAGCAGTTAAGTCCATAGACTTTTGAAGCAACAAACCAGAATCCTGTTCCAAGGGATATCTGCATGTGCACATACATGTGCATACAGCAGGTCTAGTTCACTGATTTGTTTTGCTTTTGGCTTTAACATCCTGAGCCAAGATCTTGCTGGATGTTGTTAACTGATATATTTCCTGATATATTTCCCCGGAGCCAGGTACGGTCTTTACAATTAAATGAGAGAAAACAGTTACTGAGGATCTGCAGCAGCAGTCACAAAAGGATGAAGTTGTGGGACCAACTCTGGTAAATCAACAGCACTAGACAGTTGTCATGATTAGTGTGGCAATCAGGAAATTACAATTTAATGTGTTTGCTGGAGGAAGCAGCATAAGAATTCTTCACGTACTTTTAAAACTGATTAAAATCCTACTGCCTCTTTTCAGCATTCAGACACTTGAGGCTGCTTCTAGGAGCCCTGCCAGTTCTTTCTGCAAGGTAGAATAAAAACAAACATCACATCCCTACAGCACCACAGCCTTGCCAACTGAGTGCTCAGGGCGCCTAAAGTGGAGGAGGCTTTTGCAAAATCTAGCTCTTAGGTATCAGGTGCAAAACCACCTCCCATGGTTACAGTTTTTACATTGGTAAAGTAACTTTTAGGTAGTCCTTTGGCCTTGAAGTGCCTGCCGGACCAGGCAGCAGACACTGCTAACATAATCCCAAATTAGAAATTCAGAGAACGTTAATCTCCTCTCAAAATGACAGGCACAGAAAACACTTCTGTGAAATCAGTGCAGACATAGCAGAGGTATTAAGCCAGAATACACAGGCAGACAAAGAAGGTTCAGGTTGGCACAGATGACTGCAGCGTTGATGAAGCTGTGCTCCTGTTTCAGCAGGGCCAACCCCTGTCCCTGGATAGGTACAGCTGCTCCATCCCCTGGGGGCCTGTCTGAGCTTCCCAGAACTGCAGCACTTGGCTGAGGCCACACAGGAAACTAGGGTTGTGATAGGCTCCACCCTATATCCAAAAAGCTGAGTTTGTTTCTTTCTATTCTTTTTCTCTTGTGGACCATATGTAAAATTGCATAGAAAAACTGCTTGAATGTGATAATTAAATAAATAAATACATAAAAAGAAAAAGGATGGTACTTCAACAGCACAAAGCAGCACCGATGACCTTCACCAGTCCAAGACCTTTGCTTTATGCTATCTTCTATTGTGTCACCCCTTCAGGCAAATATTGTACCACTGTGCTAAGTGTGAGGAGCTACAGCGAAGACAGCAGTCTTGTTTGCTTAATTGTTAATGAGGGCTCCACTGGCCCCTGCATCTGCAGCTAGCTGCTGCTTTACATATGTGTTTAGGGCTAAATCCCTTCTCCAGCCCTGCTTTTCGTGCCCTAATAGCCAGGGTTAGTGGCCCATGTGTGGGCCCTTCATGATGCCTAGGGCCAGGCTGCCGAGCAGCAGCGTCTCCCTGGGGCAGGAAGTGGGCTGGCCTCAGCAGGACTTTCCATCCAGAAAACATTTTCCATCACCTTTCTGCCACCTACCACTGGCTGCAGTACTGCCAAGTTAAAACACACAAAATAAAAGCATCTTGTGTGCCTCTGAAAAGAGGCTGCTTGCAAATGCTTGCTAAAAATAGTCCTGTGATGGCCTGTGAGGGCAGCTGGAGGTCTCTCATAGAAGGAGGCAAAGAATTCCCTTTGCTGAAGTCACTGTACAGCCATCACAGCTGGGACGGGAGTTTTCAAGTTTAATGTCTGTGTGGTTCTAGCAAAATTCCAACTGCAGAAAGCAAGGCCCTTGCTGGGCTCAATTCCCCTGCTAGTCAGAGCAGGAGCTTGCTTTTCAACTCCCATCTTCCTTTCTTGAAGAGATGCAGATAGGAGGAGATTCATTTGTTAATTAAATTTCCCCTGCCAATTTACATTAAAAAGGGGAAACTGTTTCAAAAAGCTCACGGAACTTTCATAACCTTTACCTTCAAAAAGGCAGAGTTTTATGGCTTTTTTCTAAACCTGCCCAAAAGCACCACTGGATTGTCCCAGGCCAAGTGATGAATACTGAAAAAAAGTCCAGGAATGGCACAGCTGGGCTGAAAATTAAATACATTTGCTGACAGAAAGTCAGGCGTTCTTCCTCTCCTCTGACTCTTCCTTTTATCTTTGGATTTTCCCATAAGTTCTTGTTCAAAGGGATGCCATCCCATGGGAAAATGACAAAAGGAAAAAAAGTACAGACACTGTTACTCAGTGAGGCCAGCAATAGTTGCAAGAGAAGAAAAATTCTTCATGGGAATCCCCTACATCTGAGAAGCAGAAGCAAAAATTCACCAGGAAAAAATTCAGTGCTGCCAGCTCTGCAGACAAACAATGCCTTTTATCCATGTGGGATCCTGCATTTATCCAGTTTTTATTACCCACAGATGGCATGACAGCAGTAAAAAAAAAAAGAGAAGAGTCACTAGGAATGGCCAGAGAAAGTAAGAAGAGTAGCTAAAGATGTAACTTCTTCTTTAAAAGGTTTGTTCTGTTACAGAGTGAAAACTTACACAGCAGAGATGAAAAATCCTCTATATGCTAGGCAACACCGGCACACTTGCAGGCATGGCAGCGTAACATCCATCATGTGCAATCCTGCCTGAGTGTCTCCAAGAAGTGACACTCCTCAAGCAGGGCAGATGCAGTGCACCCATGCAGCCTCAGCATTGCTCCGGTGGTGTTTGATTCCCTGACATTTTACCATGACTTTGCTGCCCTGGGCTTGCTAAAAAGCTTGTTCCTAATCGTTAGATAAGCGCCGGTTAATGACTCTTGAGGTTGTCCCTCTCATCAGACTTCAAAGGGACCCTCACAGGCTCAGGGCTCTGTCATTGCGCAGACCGTGCACTGCACCTCGGGGCTGATGGAGCTCCTAAGAGTGTTCATGCTCAGTGTTCATGCTCACAGCCTGGCCCCCTGGCCGGAGACTCCTGGGCAACCATACTGCAGCCCTGCAGAGCTTGAGGCCAGCCTATAAAAACACATGGGCACAGGCTTTGTAGCCCAGCCTGCTGCCATAGGACAAAGAGTAAGGGTTTAAAACACAAGGAAGGTCAATTTAGATTAGATATAAGGAAGAAGTTTTTTTTACAATGAGGGTGGTGAACTCTCTCGGCAACCCAGAGGTTCCCAGAAAGGTGGTGGATGCCCATCCCTGGAAAAATTAAAGGTCGGGTTGGATGAGGGTCTTATCCAGTTGAAGATGTTCCTGCTCATGGCAGGGGGGTTTGGTCTAGATGGGCCTTTATTTTCTCTTAAGGAATTCAAAGGAATGCCATCCCATGGGAAAATGACAAAATGGGGGGTAAAAAAGCACGGACACTCAGTGAGGCCAGAAATAGTTGCAAGACAGAAAAAAAACTTTTTTATAGAACCCTTCCAACCTAAATTATTCTATGATCCCGCAGCCCCTCTTACGAAAGTGATGGAATGTCGGGGGGCTGCAATGAGGGCCAGCAGTGCCCGGCACTGAGGCGCTCCTCGGCCTTCCAGGGCCCCGCAGCGCGCCAGGGCACCGAGGCGCAAAGGGACCCGCCGGGGAGGAGGCACCGGGAGCCCCAGGATCGGGCAGGGTAGGGCAGGGAAATCCC
>NW_005054301.1:8224443-8250537 GCF_000277835.1 Geospiza fortis
CACCCGCGCGTGACCCGGCCCGGCCCGGCGGGCTCAGCGTGGCGTCAGGGGGGTTAACGCGTGTTGCTTCATTACTCCTTTTTCCCCCCTGCAGTTTTCTCCACTTGGCCATTATTCACGAGGAAAAAGCCCTGAGCCTGGAGGTGATCCAGCAGGCAGCCGGTGACCGGGCTTTCCTGAACTTCCAGAACAACCTCAGCCAGGTACTTTCACCTCGATAGCCCCAAATCCGGATCAGCCCCTGCCACACCCACACACTCCCTCTGGGGAATTCCCCCCAAAAAGTCCCTTTATTTTTTTTTTTTTGTTTAATTGATGGAATCAGTTGAATCAAAGCCTACGTTCAGGGAAGTCCCCAGCTGGCTCCAGCCGGGGTTGGTACAATGCTTCCTCTCCCCTGAGAGTGTGGCATTTAACGCCCACATTTTTCAAATATGATGCCATGGGTTGCATCCCTCTTTATGGAGATGTTAATGATACCCTTCATAGCAGCTGGTGGTTGGTTTATCCAGAGAGCCCAAAGTTCATCACTTCCAGATGAATGGGCAACTGTACAACAACTTGGGAAGCATAAAGAGCTGAGTTTATGGGGTGTGCTTTCATGCTTTTATTTGTTGGCAGAAATCACCAAGTGACCAAGAGGTCTGCTTGTCTAGATGCCGGTGCCAAGTTCGTGGTGTAACTTACAGTGCTTTTGCTCTTATGCTTGCAGACTCCTCTTCACCTGGCAGTGATAACTGATCAGCCTGAAATTGCTGGGCATCTTCTGAAGGCCGGATGCGACCTGGACATCAGGGATTTCCGAGGAAACACCCCCCTGCACATCGCCTGCCAGCAGGGCTCCCTCACGAGTGTCAGCGTGCTCACACAGCACTGCCAGCCCCAGCACCTCCTGGCTGTCCTGCAGGCAGCCAACTACAACGGTACAGACACACTCCCCATCCTGAACACTTCCTCTTGGTGGGCTGGCTCAGGGCAGGGTTGGTCTCCTGTGGATCTCAAAGATCTCTGGAGAAGGATTATTTTGTTCCATTTGAGAGTTGAGGAGCCCAAAGCATGCAGCAGTGTCTGACTTTTTTGAAATGTACTGTCTTGTAGGCATCCTCACTGTTGATTATAGTCTCTCATGGCTTTGAACTTTGCATTTTTAGTGAGTGCCTTTGCCGTGCTCCTCTTTTTTTTATTTGTAATAAGTTGCACTCAGACACTGGAATAAAGCCTCCAAGAAATCTTTTCAAAATCCAGCCCTTTTATTTATCCTGGAGGCTGGAAAGCTCTTCTGGAAAACACCCTTTTGCCATGAATGAATTGCAAATTTAGATAGACCATCCAGGCCTATCATTTTGGCTTTTAAGTAATGATGAGACATTGGTTAGACTTACTCAAGTTTTCCCTTTGTTTGTATCTTCCAGGACATACGTGTCTTCATTTAGCATCTATTCAGGGATACCTGGGCATTGTGGAGTACCTGCTGTCCTTGGGAGCAGATGTAAACGCACAGGTATGTAATGTGTACCATCAATTTACCTGAGTAGGGCTCTTAAGAATCAGTAGATTAGAATCAACAGATCTGACAGTGGCTCTGCCTCTCCTGACATGCCAAACCTTTTGCTGTTTTCACACAGGAGCCATGCAATGGCAGAACAGCACTACATTTGGCAGTCGATCTGCAGAATTCAGAACTGGTGTCGCTTCTGGTGAAACATGGGGCAGATGTGAACAAAGTGACCTATCAGGGCTATTCCCCCTATCAGCTCACATGGGGAAGAGACAACTCAAGCATACAGGAACAGCTGAAGCAGCTGACCACAGCTGACCTGCAGATGTTGCCAGAAAGTGAGGATGAAGAGAGCAGTGAATCGGAGCCTGAGTTCACGGAGGATGAAGTAAGTAGCTGCTTTCATTTTTATGAGAGAAAGGGGAAAATCCTGTTCTGTGCAGGGTATTTTTTGGTGTCACTCTGAAAGCATGCCCCAGTGACCTCTTGCTGTGTAGCAGATAGGTGTACCAAAGATTACACAATCAGCAAAATGGCAGATGAGGCAAGCATGCAAACAGAGTAAGAATAAAATGTAAAAAATAACTTGAGGGAATGGAGGTTAACTTCATGCAACATGGTTCTCTGAACACAGTTCTGTTGCTGACACAGAACCTCGTGAGAGAAAATTAAAGTTAGTGGGTGGCTTTCTCCTCCCTAGGATTTGTTTTTCTGACATTCTGAGTGCTACGTTAAATGGTGTATGTAACCATTTTGGTGTAGAAATTTTATACACTGCTGAAGAATTTGTATGTAGAGTTTGGCTGTTATCCCAGAGTGGGTATGATACTTTAAGTAAGATTTTTGCATTAACAGCATTTTGGGTTTTTTTCTTCTTGCAGCTTATATATGATGACTGCCTTATTGGAGGACGACAGCTGGCATTTTAAAGCAGAGCTTTCTCTGAAAAGAAGTGACTGTATACATCTGTATAGAAAAAGGACTGACTTCTTTCATCTAAAAAGAAAGTCACAATGTGGAGAGAAAAAAGAGGAGGGAAATACTACACTGCCCAGCAAGGAGAAGGAGCACGTTATTGTAACAGGACAGTTCCAGGATCTCCCTTGAGTTTAAATACAGGAGTGGGATGTGTAACATCAGTACAGATCTGTGATTATTCACACCACCTGATAAAGATCCACATAGCCAATCTTCTCAGCCGTGCAAAGGTAGCAGAGTACACATCCAGCCTGCTCATTATAGGGAGCTTTCTTGTGGCATCAGGTACTACAGGGAACAAGTGACCTTTTCGTGGCTAGGTGGACTCATGCCAGCACCCCTTTTCAGAGACTCTGCGTTCATTTGTGCTGTGCTGGTGTCAGTCCCTGTCCTTTCTGACTGACCTCAGCCTCTCTCAGTGAGGCTTCCCAGGAGGAGGAGTCAGAACAAGGGCCTGGTGCCGTCTTGGCTCTTAGGCAAAGTAGGAATAATGTTAACTGTGGGCATTGGAAAAGTGTGTTTCACACTGTGTGTGTCATAATTGCTACACTTTTTAGCAACTGTATATTGTGTAAATACTGTACATTTTTTGTTTATAATTATTTTGGTACATGTGAGATATGTATTTATTAAAAAAAGTCTGATTAACGTACCTTGTCTGTAAAACAGTTCATTGCCCACCTCCCTGAGATCGTGGGATTCTACCTGGTTTGCTTTTTAAGAAACGCTTTAACACCTAGTAGCCCATTGGGGTAACATTCTCAGGGATTTTAGGTGGTTCACCTCAGCAGTGGTAAGCCATCTAAGCAGCTTGCAGCTCTCAGCCCTTCTGCCGCAGCTAATTTTGGAAGCAGACGTAGGTGTTGTTTCCTGCACCCGCTGCAGCACGCAGATCGTGGGGCTGGGATTCCCCCTCTCTTCCAGCTCTAGGCTGCCAGCCCACTAGAGAGGGGGTTTTAGGCTGCTTTTGGCAGCACCCACCCACCTGCCCTCATGGCACCTTTTGTTCCAGCTCAAATACTTTGCAGCTCTTGCCAGGGGAAGCTGGAGGTTTGCAGCACAGCCCTGTGTCTGTTCACTTCTTGTTTATCACCTGGCCCGGCTTCAGTTTGAACTCTGACCCCTTTGGAATTTCCAAAGGGGATTTCCATGGGAAGAGGAAACACATCCTGGGAACGTGTGCTGCTGCCTTGCATCCCTGAAATTCAGGTGCCCCCTCCCCCCCCATCCCCACTGCAGGACCTACAGCCCTTTTCCAGTTCATAGCAGTGGAGGATGTGGCTTTAACTCTTCCAGTTATTCCTCAAGTTTCTCTGCAGCATTCAGGCACACAGAATCACTTTGCCCAAATCCTCTGCTCCACCTCATTACCTGCTGGCAGTGCATCACAGTACTGGACTGCTTTCAGCAGCAGACTTTCAGCTTGTTGTGTGTCCGTGTAAAGGATGAGTTGTGTAAAAGGTGACTGTGCCCTGTTTGTGCTGTACGCCCTGATGGAAACAGGGAGCAGCAAAGCTGCTGACACAGGACGATGGAGCTCTGCCAGGAGCTGGCCAGGGGAATTCTGTGCTGCTGGCACCTGGCCCAGCTCAGGCTGTTGGAGAATGCTATGGCCCCAGGTTGCACAGGGATACCCATTCCTTTTTCTGTCCTGCTCTTCCCAAAGGGTTCCTGACACACAACCTGCTCTAAGGAGAGTTTGCTGGTATGAGGAAGAGCACCACAGCCAGCTGTGTGCTTCCTAATTTGCATGGGAGCCAAAGGCCACTGTGGAAAGGATCGTATAAAATTGTCATCCTGAGTAATTTTTATTTCCCTTCCACTCTCATTGCACAAGCATAACCAAGGTATGTGCACTGAAACTTCCTTATGGCAGTCATGGCTACATCTGCACTGCAAACCTGCATTTTCCAGGTGGGGGGCTGCATAAGAATCTGCCAAAACTTTTTTCTTGTTGGGAACTCACCCTGCAGTCTTACCAACCCTTATCTCTGACTGTGGGAGTTTGCTCACTTGCTGCTACAGGTTTTTCACTAGCAAAGAACCCCAAGTGATTCCATGCTGGAAATAGAAACAGTGGCATTGCACTTGCTGCATTTCCATTTCCCCTTACAAAACAGGAGCTGGAAATGCTGTCAAGGCCCTGCAGAGGCATTCACCAGCTATAGCTATCAATGGTCCAAAAGTCCTTGGGTGCATGGCTGGACCAGGTATGCAAATATTTAAATAGATACCATCTGAAGGCAAATACTTCTCATTTGAAGGCCAGAGGGATGGAGAAAAATGCAGTTATCAGTAGTACCAGGCTGGCTGAGAAGTTTCGGAGGCAGTGATACATTCTCAGCTGCCCATTGCAATATTTAGACAATGAGTATCTAGAAAGGTACTGCTATAATCTTACAATAATTCTGCAATGACTTAATAAATCAAGCAAATGTTTTACTGTACGAGGAAGTTTTGCAGCTAATCAAATCATTGTTGAAATACCATGTGCTGGTTTTGCTACTGTTTGCCTCCACCTGTCATGCAGAAGTAACCATGCAACATATGCAGAGGAACCATGTGTAAAGCCAGTAGGACAGAGATTAATGTGAGAACATGTGCTTGTTAGCAAAATAGGTTGGGACATGTATATTTGTGCATTGCTAATGCAGAATTACTCATTGGAAAGCTTTGCCTGTTCACTTGATGATACGGGAAGATTGTCTACTGCAGGACATCCCCCTGCCACCCCCAGTTTTGAATGTATGCCCCTTAACTGCTGCATGTCCACCCTGTCTCTGCCCTTTCCACACCTATGCCTTTAGAAAGATCTTCTGAGAGTGGTTTTGGTGACGAGCTGCCTTAATGCTGTCTTCTTGGATTCTGGCAGATGCGTGGCACGGTCCCATTTGTAGGATATACAGCAAGAAGTCCTTATGCATTTATTCTTTCCAGCATCTCTTTTTCCTTATTCAGACAGCATGGTTGCTATTTGCAGAGCACACTAACTTGTTCTTGCTTCTACTGCCAGTGCCTCCCCGCACTGGTCCAGGGTTCAAAATTCTGTCCGGCACCTTTTCCACATGCCCTGTGTGGCTTTGCAAGCTTCGAGACCATCCATGCCAGTGCAGATGGAGATCCTGTGAAGTTCAGATTTGGTTTCCTAACTGGCCCTGTCTCCATTAGCCTCCTCACTGTCCTCAGCCCGTGCCCTGCCTGTGTCCTCTGCTTTTATTGCCTTTGGCACTCGTATCTGCCTCTGCCTGTTCTTTTTTCCCTTCCTCCCTTTCTGCATGGCCCCCTCCGCCCTTTTTGCCTGCAACACCAGCTCATTCACCTGTCATTACATTACACAGCATGACATTTTTGTTTCCAGCCTTTCCCTGCTGCCCATTCTTGTAAATCTCTTTGATAATCCCACAGGGATATTCCCATACTTCCTTATATTCCCCACAAAAAAAACTCCTCATTTCCTCCCACACCCTCCTCTTCCTCCTTGCAATCCTGCTCACTGTAGGCCTTTCTCACCCAAACCACGACCAAGATGCCTCCTTCAGTGCTTTTCAGCTTTCTCAGCATCAGCCCTGGACTTCTCAAGAGCCTTTCGGTGGTGACAAATAAAGTACAGACTGCCAGGGTGGCGATGCTGGTCAGCAGAACCCAAGGCCTGATTTTTCCCCCAGTACTTTAGAGCCCTTTTCTTCCGTTCCCTGCAGCTTTGGAAAGCATAAAAAGCAAGGGCTAAAGGCAACCTTGCACCTAGAGACATGCACAGGGAGGCTTTGTGCTCCCACTGTCTGCAGTGCCAGCCTGACCTCAGCAGTCACGAGCAGACCCCTTTCACCACCCCCCAGCTGCCTGTTCTGCCACTCACATTTTGGTGCAGCACACTCCTTGCACACAGCTTGGGCTGTGTGAGCTGGCTGACACGTAGATGTGTGTGTCTCTGCTCCCCAGACAGACAGAGTCTACCTTAGAGGCCTTAGCCTTACTGTCTTCTCCTCCTTCAGCCTTTTTTGTCATTAGGAAGGGGTCCCTATTGGCTGCTTAGCATTTTACACACTGAGAACTACAGGTTGAAGCAGGGCCAGCAGTGTTTACCAACCATGTGCCCCGCATGCAGCTGGTGGACACATCTACCTGCCTTCCTGGCAAGGACTTGATGCACCCGAAGGCAGTGAGGCCACCAGGACTCTTAACCTGCCCCAAACAGTGGCAGCCTCACTGCTGCTGGCCTTGCCCCACAGCTTCAGCTCAGATTTGGATGAGCAAGATGGTTGAGTGAGTAAAGGAAAAGGTGAAACCAGAAAAAAACCAAGGAAAGACACTGTGATCTCCAGGGGGAGGACATAATTTGTGATTTGTTTTAAAGGGAAATCTTCAATGATAGTGGACTCTGGGCCAGGCACGTATCATTTTTCTGTGGAAGCTGAGCTTTGAAAATAATTAAGCATCTGGTTGTTCCTAGAAGTAAGAATTGCAAAACAGAGTGCAGGGGTGGCAGGGAGGAATCTCTCCCTGGACAAATGGCTTCCTTCATTTCAGGGGGTGGAGGAAGGGCTTTTTCCAGCATTGCTGTGCTCTCAGCACCAGTGCTTTGCTGAGGAGTGAGAACTGCACAGTATCCCAAGGGATGGGGGAACAGGAAAGCTTTGTCCCCTCATGCCAACCTGGACAGCTGCTGCACAGTCCCTCCCCTTCTCCAGCAGCTGTCTGTCACAGCTCTAGCATCTCTCCCCTCCTTGTCCCTTCTCTGAAGCATTAACAGGAACAAAAGGTTTCCTTTAAATGTTGGCACATTTATCGGGTCATAATCCAAGAAGTTTAAGTCCAGAGAGATTGGAACAGAAACTCCCCCTAATACCCTGGAGGTCTGCCTGCCCTTGCCATGATCCAGTGCTCAGATTTTCCCAGGACTGCCTCCTCATCCAATTTTCCAAACAGGACTTTCCAGTCCTGTCAGAAGAGAGCTGGGATTTTCCCCGCTCACTCCTTTCTGCAGCTCTGCGCTGTTACAGCAGCCGTGAACCACAGCACCAGGCTCCATTGCCTCTCCAGCTGCAGAGTGCAGCCTCTTACCCGTCCTCCACCAGCCCCAGGGGCTCCCTTGCTCTGAAGGAACAAGCCTGCACCCCTTTCATTTAAACTCTTTTCCCTTTCACAGCTTGAGCTAGTTCAGATTAATTTTCCTGTGCATCTTTCAAGGTAAGATTTTCATCTCTCCAGCTGAAAGCACAATGTGAGCAAATGTATGGTTCAAGAAAGAGCCTTAAAACACAAATATCTTTAACCTGTATGCACACCTTGAAGGGCACACAGCTACAATTACGGTGCAACACTTAGCTTGGTTAATTATTATTCCTGGATTTCAGTAGCTTGAAGGAGAGGGAGTTTCCCAAGGCCCTGTAGAGGACTCTGAGTGCTGCTGCTCTGCCTGAGCAATGCTCTGTTCTCACCGGGGAGTGCCCAGGGGTCAAGTGAGAGGCAGCTTCCCTCCCCCCGTGAGGAGCAGGGAGCAGTGGGAAAGGAGAGCCGGGCTGTGCTGTTTGCTCCTGCAGCGTGGGAGGACCCGTGTGGTGTTTTTCCTCCCTGTATGGGAAAAGGCTGCCCAGCCTGTGAATAAAACCCTTTTCTTTCCATTTTTCCTAAGTGGATGGGCTTCCATTCCAGCATGTGTCGAGGGTGATGTTTCTGGATTTCTTCCAAAACCTTAGATCTGACCCCTGGCAGCACCTTCTCTGAGAGGTTTGCCCTAGCAAACAAACAAACAAGCTCTCCCCCAAGCTGCATGGAGGCTCTTTACCCCAGACTGTGCCGAGCCTAGCTTGGGGGAAACACTCCCAAGGCAGGGGATTTAAATCCCCCTCACCCTTGAGCACACTTGATCTCCACCTCCTCTCTAACAGTCTATGAACCAGACTGCTGGAGTTAAAAAAATTACTGGGCCACCCAATATCTTGCATCTGCCCATCCACCCCAGGCCTCTTAATGCTCCTGCCTGTGCAGCCCTGTCCCCTGGCAGTGGCAAGCTGAAGTACAGGATTCTGGGCTACCCATGGAGGCTGGGGCCAGCTCTCAAACTGCCCTGCCTCCTGCCTTGATAACCCCTCCTGAGGGCAGCACCCAAACCCATGGAAACTGAAACAATGAGGGGGAAACAGGGCTGGCCCTATAGAGGCTGGCAGGCTTCAGCTGCAGTCAGCCAGCTTCCAACAGGGGATAAAACAGAACAAGGGCATGTTCAGCAACTGAAATGGCAAAAAGGCAGCAGTGCCACCAGGATGGAAAACCTAGGTGGCACCCACCAGGAGCAGCAGAAGGTCCACTGCTGCGGTGGTCTCCTGCCCTTCACAGCTCAGACCAGCTGTAACACTTTTCATGCAGAAATGCTTAGGGCTTGCCCACAGCATCCTCTCCTCTGACCCTGTCCCAGAGGAAGGAAGGTGAGGTCCAGGGAAGGCCAGGACTCCAGGATGTCTGCCTTCCTGCCCTGGGTGATGACACCAAAAGCCAGTTTCTCTTCTCCACACAGCTGGACTGCCAAAGTGATCCAACCACCCACTTCCCTCCACAAGACATCCCTGTATCTGAGGGACTCGTAAAGTAAGGAACTGATAATCCTGTTTCCTTTTTCAGAGAAGTCCATGCAAAGCAGAAAAGGGAAACCACCATTTTTTTAATGTCTTTTTTTTTTTTTGTGGCACCCCAAACCACCCCCAGCACTGGAGGTGAGGCTGCCCCAGTGCAGAGCAGAGCAGGACAATCCCCTCCCTTGCCCGGCTAGTGATGCTGTGCCTGATGCCCTCCAGGACAGGGCTGGCCCTCCTGGCTGCCAGGGCACTGCTGGCCCATCTTGAATTTGCCCTTTCCAGGTCCCTTTCCATGGCACTGCTCTCCAGGCTCTCATTCCCCAGTCTATACACCCATCCAGGCTTGCCCCATCCCAGGTGCTGAATCCAGCACTCTCTCTTGTTGAACATCATTCAGTTGGTGATTGCACAGCCCTCTGATTTGTCAAGGTCTCTCTGTGGGGCCTCCCAGCCTTCAAGGGAGTTCAACAGCCCCTCCCAGTTTTGTATCATCTGCAAACTTGCTCTGTATCCCTTCCAGTTCTGCATCCAAGTAATCTATGAAGATTTTGAAGAGCACAGGGCTGAGGATGGAGCCCTATGGAACCCCCCTAGTGACAGGTCACCAGCCTGATGTCACCCCATTGACTGCCACCCTTTGTGCCTGACCTGTGAGCCAGTTGCTCACCCCTCCCATGATGTATTTATCCAGCTGTATTTATGAGCTGGAGATTTTGTCCAGAAGGATCCTGTGAGAGACAGTATCGAAGCTTTACTGAAATACAAAAGATTACATCAGCTGGCTTCCCCTGATCAACTGGGTGGGTTACCTCGTCATAAAAGGAAATCAGCTGTGACAAGCAGGACTTTCCTCTCACCAAGCCGTGCTGGCTGTGACCAATGACTGCATTGTCATTCAGGTGGTTTCCAATGGCTCCCAGAATATTCTCCACAACTTTACCAGGCACTGCAGTGAGACTGACAGGTCTGTTTTTTACAGGGTCCTCCAACTTGCCCTCCAAAATCAGGACAACATTCACCAGATTCCAGTCAGCTGGGACCTCTGCAGATTCCCAAGGCTGCTCAAAAATCATTGAGAGAGGTTATGTGATGACATCAGCCAGCTCTTTGAGGGTTCTCAGGTGAATCCCATCAGGCCCCATAGATTTGTAGGGATCCAGTCAGAGCAGCAGATCCCACACAATTTCAGGGTTGACTGGGAGGTGATCATTCTCACAGCCATGGTTCCTCAGCTCAGGACATTGAGATCCCCTTAGTCTGTCATCTGTTTTGAAGACAGAGGCAAAGAATGCATTAAACACCTCTGCTGTGTCCACGTCCCTGTTTGTGAGGTGCTCATCCTCATCCTGGAACAGGCTGATGTTATTTCTACACTGCCTTTTGCCATTAACATATTTGGAAAAACTCTTTTTATTGCTCCCCACAGTTCTGGCTTCAACTCCAGCTGAGCTTTGTCTGCATGAATTTTTTCCCTACAGTGACAAGCAATATCTCTGTATCCTTCCCATGTCACCTGACCTTGTTTCCACTGGTGCTTGCATGCACCTTCCTTTTTTACCTTATTTTCAAGGGAAGATTCCTGTTCAGCCAAGCTGGATTTCTGCCTTACCTCCTTAACTTCTGACATTGCCCGCTTCTGTGCCTTTAGGAGGTGATGTTTTAAAAGTGACCAGCGCTTATGGACCCTGGCATCTGCAAAAACATTTTCCCAGGGGACTTGACTTGCTAATTCCCTGAGCAGCCTGAAGTCTGCCCTGTTCATATTGAGGTTTTGCTGGCACTTGTCCTCCTGTCAAATGTTCTGCTCTGCTTTGTTTCAGTTAGAAACAATGAATTTAAAAAAAACACAAGACTAAAACCATATTGAGAACTTCTCAAGTGAAACAGATTACTTTACTCAGAAAACAAGAATTTATTTCACTTTTTTTTCTTACTCATTGGAAACTTCAGATGTTTGTTTTCTCACTCACCTGAAAAATGTTTTCTCCCAAGCTTTTGTGATTGTGACATGGTAGAATTTCCTTCCTCTCCCACTCTTTTCCTGAGTCATGTGAACTAGGCATACTTCCATCCTGGGGCTTAACATGCCATCTCTGAAAAGGCAGCCCTCAAATTTTCATCCAATTATCCTCCATAGAATAGCTGTTAAACTCCTCATGCTTGCACAGGGGCAGGTCTTCATTTAGCCTGAGAGCTAGCCGCCTTCCATCAGGTCTGCTTGGCTCTGCTCTCTCTCACCCTCACAGCACCTGGCCCCCTTCACACACACACATCCTATTCCCTATAACCATTGACTCCATCTCTTGGCTGCTCTAAATGCATCAGGAAGAAAACCCAGCTCATTGGAGGTGATATTTTCAAAATTGATCCTGAGGACACTTTCATGCTGAAGGTTTTGGGGCTGCAATCTGTGTCAAGTGTACAGCTTTTGGGTGGTAAACTGATGCTGATTCTGACGCCAACCAGTGTCCTGCCACTGGATATTTTGCCCATGACTTAGACCATATCTGGGGACTGATTCAGCCCGCGGTGTGATGCCAAGGTACATCACCCAGGGAGTGTTAGGTATTTCCCATGCAGATGCTTTCATTCAGCAGCAAAGCAAACACAGATCAGTGTGTCCTCTTCCTGGAGGCAAGTAAGTCCCTGGTGCTGTGAGCACATTCATCATGAAACACCATCACAAGTGGTTTCTCAACATGGCTGTATGAAAAATGTTCTCTCTGTAGCTATTCTGTTTCACTGAATCCACAGCTGGGCCCTTGAACGCTGTCAGGAGAAATTGCATGTTCCTTGTTGGCACAGGATAAAAGCATGTCTGTGTAGACTGATTAAGAATTTTGCTAAATGGCACATGAAATATCATCTTCATCTCCAATCGCAGAGGTTCTGAGTCCTGTCCCTGAGGACACCAAGAGAACAACTTGGGAGCAGCTTGAGAACAGCTTTAGGCTGTGGCTGATCTTCCACCTGAGCTGAGGCGTGCAGGTGAGTCAGTGAGGATGCTGCTGCTGCTGCTGCTGGCAGGGTGCTGGCAGCGGCAAAGGAGGTCCTGCCTCTCAGTGTCCCCTCCTTCCCCCATGCCTGCCCACTGGGAGATGGAGAGCCTTTAACCCAGGCTGGGTCTGACCCTGTGCCAGCCTGGAGATGGAGGCGTGCTGCTGTGTGCCATCACAAAGGGGCCTCTTCAGAGTGAACTGAGAAGCAAGTATGCCCTAGTGACAGGGCACATTTCAGTCACTGCTTAGCCCAAAGAGCAGTGCTGTGACACATGCTTCACTGAACTTACAGCTGGGCCCAGCTGCTCTTTGCTCCTGGTGGCAGCTGAGTCTCTATACAGGACCAGGCATTGGATACAAACGCTCCTGACATCAAAGCCTGTGGTCAGGGCAGGGTATGTCCCCTCCAGTGCCTGGCATTCCAAGCCCTATTCCATTAGCTGTTGAGTAGCAGCCTCAGTAAACCACAGTAGGAAATCAAAGACAAGATGTGTGAGATCAGTGAAATGTGCAGGGTATGGTCCCACTTAGCCTCATCAGTCTGCCACTGGAATGTGGAAATCCAGAGTTCAGGGCACGATGCACCTGCAGTGGGTGTAAACAGTCATGACATTCAGAAGCAAGTAAGCTACAACATGAGAGCAAGGTCTGCAAAACATCCCTCTTTAAAGGGTTAAAGCAGAGAGGCTCCTTGTGCTTTGAACCTCCAGTGAACAGAGTAGCTCACCTCCCCTGAACTGAGCCTCCAAGAGCTCTTCAGACAGGAAAGTGCAAGCTGGTGCAGTGATGGAGCTGCTTTGCATGGAATTTCATTTTAACTCTTCTTTTTTTTTTTTTTTTTTAATGAAGTAGAGGTTAGAAAAAGAAGCAGTGGTGATACATGCAAATATCTGCAAGGCATCAAAGCTTCAGTGGGGAACATGCTTAGCCCTGTGGTCCCTGAAACGTATGGCTGTGACTTGTGATTGACATAAATTTTGCTGCAATGACTGACTGCTCTCCTGGATGCCAAATTAAGTGCCTTTATCCCATCAACACCAGTTGGTTTTTTTTGACTCCTGCTCAGACAGGATTGAAATATGTACTGAAGATCTGTCCTTGAAAGCGAGAGCTCGACACGCCTGGCTGCCTTACAAGAAGTGTAGAAGCAAGAGGAAATTGAGCTCTGTGTGTGGCATGAGCTGCATCAAGCTGCACATAGGATGATTCTTTTCATATGTGGTGCAGCAGCTTCATCAGTGTCTCTCTCCCTCTTACAGCTGACAGCTAAATCATTTCTTGCAGAGCTGTAATCATGTACCTAGCGAACTAGCTCTGCATAAACCCAGAGCATCTCCCTTTTGCTAACTAACAACCTGCTGTGCCCTGTGTCCGTGCACAGCACCTCACAGAACTCATGCAGAATGCCAGACACGCTGCTGGCACAGTTTTGAGAGTCCCCAGAAGGGGCCTCTGTGAGAGCTGCATGCCTCCAGCATCTGCCAACTGGGGCTGCAGAAGTCTCCAGAGAAAACCTCTCTTTGAGAAGCCAGGACAGAACAGGCTGATCAATACCAAAGGAATGAGGGAGAGGGAAAGAAATGTTTTAGCTAGCAAACAGCCAGTAATTTAAACTAGGAATTGCAATAAGAGCAGTGGGTCTTACTGAATGTGGTATTAGCCACTTGAAATACTCACATATGAATGTTCTAAGTCCCCAGTGGGAAAAATGAGGTACAGATAGTGATTTATGCTACAGCATAGGAGGATTCAGTCTGCTCCTTAACACCACTGAGGACAAAGAGAAAGTAAAACATAACCTGTCCTCTGAAGCACCTTCTAGTAACAAGTGGCACAAACAGGCAGAGAGCAGCTCTGGCTCCATCTCTGCCGCTCATCACGGGTGGGACTGGGGCAAAGCCACTGAGCCCCATGCAGCTCTGCTGCTCCTCACCCAGGCAGGCTGCCTCTGCGTCTTAGGACACCACAAACCAGCAGACACAAAATGTTGCTGTGGGACATGGAGTCACAGCCCACACCGGCTTCTGCCTGCAGCTTCTCTGCCCCAGCTCTGGGCTGCAAACTCCCCAGGGCAGGGGCTGCCTGTAAATGGGTGTTTGCAGAGGAGCTTTCCCCAGGCAGGCTGCCTGAAGTCTATGTGCTACCTGTCCTCCCCTCTGCAGAGCCATGAGGAGCATGAACTGGAACATGAACATCAGCTACAGTGGCAAAGCAGCTGCAAACACACCTGCTTTGATTTCTGCTGGGACTGGCAAGATTCGGGCTGCTGTCTGTGCCCTGGGCCTCCCTCGTGTGCTCCAGGCTCTATTAAACTTGCAGACTTCCTCCAGCAGTGTGCAATAAGGCAAGGGGAAAGGCTGTGAACCAGAGCTATGTGGAAATTCAGGAGGATTTCGTGCTGGCAGGGGCCCTGTGGTATGATGGGTTTCACCTTTGCTCATCTTTGTTGGCAGGGGCACCCCATGCAAATGCTGTTCTCTAAGCTTTCGCACACGGGACTTTCAAAGGGTTCATGCTCTTCAGAAAAAAATGTATGGGATCAGATTTTCCTATGCCCCCCCAAGTAATTTTATTAATCACTGGGATGAATCTCAAATGTCTTTCAACATTGAGAAATTCCACTTAATCACAATCTGCCGTACTCTGACCTTCTCGGCATCAGATGGAGAAAGAAATGATGCAGCAAGGGCCTTAGTCACACAATGCTGCTTCAAGGCTGAGCTGGGGAATGGGACGTGAATCATCTTTGCCTTTCTTTCTTTTAAGGGAAGTACAGAAGTCGGCTGCTGCTCTGAGGGTAAAACACATAAAGAGGTGACAGCTCTTCCTGTTTCCTTTCCATCTCAGGTCCCTGCTGTGCTCTCCTTCCCTGCACTTAGCTGTATCTACTGAAAAAGCCCGTCTCTCTTTCAAGCTACTCCTTGGAGATTTGTTTACTACATCCACATCTGAGCAAGTGCAGAGCCACACAGAGCAGCTGCTCAGAACCAGCTGGCAGAGTGACCTGCAGGATATTTTCCAGACAATCCAGTTCCTCCTTACAGAGAACTTTTCTGTGTGCAAGAGGCAAAAGGGCAGTGGGATGTGGACCTGGGAGATAAAAGACCAGTTCCTTGGACAGGTGTAAGCATGGCAATGATAAGCATTGCATCACCTCACTTCTGCGTGCCTGCCAGCTTGCAGGAGTCCACTGGGCACATCTGCTGCCCAGAAAATGGAGCAAGGGGCTGCCTACACAAGCAGAGGGGGATGTCAAGGCCAGAACTGCATACTCAAGCCTCAGGCTGATCAGCACAGTGAAAGAGGTGACTCAGGATCAGAGGTCATGACAGATCTGTTCTGTGAAAAATGTTCTCTGGCCTCTGCTTTTGTCCCCCTGATCTGAGGCACGCAGAAGGAAGCACACTCTAGGACAGCAGACTGTCCCAGACTCTCCCTTTCCCAGTCATAACAGAATAAGTGAGCAAGGCTTGCTCCAAGGTGCTGTAATACAGGGAGCAGAAACCCACACTGCAGAGAGGGACAGAGAGCAGGGGAAGCAGGTGAAATACTTTGCCCCTCTCTTATCTACTGGGAAATGCATAACCACAATTTCCCGTGTGTGCAGCCCCTTAGGAGAGGAATATACATCTTGCTAGAAGAATCCAGCATTTTTAATCTAGATAAGCTTTGAGCAAGACTTAGGTGACACTCAGATGAAGAGCTGGAGCTGAACTCTGCCCTAACACTGCCCCCAGCACTTCAGCCTGCTCCTGCCTGAGGAAACACGCAGCTCTGGCAGGGCAGGCTGCCCAGCATGCCAGCCATGGCTCTGTGCCGAGGCATCCGGGATCTGCAGCCCCTGCCCCGCAGCTGGCACCAGGCTGGGCCTGCCTCTGCAGGTTGCTGGAGGCTGGATCCCACCCAGGGCTCAGCCTCTGGGGCCAAGCACAGCTCCCGACTTGCTGCAAGCAAGCTGGGTCATGGCTTGCTGCAAAAAGCCCACAGTGCATTGCTATGGAGAAATCCCAGCACGCTGCTTGGGCAGGCAGGGGTTGCCCTATTTCTGTTTGGGGTTTCCTGGCCTGACATGAAGGTTCCTGTGCTGAGAGAAGCTGCATGCTTGTGGTAAGTCTGGCAGGTTGTACTCTTGGCATCCTGGCACACGAGGGGACAGTCTGCCCAGTACAGCCAGGGCACATCAGCTGTACTTTGTGCAATCCAGAGTCCAGGATTTCCAAACACACAGGGGACTGGACACAGCTGCTCTCTTGCTGGGGTTGCTCAATGTCAGCTCAGGGTTACTGGACTGTGCTCAGTGGATCTCATGCAGGGAAAAGGTCAGAGGAATCCTTCCCTGCAGATTGCCTGCCAAGGACAGACTGAGCCCTGGTTTGGACAGAAACTTGCAACTAATTCAGCAGCATGTTGGAATAGCTGGTCACTAATTTTGGCTCAACTTTTCTTGTTGTCAAAAGTTTGCAGCCCTCCAAACTCAGATGACATGAAAAGCTGGGAATTCCCCTGCCCCAAAACCTTTCTATCACCAGAATAAAGCCACCTCCCTACTCCACAGGCCACCAGGCTGGTTACAGCTCTTGGAAGGACACCTGCAGGGACACACTCCAGCCACAGAGTAATGCCAGTGCTTGGAGACAGGCATCCCTCCACCCTGCAGAGTTACCTACAAGGAGACACAGCTTCCAGGGTGCGCTTTTGCTCCTTCAGTCCCAGTGATCTCCCTCTTTCTCCCAGCCCAGTGCCATCCTGGAGCAGCCAGTCACGTCCAGTCCTGGCTTCTGACAGCTGGCAGTCTGATCACACAAGCTCCTGTGCAGAGCAAGTTTCCCAGCTCACTGAACTCTTGTGTGTTGTTTGATTAGATTTAACAACTTGGAGGTGACAAACCACTCTGTTTCCTGAAGCCTTGCCACAGGAGCTGGCAGCCTGCACTGCCACCAGAGACGGCTCTGCAGGAAGGGGCTGCCAGAAGTTCCTGAGCAGGGCAGCCCCTGGCAGGAGGCACAGCAACACCATCCTCAGCACCCAGGATGTGGTGACAGGTTCCAAGGTGGCTCAGCCCCAGCACGTTTCCCTGTCAGGCACTGCAGCAGCCACACGTGCACTCAGAGCCCTTGCTCAATGCAAGAATCAAAGCTGTGCTTGGGGCCATCTGAGCTCATGTGATTATACTGAAAAACAGAGGCCTCATCCTCGGGCTTGAGCAACCCATAATTAATGTCAGGGATGATCAACCTTGGGCACACTTGGAGCCACTGAAGGTGGTGCTCACATTGCTCTCCGTGCTGCAATTGATTTTCCAGCCAGGCTGTTGCAAGGTGTGTCAGGGTTACATGAAGAAAACGCTGGGTTACATAAAGAAAACAGCTCCTTGAGGAACAGGCTGAGTTTGACACTTAATAAGGCCACCCCAATCACCAGCCCAGAGGTCTTTCCAGTCTGGTGTGTTGTCTTCAGCCATGGCCAGTGCTGGAAAGGCTGGGATATAAATAACCTGACCATCACTTGGGCTCTTAGCAATTAGTAGTTCAGGCCTGTGCAGGGTGATGCTTCTGCCCATGTTGGTGTCTATATTAACCACCCAACAGCAGGACAACTAGGAGCAATATAATCCAGTCCCAGCTGGGGCTCATGCTGCAGGGCCTACAAAAGGGCGTTCTAAAGTGCCACAGGAATACAGCAACTGTTTCATCCCTGCTTCAGGAGAAAATACTTTCTGTCCAATAGTGGAAATTGGCACTTGGGCATGGATCCCAAAAGAGATTTCAAACCCTAAAACAGGATACTGATAGGTCTGTATTCAAAGCCAACACCTGGAAAGCCTGTGCTCAGCAGCTCCATACTCGTGCAGAATGTACAACGCACTAGAGGCTTCTCTCTTGGCTTGGAAGCACCTGAACAGCCAGGGCTCTGCATGGGTGGATCAATGCAGGATGACCCCCCAGCCAGGGAATAACGTGCAATGACTCCAGTGATTTCAGAAGGCTGAAGAAATGCTTTATTAAGCTATAATATATTATAATATATTACTACTGTACTACTACTATACTAAACAAAAGAAAAACCTGTGACCCTTTCAGACAGTGATGACACAGCTTTGACCTAATTGGTCAATCAATCAAAACAATTATCATCAGAGTCCAATTAACAAATCACTTTTGGTAAACAACATCCATAACACATTCCACATGTGCCTAACAACAGGAGCAGCGAATAGAGATAAGAATTGTTTTCTTTCTCTGAGCTTTCTCACTGCCTTCCCCAGGAGAAATCCTGGGAAGGTTGTGCCTGCTGCTCTCTGTGAAGAGAGCTGTGGCCACATGGGTGCATGCCTCCCCCAGGTGGGACCCTTCAGTGGGCCCACTCAAGGGCTGCTAGGTCTTTATTCCCTCCTGGCCAAGCAACCTCATCCCAAACTCTTGCACTCTGTTCCTGACCCTGTGCCACTGTCCTGAACCCCTGGCATTAGGGCAGAAAAGGAGACAGCATGGCCCCTCTTTCACTCTCTCTCCTACATGGAGGTCAGGCCTCATGTCCATGGAAATGTTGCCTTTGCACTGCAGGACAAGACAGCCCTTTCCCATGTGGATTCCCTAGCTGGAAGTTTATGATGTTCACCTGGAAGTGTGTTACCTTTGGCACATTTCAGGAGGAAAAAAGGAAAGCTTTGAGAGCCAGTGCTGTTCACACAGAGCTGAGGAAAGAGGCAGCACCAGCCTCTCAGGAGTCTGGATGTTAGGATGGGCAGATCTTCCAGCAGCACCTGTGACCAGTGCTGCCAGCTGACCTCCTTGGCTAACCCAGCCCTCTGCTTAGCACAGCTGGGCTGGGTTTGGCCCCTCGTGGAGAAGTGCAACACAGGACATGGCTTGCTGAGCCCCAGCTTTGCAGGTGGCAGAGCTTATGCCCCTGGTCTGCCTGGCTGCCACAGCACTCCCATCACAGCTGGCAGAGAGGATTGCATGAGGTTTCCCCTGGTTCACTTCAGGCAGAACCAGCCAGGGCGCATTAATTTAAATTATCCTGTGTAACTTTGCCCAGAGCAAGCAGAAGGAACTGCACTCTAATTACTCCACCAGCCATCCAAGGGGAATCAACCTCCAGTGGGAGGGGTAAGGGAGAGCAGGGAGACTGAAAACCTCTTCCACAGCTGGGTCTAGAAGAATGGAAGTCCTTGTGCCCAAACCCTGCAGGAAAACCCTCCTAGAAATCCACCAAATTGCCAGGACAGGAAGGAGCAGCAAGTCTTCCTCGCAGCAGGCAGAGGCTTTTGCTGAGCCTAGAAGAAAGGAGAGGTGGAGTTTGTGCACTTTCCATATAAAAAGTTACAGAGGGCCTTGAAGGCTTATAATGGGAATGAGCAAGAGAAGCCAGCTGGGAGCACAGAGCAGGTTGGAGGTAGGAGAGGGGCCCCCTCAGATGAGCAATCAAGGTCAGGAGGACACCAGGGAAATAGATGTGAGCCATGCTGTGAGATGGGGCTGCCACGAGAAACTGTCAGGGAAAATGGCAACTTGCACAACCAAGCGTATGCCCCATTAAAATAGAAAAAATGGGAAGAAAAAATGAGAAGAGTCTTCTGGCTCCCAGTGCTTTACCATGGCAAACAGAAGTATCAATTTTCAGTCCCCTGCAGGCTCTGAGGCCACCCAGCATCAGGGAGGAGGGGAACAGAGCAGCAAAGCTGTCCCAGTGCACGGGTGCTGCTTCTGCTCACGTACAAAGGCTCACCCTGCAAACAGGCACGGCTCCAGGGAGGCAGGCACTGAGCTCCAGGGCTGGCCCTGAGCCACAGGAGCCACAGCTGCCCTCAGCCTGCAAGCAGGCAAGGCTGCAGAGGAGGAGGTGGGGCACTGGAAACAATGCCAGCTGCTTGATGGAAATGCAATCACTTGAACCTGCTGTTCTTACCTTGGGAAATTCCATGTTCCTTCCACAAATGAAATGTTCCTTTGGCGAGCTTGTTTTGGTGGGGTTCCTGCCTCCACCCAGGCTGTATAAACAAAACCAGCACTGAAAGTAAAAGCACCTGTCCTGCACTGTGTGCAGGGCTCCCTTCACTGATGTTGACTGTGGTGTGACAGCCACCTTCCATGTCCTCAGTGACATGCACAGCTGAACTCTGCAACGTGAGCAGCACGTGCCACCCCACGTGGGTCCTCTGGGAGATGGCAGGCATGTCCCACATCACCTGCTGACAGGTAGGTGTCTGGGTGACTCAGCTCCCAGGACTTGTTGCTGCTCATCAAGGAGAGCGTCCCCACTCCCACTCTACCTAGGCCAGCAAGGCAGGTGCTCAAGCTGATCTTTCTGCCTCATGGACACTTTGTGCCATAGCTGAGCTGCCAGTGCCCTTCTTTATTCCATTTCCTTTGGATGCACAGAGCTACAGGGTGGATGTGCCATGAAGTCACTGTAAATGTTAACGTGCTGAACTGAACACAGGCACGGCAGACGAGCAGTGAGGAGGAAAATTCAAATACTGAAATAGGAGAGGATCCCACTTTGAAGGACCAAAATCAGGTGCCAGTGTGGAATTGCCCACAACAGCTATGAGAACCTGGGAAAGCTTCCCAGCGAGGGTCAGGGCTGGGGGCAGAAACGGAGCAGGGGGAAAGGCAATTGTCAGGCAGCCAAGCAGAGCAGGGCAGAGAGGTACAGCTGAAGACTTTGCCTGAAATGGCTATCATCACAGCAAAATTACACCTGGATCAAGCTGATGCAATTTCCAGCTGGATGTACAGCATTTCAGTGTAAATGTGTGTGCCACACAGAATTTTTTTTTGTTTGGGTTTTTTTGTTGTTTGGGTGTTTGTTTGTTTGTTTGCTTTTGGTGGGATTTTTGTTTTGGGGTTTTCCTTGGTTTTTGTTTGTTTGTTTGCTTTTAGGTGTTTGGGGTTTTTTTCTCAGGAAGTGGAGTATTTCCTATGGTCACTTGCAACTCCTGCTCTTGGGTTTGGAAGGAAGAGAGTAGGGATAAGGCAGGACTTTCTCTCATCTTGGGCTTGGGAACAGCCAGAGGGATCATCTTTCTGTCTTCACTCTCTTTTTTTTTTTTTTTTTTCTTTTTTTTTTTTTTGCTGCTTTATGTGTGCCTGGCTGCTGCAGGAGCCGCTGTTGCAGCTCCCATGGAGGAATACAGCAGGGGTGGTTGTCCAGAGCCGGCGCCAGGCCACTCCTTTGGCCTGGACTGTGGTTTTCTGGGGAATCACCCAGACCAAAGAAAACACAGTGCACCTGATAGCTCTTATTAAAGAGTTTCTCACTTCCCTAGTGCAGGCAGGCAGTGTCCTCCACTGCTCTCAGTCCAGGCTGGCCCAAGCTGCCTGGCCAGGAGCAGGATGCTCCCGTGCCCACCGCACTGAGGTGGGGAGAGGAAAATCACTCACTGCTTAATAGGGCACATAAGGTGCTTTATGCCATTTTCTGCCTCATATGAACTCTCCTAATGCTGCTCTCATCCACTTTCATAGCGAATCAAGTGGGAAACGCTGTTGGGACCCGAGTCCCACTGAGTGTGCAGCCTCAGAGGGCCAGATGCTGTTTGGAGTCAGTGACAATCAGCTGTACTCCTCATCCTGGTCCCATTTAACCCCCTGCAGCACTGTCCTGCTCTGAAATACTGCAGAAACAGAAGGTTTGGTCCATGAGCTGAGCTGAGACATCTTCCCCTAGTCCAAGTATCAGCTGGGATCTCTCCCACTCATTTCCCTGGAGAAGGAAACACTTGAGGATGTTTCCAACAAGCCTGCAGGACCTGGGCAGAAAACACACACATCTGTAAGTCAGATTGGTTATTTAGGAAAAAAGGATTAAAACCAATCCTATGGGAACTGCAGGACAGATGCTTTGCAGTCCTTATGCGAAAACAAGATACATTCCTCCCATTTTTTCAGCCAGCTTTGCCTTGCAGCTGAACACAGCATAACATTTCCCTAGGCACATTTCCCTTCACTTCCTTTTTTTTTGTTTGTTTGTTTTGGTTGGTTGTTTTCCTTTTTTGTCCTTTTTTTCCTCTGATTGGTTTTATGTGGCAACAGCTGCTTACGGAGGAAAATATTGCCATGGCCTCAGCATCCCCTGGTTCAGCTTAGTCAGCTTCTCCTCAGGGGGATTTCTAGAGGAAGGCAATCGGCTTTGTGGTTAAAGCAGCTTCCCTTCAGCAGTGAACAAACAATCCCTGACCTCCAGAAGAGGGGCAAATGCACTTTGCTAGAATGAGCCATTTCTCAGGTCCTTGGTAATGCCTGGTCCCTGTCCTGCTGATAGCAGGGGGAGGAGAACCGAGGCTTCCAGTCCAATGCGTTCATAGCCCCTAATTCTCCAGATCCCATCAGGCTGGGGGAGTTTTGTGGGATTTAAAGGGATTTTCCTCTTTGTGAAAATTATATTTCTACTAAAGTTAAAAACGCTGTTAAGTGCTGGTTGCACAGCATCTCTTCTCCATTTACATGCCGAGTTTGTTTTCCCTTGCTCCTTATCTGCTTAAAATCAAGAATGGTTTGGCCAAAAAATTTGCAATTTTGTGGGTTTTACGAGCTGCCTGTGCCCAGAGGCACTGTCTGTTGTCCTGACGGAATGGTGGAGGATAAAAGGAGAATTCCTCTCTCCTCCTCCTCCCACCAGAAGGAGAGTGTGCAGAGACGATCATGAATGGCGCTCACAGCGAGTGCTCTCCCTGTGCTGCTCAGAGGGCGCCGTGGTTGCGGGATGACAAAGGCACCGCGTTTCAGGAAGAAGAAAAGCGGAAGGAAACTGTGCAAGACAGGGGGTTCCCAGCCTGTGACACTGCCTTTAAACACGGTGCTTTTGAATGGAGGCGAAGTTTGGGAACAGGGAAGCCAGGAGGGGGTTTTGGTACCTTTCCCTCTTGCTGAGGCAGTAGCTGAGATCCCCGCTGAGGCTGTGGCCATTTCCCCACCGCAGGCAGCCACGGCAATCCCTCACAAGCCGGGCGGGATGCTGTGAGCTGCGGGAGGCACACAAGGCACACAAACCCATCCCCTGGCCCCTGTGCTTCTGCGCCTCTCAGCTCGCACCATCCGCGGGGGGCTTTGCCATTGTCTGCCCTGCAGTGTGAGAAACGCAATCGGGTCTGAGCCGCGGGTGGAGGGATGGCACTGCCCGTCTGACCACGAGAGGTAAAGGCATGGGCCAGACCGCTTTAGTCTTATCTGAGGAAACTCCATTATTCACTGCTAGGCAGGGGAAAAAAGAAAGAAAGAAAGAAAAAAAAAAAAAAAGGAAAGGGGGAAAAAAAAGGAAACCACGCTATTCCAGGCAGCTGCAAAGGCCTCGATAGTTCTCTGCGCTGAGCGGACACAGCTTGGCTGGGCTGCAGGAGAAAAGCACCAGCACAGAAAATCCTCGGACGGGGAAGGACTGAGAAAAGGCCGTGAAGATTTTTACTGTATTTACAGGATCTGGAAGCAAGGAGGTTGCGGAATGTTTGGCGGCATTCCGCTGCCTGCAATTCCCGGGCGTGGGAATTCCCTCCGGGGTGGAGCCGCTGCCCGGGTGCGGCGCCCATAAACACAAACCCAGCTTCTCCCTGCCTCTGTCAGGGTGGGCCTCCCAGCAGCTGCGGGGGGGGAAATTACCTGAAAATGTTTCTCCCCGGGTCCGTAGAGGATTAATTAACTGGTAAATAGATGGAAATTGAAGGGGACGGGATTAGGACTAGCAGTGATTTAACAAATTTAAAATTATCCTTATTCCGATATTTTGTAATTTACTTGCAGCAGAACTTCTTATAATTTTTGTCTCCAAAAAAGAGAACTGATCCATTCTCTCAGATCCAAAAATATGGGCATGAAAGGTTTTTAATGACAACTGAAAATTGTTTATAGAAGTTGCTCAGTCTGCAGAGTCCGCTCCATAATCATGTTAAAAATTGTTGGAATAATCATAATTTATAATTAAGAAGAGGAAAGAAGGAAAGGTGGCAATATTTCTCATTGTTAACAGTGGCAGAGGGTCTCCAGAGACCCCCTGAGATGAGAGGATGTAGCTGTAGGGGGGTTACCAAAGCACCAAGGCCTGTGGCCCCTCCTGCTGCAGGGTGAGCAGCCGGGACACACCATTGCTATCGTTAGTGAGACTGCACCATGCAAGGGCATCCACAATGAAAATTTCGCAGCACAGATCCAGGAGGAACTAGCCAGGCAGGTTCTGCTGCAACTATATTTAATGCTGTTCTGAGTCTTCTCCCACAGCCTGTGGCAGAAAGCTCGTGAGAGCACAGCAGTGCTTGGGTTGGCTTCCTTTCTGTGAGCTATCCTCACATGACCCCGCTTGCTGAGGACAAAGCTGTTTTCTTTCCCAGCTCTAAAAATCAAAAGATGTGCAAAACTGAGTGCCCAGGTTTTGATCACGGTTTCTGTAAATATTAGTTGTGTTAAATGCCTATATTTTGGCGTTGATGTACTTTAAGAGTTTTGCTGTATTTTATTTATTTATTTTCAACAGACCTGAAGGTAAATCCGAGTCAGAACTTTATGGAAGAGCAGAAAACAACACACTAGCCAGCACAACTAACCTGTCTCAGCAGCTCCACTATATTTGTCAAGACCAGAGGGAGGGAGCTGAAGCCTTTCACCAGCTGGAACAATTCCAGGCAGCAGCCACAGCTGTTGAATGCAGCCCTTTCAAACGCCCATTTTGTGCAAACTGAGCGAAGCACACACGCATAAGGAGTTTCAGGCTCTTTATGCGGCTATGAATGGGGCGGCACCTACAGAGCCTGCTAAAGGACCATCTGGAGGATTGCACTTCAGTGCTGGAGAGTGCCCTGAGCCTGCCGTGTGCGTGATGCTGACAAAAAGCAGTTGTTTGTTCTCCTAGGAAACGATCCATCTGAAAATGTTTCAAATACCAGCACAATATAACCGTAGCAACCCACAGTGTGTGGCACAACCAAAGGCAGGGGTGTGCTCCTTGCACTCTGACAGGATGGTGAAACAGCAGCCTGTGCTCGCTGGGTCCCACCCCTCCCTGCTTCCTCAAGATCTTATCCCTCTCCACAAGCGCTGCAGCCCATGCAACTGTGTGATGAGCCAGCGAGCTGGGCCAGACAAAAGTCAATCCTTTTGCGGGATCCCTTTGCAGCAAAGGGATGAGCCTTTGAGCCCAGATGGGCTCCCTGCACAGAGTCAGCTTGCAGTCACAGGGCTGCCAGTGCCAGCCCGTGTGGCACCCAGCAGTGACTGAAGGCAGCTGTTTCTGACTCCGGGGCTGTGCCCTCACCTGTTCACGCTGAGAGGAATAACGGGTTTGTCTTTACAAACAAGCTGTGGGTCTGCCGGTAGATAAAACTAGCACTGAGAGATAAAAGAAACAATGGGAAGGATTCCACTGATTGATGAATGGAAAAAGATATTTGCATTCACAAACAAACTATAGGTTTGCTGACAAATGAAATTGGATATTGGAAGATGAAAGAAACAATGGGGAAAACGCCTAAATTCCATAAGAATTAAAAATTAAAAAGGAGGGTTATAGATTAGAGGGAAATCTTCGGTACCGGGGAAGTCTGTACCTCTCAAGTAGCTCAGCCAACAGGTAAAGAGAGAAGGGAAATGTGGCTGGGAAATTAGGATAAAAAGGAGGCAGCGTCCTCCAAAACTTTGAGAGACCCCAGGGGAATGCCCCATGGCCTCTCCTTTTACTCGAATAGAGTAAAAGAACTCCTCTGTCTCCTTTTTGTACATAAACCTCTGATGTTTGTGCATTAATTTTCCTGGCAACACCAAGAGCCTAATGTCATGCACCTGAGCCTAGAAGCTCCAACAGAGCAGTCCTTTGCCCACTCTGCCCTCGCAGCACATCTCGGTCTTTCAGTGCTTGTGAAAGCTCCACGCTCCAGCAGAGCAGGATTACAGTATGGATCTAGCCACACAAGTCAATTCTTGTTACAAAGCACAAGTGCTCAGGTACTGTTTGGTGTGTTTTGATTTTCCACCAAAGTGGGAAAGCATCACACACTTGTTATTATCTGTATTTGAAATAAAGATTGTAACATCATTTTGCAAATACACACTTCATCAAC
>NW_005054301.1:8250586-8267800 GCF_000277835.1 Geospiza fortis
CCAGCATCAGTGAGCAGGAAAATCCAATCTATTATCTTTTTCTCTATTAGTAACTAAATTCCCCTCTTGAGACTGACCTTTGCTACTTCTTTCCTGTAATACAGACCACTTGTACTGTTACTTATCACTAATTTGTTTTGTTATCTTCCTTTTTTTGACAACCCTGTTCTGTTTTCCTCACCTGCATACCAGGACATTCACACCATCTGGGTCTGTTTTTTTTCTTCTCCCTCCAGACTTATTTTGCAGCCCATCTCTGTACTGTAACCTCTGACTTTGAACCTATGGACTATTAATGCACTTTATACAGATGTCCCCTGATGAGCTACCTACACAAGAGCCCATGTCTGTTTCCTGCGTTGGAGTGAGAAAGATGTAGGTGTCAGTGCAAAGTACTCAAAGTAGGAAAAAAAATTTACAAAATTACTTCCTTGTAAGTACTCTTGTCACACATAGGATATAACTATTTTTGCACTTCCAAAGCCAATTCTACACTATTTAGTACTTTATTTACTTGCTTTGTTACTAGGTAAGAGAGGTTAGTAATGGAAACTTCTCATGGAGATAGGAATGAGGAACATCATCACCTAATCTCCTAACAAGTATTCAACAAACATTTCATGTGTGCAGACACCCACCAGGTGAAGAAACCAGGAGCTACAAGCTGAAAAAATCCACTGGAGACTGAGGTTTTGGGCAACTTGCCACGACCTTGTGGCAAGTCAGGCAGCCTTCCTGGTCACCACTAAAAATCCTCCTTTCTCTCCTATCCTTTCTGCTAATAGCTCTGACTCCAGCAATCCTCAGCCTCCTTCCTGCTACCTTCAGGGGCTGTGAGTAACTAAGCTAACCTGGTAGCCGATTTTCAAGGTTCACCACATCCTTAGATGAGAAAGGGTTTTTGTATTTTTTTTTCTGTCAGCATTTCCAAATACTGTTAACTGAAACTAGGCTAACATTCAATGCAAATAAATTTCTTCACAGCACCCTAAAGGTATGCAAGGCTACAAGTGGTTTAAGAGACAGAACAAGAAAAGAAAGAAAGGCTGCCCATCCCACTTGTGCTAAAACCCAATGCAAGGCACCTGCTGTCCCCTCTGGCAGCCAACTTGCTGCAGGTTTTCTTGATACCTTGTTGAAAGTTCTGGGTTCCTAAAAGACCTCACGGTGCACTGCCCAGAGAGACTCCCTGCCTAGCCCAGCACACCAGCCTGCAGTTAGATCCCGTGAAGCAGGTTTCCATGGATTATGACAACTAATTATCCCGTCTTTCCCTGTGGAAAATATTTACTTACAAGGGAGGATTTTGACTGTCACTCCTGTCAGGTGTGCCACCAGTTTAACCCGCCCCTCCTTCTGGATCCTGTGCTGCACTGCCCCCTGTGCTAGCACTACTATTGCAGCACCAGCACCAAGGTTAAACCAGTGTCCACACTGAGCTGCTGTTCTGGCTGGGTTTTGTTAGTTTGGCTTTTTTTTTTAACATAAGCTTGTTTGCATATCAGATTCCCTAGGTAGCCCTGGAAATTGCTGGGCTATGCAGTAGTGACAAGGACAGAAGAACTGAGAAGGGGCTGCTATAAGAGCACTGTCCCCAAAGAAACCTTCCTCAGAGGAGATGGGACTAGTCTTGGTGCTGCCCAAGCAAAGGCTCGAGTCAGCTGCCGACAAAGGTAAACACAACTCTGGTGAGCCAGGTGTCATCATATAGGTTTAAGTCAAAGACTAGCCAAGGGGATAATGAGCTGTGGAAACTCCCGCTCTTAGGTGATGCAGGCTGTGGTTTCACAGTGGATTAAAGCAGAGGTAGTGCAATCCCATTTCCCTCTTCCCTCTTTTACACCTGCACTACAGCCAATTTGGACCCAGAGTAAGATTACTCAGGTCACTTATGCAACAGAGAACTGAACAAAAAAAGCCCAATGTTTTCCATCAATTAAGTAAAGAGAATGGCTCTTTACAAATACAAACAAGCACCACTGCTTGCTGAAGGAGGAGCCAGGAAAAAACCCAGGGAGACTGAGCACACCTGAAAACATGACAGCAACATCAGATGGCAATGAGTAGCATCCCTATTCCTGCGCATGCAATCCTGGTCCATGCACATTCATGCTATTTTTCTCCATCAGCTAGTAAATTTAACTCTCTGACTTGAGAGCGGGTTGCTTTCTAGTCTAAGGAATCTCATAAAGGATTAAATACCTTATGTTCACAACTCTTCATGCCACTGGGTATCACAAGAGTCAGTTTTCTGGAGGAGGAAACAAACACAATTTGCTGGCAAAAAATGGAAGTCTTGGCTTGGGTATGCTAATCTGCACTGCATACTATGCTGCTAGAGGTTCAGAGAGAAAACTTCATTCCAGAGGCTTGTGGTCCAATGAATGTATCAGCTAAGCCACAATGACAGGTAGGAGACAGCCATGAAGTGCATCTGCAGTGCCAGGAAGCTCAGCCATAGCTGGCAGGTTCTAAAAAGAACCAGGAGAAAAACACGATCCCCAAAAAGTGGAAGCACCCACTACTTGGGAGATGACTCAGTTCTGCCAAGAAATTAGCTGGATTTTGATTTAGTGATATGCTGGTTCTATTTATTCATCAGGTTAATAGTGAAGTACCTAAGAGTTACCATATTCAACACTGGAGCACAGAATTTTCATGGAAGATGTTGACGTGGGTAAGACCATTACTACAGAAAACATGAGAATGCTAAGAAAATCTTAGTGAAGAGGAGCAAATACTGCGAATAACTGAGAGGTTTGTCAGCCACTTAAAAATGCAAGTTTATCTGTATAGATATACTACAAAGGACTGGTTAAAATGTTTCTTAGGGTTTTCTAAAATATGAGAACCACAATAAACAAAGTCCAGACTATTTTAAACAGCTTTGCATAAGCATGTGATGATCCTTGTTTTAGTTTGGGCATGAGAGCTTTGCTGTTCCAACAGATCCTGAACTACAGGATGTCTTGCATTGTTTCCAAGTAGTTTGGGTTACAGCAAAACAACAGAACAGAACAAAGTGTTACTAGCAAGAACTGGCTGGAACAAGCTGTGACAATTTAAAAATTTCCCATCTGAAAAAGCAAAAATTCACTGATTATAAAATGAAAAGCAATGTCCCTACCATTACTACCCTAGCAGCTTTTTTTCCTAGAAGAAAACATGAATACTGCTATGGATATGCTTCATAAAACTTGATCTCATGACCCAGTAAGGCTACTGTTTTACAGAACTCAAAATAGCAGGCTTTGTTTCTGTGCCAGGGAAAAAAAAGGGGAAAGTTATGTACTTCTTTTTCTTCAGATGCTAGAAAATGACAGATATAGCTTTTTGATCTTACTTCCAACAATGTGTGCTGAACTAAAATACTTCTTATTTGGTAAACCTGGACATTGATTTAACGCAAAACAGGACAGAGAAGGTAAAAAAGAATGCTGCATATAATTCCATGCCATTAAAATTGTTGTGATCTATCTGCACGTACTGGCCCTATCTGAACTCCCCATCTACCCTTGTCCTCAGACTGTCATCAGCTTTACAGTGAAAAGGTACAGCCAAACATTGTGCATTACACAGTAGCACGTATTGCTCTTAAGATGTACCTGAAATCCTACAGAAGTTCACTACTGCCTGCCTTACCAGGATTGTTGTGTGTAAAGAGAGGGTCTCCTGAGTGGAGATTGGCCAGTGACCACGAGGCGATCAAGTCTAAAATCTGTGTTGACAGGAGGAAAAGTGCCAGGAAAACTTCAGCTCTAGGCACAAGGACAGCAGACTTCAGGCTGCTCAGGAAGCTAATTAGTAAAATGGGAAAATGCCTTTGAGAACCTAAAGAATGTGGTCATTGATCACAGCCAGCACAGCTCTGTGAAGGGAAAGTCCTGCTTATCAAACCTGATTTCCTTTTATGCCAAGCTAACCCACCCAGATGATCAGAGGAAGCCAGCTGATCTTATCCTTTTGGATTTCAGTAAAGCTTTCCATACGGTCTCTTACAGGATCCTTCTGGACAAAATGTCCAGCACACAGCTGGATAAACACATCATGGGATGGGTGAGCAACTGGCTCCCCATTGAGCTACTTCTGTTTATAACACATACCATTACTGTCTTTGGGGCTCCATTTCCATGGAGGGAGGGAGGGAGGTTACTCATCATCCAGATGATTTTCAGAGTTAATAAATACTGATTTACCTAAGCTGACTGCATGTACTTGGCATTTGCATCCTTACACTACACCAGAGATAAAGAGCACTGGTAATGTCATGTAGACAGTTACAAGGCAGTGCAGAGCCAGTACAGGCAGCACCAGTGTGGGTCTGGTATGCAAATAAAACTCAATCCTATTCCTGTTTAACTACTTGTGCATTCACACTGTATCTGCATCTGCCAGTCTTCAGCACTGGCACAACAAACCACAAACACATGGAGCAATCCCAAGTCTGGTCTCACTCTTTATAAGCTCTACCCAAACTAGGAGCACCAGGATTTTGTACCACGCATACTCCTCCAGCTTCTTTTGAAGTGCCAGGTTTGGAACAGCAGGTGATACTAGATTCAGCTCAGCACCAGCCACAGCTGTACAGCCTGGCTGCAGGTGATACTTGCTCCAGGGTGTGAAGAATGTAATTATGTGTTATTTGTAATACATGGGGGTTTCCCATTCAGTCAGGTAACCCACCTGCATTGCTGCCTTATCTTCAGAAGCAAAAAGCTTTGACTAAAAAAGAAAAATCGCCATTATTAATATGAAAAAAGAACCACAAATTTTCTCTACAAGGAAAAATATTAGCAAAAATGTCATTAAAAAAAGGCAATGTTCACCATTGCCTTTATAAAAAAGTAGGCAACGTTTACAGTTAATATATTGTAGACAGCTTATTTCATAATCTCTGAACACAAGATGGGTGCTCTGCATTGCAAAACAGGCAAGGTATGAACAAACACCCACTGCTCTCAGAACCACCACCTGAGTTATACAATCCCATACAAGCTCCAAAATTTAGAATTAAAGGACTTGCTGGGAATTTTGGTACTGAATACTATGGAAATGTACTCTAGTCATATGGATCCCTGATTGCCATCTTCCCTTTAATTTTTGTTCAAGAAGTCATTAGTGATGTTTTCCATACATTATTAAAATTGATCAAGAACAAACTATTGATGGATGATATTTTGTGGCAGACTAAATAATGACCTAAGCCTACTCAAATTCCAGGTTGTTATACAACTGAAGTATTAGGAAGAAAGGCCCTAGGGGTTTACAGAAACTGAGCTATCACTGGCAGCTGAAATAACACAGACCTTTCTAAATGTGCCATTAGCTGCACAAATGTGCTGACTGTTGCACAAATCCACACAGAATTCTCATATAACCAACCCAAAACCAGAGGCAGAGGTGCTTATCTTATCTACACTGCACTATCTGACATGAGGGAAGCTGGAATGTGGAGGCATGAACAGAAATTCGAGAAGCTTTGTGAACTCCACAATTCACTATACATCTGATTCTCCTCAACTCAGTTATGACATAAGGTTAGCATTATCCTTTATTGAAGCCACCAAACACTGAACTGCAGCTTCTTTACTACAATGAACTTGAAAAATACATATTCAAGGGGCTTTAACTGTAAAGCATGAAGAAAGAAATTAACCAATCTCAGTTTCTGACAACTTATGAGGCCTTTCCCAAATGCCTTGAAAAAAATCAAAGAGAATTTTGGAATAATTAAAGCCAATATGAGACATCCACAGAGAAGGAATGAAGGTAAGGAGTTATGCTGCATTAAAGTGGAATTCTTTCAAGGAGATTTGTGTGCAACAACTAAAACTGCCTGGTAATCTCCCCTTTCTCCTCAGTGCCTCCTCCCTCACAACTTCATCATCTCCCTGTTTACTGCTGAGGCTGAAACCTCTTCAATTGAAGCAAAACAAAAAGGTTATTTTTCACCTTCAAGTTTTTGCAGTCTCTTCTCCAAACCCAAAACATCTGAAGGAGCAACAATTGCTTCCCAGAGACCTTCCTGTTCAAGGACTCGGTCTATTGGCCCTGTCTAGCCCCAACACTGCCCAAAGCCTCAAAAACTGGTAGGTGACTAAGCCAAAATCCCAAAGTACACTACACACAGAGTATTTTCCCTAAATAATTGTCAGCTTCAGAGCTGTTTAATTACAGAAGACATCTCTTAAATCCAATACATGCACCACAAATAAATCAGTCCAAAGGACTGGACTCAGACTCACAGCTCAAGATTTTTCCTTCTGCTTTTGCCTTATATCCTCATATAAACCTGAGCAAATAAGGTCTTCCTAACTTCCCCACAGTTAAACCAGTAATGCTGTAAGGCTTTCAACATCAGGCCATGGAGAGAACAAACATGAATGTAGGAATTATCTCAAGACATACACACCACAAAAACTGATATTAACTTTACACAAAGAGCCAAATAGCTCAGATGGAAAATACAGCTCAGAGCATAAAATTTCTCTTAAAATACAATTAAAAGGCAGGCAATTACCACAGAAACACTAAAAGTCATCAAGCATCTTGATGACAATTTCATAGAATTGGAAGTTTAAAAAATAACATTGAAAGGAGACACCAAGAATTTCAAAAACCTCTGTTTTATTTGTACAGAGTAAAATACATCATATAGTGAACACTGTTTCCCACCCATAATCTAAAACCATTATTGTTTTCTTTTCACCAAACATCCTGGCCAGAAGCACAGACAATGGAAATGGGAATGCTAATTAGTCTCTCTCTGCCAGAGCTACAAGGTGCACATCAATCTCTGCTTCTGTAAGGATCCTGAAAGAACAAAAAGAAATCTTAAATAGCTTAAATGATTCTTCCCCTTAAGCTCCAATATTACAACCTAATATCTATACAAATAAGTTTTACAGCAATGCATCTTTCTGCCCTTTAAAGCCTTGCTGCCAGTGCCACAGGCTGACATTCCAATTCTCTTGAAAAATAAAGGAAGAATCAAAGGCACTAGAGAGCAAGGAGGTAACAAATGACAGAAAAACAACAGGTAATTCTTCATGAGTAATGCATTTGCAAGTTGAGACCTAGTGAGAAGGTAGCTTGATCCCTTGAGTGGCAGGAGAAAAGGGTTCATGCAGCTCCTGTGTGCTTTCTCACAAACACTGTGCTGCTCTGTTGTCCTCAGCACACACCACCAAATACAAAACCACCCACCATCACCATGTCCACCTTAAAAACATTAGGAAGGAAGCACTTAAAAGACTGAACCCGTAGGACCCACAGGTTTGAAGACTCTCTTCAGTCCCCACTTACCAAGTAGTCGGACTAAAGTAACAGCAGACTTTGTTCCCAATTTTACTGTTCCTCTCTTCTTTTTAAATAAAAAACTCAAAAAACCCCTCAATTAAAGACTAAAACAGAAATAACTGAATCCTTCTGCAGCAAGCCAGACTTACCTAAATTTTAGGTAAGGGCTAAACACCTGGAGGGCTCTTTTGCATTATAAAAACTCCCCCAAAGTTTTTCTCCCACATCCATGCATACTCCTGCAGCTACTATACACTGTGCTGTGAGCAGGCTGCCAAGTACACTGTATCCCACACAAAGCTTTCCTGCCCTCAGCTGGAAGACTCCCAGGCACTGCCTTGATACACTACCCAGGTGATCCTGGGGCACAGAGCGTGCTGCAGGCAATAATGGAGGAGAGAAGAAATAGCAGGTGCCTTGCTCTCATGCTAGATGGGACTGCAGAGCACTTGGAAAGTAGATAGTTCAGCCCCTTTCAAATCACTAGTGATTTTTTAAATCCATGATCTTTTAACCTTACCAAACTTAAATACAGCTTTTCAAACTATACAAGTCCATAATCTATTAACTACATATTTTAGATGTTAAGAAATGCTAACAAATAAAATATGAGCAAGAATAATTTAAAGATTCATTTTAGAAAAAGAATAATTTAAGGGACTTGTAAATATTCCATAATATAAACCAGACTTTACTGCATTAGTTAGTATGACCATGATTTAGAAGTGGACTCCAGATACCATTACTATGAAAAATTGTTACGCTTCTAAGCATGAAAACACATCTAGACCAGATGTAACAACATTTCAATCATCACAGAAAGCCATACCCTTTTAAGACACGAAAGAGATCGCTTTTCTCTACTAAACCCCTTAACCATGTCACACATTTTAAAACTGCATTATTCTTTTTACACAGTTTTCTACCCCTACACATTTTGAAGAATTACAAGTAAAAAACCCTTCAAAACTTCAATCTCTTAAATTTATCTATTTTTCTCAATTTACAATTACACTAGAAGGTAAAACTAATTGCACATAATCAGAGAAACACACCAAATTTTATCAACACTGATTGCTTACCTGAACTTAGGATTTTCCACCGTGACTACACCAACTTCTATTTCTGAAGGTTTGAAATCGATGGATAGTACAGTAGACAGGCATGTTATTGCTGTCTGGAAGATGAAAAAAAACCCTATCATTAGAAAGAAAGCACAAATTCTTTTTTTTTTCTCTTAATAGACATAGCATTAACAACTATCCTTCCTTCTGATTTAAAGTTACTTCCTCTCACTTCAAAATCTGAGCTTAGAAATTCCAAATAGCTTCCCCTTGCTACAGAATACAGCCCCTCTCCAGTCCTCTCCCTAAAAAGCCCAATCTACAAAAAGCAAAGGGACATGTTTTCATAGCAGAAAAAGACACAACAAAACCAAAACCTTTTATCATGCAAAGATACTGTTTGAAATACCTTCTAATATGAAGATTATTTTAAATGTCACTAAAAGTTAAGTCATACTGGTATCCCCAAAATCAAGCACTGTAATAACCAAACACCAGCTACAGTGGGAGTGCTACAATTATAGAATCAGCTTCAGCTAACATAAAGCAAAAAAAGCAGATTAAATGACCATTCAAATACTTGCAGAATAGCTTCAAATGATTTTCTGGTTGGAATAGCTGTATTTGCTCTGGCAGCAATACAGAACTGTAGGGAATGAGGAAATGCCTAACAACATTTCTCTGCATTGCAAGCCTACATGCAGCATATTCATTAAAAATACTTTAAACAAATTTTAATTTCCTTCTGCTGGCCTACCTCTACTGTTTGTTCATATGTCCAATCAAATTTCTTCTTTACTTTCTTTTCAAGAAAACTGGTTGACTCTGTCTGTTTAACTCCTGCAGCTGTGGCCTTGAATCCACAATAGTAACCTGCTGGATCACACTTGTACACCTGAGGGCCGTGTTCTTCATCAATACCAATCAAAATCATACCTTGAAGAGAAAATTTGTTAATTGATTATTTTCCCCATTTTAGCAATTTAATTCCACTGAAGGACAGAATGGATAGTCCTCTCTGTGAAAAAACCTGATGCACAGCAGTACATCTTTGGGAATCAGTGCCATACCTGGAGCTGTGATTTGCTTTTTATCTCTAATTTGCCATTTCTTACCAGCATCTCATTACCAGATGTACAACCCAGTTCAGCAGAAACTATATTTCTGTCATTCCCAAAGAAGGCATTCTCATTGAACATACAAACATTTTTGCCATGCTCAGTGTGTAGAGAACGATAAAGTCAGGAAATACAAAAGTTTTATCCTGTTAGAAAGTTTACCAAGCCACAGCTCACATCCTGTGTTATACGACACAAATATGTAAACAATATTTCAATTACCACGTGCCTTTTACTAGAAAGCAACTTTACAAACACACTGAAATGAATGGAAATATTAAAAGATCAAATTTAGATTTCTTGTTTGTAACCCTGAAAAACAGTGCATTACATACCTTTTCCTCTTTAAATTAAAAAAAAATCTGAAATGAAAAGTGGAAATATCAGGACATAACTGAGTCCTTGAAGATCATCTGACTAAGTGTTGTGAAGCTGGACAGTTTTCAAGTAACACAAACTGACCACATCACTGAAATTCAAGTGTTCACCCTCACTTCTTGATTTACAGCTGCATTGTCTCAATATGCATATTAAAAAAAAAGTCAAAACCAATACTTGCAATAAAAACCCAAAACAGAACAAGGTCATGATTTTCAATTACTTTCACTTTACACTTGTGTAACTTTTAACTAGTAGTTAGAGATGCTAAACTTCTGAGCAGTTATTACTAAAACAGAAAAAAAAATCCCCTCATATTTTCAAAAAGGCTAAGGGAAGTAAAGAAAAATGCATTTTTATTCATGTATTTTAAAAAAGGAATTTCCAGCAGTATCAAGGCATGGGAAATGCCAAGGGAAGAAAGAAACAATCTTTCCTGAAAATTACAAGCACACAAGCATAGGAGAATTGCCCCATCATGGAAACTGTGGTGCAACTCTAAATGTGACTTCTTTAGTGAGAAGTCTTAGTGCCTACTATGATTACGAGAAGTGATTCATCAATTCTGAAACTATTCTCCTTAAAAAAAAAAAAACAAACAAAACCCAAAACCCAACCAATCAAAAAGAAACTCAGACAGAATGTTTAATGAAAAAGTAATTGAGGAAACCTGTTAAGTGTTTTACCTCAGTTCCTGAACAGCCTAACAGTATGTTTATAATTTGCTTATGGCCAAATGTAAGAGAAAACACAAGTCAGAACCAACCCCAGAACACACAGATGACCAGTAACATCTACAAAAAATGACTCAACACACAACTTCTTTTTAAGCTGCACTTGCTGTTATAAAACAAGACATGTAGAAATATTTGCAAGGCAAATATTTTAGACACCTTTTCCTATACATCATATATACGATAGCTAAGTTAGGAGAAAAAATTTTGTAAATCTGTCCTATATATACTACTTAGATAAAAAAGCCACAAAACCTGCACAAAGATAACTGCACTCTCCATCTCTCTCTTTTAACAGTGCTGTTTACCCAGACACAGTGCACTGGGCTTGCATGGCAAGGTTTTGGTAGTGAGAGGGCTGCAGAGCTGGCTGCTGTGAGAAGCTGCCAGAAGCTTCCCCTGTGAGGAGCTGAAGCCAGCTGGCTCCAAGACCAACCTGCAGCTGGCTCAGGCCAAGCCCATCCACAGTGGTGGTAGTGCCTCTGGGAAAATGTATTTAAGAAAGAAAAAAAAAAAAAAAAAGGAAATTGCAGAGAGAGAAGAGAGGACTGAGAATATGTGAGAGGGACAACTTTGGAGGCACTGAGGCAAATGATGGAGGGAAGGAGCTGCTGGAGCTGAGATTCCCCTGCAGCCTGTGGTGAAGACCATGGTGAGGCAGTTGTGGCCCTGCAGCCCATGGACATCCATGGTGGAGAGACATCCACCTGCAGGCCCTGGAGGAGCCCACACTGGAGCCTGTGGATGCCTGGAGGAGGCTGTGGCCCCAAGTGGAGCCTGTCCTGGGACAGGCTTCTGGCAGGACCAGTGATGCTGTGGAAAAAGGAGTCCACACTGGAGCAGCCTGTTCCTGCAGGACTGCACCCCACATAAGGTGGGCTCCTTGCTGGAGCAGTTTGTGAAGAACTGCAGCCTCACTTTGGAGAAGTTCCTGGAGCACTGTCTCCCATGGGAGACACACTGGAGCACAGGAGGAGCACGAGGAGTCCTCCTCCTGAGGAAGATGTAGCAGCAGAAACAATGCAGTATGTACTGACCACAGACCCCCTTCCTATCTCCCTGTGTCACTGTGGGAGAGGTACAGAACCAGGAATAAAGTTAAATCTGTGAAGGAGGTAGGGGGAAAATGTTTTGAAGATTTAGTTTTACTACTCAACATCCTATTTTTATTTGCTTGTTAAAAAATTCAGTTAATTTCCCCAAGGTGGATCTGTTTTGCCCATGGTGGTAATTGGTGAGTGATCCCTCCCTGCCCTTATCTTGACCCAAAAGCCTTCCATGATATTTTTTCTCTTCTATGTCTAGCTGAGGAAAGAAGTGATGAAGAGACTTCTGCAGACACTTGGCACCCATCTAGGGTCAAACCACCACAAACAGACACAGTTACAAAGAGCATCTCCTTCTCACAGATATCACTGCACAGTGCAAACACATCAGGTCCCCCAAAATCTAAGTGAAATAGTATCAGAGAGGCTACATTATTTCAAATGCTGAGTTAGTGGTAAAATCAGGGCTCCAGTTCAAGACCTGCAACACTGCTCTCTCATTCAGCTGTTCATCCCCCTCACTCATTTTGAAAATGGGTGAGAATTTCTTACATATGAATTTGCAAACTTAGAGAAGAAACAGTAAAGATCATTTTCATACACTGTACTTACAGCAACCCAGGGGCCTCATTTCAGCATTCTGTGTATAGACCTGAGAAATATCTGCAATCCTTTTACACAGCATATCCACAGGGATGTCATATCCATACTTGTACTTCCAGTTAGCAGCCTCATAGCGGGCTCTCTGCACCTGGGATCTGCTGTCAGCTAGACAAAAAGAACTAATATTAATTCCACTGAATGTGTACCATCTGTATTTCTAGCACTGCCTAAGAATATAAATTCCAGGTCCAACTTTACATTGTCTTTAAATATACTCATGAGAACTAGGTAAGTTCTCCAATTCACCAGATTGGTGAATTAAATACCTGTCATTCCTGTCATCACACAACCAATATTTTCAGTAATCTTGAATAAATGAGTCACTGTGTTGGAATCCAGTAACTTGTCCTAAAGAGGAAACAGAAATAATGTAATAGCAAACACTGTCCCTGAAGTAAAAAGAAAACAAACAAACAAAAAAAACCCCAAATTCTGAATCCTCTGGTTTTTACAGAAGAGCCCAAAAGGATCCATAATAGCTACAAATTGTCTTTCAGGCTTTCCAATTTTTACTGTTGTAGGCATGCAAAGGAAGAAATTGGAAAACAGGGAAGAATAAAACCACAGATCTGGAGAAGGAGAACAACAAGAACATGATCAATATCACAGTCCTTTTCCCTCTGATAAAACTTTGAGAACTCATACAAAAGCTTGCTCTCTTATTGCATGCTGCCCTTCAAACATAAAAGAATTTCCCCCCTTTTTCAACAGTACATCACCACTGAGCTGAAACACTCACAAAATCCTATGAAAAACAGCACATGCTCTATGTGCTATTGGTATAATATTTTCTCAGCAGAAATTCAAGGAATCAGAGAACTGGTTATGGACAACTCAGCCTTTACAAGCCAAAGCAATGAATGCATGCTCAATACAGCAGGGTCAACTTATATTTTAAATTTATACCTTCAACAACTACAGAGAAAACCAATATAGCAATACTTAGTGAGAAAATATACAGTTTAGCACTACATGGAGCTAGAACTTGTAATAAGCAGAATGATAATTATATATTCAGTTCAAATAGCAATTTATGTCAGTGCTAATAAGAATAATATCAGTATTGCTGAGTCTCACCCCATCTTTTTTTCTCCTCTCCTTCCAGACCTCCCCTCAAAAACAGACTACTTACAGGTACTTTCTTCTGTGTTACAATTACTGCAGAGTCTTTCCCACGAACAGCTACAGATGTAAGTCCACCTTGGTTTATGGCCTTAAATGCATATTCTAGAAAAAGACACAAACGTTAATAAAAAACTTGTGTCAGAGACACTAGTACAAGTAACAATTCCCCCCAATGCATGAATCCCACTAATTGATGGCCTTTTAATACTTTAATACTTGTGCAACACTTTGTGTCCTTAAGATCTTGTCCTTTAGTACAATGTGCATTGACTCTCTTCACAAAACCACTGTCACTGCTTCCTTCAAATGTTTCTTCTAATTTGACTCAATTCAAGCTTAACAGCAACAGAATAAGTTTTAGAACAAAAAGGCTGTTCTGAACTTGACCAAAATTGTCCAACCTTAATCTACAGTAACCATAAATTCTTACAGAATTCTTGACATGAATTTTAGTATTTTAAAGGATGTAAACTTATTTCCTAATTTTTTACTGATATAGATGAAAACTGGCAAGATGCCACAGGAGGCAGGTTTTAATTATCATATTTTCTGACTTGACATTCAAACACTGCAATGCTTTTCTTCACTTTATATAGTGAAAGCTACACAGATGCCAATTAAATAGTGTTGTTCATGTAAGTACAATGGATTAAGAAGCAAACACTAAAGTAACAGTCATGAAATTATCCATTAAATAAATTTCTCCTGATTGATGGTTTCAAAAGCCTTAGGCACAAGAACTTAAAAAACCTGGCAATATTTGATAAACATTCAGACATTCCTAATATCTGGCTGAGTGGTAAGTTTCACACAGCAGCTAAATGTAGGTGAGTTTTTTTGTTAGCTATGCACGTGAACCCAGAATTTAGAACACGTCTACAAACAGCATAGTAAATCGCTAAAACTATCTTAAAATAAGGAGCAAGAAACTTGGCTATTTTAAAAGCTGCACTCAGATGTATAGAAGAGATTGCACAACAGAGGAGTAATAATCTGAAGATGAAAAAAAAAATCAAACCTTGGATATTAATGTTCAATCTGCAGAGTCATTGTTAAGGAAGGGCTCACTGTGGTGTATTTATGGCATTGTATTTACTACTCTCAGTCATCAGAGCATTTACTATTTACTTATTGACTATTTATTTATTTATTTATTTTAGCATTTACTCTTTACCGATTTACTGGTTACCCAACGTGCCATAAAGCATGTTCCCCCTTTCGCTCTGCACAACTGTGCCCACCTGGGGTGATGAGTGCCAGCCTGCAGCAGAGCACAAACCCCAGTAAGACAGGAGCCAGCACTGCCTGCAAACTGGCCATGCCCGAAGCCCCGAGCACAGACTTTGCACCACTTGTCTACTTATCTGCACAACCACCTGAAGGCAGGGTGTAAAGCAGATGGACAGAGCCAGCCTGTTTTCACTGATGCCCAGTGACAGGACCATATCAGAGGTGACTGGAACAAACTGAAACAGGAGGGTCCAATACCTGAAAACACGTTTTACTGTGATGGTGACTGAGCACTGGAACAGGCTGCCTGTAAAACCCATCTGGAAACACTCCTGGGCATCCAGCTCTACGTGGGCCTCTTTGGGCAGGGGCTTGGGGCCCGACAATCTCCAGAGGGCCCACCTAATCTCAGCCACTCTGTGGTTCTGTGACCACAGGTGGCAGTAGGAATAGATGCCTACCACAAACTAGTTTTTGCTCACAACTCCCAACAACCAGGCTTGAGAAACTGCAGCCCCTGATTACCACCTCCACTGCTCAGTTTTCAAGGAAACAAGCCAAAAGGTGAAGTGGCTCTTACAATGTAACAAATCCAAGTTGCTAGTGCTATACACTGTTTACTGCTATGTAAATATTTCAGCAGCACTGCAGACATTTACTCTGAAAAAAGCAGCACCTTGCTGTTCCTGAATACATGGCAACAGCCAGAAATTTTACTGTAGTAATTTTCTTCACCTCCCAAAACTCCACTCAGAAGAAACACCACCTTTGAGGACTGAAACTAACAGGGAGCAAGAGAACACTGATGCTCTGAGGGATTTTAACCACAGTAATGTGAAATAACTGTTAAGTTTTCTAACATGAGATCAAAGGCACACAAGTTTTCTGAGCTTTGGAAGCAGAAGACAGACCTAAGATGAAGTATAGGCATTTCAGTCCAATATCACTACGCTGGAAATCTCTGTTCCCATACTGCCAAATTCCAGAAAAAATTCAAGTTTTAAGGCAATCTTAGAGCAACACATGTCCATGCTCATCCTTGACAGCCCCTAGCTAACCTTAATCCAGCAAAGAGACAAAGACAAAACAAAACCACCTAGATGTGGACATTTGATTGCAAGCAAATATGAGATTTCTGCCCATGCTGTGGCTACATGTTGGCAAACAGGGACACCCATGTGGCACCATACCCGAGTTACCAGCCTGGCTGTGAGTAAAGTGAGCTCATTCTTGCTTGATGTTAACATCTACATATTTTTCTTCCTATAGCACATAGATACTTAAAATAGCTTGAAGACAGCTTCAGGTAGTGTGCAGAAGCTCTCAAATACACATGCAGATACTTGTTTCTAAGACACTGTTAAAAGGTATGGAGGTACCACACATTTCTCCTACATTAACCTACTGGCTAAATACACCTGAGGCAGAAAACCAAGGCTCGGTTTCCTCTCTGCTACAGAATGCAGAAACCATTCCCAACAAGCAGCACTGTGACAGAGACAGTGGGAAATGATGCAGACCAACCAGCCTGTTTTAAGGGCAGCTGAAGGTGGGGGCCCAGGACTCCTCTGCCACAGAACCACTGAAACCCTGTGTGAGGAAGCACTGTCCCTACCACTCCTACATATAAGGGACAAATAAACATTACACATGCTCCAGATATAAGACAGCACCCCCATGTAGGTATCTAGTACAGGCACCTTCCTAATTCTTCCTTGCAAAAGGGACTGCTCAAGAGTGGGCTACCTGTCCATGAAGCCTAATCCACACAGGCTTCTTCCTGAGAAAAACTCAAGGGCAGTCACAAAAAAACTATATGGCTGCTACGGGCAATTAATGCAATCTGACCCCGGCAAGATCCTTTCCTGGACAACATAGGGATTTACGGACATAACACACAGGGGATGTGCAGTGAAGGCACTGCAGCTGAGGAAAGCAGCATCAGGATGATGATGCAGAACAGTTCATCTGTCCCTGCTGGGAGGCTCCTCCAGGGGCACTCCCAGACTACTGTCCTGCCAGGCTCTGAGCTGGCTGTATCCTGCACAAGGGGCACCAGGATGTGCTTCTGTACAATCTGGTGCACTGCAAAAACAGGAATAACAGAATCAGTGGCTTACAGAAGAAGCTGAAGTTTGGCTTCAGATTATTCCAAGAAACCTGAAAACAAAGGATGGTTGCTGCTATCTCACAGGCCACACAACAAGTGCCACTCAGGTGTAAAAAGAAAGTGCATGAGTTACACCCAAGAACTGACTTTGTCACTCCGGCATGCAGGGCTTGAGGCAGTTCAAATCCCATTTCAAACAGCTATCATAGCTCACAGATCCCAAAACGCAGCGCTCCGAGGCTTGGTAAGATTCACTCAAAGAAACACTTAAGGGAGACTAAACAGCCTCTGGAGAGCTGCAGCTTTGGTCTCCAAGCATCTGAAATGGAACACCGAGGGCTCCGAGCAGGCCCTCCCGGTGCCAGGGGACACTCGAGAGCCCACTCTGGCTCTAGGTTTCCTTATCTCATGCGAGGATCCCTTCCCCGGGTCCCCACGGCGGCACGA
>NW_005054301.1:8268279-8275783 GCF_000277835.1 Geospiza fortis
AAGCCCGCCGGACGTGCCTGAGGGAATGCGCAGGAAACGGAATAAAAGTATCATCGCGGCATCCATCAACGCCAGATCGAAGTATCACCAGCCAGCCGGGAAAACAAAACCCCTCCTAAAATTCCAAACGAAATATTTCCGCCTATGCTCTTGAATGAGAATAATTTTAAAGCAAGTACCTAAAAAAACCATGTTTGAGGTATTCGTAGGTAATTATTGCCGCAGCTGCGTTATAATGCGATGTTTAAAAGACTTTTCATCGGTGTCCAGTCCAAAGGGAAATTCCCCAGATTGAAACTCGTGAATATAAGTTTTTTGCCTTTCAACATCTTGGAATTCCCCTGCTCTTTGTGGGAAGGCATTTTTTAGATGCTGGTCATTAAAAAAGTTGGAAAAGCTGCATTCTGGTATCCAAACCTCTACTTTGAAGTTATTATTAGGTGAGCTTATTCTTTGTTGAAATAGCAGAATAAAGGTGGATTTTGTGTATGCCACGCATTAAAAGTCTGTATTCTCAAATTTTTCAAAATACTTCTGCTTGCTTTTTGATACTATGGGAGAACAATGTCCCGCTATGCATCACAAGACTCAGTTTGTCCCTTTCGTTAGGGAAGGACTTTGTGGGCAGACACGAAAAGTTTGGAGGGTGCTGCAAGCATGGGAACACAGAACAGGAACACGTAAGACTGCATCTGCTGGCTCAGAACGGAGCCAGTCCTATCCAATGTCTGTCTCCAAATGCGGCCAAAAGGGGGATACCCAAGGATTTAAGACTAGAGAGAGCTTTCATGATACACTCCCTGAATCCTCTCCCAGTCTCCAGCCATCTGGAGGGACTTCCCAAGGCAGGGATAGTGTCTGGTTAATTAGTAACCCTTGCTGGTTCTCTTCTATGAACTTTCTGGTCTCCCCTTGAACCCACCTGTACTTCTTGAATCCACAACATGCCATGGCAAAGAGCTCGTCAGCATAACAACATGTTGTGTGGTTTTACCTGAAACCTCACCTTGTATCTGAACCTTCTCTCTGCCAGTACCATTTGATGCTTTTGTACTGACGCAGCCAGCAACAGATCCCTAGGCATTCCTTCCAGAACCTCTGTAAGACCAGTTTCTCCCAGATGATGATCCATGCCTTTACAGTTCTTCCATCTACAGAGCTCTTTGATTCTCTGGAATGATTTTTTTTCTCCTGAGAAAAAGGGCATGAGAAAATCTAAGTAAGTATCAAGTGTTCAGCCTGATTGCCAAATAGCAACCAAGAAAATCCTTACGTTTGGAATCAAAGATTCAGTATTTGAATTACATAAAGGAAAGTTGCTCAATACCATGGACATGATGGGGTGGAAGTTATGCTACTTTCAGGATACAGCTTCCAGAGTACAGCATTGTTTCAGAAGACCAGTCATGCTTTTGGTTTAATATTAAATCACTTCTGATGAGTTTAGGTATGGAGTCAAATTCTGTGTTGCAGGATCCTGAGGAAAGCTGTTCTCACTGTCATGTTTTTAACATAGTAAGCAGTAAGTGGGAGATCTTGGAGGTGGAGTAGCTGGAGTGCAGGCTGAATCAATTCTTTCTCAACTCTATCTTGCCAGTGTGTCTGTCTCCATGTAGTATACACCTGAAGAAGTCTGTAGGGTCATCACTAATGTTTCCCCTTTGATTCCACAGAGGCCATTAATTCCCTGTAAGGATCTACAGAGAAGTGTTTTAGCAGCAAACAGAAAAAAGAAGTCACAAATCTGACATCAATGTTGTAATACCTTCCAATTGTAAATTCCATATTCTGTTCCATCATCCCCTAAATATACTAGTAATGTGTATTTAGGAAGTGTTATTATTTAGAAGGCATTACAGTATCTCTCTAAGAACAGTTTTTGAGGTGAAACCCAAGTGATTGATTAGGGACATGTCCTGATTAAAAAGGAAGTAGAGGATACATTTATTACAGTTATATGTGGATATTATGCATACCTGTTAATGACCAGGGTGAGGTTAAATACAAATTTCAAAGGCAATGAAATGGGTACCCACCCTGAAGGTGCAGTTTCTGCTCCCCTAGGGCTGACCTAAGGCAGAGCTGCTGCGGGGACCCACCTTCTGCAGGCTGACATTTGAACCCCACTCCCACACAGGTACCAGTACTTGTGCCATGGTGCTAGCTGAGTGCAACAATGCCAGTTCTAACCTAGCCAAAACACAGTTTTAAGACCCATCTCTGCATTGCTTTGGGCTGCACGACCATCAGAGCTAGGACCAAAGGAGGGCTGTAACAGCACTGACTGACACCACTTCAGGCCATGCCCAACTTCATACAGGGGTGTGGGAGCCTTGATCAGAGCAGCAGCTGCTAACTAAGCACTCCTGCACAGGAGCAGACACCTAATTTAAAAGCAGTATTTCCACTTTAAAGGTGATGTGGCAATTCTCTAACTTAAAGAATTATAAAAGCAATCTTCTGACAAATTAGAAATATTAAGGAATGAGAGAAGTAGATCCAGTCCCTCTGCTTTTCCTGCTGGACTCCATAGGTGCTGTCATGTTCTGTCAGGAAAAGGGTCTGTGATGAACACTACCAACAATATGATGAATTTAAAGCCAAGGTTTTATGTTACCTTAAGAGGCACCCAGCTCCTCTACACTTTCTGCACAGTGTGAAGGACACTTCTGAAGGACACTTCTGTATGCAAATCACACCTGCTGGTTTACAAACTCATACCAGAGGTAGAACATGTGTCAGGACTGTCCTGGAAAAAAATTAGCAGGGAACATACTTGAATGCTGAGTCCTGAGGGACCTCGTCACAGGGCCTGCAAGAACTCAGAACTGCGAGTTCTATACAAAAAGATCTTAATGTTTCACCTCAGTTTTGAACAGAGGATTTCTGTATGTGACATATGTGACAAGCCAGGATATTTCATCTTAGATTTATGTGGCATTTCTACGTTTTGGGAGGAGAAAGGTTTGCATTAAAGTTTTAAGTGCAATAAACAAACACATTTACCACACACACACTTACAAATAACTCGGAACACTTTTACTGTAATTTATACTATTTGTTTGCTTTATAACTTGGGACAGATTTTATAGAAATGTACAAGAATCAATTTTGTCCTATTATTGTCTTTAAGAATTTCTAGCTATCCATTTTCATTTAAAAAATCCATGCATTTCCATCAGCAAACTATTGCAGTAATGCCAAATCCTGTCAGAAATGGCAAATTTAGAAGTGTGGAAGAGCCACAAAAAAAGCCCCACATTCCACTGGTTCTTTCCTTATTCTTCCAAACAAATAATTGCTGTATGTTCCTCTAACCAATCCCTTGCATTCTAGGTCATCAAACAAATTCTAATTAGAGTGAGGAAGTCTTAGGTCTGTGTGTGTCTGGTGAATGGTAAATGCACCCTTGTCCCCCTTAGCTCCACTGAATAGAGGTAGACATTGTGCAACACTCGTGCAAGCTCAGCACCACAAACTCTGAAGGTACTTTGCAAGTCTTGCTTAATTTCTTCAATGTACAGAGTTTATTCCAATGTAGATGAAAAGCTTGAGAAAAAATAAAAGATAAAAATGCCCAAACTTTAATTCCAACAGGAATAAGCAAGTTTTAATTCAAATCACAAAAAATGCCTGTAAAAATAGAAATAATGGACATAATTCACCCCCACTGGACCACCACTGATGTTAAGAGATGTATGCAGGAATGATTTTGTCAAAAGCAGTCACTCAATTTTCTTTAGTAACACACCTCCCCCCATAAGGTGAGGAATTCTCCTAGCCAGCAACAGAGACTTAAAAAAAAAAAAAAATAAGAGGCCACTTCAGCTTATCCCATTACATTCTTCATCATTTCTGGTGAATGCAGAGCCATTTTCTTGGTATTTGATATGAATATTTTTCCTCAAAAACATCTTTATAGGGAATATGCCATGTATCACCTGTGGTCTGTACCACACAGTCGTAACGGAAAGCTGGCTGTTGGGAAAAAGAGAGGGAAAACATTGTTTTAGACTTCGTACAAAGTATTACTGAAATATCAGTTACAGGTGGTTAGTTACAACTTCCAATGCTTACCTTAGAAGTCTCCACAGTTTTATCTCTTAACAACTCTCATTTTATTTTCTTATACAAAACAAATTCTAAATTTTAGTACTGGAGGAAAAGCTAAACTATCTTCTAGTATTTTGTGGTCTAGGTGTCGTTATAAATTCTGTCTTCAATCTGCACTAGATAATAATGATTTCAGGATAATGCACTCAATTACTAGAAATGACAAAATGATTGTTGTTCTGTTCAGTTAAATGAAATCATATGGGAATTACTCAGGATGTGGAGTTTATAGGCTTGAATGCAGGATTTAATGACATCAATGACATCTTGTATTTGTTCTCCCAGTAAGAAAAGGAGATATAAGAAAATGGTTTATCACTAACACTTTCAGAAGTACCTGGTTGAACAAATAGAATAAACAATCTTTCAAGTCTATTATGTTGCAGGTACACTAATTCAACATATATAAGACAAATACAAAAGAAACGTTACTGGTTGGTAATTATGGTTCCCAGGACATACTATCACTCTATATGTATAGTCTTGGAAGTCTACTTTACTGTGGTAGCTTCCAGAAAAACTTAGAAGACAGCTATGACTGGGAATATTAATCACCTAAGTCACTTGTATAGGAATTAAGATGTGAAAATTAGTAGTCCCTTTGTGCAAGAGAAAGAAACAGCTAAAGCTGTGTTAGCTTTAGCTCAGGTGACCCACCATTCATTATTTTGCTCCATAAGAAGTAATGTATGTATGGCAACAAAGAATGAAAGGCTGTCATTCTTACAAACTGCTGTCTCTGTTTGTAATCATGAATGTTATTTTACAATTTTAACCAGCAAAGGAAGAAAATCTGAATAGGTGCAGTATTCCTTTAAGCAGGCAGTAACAATACAGACAGAGCAGATAACAAAAGAACTGCATGTAGGATGTCACATGATGGATTTTTTCCTAGAAAAATCTTAACAGCTGCATGCCTGTTAATGTACTGTTCACAAGGATACATATCTCCTAGACAATAATAGTAGTTTTCTGCCATAACATGACATTACTGCAGTTTCTGTAGCTGAATACTAACTATAAACCTGACTGTTATGGGCTTTCCCTCATGAAACTTTACACCTACGTTAGGTTACTATTACAGTGAATACTGATATGCCTGTATTTTCCAGCTTCTTTAAAATAAAGATGAAAGAAACTCTATAATTGGAAGTATGATATTTTATAATAGTGCTGCAGAGAAGAACATGGGATTTCAAAGTTTAAAATAAATTAAAACATTGGCACTCAGGTTTTACTGAGGCCAGTAATGGTTACAGAGTTTCCAGCACTGGAAATATTTGTATACATAAACTTTTATTTACATTTTAAACATTTAGGTCATTTCTTGGCTCTCTTATAGTTTTCTGGTTTGTGGCATGCTTTGTGAATCCAACTGTGGATTTTCAGTTAACATGGGAGTTTTGAGCGCACTGCTACAAATCCATTTCTTAGGCTTCAACATGATATTTTGGTTTCCAGAGTTTGAAATAATGTATCTTCAATGAATATGCTCTGTGTGTTTTCTGACTGCAGTGGGAAAACTTACCATGAAATTGATACTCTTTCCTCCTGCAGAAGGGAAGAACACTATCTGGTGGCCACGCTGCCACTTGCGGAACAGGTGGCGAGTCAGGCTGTCGGACAGACAAGCCTTGTGGTCCCGCAGGAAGTCTCTGCTGACAAACCTGCAGTGCTTGCCCGAGCGGAGAGTGGCATACAACAAGAAGGGATCATCTTCAGAGCTTCACAAAACAAATAGAAAAGACAGACATCATTCACAAGGCAATGAGTGGCTGCAGGAAGTGATTCAAATGCTGATCAAGATTTATTCATCAGCAACACTGAAAATTCCCACCACTACCCTAGTTCCCTGTAAAATAAAAAATTGTTTACCACAGGGCACCAAAAGCTTGACTGCAATAAAAATTAATCACGTGCTACTTAGAGCACTTTTTTCCCCTTCTCACAATCTGATAATAGAACAATATAATCTCCTGCCGCAAAATTTAACAATACTGTGCTGTGTAGAACAAAACTGCTAAAACTCAATAGTGTACTCCCACACAGCGGCAGACCACAACTGCACACTGATGCTACCAGAAATTCTGTAGTTCAGGGCACTATGCTCTTGGCAGTGGTTTTATCAGTCATAAAACCTAATAAACCATACAGCTGTCAATATGATTCTAAGTGATGAAAGTCTTCCCAATGCAACTTTTTATGTACTTTTGAAGCAAGTGTAACAAGGGATATGTTTCTTTCACAGACACAGATAAAGATACTAGTAATGGTACTAAAAGCTAGAGAAAAATGCACATAAATCAGGTGTTGGTCTCTATTATATTGAGCTGTTTTCTTCAACTTACATATTTTCAGCAAAGAAGAAGTCTGCCTTACTCTGCATCTCTTTCATAATTTCTCTTTTCCAATTTGAAGAGTTTGTCAGCATATGTTTGCGGCCCAGCACAAGCAACCGGGCATTCTCCTTTGCCAGGCAGTTGATAGCATCAAACAGCTGCAGAAAATAAAGCAAACCCAAAGATTTTCTTAGCTGTAAAAACTTAGTGACATGGAATACTTTCATGTGTCTCACCTAGAGGGACTTCTAGACTACTCTCGTTTCACACAGTTCTTAACTGCAATGTGAATTAAGCAGATAACTAATTAAATTCCCTAATCACAAAGGAAAAAAGAGACAACAAACCAATTCATTGAAGGAAGCTGCTCTCAACCACACAGAAAATACAGTGCTTTCATACTCCAGCTCTTGCAGTTCAAATGACATGAACGACCTCTGGCAGAGTTGTATGGAGATGTCAGAATTTCCAAGTCAGGCGAGGGAATGAATCACGCTGGATTTACGTGATACCCGGTGTGATCACGGAGCACCGGGAGCCCTGAGCGCACCGCCTCTCCAGCCCCACCTGCTGGAGCTGGAAAACCTCCCCGGCCCGCGCTGCCCTGCGGGGAGGCGGCGGGCGGCAGGACATGGAAATCCGTGACCTCGGGACTAAGGCTTTATGAAAACCACATCCAGATCAGCCGCCCGCCTGTGAACCAACACAGCAGTGGTAAACTCACTTCAGAGGGACTTTCAGCAGTCTCTTAGGGCTGTGCCTGTTCTGCATGAAGTGCTTCTCAGGACAGGCACTTGTGCCTGGGACTTTCCCTCCCTGCTTCACCCAGACTGAGCTCAGGGAGGGCAAAGGTTCTGGCTTTCAGCAACAGGTTATTGCCGTGGACTGCTCACGAAACAATGGCATGTCATTTCGACCCAGAAAGACAGAAGAATTGTTCCTTGAGATTCATGCTTCTATTGTATTTGAAATACAAGGACAGTATGCTCAACGACCAGGGAAAGGTATTTTCTAATTTTTACCTGCATTTGCTACCACTACTTGCCAACATA
>NW_005054301.1:8275806-8310650 GCF_000277835.1 Geospiza fortis
TTTTTGTCCCTCCAACTGCCCTTCTCTTTCTCTTGCTCTTTATCCTCCTTTCCTCCTATTTGTGATCCTTCTCATTTTTTGGTATAATTTGCCTTTGATTCAGGGGCTAGAAAGAATTATTCATGTAACTTTTGTGTGCCATTTTACAATATATTTAGTTTCATACACCTGCAAGTACCAAAAGAAAGGGGTGGCCCTACTCAGTCTTCTCTCAAGCTGCACAATCTCACTACTTCTGTTGTGTCGGATCTATATCACAACTACACACGAGCTCACTGATCCAACAAAAGACTTTTGTAGGGCTGAGAAGCAACCCAACAGACAGACTTGAGTCAAAGGTTCAATGACTGATGGGAACACATCGCTGGAGGTGGTGAGACAGGAAATGTGGTGCTGCCCTTCACAGGAAAGGACCTGCAGATGGCTCCAATTAAATATGCCATGAATCTGGATCTGAGATCTGGGAGAGGAAGCCAGAAGATTTTCTACACTAATTTTAACTGTTGAGCTGTAAGTTGCTGTTGCCAGTATTGATTCTGAGGGACTAAAGGCTCTGTTTTCACACAGATATAGGACCTTGGTGCTAATGAAAAGCACAAACACCTAACAGTACCTATTGGAAATGACTTCCTGCTTCCAGGAGATCACACTGGATATTGGCTACACATGTGTACAATCTACTTTTCCCTGGTTAAAACAAACAAAACATAATGTGAGCAGGAAAAGGCCTAATGCAATAACTTCTCATGCACCGAACCAGTCCTGCAAACAGCTGGATTCAAATACCAAAGGAGAATTAATCTGGTTAATCTGAGTTCATTAAAGATAATTAAAGTTAGGAATGTAGCTACTGCATCCACATTTCTGCACATTTTCATGTACAGAAGTCAACAGTGAAGAAATAATAACAATGAGTAACTTTAGCAAACCCTTAGAAATTCCAAATGAAAATATTTTTTCTTTTTGCCTAACATTTTGCTACATTAAGGAAAGGTTAGTAAAAAATCATGTGAAAAAAAAAGAAGATAAAAAACAGCAGCTCCACATACAGATTGGGCAATCATAGCTATTCCCAAGTATTCTTGGATTCAGTTCCTGTAGGTCTTTCTTTCTGGAGGTTGTAACTAGTGGCACTTTGTACCTGTTAGTCTTGTGGACTTTCTTGTCCTACATATTTTTAGCATATGAGGTTTTCTAGTGTGAAGTGCTTCTGGGAGAAAATTGAGAGGTTGGTATAAATTAGCTACAGCAATGGAAAAACTCAAAGGCTTCAAATGTAGTGAAATTAAAGGGAGTCAGCATTTTAAAATTTTGAAACTCCTGCTTACATAACAACCCACTGTCCCTCCTCTACTTAACACAGAGATTAACCTTACTTACACAACTAAAATACAGAAGATAGAAATTACTTTTGTTTCCATAAGATAAAGATAATTTTGTTCTGCACACCCCCCCTTACCTGACACAACTTCACTAAAGAACATTTTCTCTCACCTTAGGCTTGGGCACTTAATGGGGGTGGTCTACAAGGAGTCACAGAACTTACATGGGGGGTTTCCTAAGTGTGGCTACTCCCACACCTGGCTGCTTGTCAAGAAAGGAAGATGTGAGACACACTGACACTTGTTTCAGTCACAGAGGAAAGTAACTGAACATCATGGTGTTAAATACAAAAACAGCAGTAGTGATCTCTCATTTAGAAAGTCAAGGGTATTTTATTAATCCAGTATTTCCAGAAGTTGCATGAGTGTATAATGGAGCACAAGGAAGACAGGTTAATTAGTCTAACTCATACAAGGAACTATGAGCACAGCAGGATACAGATTTCCTAAGACTTCACTGCCAGTCCCTTTCTGATCACTAGATCACGCTGTGCCATGTGTCCTCAGTTTCAAAGCTTAGCTTGAGGTAGCTTCCTCATTAGGTACTACTGGTAGATTCCCACTTGTGAAATGGGAAATCCCTACACACTGCTGCTGGGAGGCACACCACTCAGTGATTCAGCAAAAGGTGACTCACCCATATACACACAGAGCATGGAGAAGTAACCGTCACAAATATTTAAATCACATTTTATATGAATAAATCATGTTTGACATTGCTTAAACATGTGGGTTCACTAACTGCCATTTAAAAGCAAAGCTCACCTACAGGTTATCTGCTAATAAAAGCAACAAACTGCTCTATTACTGCTCTTTTCACCTATTGTTAGCGCTGCCTCCCACCCAAACAAAGCTGTGAAACTGCAGAAGAAACCCCAACACAGACCACAGGTTCAGAGCTGCCATTGCTGTACTGTCAGGCAGGGCTGGGCATGATCATTGTCTCCAAAGTTTAGCCAGCAATTGGAGCAAGCCAAAAGAGGTGATTGTCCCACTGCACTTTTCACTGGTGTGGCCTCACCTTGAGTCCTGGGTACAGTTTTGGCAATATTAAAAAGACATTAAGCTGTTAGAGAGCATCCAGAAGAGAGCAATGAAGATGGTGGGCTGGAGGTGAAGCCATATGAGCAGCACAGAGGTCGCTTGGTCTGTTCAGCCTGGAGGAGCAGGCACTGATCTCTTTGGTGAACAGTGACAGGACCCAAGGGAATGGCCTGAAACTGGGTAAGGGAGGTTTAGACTGGACATTGGGAAAAGCTTCTTCACCCAGAGCGTGGTTCAGCACAGGAACAGGCTCCCCAGGGAAGTGGTCATAGTGCTAAGCCTGGCAGAGTTCAAAAAGCATTTGGGCAACATTGTCAGGGACATGGTGCAATTCTTGGGGTGTCCTGCACAGGGCCAGGAGTTGGGACTTCGATGATCCTTGTAGGTCCCTTCCAACTCAGGGCATTCTATGATTCTATAAATTAATTCCCGTCATGACTACATTTATTTGACTTAAGAGTTTCACCATTTTTTGTTACCTTTTTCCGTACTGTAAATCAAGAAAATAAGCTCAATAAAAACGTGTTTACTTCAGTCCCACATACAGGAGAGAGACACGATGAGAAGCCAGAGATTTTTGCCCCAGCCAGGTACTCAAGGAAGGCATGTGTGCTGCTTGCAAGAAAGGCTGGACTTTCTCACCGAGCCTGGTAATTTCACCAAACCACATTCAAGATCATTACCACAGCACCAGATACAAATGCTTCTTATATGCTCTACATTATTACTGATAACACAGCGTAAATTAGTCTCAAGTCCTCTTAACTCAAATACAGGGGCAGTATATACGTTTCTTGATTTCTCTGGAGTTTATCTGTCCCTTACTAGCATGGGCATAGCTACTTCAAAGGGAAAGCAGTGATGGATGAATAAGTAACAGTCACTGAGATTAATCAGCCTGATTTACTTTCTGCTCTTTAGACAGTCAGCAGGTAACTCCTGGGAATTATCCCTTACAACACCAAGGATCTCTGCAATACTGCAGAAACAATATTGTTGAGAATATTTGTATCCTGTGTCACAGTAAGAGTATTGAAATTGATGTAACACATCATAATGCAAAACTCTACCAGTGACAGCTCTTCACACATCAGTGATGCCTATCACACAATGTTTAACATGTTTTAACCTGTATGCATTGACTCTGCACCTGGAATTGACTTATCCTCTCTTGACACATTCACTAGAGATATGTCTTAACTCCCTATCACAATTCATTAAAATTTGCAGTTCACTTTTAGATGTTAGCTTTTACTTTTAACAGTCAACACTGTTAATCAAAGGCAGATTATTGATTGAGCAGGAAAACTAAACCACAGAAGCAGATTCCCAAGTTGATTTAATATAGATTGAGGATGGTACAGTAGCCTCAGTTTGCTCAGATGAGGCAATTCCCAAATACAGCTGTGCTGCTAGCAAAGTCTGTATTCAGAGACTGAAAATACTTTTGCAGCCAGGTCCAAACTGACCGGTACCAAGTGTGTACCAAGACACCTGGAGCTCCTGCACAATCCAGTGTTCCCACTGTCTGGAGGACTTGGCTCAATTGTAACACTGGCTGAATGTAAACACATTACTTTCAGGTCAAAACTGACTAGAGCAATACTCCATGGACTGTGACCAAGCTAATGAACCATCCTGAATAGTAGTGGCGAGAATGAAGCAGAGTAACTGTAAATATATTCAGGTCAGATACAGAAGCAATAGCACAATTTATATTTTTCTGTATTCATGATACCCTGGCTGTTATGCCAGGAATGGGGATTTCTTGAAGAGCCACCCCTCTCTTTTATTCTACTGATGATATCAGAGAACACCACAATACAAACCAAAACTGTGTAAATCAATCTCAGATTTGGTAAGAGTATTATGAATTTCTCCTGTGCAGATAGGGCAGGATAGGTGCCTATCCTTCTCAGCAGAGCCATATAAGAAAAAAAACTTTGAAATAGGTATTTTCTATCTAATTACAGTCATATCCTGCTCTTATTCCCAAAAGGCACAAGAAGTAATCTGATGGACAGTGAAGCAGCATTTCCTACTAGAATTAACAGAATCACAGTGGGATGCATGCAGAGAGTGAAGACATATACACACAATTTAAACATGGACTTAAAGTGTGTGTATGACATGATGGATGGGAAGTAGGTGGGGGATCATCAGGTGGAAGAGTCATTAGCTTTTTGGAATCTGGCATTTTAGAAAGGACTGTCATCTTTAAAAGATCTCAGCCACTTTGTCAGACCTTACACCTGAGAAACCTTTTAGTGTGAATATTCTTGCTCACACTTTTTGAATGTCTCTGCTTTTGAATGGTAATATTTTTAACATCATGATGTACATACGAATGAAGTTCATCCACAAATAAAAAAAAGAAAAGTGGGTAGTGACAATAGTTAGCATGCTATTAAATGAACCATGTAAAGAGCTCTAGAAATGATGACTAAAGAAGATATGGACATTTGAGGAATTGCTGAATTTCACAGCACAAGCTGCAAAAGAGAACAACAAACAAATTTTTCTGACTCTTACAATTCAAGAAATAAATATTCTTCAGTTGTCTAACTGCATTTTTGGAAGTTGAATACTGTAAGTTACTTCAGTGCCAGTCAAGTTTCTAAATCAAAAGTTTTGTTAAACAACTACAATACCTTTTTCTTTCCCAATCACTTACTAAAAGAGGTAATGTTGATTTAAATGCACAAGCAGACCCTTTGATGTTGTGTCAGCAGTTATGAAGTAGGAATAATGATGAAAGAGAAGGGGTGAATCTGAAATCCAAAGCAGCATTTTTCTGGGGTAGCGAGTGGGATATGTCCAATTCACCATTAACTATAGCCCAGTGCTAACAACTAACTTTTTATATTTTCATTAAAACTTAACATTTTCTGTTGCAGTTGTGGGCTGGCAGTAAAGCATTTTTGTTTATGAACTTGAATTTTCTGAATGTCTTCCTTTCTAGAGTCATGTAAAAGCACAAAGGTATTTGTCCTTTTCTGATCTTTGCGATATTTTTTCTCCATAACTGATTAACACTGTATAATTTTACCTCTCTTTTCCTCATCTTCTTTCTTGTAAAAAAGAATAAATACCAAGATCTTGACAATGCATAAGGGGCAGCTTATGTGGATTTGATTTTATCCAGATATCTCCTGAGAGACTACTATTTTGTACCAAAACCTGAAGATTTACAAAATATTAAAAGGTCTCAACCCCCCACACCAAGAAGAGGAGTTAGGTGATACTGCCTACCTGTGATTATACGAAAGCAGGAAAAGAAACTTATAAAACTTGAAAGTGTTCCCTTTGCATTTCCACATATCAATACTATCCTTTGTTCCCATCCTTGAATTCTTTCTGCCTGCACTGCTGTTTCTTTAACAGTATTTTCTTACTGATCACTACACATTGCTTCATTGCACCACTATTACACATACATAATCTTTATATTCTTGAGAAAGAAAGTAAAATAAAAATGAAAAGGAATGAGGTTTTACTTATTCTTGCATCAGCTTCAGATGTGAAACTTTACCTGTCAGAGCCACTGACTGTAAATGGAATAATTTTCCCAACTGAAGTCACAGCTTCAGGGGTCTGCCTTCTTTCACTGGAAATCCAGCGTTTGCAATGACATTGATACTCTTACTTTTCTACAATCATCAGAACACTGTATACAAAGACTTTAAGGAAATAAGGGAGTTTCTCCTACCATGTTTCATTTTAGAAACAATGTTAAAATGTAGCCATTGGAAATTCTAGAAACAATGAAGCTATTTCAAGGGAACGTTTGTGAGCTCAATGGAGCTGCGCCAATCTTAAGATTTTCAGCACGGCTCAGAAGCTGTATTTAAGTGTTGAAAACCCAAAATGTGAGCAGGATCTCTGGGTGGTGGTGGTGGCACTGGTAATGGGATGTTGTGAAAATGAAAGCACAAGCTTTACCGATCCTTTCCATAGATAGGAAATAACTCTGGGCAGGACTGAAATGGCTTTGTCAGACTGAAACTGACAGTTTAAAAGGTACTAACACTCAGCTCTCACCACTGTCCTATGCAGATGTCTGTACAGTGTGACTGACCTTGTCTGATGCTAAGTGTTTTCCCCATGCCCTAAAGTCCCAGACAATACTTTTGTCCTTTGAGGAAAGTCCTGCAGCAGCTGGGGACATCACTGTTACAGCAGGCACAGGCATGATGCTGTTATGGTATATTAAACCTATGCTTCTGCAGAGACATCCCACATTTTAATAAACTTGACAGTTCCAGAAACCCTGTAACATAAGGACTATTTCTAAGCTCACAGGACAACAGACATCCAGGCAGAATGACATGATAACCAAGGAAACATCAGTAAACTGACAACTTGCAGTTGAAAAAAAGCATCAGAGTACAACATGCAGTAAATATTTCTAACACAATTCTCACACTGTCTTTCTGCTGTTTCTCAGTGCTATCTTCCAGTTGCCTGCTACAGATTATTATACAGAGGTTACCTTAAAAACTTTTATACACCTTCGAGAAAAATTGTTTCAATAAGAACCTTTGCAGCTCTTAACACATAAATACATTAACAAACACTACTGAAATGAGTGGTGATTTCTCTGTGAAGGTCAGAAAAGGAAAATTTTCTTTAATATGAAAGAGAACATATAAAATGTTCTTCTTCAACACTACAAAAATCAGCAGAAGCAAACTAAAGCACAAAGGTCTGAGATGGAGGAGCAACTGCATGGTCAGAGTCAGACCTATCTGTCCTGGGCCAACCATGAAACCAAGGCTTTCAGCAAGGAGGAACACAGGAGGGAATCTGTTTAATATTGCTGAGAGCATAACTGGTATTTACCAGATTGGAAAAACCCCAGGAGACTTTCACATCCATCAGCACACCTTGCACTGCCAGTACCACGAGGCAGAAGTTCAACTGTCTCAGCTGGATCAAGGCTAACCCTGGCAAGAAACTCACTGTTCCTACAAAACCAACAAAAATCTGATGCAGTGTAATGCAGCTGATGTAAAATGTGGGTCAGCATTATTTATCTTACACAGCCATTAGTTTTGATCACTGCAGACTCATGCCATTTTACTACTAGTAGTAACACTGCCAGCAGTGTCCATGCCTGGACATCCTAGGCAGTGAAAATCTGTGAAAGCCCACCATGATAGCTAAAATCCAGAAGATCTAATTTTTGTACTTTGATGTTTTTCATGTAAGTATATTGGTAGAAGTCTGCAATACTCAATAGCTAGACACTGGGCAGGCCACTGTTTTATCTGAAGTATTTTTCTTTAACTTTAAAGATACAGCAATTTGACAAATAGATGATATTGTCAGCTACCACAAATTAATTATAGATGATATCTGACATTTGTCTAAAGGCTTGGCCTCCTGGGAACAACGAATTATATGAAAAACTTTGTGTACCTAACCATTTTTTTCCCCTTGTCAAGAGAAACAAGCTTGAGAGTATGAAAATATGAAAGGCTTGGGCAACAGAAGCCAAGTAAGAACCACTCCCAAGCCCCAGGCCTATTTCATAAAAGGATCTATTTTTTTAAAGCAACTTTTAGCTTGGGGACTCAGAATTAGAGTTTCCAGAATTACAGTTTTCATCTATATGACTGTATCAGCCAGCACTTTTGAGGAATTATGTTGCATCTTGCCCTCTTTTGTCCATTTCCATGGAAAAGATGCAGATACCCAGCTAACAACTCTGGAGCATCTAGGACTGAACATCAGTGCTCGAGTTCAAAACAGAACTATAATTCCAGAAGTATTTTGTTTACCGAATTTATCAGATAGCAAATGGTTAAAATTGTGTTTTATTACTGGTTATGTTAACTAGGCTGGTAGACTAAATAGGCTTGTGGAAATGAGAGTGGGTGGGATGACAAAAAAGAAATCCCTAACCTATAGCATTCGAATTTCTGAAAGCCCATTTGGGAATGCCCATTCAATGGAAAGTTATGAGATTTCACTCTTTAAGGCCTGATATGCAGATACATACATATAAACCAGAAGCGAAAATGTCAAAACCTTCCAATTCTTTAAGACACTTCCTCTCACTATTGAGATGTATAGCCATTCCCCACAAACAGATTTACACAGCTCAGTGCAGTGTTTTACAGGGACATGGAGTATGTGACTTCTGATGATGAAAGCAGAGTAGTGACATTAATGATGGACGAGCCCAGGGTAACTACTCCTCACAAGGAGCATGGTAAATCATCATCAAATCAACATCATTAAGACTGTCTGGTTCTGCTCTATGATTACTTGCAACCCTTTTACTACTACTTCATTTTATTTATCCAAATGTGTGGCAACTTAGGGCTGTGGTGGAAGAAAACTCCTATCAATCAATCACTCAATCAATCAAGTAGTAGTACATGCAGTATTCAAGAAATAGGTATTCCAGTGTCCTTTTCTTAAGCTTGCACTGAGTGTAGAAGCTCAAACTCCAGAGAACCACAGCTTTAACAGACACCTGCATCATACTTCTACTTTTTTTTTCCCCAGTGTATAGTGTAAGCACTATCTAGTTTACCAAAGTATCACACAATTAGGAAATAAGCAAGGAGAGAAAGCCAGCAAGGTTGATATTCTCACACTGGTATACCACATAAGTCAGGAAAAACTTCTGAATAACAACTACTTCAGAACCAGTGGAACTGAACAGGCTTTTATCTGCTGTTAGAGAGCTTATGGCACACACTGTACACAGCTTGTTCAGCCATGTCAACTGGACTCCTTAAAAGCTCAAGAGTCAAAAATTCAAAATATTAGAGGCAGAAGAAGTATTACTGCAAACTCACTGCTTCCTTTTTGTTGAGCATATAAGCAAGCAGGTAAGTGGATAAATGCTGGACAATAAGGACAGGCATAAGCATCACTAATATTTTCTGATTTATCTAAGAGGTAAGTTGGTATTAACCATGTGACAGAAGCACAGGTTCAGTTTTAACAGTCACTACAGGAAGCACTGTGCAAGGAGAGGACAATACAGCAGCTGGAAATGGTAGAAACTATTCAGAAAAATTAGAAGAAGGAATTAATTCTTCATTAAACTGGTTGGAAATAGAGTACCTAATGTTTACATAATTTTGACAACCTCTTATCTTTTGACTGACTATAATTCAATGCATATTTCCAGCTAGAACTGTGAAAAGAACTATTCAGATCATTAAAGAACTGACCAGTGAATAACAAATCAGGAAGAAACAGCATCACAAGCTAGTATCTCTGGGTGGAAAGGAAAAATCAGTAGATGCATGTAAAGATTAGTAGTAAATATGTAAAATACTTGAAATAGAGAATTTCTCATTAAGAAAAAGGTTTCCTAACAATTATATGGGGCAAATAATTACAATGCCAGAGCTAAAACATTCCAAGTGATTCTAAATGTAATTTTGGGGGATCCTATTTAGGAAATCATAATTACAGAATAGAAGATTTGAATGTTTATTTTATTGAGATCTACAGAAAAACAAAAACACCAACACAAATTATGCTTTATAAGGTTGTTTCTTCATCTAATGGTTTGCAAGTACTAATTTTTAAGATCTTGAGTTAGGCATTTTTCTTGAAGGATGGGAGTGAAGACTTCTGTTGTGTAACAGTTACTTTCCTGAGAACTTGAAGAACAGCAGCAACAAAGGTACCCATAGTTATCTTACTATGTTCTTGGTACTGGTGCTCTTACTGCATCACTCCTGTTCCTCACATGATACCAAAGAATAAAATTGTTTCAAGTCTCAGCATGTACAATACCAGCTCAATGGCACAGTTCTGGTAGCAGTCCTCAGAGAAGTGACAGATATCTGAATGAGATGTCCTCTTTATATTAATACAATCTTCGTTTAATCTAATTTGATCTAATTTAGATTAACACCACAGATAAAGGCATAGGTCTGAATTAGCATGGTGACTATTTTATTTCAACCCTTAGGTTTTTTCCCTTGCCTCGTTACCCTTCCCTTATTTGGAAGAACTGCACAAATGTACCCTTAAACAAAATAAGTAAAAAGTAGAATAGGGTTAGCCTCTTCCCTTTTATATCTCTATCTAATGTACAAAATCAATACCAGCAAAAGGTGAGGTTTGCATTAAGAAGTGTTTGATACAGAATGTCACCTCTAATGGGCAACAGTATTTTGGGTAAGAAGAGTTCTTACCATTTTTCAGAAATTGTTTGAAACAGGAATTCTTGTGAATTGGTTTCAAGCAAGAATACTGCCAGCACAATTGTCATCCCCAGAATGGAATTTTAATTCTGGTGAAATCAGTCTCCTAGATTCAAATAGGAGTTCCTATTTCCATGTTCCAGACAACACAAAACAATCAGTTTATGAAGAGATTTAGATTAAAAGCTGTTTACAATTGTACTTGATTTTCTATGAGTCTAGATTAAAAAAAATAAAATTACCTTAACTTCAGTTTTAAACTTCATTGCAGGTTACAATAATTTAATAATCTCAATTTAAGTATATTTACTTATACATAAATGTCTCTCCCAATCCTGCTTTACAAATAGAATGCAACTAGAGAAAAAAAAAACAAATGTAGCTTAATGGATAGTTGGATCATTAAACATCATGTCAATATGTGGAGATCCCTAGGAATAAAATACTGTTCAAAAAACTAGGCTTTCATAGCTTCAGAAATAAATCAAAATGGACTTAAGGCTTTTGTTAATTGTACCTTTTCACTTTCAGATAACACAACTTTCAAATATGTTTTCTTTCCTACTTTTACTAGAAATAGCTTAGTAAATGTGAAAGCCAAGCGTGAACCAAAATTGGTTGCTTTTCAAATATACAAATAAATCCAGGTGTACATGAATGAAGACAATCATTGTCCTGAGGATTACCTATGCTGCTTTTAAGATGATAGTGAAACCAGCACTTCTCATATTCAAATCAAATATTTATTTTTACAGAGGACTGGACTACAGTAACCCAGCCTTCACATTTTCTGGCCTGCTTCCCATAGCCTCTCACTACTGTGGAGACTTTTCAGAAGTTCAGAAGACACATTCATTTGACTTCATCACCTAGATTTTAGACTTCTCTACAACATACTACAACCAACCTGTTTGCCACAGTTACTAAGTTCACTGGGACATGAATCATCAAGGCAGGTTCACTCTGCCCTGCTGAATTTCAAGATTATATTCCTGGTGATTAGAATAATCTTATTATGAAAGATGCGATGCAAATTCACTTGTTAAAAAAAGGTATGATTGGTGCTTGGGTGCTGCTGTACTTACATTAACTTTTGATTTGCTATTATCACCAAATACAAAGGTAAAAATCATAAACACCAGATGGAAACCAATAGAGATAATTAATTTAACCACATAGGTTTTTATTAATTTTATAGCCAGAAAAAAAGGCTGCAAATAGTAATGGGAGGCAACACCAAGAAGAATCTGACTCTGAGAGAAAGTAACAGGCAGAGCCTGTCAAATTGCCTGACAGTCAGATTTCTTTAACTTGATCACTTTCTGCTGCTCTATTCTCACCAGGAAATGCAAAACTAGAGCAGAAACCTCTGAAAAGAAAAATAATTGTTTACAGCCAACTGATGAGGCATTTACTCAGGAAATCCTGTCAGCTTCCCCTCCACCATCTCACAATGTAGGGAATTTAAACGTTTTGAGAAAGTTTCCCCTGTATTCACAAGTCTGACCTTGTGTTTCCCTTCCTAAGATGTCCCACCTACCTCCTACTCTCCTGTCCCAGGGTTGCAGAAGCAGTGAGGGACAGTGGAGCACATCACTATGGGAAGAGCCAGAGTTGGTGGCTCAAGGTGTGTGGGCAACACAGGCATTTCCTGGGCGGAAGCATCCATGCCAACCAACTGTAGGAGCACTTCTGGAACCTCTGACACACTGATGTCCAATACATCTGCACTTACAGTGTACAGGTATACAAAGCTGAACATATTAAATGCCCTCTTATTTCTCTTTTAGCCACAACAAGGAACTGCCAGGTTTCAGAAGAGCTGCACGGAGAGGAGAACTCGCAGGCCAGGCCTTCCCTCCAGGTTTCACTGGCAACTGAGTCTATCTCCTTCAGCTCTCCTGGAACAGCCTTGTTCTTCTGCATCTGGTGACCATAACACTTGAGCCTGAGCTATGCTATTTTAGGATGGTCCCAACATAGGAGGAGAGGGGACAGATTTCAGCAGATTAGTATTGATCTCTGAGATGTGTCTTCAGAGAACTGAGTTCTGCTGAGATATCCAAGGAACTCCCAGAAAGTAACTGATGAGATATGGATGCAATGCTGAATATTTCACTCATGAATCTCCAACACTAAAAATAGGTGAAGTTTCAAGAATATCCCTTACTGCTTGACCTTCTTTTTCTTCTAAGATTATGTTACACAGACAGTGAAGGTGATTTTCAATGAAAACACAAAAAATCTCCATCTTTACAGTTTGTGCAGTACTTACAGGAAATGAAAGTACAGGTCTAAAGAACGAAACACATGATACAAAGATAAAAATCTCTCCAATCATGAACAACAGGCCAAATGTTTTGTTATCATGGAAATGCAAACTTGAACCACCAGTAGAAGACAGGGGGAAAAAAAGAGATGGAAAAGGCTGAGAGCAAATGAACAAACACGTCTGACTGCTTTGTTGAGTGGTAAGACAAGAGGTGGTCGGAAGCAGAATTGATGAACTGTCACAGTATGACAAATAAGACCTCTGTTGGATGTATTGATTCTGAGCAGAGAATGACTCATGGATCTACTTCATTCTTGCTTCATTTACAGAGAGTAAAGTACTTGAACAAATCACAGATGCTGCCAAAGGAGTCAGAGAAGAAAAAATTCTTTCCTATGGATGTTTTTGGGGTCAAATTTATTAATAACTTCTTGTTTTGTAGGACAGCTCATGGAGTGGAGCTAATGTTTTGTACAAAGCTTCACTGTCTCAATAATTGTACAGATGATTTTTTATGCATGTTGCATAGTTAAGTCTGACTTGAAGACTCATAAAGTTTACCCCATGAAAACCTGAGCATACCAGTATGTGTATTTGTCAACTATGCTTGTATGCACAGGAGCTGATTTTTTTGTGTGTCTCATGGCCTCAAAAATGGTTCAGTAACTGGAACTCGAGAGAGAAAGTTGTATTCACTATTTTTCTCTAACACTAAAAGCTCCAATATGTTTTTTGCTCTCGTTGTTTCATCATAGAGGATTTATAGGCATTACACAGAGAATTCAAAGAAGCAAAATTATGTTTCAAAATCGATTTCTGTTATTAAGCCAAGAGAATTGTGGGTCATAGATGCCCTGTTTTTCTTTTTTTTCCTTCATTTTAAAAATTTTGTCTTTATTTGAAGAGTTGAGGTTCTCTTGTCTTAATAATTGTCTTTATATTTGGAAAATAAGCCTTGCAAATTGAATACAGTACATACCAAAGCAATGGCTCTGAGCTGAACTCACGAAGTGCAATTCATCAAGGTTCTTTAATTCTGTGGCCAAAGTTGAGTTTTTTTCAAAAATTTAACAGGACCATTCACCATTTTCCTGTAGACTACTATCCTATGTCCTATTTTTCTCCCTTATCTTGATGAAACTTTATTTCCATGACCAGCTTTCCTTTCAGGACTGCAACCTCCTTCTACTCACTTTTTTCGCTACTGCTAATGTAGCCAGGAGTCCAGCAATAACTACTACAGAACTACTAAAATAACTAAAATTATAATGTTAGTTTTAAACCTTGAATCCTCCTGTTAATTGTAATTTTAGATCTTTAACATACAGAAAAAGAAAATGCAGCAATGTTTACACACATGTACTATTAATGAAAAATTCTCTAAGTCCCTTCCCTAGTTCAGAGGGCAATCTCCACTCAACAAACCTGCTGCTCTTTCCCAGGAAGAGACAAGAAAGAAATGCAAAACATGAGGTGCCCCCTGCACCTGCCACAGAGCACTCCCAATTCCTGCAGCCACAGCCTGGCTTTTTGTGACAGCCAGTGAGGGGTGCGAGGGGGCAGCTCTGGTGGCTTTCCTGGCAGGAGCTGACTGCTGCTTCAGGCCAGAGATGTGGAATGCTGGCTGCTGCCAGCACACTGGGATGGGAAGGAACAGCAAGGATCTGGCTTCCTCAGCTATTCTACAGGCCTAATGCAATTTATATGGGAATTACAAAAACTCATGTAGGCCATTTATAGATGTGCTGATTAAGTTTAGAAGGAACCACTTTGAATTATCTGCCAAGAGCAAAAACTATTCCTTTGTGCATTGTCAGCCCTGAGTAACTCAGTCTGGAACTATTTTACCAATCGTTAGATGTCTGGGTTTAATATAGAGATTAGAGAGGGTAAAGTTAGGGCAGAGCTGACCCCAGCTGCCAAACTGTTTGAAGAAGGGAATAGTGAGTTAGCTTTGATCCAACACACATTTGAAATATATATTCAGTTACATCTAACACCAGATGGACACAGCTAAAAAAAAGGGCCTGGCTGCATACTTAATTTACAACATATCAAACTCATTGTAAATTAAGAATAGCAAAATACTCTTCAGACTGTTCTTGCAGATCAGGCACTCTCACTCCTCTTTCACTTACCACCCTGGCTCTCCACAGCTCAGGGGTAGCTGAAGCAGAGCAAAGTGTCTTCACTCCCCTTCTGCAACCCAAGAGCAGTCTCTAGAGCCTAGCTATCCTGCTTGCACTGGGATTCCCTCTCATTTCAAAGGAATACTTCTGCAGAAAATTGTCATAAACAGGAAAACATCCACTTAAGAACTATGTAACAGTTTGTTTAGTAGGAGAAATGGACAGTTAGTGTGTGGAAATTCCCTCTCTTGACCTTTACAAGGTGAAAGGTGAGAGCACTACAGAGAGTACCAAATGGAATTGTGTTGGGTAAGGATTTATGTAATTAGATACATCTGGAGGAAAGGATAACACGTCATGACACAGCCTGAATCAACTTTGCTTAGTTAAACTGCCAGGACAGCTCTGTTTACAAGCCACATGTTTGCAGTACAGTGACTGACTCAGTCAGGCAAAACCCATCAGGTACAGTCTTACAGCAGCAGATGACAAGGCTGAACCATTTTAGACTTTAGGGAGGTTTGGAATTTTTTTCTATTGATTATATAGCAAAAATAATTTCCATTCTACCATATAAGGAGTCAACTTTAATGTCTAATTTAAAATGCTACAGTAAAGAAGCAAAGGGTTGAAAGGAGGTGCTGTCTGGTGTTGCAGTTTTACAGTCACTATGTGTGCAGTGCCTTCAAATCAAATGGGCTCACCATTCCCTAGCCCTCAAAAAATCTTTCTTCCCATCTTCATGCTGCCTCCTTCTTTTTTTTTTTTTTTTTTTTCAGGAATTGAGTAATTTATGCAGCCACATCATAATTTCTACCAGGAAACAGACCAAGAATAAAACCCACCTGGATGAAGGGGCAATTGGGGATTATATGTACAAACCAAGAGTGTCATAAACCAGAGAAACTGCCACAGAATGTTCCAGTACATCTGTCAAGTCAATAATATTCATGATGATTTGCTAAGTGCTGGCTATGAGGACTGAAGTTGCCTGGGAAATCACATATCTAGCTTTCTAGACTGTCAGAACATTTTGGGAATTAAACGAGTAAAAATTTTACCTTCAACTTTTGGTTTTTTTTCTGTCTCCTCTTATCCCTCAAGGTACCTGTGCCTTGCCACACAGCCCAGCCACTCCCCAAGATGCCTAAGACATGGAATTACCAATGTTAGGCTGTTTGAAACAGAGAGGAAAATTTCATCAATGTATTCTTATTCTAATCATATGACTAAGAGTTAGTTAGAGTCTAGGTCTTCAGCAGAACAGCTGCAGTTCTGGAAGCTAAGTAATGAAAGTTAAACAGTACTTTTTCTTAAATTTAAATTAAGACTAGAATGCATTTAAATTACTGTGTGTTTGTCACATAAATCTTAGGCCTTCTCTTGTGTTTAACAACACCCTTTATTTTGCCATTCTCTCTAAATGCCATAAGGGACCGGTTCCAAAGAAACTAATAATTTGCAAATAGTAACACTTAAGAGTGTGTTAGAAACACAGCAACAATCTCATTTTTTCTTTCAACCACGCTGCATACTAACTACATACTCTAACAGGAAAGTTTATAAAACAATATCCTGACTGGGTCTAATAGATGCAGTAATCAACCCTGGAAAAGGACACAGACTGATCCATACTTGGAGACTCAAAATAATTTAGCTTTTTGACAAGTTAAATAATTTAGCTTTAACATAGGTCCTCAGAAACACTGCTCATTTACCTCCTCTCTAGTCAAGCAGAAGAAGTCACATCATACCTCTCTTCAAAATGGGACTGTCATGCTACCCTAGCCAGCCAGCTTGATCTCAGTAGCCTTCACTCTTGGCTTTTTCCATCCTTTGTGCTCCGCCTCCCACTTCTCTCACACTATTTCTCTTCTCCATCTCAGTTCAGCACTGTGTTTCCCTGTGCAGACTGAGGAGCTTCACAAGGCAGGCTGTAAATGCCCCATACGTGCCACTCCACATTTTCCATTTGGTTGTCATGGGTGTGAGGACAGGAGCCTCCAGAAGAGGATGTTTTGTGGCAGAGCCACAAAGGACAGACTACAGCATTCAGGGAGGTCAGCATTCACAGATGGGAGACTGCTTGGCAGCAACACCATCACCAGAAAAGCAACACATCAACAGATTACTTGGGCTTCCCCTCCCTCATCTGAAAAGAGTTTGGAGACAGAAGAAAGGATTGCTCTGCTTTGCGGGTTTCTTTCTGTTTTTAGCAGTCTTGAAAAAAAAAGTCAGAAAACAAGAATGCATGCTTCTTGTTAGAAGGATCCAAAATAAGAACAAAAACATAGTCCTTTTCTGACATGTTACAACATAGAAGTTCAGAGTCATGAAGAAATAAAAGAGGATCTGCTAGCATCCAGAATGATCTCACATTTAAACTATGTTTCCACTTGGAAAAAACTATAAAATCAATAGTTAACACTGTAATTGTGTATAATGACATCTAGCATTAAAAAAATTTAAAGGATCTCAGTTAGTTGAGAAGATCAATGCAGGGAAAAGTCTTTAGTAGTCCATGTGTCTAGAATATTATTTCTTTTGGGAACTGAAGCAGCTATTTTGTTGTTTAGAGCGCAAATATAAACTTCCCATGCCAAAACAGGTACTAATCAGCCCGTGAGTATCTACAGGTCTATAGCAGAAATAATGGGCTTTTCCAATCTCTCATGTAATGACTCCATACTCCCAAAAAACAGGATCCAGAAAACAGGAGCAGAAAAAGACTGGCAGAAACCCCAATGATTAACATTTTTTGTGCATGACAAAACGTAATAATCATTCACAGCAACTTAACTCATAGGACAAGTAAATTTCAGCTAAGAGAACCCTCTTCTGGATAAGCTGGGCTGAGCCCAAGTTCTGTTGTGTAGGAAAGAAAGGCAGGTCTTCCCAAAATCCTCCTAATCAGTAAAGAGCTGGGGATTCAAGAGAAGTTTGGCCTGTACCTATATGGAACAACATAAATAAAAGCTGATGCCTCCACACAGCCCTCCTGGAGCTCTTTGGCATCGTGGATCCCAAAGTGCTTCCACTGCAGCCCAAGCTAAGGAGAAACTGAAAGGCAATTTATGCTGTTCAGCATACTAATACCTCCTAGCAAGATTTCTGATCAGAAATCAGGAGTAATTGTCTGCCAAAATCAGGCTGGCTCTTTGCTCGATTGCATCAAGTTTTCATTCAGAATCCTGGTTAGAGCTCCCAGAGTGGGAAAGGCATGCACTGAGCAAGGAGATTCTTTTCCCCTCCTCATCTTTGGCAGCACAGATCTGTCTTTCTACATGTTAAAACATTGTGCCACTATGTTCTGCCTGGAATTCTTCTCAGATAATTAAAACTTCCTCCCTGATCCCACTCAAATAACTCGTGAACTTTTTTTGCTATTTTTGTAGTAAGTAAAGTATTCTCTTTGTGAGACAGTATCTCACGAAACTACACTGCCACTCTGAAACACTTTTCAGCAAGTTTATGGAACCTCCCTAGCTCACTTGTATCTACATAGATGAGTACACATTACTTCCTAACAATAGCTTTGAAGTTATTCTTAGAACAAAAATGTATTTCTTGTAATGAATGAAAGTGAATTTCTTCTTTTATTAACAAGCTTATCTATAAATTCATTTTAATTTTGAGAGTGTGAAAATTTAAATTCTGGCTTTGAAATATGTGTGAGCAGCTACTTTGCTACTCCTAATTTAAAGTAAATTTGATTGACAAAAAAAAACCCAAATAACCTTAAGCCAATTCTTAGTGAAGTGCTACAAGGGAGTATCAAGAATTCTCAAACACAGGTATTGACAAAGGAGCAGGATTTTTCTTCTACAAATCAAATGGAAAGAACTGAAGCCAGTTACTGAGCTACCCTTGTTAAACAGGACTCAAGCCTCAAAGCAATAGGAAATGAAATAATGTTTAAATGTGTACAGGATGTGGTTTGAACTAAGCAAGGGGTTATTTTAATGACAACTTTTACCAGCATAACTATATTAGACTAAATTTTCTACACAGCAGATTTACCCAGTTCCCTCAAATCCCTATTACTATGAAAACTTAGACAATCACACAGAGTTTGTGTAATTATGTTATTATTGACACCTTAGCTGTAACTATAAATATTGAATATATGAGGAAATTGATGACATTTTACAGCTAATACAGGCAAATATATAAGAAGAACCATCTTCTCACTAATAATTTTTAATTTGTGAAACTTAGACAACTCTTTGAACTTCATTGTGAATGTGCGACAAAGTATTTGCTCATTTTCTCTAGAGGATAACTAATAATGAGGCACTCACTGTTTTACAATCAGTATACACAAAACACTTAATGAATATTTAACCAGCACTTACATTTTCACACTGCATCTTTCTGGATTTTATGTGGGAAACATTGAGTCCATCAATAACAATATCAAAAGGAAGTCGATTTTCAACAAATGTTTGAAAGGCCTCCAATTCCTGAAATAAATAAATAAATAAACACAAGGGAATAATATGTAGAGTTTAATAGAAAGAAATTCCATTCCATTTTTATTTAAAAAGGAAACAAAGCCCAAATGTCTCACTTTTCCTTTGTCGGCTACACTTCACATTACTAGATTATTTCCTAAAACAATCACACCAAAAAAACCCACCCCATCTTTTAAGCCATTACATTGGATACATCCAATAAAACCATTACAACCAAAAATAACATTACAACTAAAACCCAAAACTTTACTGTTATCCAAATTTTCCAAATTACAATCTGAGCTGTACACTTCTATAAAGATATACACTATAGTCATTGTCCCACAGCAGCTGCTGAACAAAGCAACTTTACAGTCCAGTAGACAGCTTCACCACCACTAGCTCTTAACACATCCAAATGAAAAATAATGATCATACTAAGGTTCTCTGAAAGAATTATGAAATCTCTGAATGCCAGTCAATATTTAAATAAACATCCATTTAGAAAGATAGTATTCCATCTGTGAGAAACACATGGCTTTAAGGCTAAAACCTTAAGAACTTTCTTACTAGGTCAGAAATGTAGTGCACTGATTGAGCAAAACATCCAGTTTTTTCCTCATAAGAAAACCACAACTGCTTTAGGTTTGAGAGTCCATAAGAGAAGAACAGACTACAAAGCTATAATAAAATCTTCAGGAATTCCTCCCTTGATTTTTGGGGGAAAGATTTAGTAGTTTTTTTGCAGACACTTGCATAAGATTTGTACTTTTTGCATCTGACTGTTTTTAATAAGACCAAGAACTCTGCATTATCCTGATGGGCAGTGACCTAATTGCATAAATTACCTTTCTAGTAACAAGTAAGATTTATTTTTCACTGACAGAGCCTTCACAATCCAGGCTATAAATTAACTTTCACAGAAACTCAAAACAATTAATATTTCATGCCTTCTGCAAAGGATTCAAGAAGTACTCTTCTAATCTTGCCTTCTTCCATGTAGCAATATGGCAACATACATCTAAATAAAAGCTACTGCCTCAGCACCCAAAAACATACAGAGCATATACAACCCTTCCTTGGAGAGAGAAATGAAAGAAAGAAATCATTTTTCCAGAAAATACAGCGCTGTCAGGCAGTTACAAATGATCACTTCAAATTTAGTTGGAATGCTTATGACAAATTATACTAGGAAAAGGGCTACTTGTACTAAGTGTACAAACCAAGCAAGATAAGATGGCTCACCCAGCTGTTAAAATTTCAGGAATAATTTTCAGGTGAACAGAGGTGTACCAGTCAAAAGCACAGTGGTAAGAACACAGACGACACCGGGCTCAGTCTAGCACCCTGGGAATCAATCACCTGTTACGTGATCTTTCATTTCTCCATGGCTTAAATAAATGTTACTACTGAGAAAGTATAAAACGCTGGACAAGGAAATTATCATCTAAAACAAAAATAAATTGTTGGCACTTGTGAAGTATTTTCCCCACTCTCCTGCCCTAATCTCAATGTATTTTCCATAGATGAATAAAAATTCTCATTGCCATCTGACAGGGACACCAGGACACAGAGGGAAGACCCTAGGAAAGGCAGTGGCAGGGATAGCAGGTAGAAACAAGTGCAAAACCAAACAACACAGATTCCTGACTTCTGGGCTTACACCACCCATGGACCTCCCCATGGTTCAAAATCTGGCAAGTCATCACTGCAGTACTGGATGGCTGTCTGAAATGTGGGAGATGAAAAGAAGCAGAACACATGCAGCCCAAATGAAATTAAGATAGAAAAGCTCTGAGACAAAAGATCAGTGAAAATAGAAAAAATAAAAAGTGGAAGCAGGTGAAACATGTGGTAAACATTCCAACACAGCATTATTTTCTCAGTGCTAACAACTGGCAATATTATTTGAAGTAACACAGTTACAGTCAAGGCTTTTTTAAGAAGCAAACTGTACAAGTAATCCTGTCTTTATGGACTCAGTTCAATACAAACCAAGCACTTTGCAGAGAGAGTTTTTCAAGTGGTATTTTATTTCAAGTGACAATGGTTATAGAGCAGTTCCTGAAAAGGTGGTTTTCCCTGATGGGCAGAGTAGACTGTTTTGCTCAGGGAATACTACAGCATGAGCTGGGGAAGCAGCACAGGGGTTCAGTAGGTCTGCACTCTCCTCTGCCCACTCTTGGCTTGGATCCCTCTCATCTTCCAAAAGAGCAGATGGTGCAGGGCTGCCAGAAGGGTCCTGCTGAGAGGCACCAGGATAGGCTCAGCACTCCTCAGAAAGCCATCTCCTGGCTCTCTGGGGTTTACTCCTGGAGCTGGGGGATGCTGCAGCTTTTTCAGTGTCATTCCTTGGCCACTGCACATTTCTGCACCATCTCCTCCTGTCTGTGTCTCCCAACACTCTGAACAGATGCCTGCCAGCCAGCATGCCCTGCCAGCCTCCCAGACCAGCTCAATGCTTTGCTTCTCTATGCACAAACTATGCAAAACAGGGAGGGAAGGTTTCCTGGTGGCAAGGAGACTTAGGCAGGGAAATGAGGAGTTAATAGCAAAGTGCAGAAGACAAATGGCCAACTTTAATTCATGTCACCAACTACAGAAGACTCCAATAAAAAGCCTCAGACAGACTAAAAATCCCAAGGGTCAGTTTATTTTCTCCTCACCACCCATATTTCCCCAGCTACACATGAGAGTGTGCTCTTTCTTTTTCCAGAAGAAAAATACATTAAGAATGACAGAGAAGGTCTCCTCCCCTGAGAAACAGTTTTTGAGCTGCCATATTTCTCATCCTCTCTGGACACAGGGAAGGAAAAGGGCAAAGCCTGGAAATAAGCAGCAGGCTACCTCATCCAGACATCATACAAACGCCCAAAGACTTACACGGTAGGAATGTCCTAGGTCTGGCTGAGCTGCAGTTAATGTTACCCACAGCATTAAGGCTGTCTCCAACATTCCCCCACATCAGTAGGCTGGTGGTGGGCAAAATCTTGGGAGGGGACATCCCCAAGACAGCTGATTCAACCTGACCAAAGGGATATCCCATCCATATGACATCTCCTCAGAACAACATCCAGGAGAACGAAGGGGGCGAGGGGAGGGTGTTTATTATGATGACCTTTGTTTTCTGGAGCAACTGCTTTGCATACTGATGCTCTACTTCCTAGGGAGTGGCTGGACATCGGCTGGCAATGGGAAGTAGAGAATAAATATTTTATTTTTCTTCACTTCTGCATGCAGCCTTTGCTCTTGCTTTAATAAACTGTCTCTATCCTGATTCACAAGTGTTTTTCCATCTCATTTTATACCTGTACACCTTGTCCTGTTGAGAGGAGTGATAGAGCAGCTTGGTGGGCATCTGGTGTCCCACCAAGACCAACCCACTACAAAGAGAGAAAGACAATTCAAAGAATGCTGATCTTTTAAGGATTGGGACTTGTCTGGATTTTATGCAGCTCTTATTTCAGGCACAGTAGTAAACGGATGATTCATCCACAGCTCCCTAAAGATATCTCCCCCATTAGCTAACTGTTAGAAGAAATTAAAGGCTTTCTTTCTGAGCAGTAAATGAAGTAGAGCACAGCTGCAGTTAGGGTACAACTAATCAAGTGAACCCAGACACAATGGCTATCAATGCAGTACAACGACGACATGAAGGTTACAATCCTAGGATATGCTAGGTTGGAAGGGACCCACAAGGATCATTGAGTCCAACTCTTAGCCCTGCACAGGACCATCTCCAAGAGCCAGGTTGGTTTAGGCAAAAATAAGCAAGCTATTCATAAAGGCTTACCCTTCCAAATGGAGACTGCAACATGTGATCTACACACATCCCACCGGTGGTGTGTGCCACAGGAGCATTTACTTGGAAACATCCTGCTCAACAGGACAAGGGGCACTTCTGATGAATTCCTTCAATAAGCCAACAAGTAACAAAACACATCTCTCTCTCTCCCTCCCTCCCCGGCCCCTCCAGGTAAGAGCACCAAAATAAACACAGCAAACCTTACACTAATTTCTAACTTGTTCTGACTGGGTTCATCTCACAAAGTTTTTAAAGAAAAGTTCATTTTCCTTATGGACTCAAAAACATGACTCAAACTGAAGGAATGAAGCTAAAATCACATTTTGTATTGCTTATTGACATGACCCTCCATAAGGCTCAGGTTCTGCAGAGGAGTACTGCAATATAGCAGGGCTGTTACCTCACTGCAGGGCTTCCCCCCCCACACACAGCACAGTGGCTCCAGTGATATCCTGTTTCACACCATAAACAAAAGAAAAGGGAATTTTAAAAAACCCACCTACTTTCATTCATTGCCTTACTGGGAAAACAGGGGAATGCTAACTATGTAACCTTTAAAAATTATTCACTGCACCTTTTATTAAAAAATCTTTTCTTCACAAATGGATACACACTTGACTAAATCAACTAAAAGAAAAAGCCAGCTATAACCAAATCCATGATGGAATTTATATTGATGTAAAGAATTTTAGAGTTTTAAAATAATTTATTGTTTAATCACTAGGGTGTGGGTGGCTCAAGTCCATTCATATCTTGGCAAAAGCACAAAGAGTTGTGGTTTTTTTGTGTTCCACACCAGCTGGGTGGCTCATGCACTATTTCACCACCATCTTATACTGGTATGTACCAGAGCTGCCCCAGAAAGGGGTGTTTCCACCTTCTCCCTTTCCTCAGCCATTCATTCCTGCCTTTGTTCCCTCACCTACCAATGCACACATCTTATGGAGAAAGACCCAAGTGGATGAACTCAGCCCATACAACAGTTTTTAGTCTCCACCAGTCCCTCTGCTGAGGTTACAACACAGAGGACTGTCCTGGCATGAAAATGCAGCCAGGAAATGGAATGAGATCGGTAGCAGGTGAGACTACCAGGATCACCTTTTCCCACATGTAGCCCTGACTATGCTAACTGGCTAAATGATGAAACAACACTTTATTAAATATAACTGTCAGGCTGGAATATTACAGCAAAGCAAGAGAGGTTGGTTGTAAAAAACCAGAACTATAGGAATTATTGTTTGACAGAGCAAGCAAGAAAAATGACTAGTTTTGCTACCTTAATTAATTCACTCAAAGTTGTTTTTTTTAAAAAACTGTACCTCCAGACTTCAAAAGTCTGGTTTACACAGTGAGAAGTATTTGAAAAAGCAATAAAGTAATAAATATGAAAATAGTACTTTTTAGTAAGACAATACTATTTCAGCTTCTGTAAATACATTTATAGATTTATAGAAAAGAAATATATGTTTTTCTTCCCATACCAGTGTACATACAAGAGCTTCAAGACCACAGCAAAAATGAGGGAAATAATTCATTATTAGTATTTACAGATACTATGTTAAACATGACAACAGAAATAAATATTTCAAAACAAAGAAAATATAGCTAAACAAACAGTAAGAGCAATGAGACTAATCCACATGAGTATTTTGAAATAATTTTAATGTCTATAACAGTTTTAAGTGTATGATAAGTTTAAAATCACAGAAAAATTGAATCTCTTGACTATTTTTCTTCTCAAGTCTAAATAAGAAATATGTTGGCAACTAGAAATAAAAATCATGGCGTTAACTAAATTCTCAAACCAAAAAGGTCTATTACCTAAATGCCTAAACCCAAAGTAATCTAACATACAAAGGAGATACATGAGCAAATTCACAGAGGACTTACAAATACAAGAAAGGCTACTATGTTCCTGCCAATGTACAGAGTTCAAAAATAAGAATTAAAAAAACCCACATTAAAACGTATTCAAATCACTGCAGGAAAGGCCATTTGTCACTTCGTCTGAACAATAAAGTTTTTGTTCACTTCAGGAATGATGGAGAGACACTAGTTAAATTAAAAAATGTAAAACTACAATGTTAAACATGCATTTTTTCCAGGAGAAGTCACAATACTTTAAGCTTTGTACAGCAGAAAAAGCAGTGTTTCCTCTCTTGTTTAATGACAACATTCTCAAGTGCAAGGAAACAGCAAATTCTGATTAATAGAATATTATACTGCATTTAATTATAATGTAACTACCCCTATTATCAAACAGGGTGTATTTTAGAGAAGTGAAAACATTCAATTTTTAACAGTTTCATAAAATACAATGTTATGGGGGTTGCTTTGTTTTCAGCAATGTTTCTTGGTATCAGAAGAAAAACACAGGAATGAATATTAAGTGTGAGAAATAAAATTCAGCTGTCCAACTGAAATCCAGCCAGTTCTTTTTTTTAAGGCACCTTGGTGGAGCACTCTTGAGTCTATTTGTTGCTATGCCTGATAGGTTTGAATATTTCCCCTACAGTTTCAAAGCTTGGAAATCCCCTTCAAACCCTTCTAAACAGGACAGCTTTTCTCAGTATTGTGTATGGTATCTCTGTGTACTCTGGATTGCACACAATTTGTTTGGCCTCTGAGTTTACAAATAACCCCCAAGTCAGGAACTCCTGTGGCTGCAGCCTTGGGAGGACTGTCAGGAACAGGAAGGTGCTTGCAGGCACTCACTGTGATGTGCATACGCACAGTGCTGCCCGTTCACAGCCTCTGCCCACAGCAGGCACTGTTGGCAGGACTCAGCTAACATCCATGGGAATAGAGGTAGAGGAGGGAAATGGCACACTTACCCCAGGCTGACACATACCCAAAGCCCCCTTTGGGTCACTTAGGCCTTTGGGTCAAACCATGGAGTTGGAAGGAGAACCAAAGCTTTACAGAAAAAAAAGTATCAATCGCAAAGGTAAGAGCTAGAGCTGAATGTTCAAGGTTCCTTCCAAATAGCACCACCTCATTCAGTTGCAAAGGAACACTGAGATGAATGGGCTACTTCCTCTTTGTCGTCCCCTTATGTGCTAGAAGAATATGTAAAATCCCTGCTTAGCCCAGATCTAGTGTGGGAATTCACATGAGTACAAACCCATCTCTTCCTGCCTTCTTGACAGCACATACACACCTCCCATGAGCTTCCTTCCCACTGCACAAGAGCCCTTTCAGGCTTATCAGAGGTAAGTAGGAGCCACAAAGGGAATGAAATTACAGCATTTGTGTAAACACCCAGGAGCAGCTGCAACATGAAAGTCATCACAGCAAAAGTTGATTCTGCCTCTCAGCACACCAATTATATCCTCTCAGGCTCAATGGCACAGCTCCCAATTAAATGCAGTTGGGGTAAACAAGCATCTGACAGAAAATACCACACAGAAATCTGGTACGAAAGGTGACAGTCTTATTGTAGCTGTCTCCTTTCTATGGCAGCCTGCAAGGTTACAGCTCACTGTATTAGATCATCATATGATATCCTAATAGACCTTCCAGAAGCTATGCATAAGGATCTGAATTGATGACTATTTTTAATGTGTAACATTTTCTTATCACAGATAATCAGTTTTATAGTTCATGCAAGCCATCTTTTCAATATATTTGTAAATAGTGTTCACTACCATTCTGATGTACAAACTTATGTTGTTTGATTTTCTTTCCTAAAACTAATTCTAAAAAAGACTTTTTTTTAATTTTTGCACAAAAAACTACTTTTGGGGGATCCTCAACAAACCAAGTCTTTGCTCCTCATTTTCTACTCTGACCACATTTATTCTTAAGTGACAGAAATAAAGCAACAATGCTGTTGCAAAAGTAAGACAAATAACTATTCCTCAGTGAAGAAAAAAACAGATTCCAAAAGCGTTTATACATTCAATTTCAAACACTGTTGGAAAAAATATTTAAAGCTCAAAGCAACTCAAACTGTTTTCCTGATTAATCATTTCATTGCAGGAAATGTAGATCCACTTAAGAAAATTAGTTAGAAGAAAAGAAGGAATACAAAGCTAAAGTTTCCTATTTGAATTACAGTCACTACAAAAAAAGTGACTGTCTGGAAAATGAAATGCCCCCCACCCTCTCAGATGTATTTACTCACATCCTTATTTCAGCCTCATCACCCAGTTCCCCTCTGGAAGCCCCTGGCTGCAGAAGAAGTCCCACAGTCTGACATACCTAAAATGGGCAGCGTATTTTCACCACTACATGTCTGCTTTCATAGCACAAGGGCAACTAAAAAGTCCCAGTTTTATTTCTGGAAACATCATGATAGATCATGACACTGTTTTGCCACTACCCCCACATCCATGTCCAAAATTCACTGAGGAAGCAGACTTTAAGCTGTACAAACAACAGTGAACACACCAAGTTCATCTCCACTCAGGGACTACCTGCTGATACAGAACTGGAAGGAGATCAACTTGAAACTAACAAGTGGGTGGCCCCAGGGTGATAAATGATGGAATTTCAGCTATCACACAGCCTAACAAAATCTACTGACATCAAAATTTAATGTAGTGTATTGAGTTTTTGTTTCATTAGATTGTATGCATTTATTCAATCAGGCTCTCACACAGGGGGAACATAATTTCTACTACTCTTCAGCCTGTGTGTGAAGGTCCTGTTACCCACTTCCTAAATCTCTCCACCTTCAACTGGTACTGCCAATCTAGCCCTGTCTACTTGACACATTTGAAATTTTCAAGCCATACAGCATTCAATAAAACACAGCCTTTTGTTTATTTGATGATATTATAGAACACCAGTACCTATTACAAATTTTAATTCTCTTCAGCCTGTGTGTTGTGGTCCTGTTACCCAGAACTCCCTTCCTAAATCTCTCCACCTTCAACTGGTACTGCCAATCTAGCCCTGTCTACTTGACACATTTGAAATTTTCAAGCCATACAGCATTCAATAAAACACAGCCTTTTGTTTATTTGATGATATTATAGAACACCAGTACCTATTACATACTTAAAATGACTGCTACATTTTTAAGGAGAACTTTATTCTTCTGTACAATTTGCAGCTAGAACAGATCAAAAGTCCTGAACTGATAATAAGATCTGTGTGGAAATCAGATGTCTGCACAATAGGCTGCATGTACTACAAATACCCCAAGACTGTTTCTGTAACTGATAAACATGCTCAATGTCTGTGCCTGCAGAAAGTCTGAACTTTGTGTCCTCTTCCATATTTTCAAAGCTGGTGAAGAACTGAGGTGCCAGCTCCAGCAAACACCCAACCAATATCAAAGATAAAGCAAAGCTGCCCCGAGATGTGGTGTGGGCTCCATCTAGTGGGGCTCAGCTTTGGTCCATATCACTATCACCAAATCTCTTATCTCCACACAACACGTGTCAGAAATAGAACCATGGAATCATTAAGGTTGGGAAAAAAACTCCAAAATCATTGAGTCCAACCTGTGACTGATCACCACCTTGTCAACTAGGCCACAGCACTCAGTGTCCCATTCAGTTGTTTCTTGAACGCCTCCAGGGACAGTGACTCTACCATCTCCCTGGGCAGCCCATTACATGTTTTACCACCCTTTCAGTCAAGAAATTCTTCCTCACGTCCAACTTCAACCTCTGCTGGCACAGCTTGATGTTATGTCCTCTTGCCCTTTTGCTGGTTGCCTGGGAGAAGAGACCAAACTCCCCTAGCTGCAGCCTCTTTTCAGGTACTTGTAGAGACCAGTAAAGTCTCCCCTGAGTCTCATTTTCTCCAGGCTGAACAACCCCAGCTCCCTCAGTTGCTCCTCCTGTGACTTACTCTCCAGACCCTTGACCAGTTCCATTGTCCTTCTATTGATCTGCTCCAGCACCTCAATGTCCTTCTCATGGTGAGGGACCCAGAACTGCATGCAGGATTGGAGATGTGGCCTCACCAGTGCTCACTTCAGGGGGACAATCACTGCCCTGCTCCTGCTGGCCACACTATGCGGATACAGCCCAGGATGCCATTGGCATTCTTGGCCACCTGGGCACACACACTGGATCATGTCTAGCTGCTGTCAAGCAGCACTCTCAGGTCCTCTTCCACTGGGCAGTTTTCCAGCCACTTTGTCCCTAGCCTGTAGCACTGCCTGGGGTTATTGTGACATAAGTCCAGGACCTGACATTTTGCCTGGTTGAGTCGGCCTTGACCCACTGATCTGGTCTATCCAGATCCATCAGCTGAACCTTTCTGCTTTCCAGCTCATAAACACTCCCACCCAACTTGGTGTTGTCTGTGAACTTGCTGAGGGTGCATTTGATCCCCTCATCCAGATCATCAGCAAAGGTGTTAAGCAGGACTGGTCCCACACTGAGCTCTGGGGAACCCCCTGGTGACCGGCTGCCAGCTGGGCGCAGCTCCTTCCACAGCCACTCCCTGGGCCTGAGCACCCAGACAGTTTTTCACCCAGGGGAGAGCACACCTGTCCAAGCCATGGGCCACCAGCTTCCCCAGGAGAATGCTCTGGGAGGCAGTGTCAAAAGCTTTACTGAAGTGATAGAACTGCAATGTACTGCAGTGTCTGAAATTGCGCCCTCTCATATGTTTACCACAACCTTTGAAAAGCTTGATACTGTATACTGTAATTATAAATATGAAAGTATATCTTTAAAATTGAGGAGTAGTTGATAGGTTGGTGGGTTGTAAAAGTTGACAGAATGAAACTATAACCAGTTCTTTTACTTTTTTGTAAGCTCAAGATGTCTTATTTTGTTCTATTCACTAGGTTTTATTCCATATTTAAAATTCAGCCTTCGGAAGATCAAAAGATTTTAATTTTTAATGTAAAAGCTCCCCACATTTTAATTACTTCAGCATCCATTAACAGCTGGCTGAAAATGTAAGAACAAATGAAATATGAAAGATCTTGAATACTTCACAGGATAAACACAGGATGCTATAAACACACAGGATACTTCATGGCCTATCTAATGACCTACCAATGTTTAAAGCAAAGGGAAAAATTTCTGGAGTTCTCAAAGTGCCTGAACATTACTTGCATATTATCCTTCTAGCCAATGAACCTGACAGTGTACAAGACCTACCTCTGGACTTGTCTTTCTAAAAGTGTCAGTTCCATGTATCACGTCCTTTATTATTCTCTCACTGAGATGACTGTATTCCTCTTCAGTGAGGTTACTGTCCTCCAGCTGATGGTTGCAAACTGGGCATTGTCCACTGCAATAATAGTGAAACAAGAAAATAGAAAGAAAAAGGCTTTTAAATAAGAAATTCCTTAAATATTACTAACTTACCAAGTGTCTGTATATGAGCATAATTCTTTAAAAGAAGCCAAACACAGTACAATAATCAGAAAATCAGTTGTACTTATTTCTGTGATGCTACCAAAACCTACTGAAGTTACTAGCTATTATACTCTTTTTATTTTCTTGAAGCCATTTCAATTTTATTCAAATACTTATCCAAGTAGGCTACCTCAAACTTGTTTAGTTCAAAATAAAGTGTTCTTACAGTTCCAACAAAATAGCTACTATGGAACCACTTGTCACCATTTTGTTCACAGATTCTTAACCCATGATAAAATGTGAGGTGATCTAAGTTAGTTTAGCTCTCAAAGTCTTTAACTGTTTACAGACAATAAGACAGAAAACAGACTTACTTCTCAGTCAAAACAATTGACTTTAGAATTTTAAAACTCTTAAAGGCTGGAAAAGGCTGTCAAAAATATGATGAATTATTATAAAAGAGTACAGTACCACACACATTCTTACATAATAATAACTTATTTTATAGCAAACAACTCTTCAAAGAGTGAGCTGTCCTGTTCTTTCAAGGGCTTCAAAAACTGTGGGCTCTACATGTGCTTTTACTTCGCAGCATGCAACACAGAGTATTTTTATAAACCACCTAAAACTCCCATAATCCATTGGAGACATTCTCATAATTAATACATTTATAATTGCCCAATTATTACAAAAGCATAAAACAAGGTTTCAAATAAAATAACATTTAAAATAGCAGTTTACGGAAATTAAGAAACCTGCACTGTAATAGAAACACACACCCAAATATACCTGTGAAAATCTAAGAACCATTTTGTCTTCACTGAAAATGTGATAGGGAGAAACCTTTCATCTGTAAAAATTAACTGCAGTGTGCAAACAGTATTAGTTTTCAAAAAGAGAAGATTTTACACACTAAAGCTGCTCTGCTATAGATCTTGTTAAATAACAGTATCACAAAGTCAACAAAAAAGAAAGTCTTTAAATCCTAAACAGAAGACAAATAAGCCACACAGTAAAATGGCACCTTTTATTTTTTACGGTGTTTTTCTGTCTTGGCTCTGTTAAGTTTAACTCTTTTCCAAATGTGCATGCTGGGTCTTGATTAATGTACAAGTTGAAACTGGAGTTTGTGAAATCCTATGTCACAACAAAGGCTCATACTCTCAAGGACTGAAATACTTTTGTATATAAGGAAAGCCATTTTTTAATATTTTTGAAGGAAGAGATCAATATAGACTAATCAAGACAATACCTCACTTATAAATAGAATGTTGCATTTACCTGTCTTTAATTTTGGTCAGGCGTCCTCTCCAGTTCCCTCCTGGTAAACTAATATGTACAGAGGGAAAGATAAATAAAAACATTAGGTAGGCTCTTATTTAACAATATCTGACTTACATGTAAGAATAATTATGTTTTGGTCAACATTTAGAAATAAAAAAACCAAACAACCATATACCTTAAAAAGGAATAATATAAAAATCCATATTAATTTAGTAACACCTGGAAATATTATATAAAGAACAAGCATTTAACAACATGCAAAAAACTAACACCGTCAACCTCAGTAGTTTATGCTGTCCTCAAATTTTAAGAACGACACAAACAATCAATGTGCACTGACAACTTCTAAGTTACTACCCTACACATTCATAAGCCATTCCAATAATGGTAGTGCATTCCCACTGCCACTACCATTTTCCATCCAGGAAGACTAACTTGTGAAATGGCTCTGGAGCTCACACAAATCAAAGCCAACAGCTAAAAATTCACAGATGGGCTCACATCCTACCTCATGACAAATATGGAATGGGCTCAGGTGAACCCCACTGTGCATGTGCACTGTAACTAGTTGTAATCTGCAGAGTCTGACAATCACTAGTCACGACAACAAACCGTGTGACTGGCTAAATACTGTGCTAAAACACAGAGCCTCCTATTAAGATTGTATAGAATACCAGAAGATGAACAAAGTCAATGCATTTAATCTTCATTTTACCTAATGGAATTTGCTGCCTCTTTCCTTTAAAGAAAGAAACTATCTAACTTTCAACTAGCTTACTACTTCTACCGTCCAATAAATTACAGGAAAAGCCATCACGCACCTGTCAATATTCCTTATCTAGCACCCCAGAAAGATATGAAGTCAGCTATTTTGAATTGCTATGACCCAACATGATCTCCTAAATTTCGTACCAAGGAATAATATTTAACAGGTAAAAGAAAAGGTGAAACCTGTAAAAGTTTTAAACTTCCACAGTAATTTGTGAGTAAAAATTAAACGCATCTTTTCATGACAACATGTCTCTTGTGAAGAAGCAGAAATCAAAATGAGATGCTGATGCTAAGGGGTCTCAGAGCTGTTCTGTGGGATAATCTGGATCCCTCTTCCTCATGAACTGCATCTTGCTACTGAAATTTTATTTACCTTTCAAACCATAGCTTTATACTCCGCATAAATGTTCTGTGAGGGTATATTTGGTTCTCTCTCAAATATAAGAGGATACCAAAGAGCTCCTTTTGTAACTCAGCACCTTTCATACCCCTGCTGAAGTCAAAAAACGACTGCAGGACGTGCAAGGTTGGAACCACATCTTTAGCCAACATCTCACTGTACAGTTCAAAGGCGAGTTTCATTTCTTGGTGTTGGCTGGCTGCTTTGATACAAGATTCATAGCACGTCCGTGAGGGAATCATAATCTTTTTTACTTCTTCCAAAACAGTCAAGGCCATTCTCCACTGATTTGAATTGCTCAAGCCCCTGATTAGAAGGCTGTAAGCCCCACTTTCTAAAATCTTGAACCTGGCTTTCATTATGTCGTACACGTCACGGATTTCTGAAACCTGTCCCTGCTGGACACAGAGTGTCAGGTATTTGACCAGCAAGTTGTATGCAATGTCACCGTTGCGCTTTGCCAGGTGGGTCAGCAAGGACTTGGCCACATCAATGGGGCTGTTGCACCTGATCATACTGTTCAGCATCACCTCTTCAAATATTTCAGGTGATTGGAAATCTTCCCTTAGTTTGTCCCATTCCTCAGCCTGCAAAGGTTTTTCTGGAGGTTGTACATTGCTAAACCTATGCCTTGACACAACAGGACTCATTGACCATTTCTTTGCAGCTCCAACAGAGGAAGAAAAGTGGAATTTCCCTTCAGGTATTTCTTTAGTCTCCCCATCCCATCCTTTTCCTTCTTTGCAATCAATTTCAGATCTTTTCTTGGCAGGTAAGACATCAGTTTCTTTGGGGTCCACTGGTAAAGCAGTGCTGGAAGATGTCATAGAACTGAAGTAGTTAATTTTTTCCCTGTTAGGGATGCTGAAAGAGGCAGCAAACAGTTGTCGGCATCTTGAAACAGGCCAGAACATGTGACATTTCCATAGCAAAGTCTGAAAACCCTGAGTAGTTTGAGAAAAGAGAGCCATCACAAGATCAAATTGTCTCACTATTAGCTCACTGTACCTGATGAAGTTATAAAATGAAAAATGCAGTTTGCATGGGGATAGTTACTAATAGAAGCCCAAGGGCTGTCAAGCTGTATATGCTTCAGTTTCCAAATTCTTGTTCTGTGAGTCCTTTTTGTCTCTTACCGACACAAACAATGGTAAAATCTTTTCTTATGAAAGTCAATCTCTTAGACTGTGAGGGCAATCATCCAAAATGAGGGTATCTTTCTAGAGAAGATGTTTTACATATTCCTGTTTGTTGGTTACAGCAGTGATGTGTACTGTCAATGTTGTATGCAGAAAGGCAACGTTGACGCAGCTACACAAAAAGCACGGGGTTTTTCCTCCTGCTTTTGTCCAAGTTAAGTGAGGAGATTTCCTAAAAATAAAAATAACACCACGACATCATTACCTGCTCCGTGATTTCCTGTGATATTTACATCTGCACGCTAGCAAACACGAAACTCAAGGGAGCCCAGGTGACGATTTCAGGTGAGAAATCCTAATCCTGATCCTGATCCTGCAGGCAGCCCCAGGACGGGGTTCCTGCATTGCTTCCCTCACATTTTTCACCTAGCGACAAACTCCAATTTAACTTGTTTTCCCAATCCCAAATCCTTGGTAACGCCGCTGCCAAAGAGGCAGAGCAACACCGCGGGCGGTAATTACACTGAAACGCCAGGGACACGTTAGATTATACAGGTAAATGCCGGGAGGTCCGCACGCTGGTCCGCCTTACGGGGAGGCTCCGCAGGGTCCCACGTCCCTCACCCGGTGCCCCGCGGACCGGGCCCGGCCGTACCGCAGAATGCCCGGGGTTTGAGACAGCCTTCCCCGCTCGCCCCGCTCTCCCTCAG
>NW_005054301.1:8311235-8340775 GCF_000277835.1 Geospiza fortis
TCGCTCGCGGGGGAGCGCTGGCGGCCAGCGCTGGCGCAGGTGCGCAGGGGCCGCCCGCAGCTCGCAGCTGGGTCTCACACAGCGCTGCTGCTGTGCTAGGCAGCCTCATGGAGCTGCCCCGTGCGCTACTCCGCACCTTGCAGTGAATCCGGTGTGCAGTCATTGAAAGAGGTGCTGTGACCATGCTCCAAATACATACGGGACGTACTCTTATGTAATTTTATGTGATTAGTCCGTGCTCCACTCATTTCCACCTCGTGTTTGTATTACCAAACAGCACAACCAGATAAGCCTCAGTATTAACTCTGTTATTCGAGCCCCTTGTTACGTTAGAACTCTCTCTGGAGTACAGCGTGAACATTCTTTTCTATGTCGATCAGCCAAAAAGAGTGACCAAGAGCTAAAGGATGAAGAAATGGAATTGTTCACAAAATATTACATGGAATGGAAAGGAGGGAAAAAAAGTGACAACGTGTCATATGCAAACATACCACGATTTTACTACAGGGTAAGTGAAGTATCCAGATAAACTTTTAACACGAGGCTATTCTATGTTACAAAAAAAAGTTATGTTCACTCATCGGGACCCTGTAGCTTCAGAAGCTAAATTAGATTGAAAGTCTGAGTGATGTGAATTGCTTACTCTAATTTTTTTGTTTGTACAATTGTGAATTTCAGTAATTTTTAATAAGTACTGCAAATCTTATCAGGGTCAGTGAAATGTTTTGCTCATCAGTCTGCTTGGTAAAGATAGGAAGTTGTCTTTCAGAGGCACTTAAAGTTCTAACTAAATTTTGACATACTGGTGTCACATGTATGTATCTTCTGTTTCCTGCTTAGACATGGTGAGATGCTACTTCATGAAATTGGTGGGGCATTGGTCTTGCAGACTAGAGATGGATCTGTTGCTTGCATCATCCATCAGAAATGCTTGGTCCGGCAGCCTAGTTGTGAGCATGGATCAGGTTGGGATGGGAGCACATGTTGACATCTTGATACTGCTGGTACTCATCAACTGGACCGCTCAGCTGCTGCCAAACCTCTCATGGTCACGTATTCCTTAGGGTCTCACATTTCTGCCAGTGCAGTTCTCAAGTACCTGTGTTTCAGTTAATAGATACATGTGCAACTCTCCAAGTTCCAGTGGTGCTGTACAGTTTGGCACGTGAATCTTGGCAGAACTTTCACACTAGGTGTTCTTTCATCTTATTTGTTGGCCAAACAAGTCTAGTAGACTTTCACTCTTTGGAGAGTCAGGCCTACCACAAACCAGAATGTTCTGTTTCTCCCAAGTAAAACACAACAGTAAATGTTTTTTATGTGTGAGCCCTCATACCTAGTGACCATGGGAAGGTGCTTACTCAATGGGTTCTCTGGTATGAGGTGCCTCTCTCTCTCTTTCTCCTGTTAAAGATGTCCTGCTTTAGGTAAGTGCTTCATTATTGAAATGGTTTGAGGCAGTGTGCAAGTGATACCCCTTGTAGCAGAAGCAAGTTTGGTAGACTGGCTCTTTTCTTTCAAGTGAACAACTTCAATCAGAGTGTGTGACTCAAGACTACCTAAGAATACTTGCTGGATGTGTAGTTTTTGAATGCTCCTATGCTGAAAATTAAAATGCCACAATGTTTGCAGCTGCCAGCTGAAGATGAAGTCTTGCTTCAAAAATTAAGAGAAGAATCTCGAGCTGTCTTTCTCCAAAGAAAAAGTAGGGAACTGTTGGATAATGAAGAGCTGCAGGTAGGAAAATTATTTCTGTATGTCTTGTAATGGCTTCTGAATGGATTTAGATTATCTCCTGTCAGAATTTGATCTCCTGTCTGCCCACAGAACCTTGTGGTAAGGTGCCTTGAATTGGGCACACAGTACTTGGTAAAGCTGCAGTGCTGCCTAGCCTTGGGCTGGTAATGCCAGCATGAAGCTTCCTTGTTATGATGTATGTGAGGACTAAATTGATGGCTTCCAGTTTTCCAGCATGTTGGAATGATTTCTGTGGTGGGCCCAGATGATAAAATAAGTTCTGTTTATATATCACTGAGAGAGACTCCTAAGATGGATGATTTTATTACACTGCAAAGACCAAAGGGGTGTGACCCTAGAAATGCTAGTGAGGGAGGGAGAGTGTGCATGTGTTTAGCAGCATTTAAGGGAATGGAAGTAGCACACACAGACTTTTCTGGCTGAATGGCCATGTGTCCTGACTGACTGAGAAAACCTTGCATCAAACCCACATTTTTGCTGAGTTTCTTAAATACTATATCTTAAGCATGTTGACATCTCTAAAGAGATATCTTCTTAACCAAATATAAATATTTTTTAAGAATCTATGGTTTCTACTGGACAAACATCAGACATCACCAATGATTGGGGAAGAAGCAATGATTAATTATGAGAACTTCTTGAAAGTTGGTGAAAAAGCTGGACCAAAATGCAAGTAAGGCTTTCTTCTCTTGTATGTACTCATTCTGACTAAACCTAAGTGCTACTGTAACTTTCAGTTGCTAAAATAGATGGGAACAGTTTTAAGGTGAGAAAAAAATCATAGCCATGTAGTTACTGATGAACTGCTTACTTTACATCCTTACAAAGGCGTACTCTACCTCTCTGAGGTGACTTGTAATAGAGGTGCCTAAAAGAATAGTAGTGCATCCTTTTGAAGAAAAGTTTTTATCAGCATGAACATTTTTAGATGTCAGTGGTCAGCAAACAGCACATTATGTAAATGAACTGGAAATCATGTCTCCAGTGGTATTGCCCAACCTTCCCCAATATCTTCTGATGCAGAATTTCCTACCAGATGTGCACAGCATGCAGTGAATGGTAGTTCTTTAAGCTCCTTTTGGAGATGGCTGTTGTGCACATAGCTTTGTGATTGAAATTTGGGCAGAAGCCAGTTATTTGTCAGTACTGGCAGTTTCTTTTATGTTCATATTGTTGTAGAAGATTGGAAGCTACCAAACACATTGTACTAAAGAGAAATTGAATAGAAGCTCTCAAAAGTTCTACATCACTGAAGAGTCTAATGAGCAGAAGAGGTAGCTGCTTTTTATGGAGTTTACTGTTGTTACTTGGTAGGATTCCTGATGAGTGCAATGTAGCATATTAACACATTCTGTGTTAAAACATTATTTTACAGGATCTGTAAATGTCAAATACAGTAGCTGGATCTGTCAGTGCAGTGTAATCAGATGTGTGTTTGTTTTACAGGCAGTTCTTTACAGCGAAGATCTTTGCTAAATTACTCCATAATGATCCTTATGGGAGAATCTCTATCATGCAGTTTTTCAATTATGTCATGCGAAAAGGTTAGTGAGTCCTTCTTTGGTGTTTCATTTTAAGGCTTTTTCAGCTTTATTTGTTACTTGATGCTCCCTTCAACAGCAGTGAGATCTGTCCTTAACTACAAATGCTGTTTATTTTGAGGCTTGGGATTTTTTTCTTGTTACTAGAAGGTGGGAGTCCATCATACCTCTGAAATCCACCTCTCCCCAGCCGCAGATATGCTTGATCTGTTTGTTACATATATTGTCATTCTGATTTCCTTTATTCAGGCAATACTGTGAAGTGCAAAGCAATACAGTTCCATGGCAGGTGTGATCTTAACCACTGTGATCAGGCAGATAGCTTTGTTTGCTGTTTGTCCTTCTACATTGATGTCTATATTTTTTAACTGTTTGTCAAATATGTCACTATGTTTCTGTGCTTATCACTTACCATGCTTGCAGCTATTTTTTATTATAAATAGCCACTTGGGCTGAAAAGTGCCCTTTTATTAGATGTTTTTTAAAAACATTGGGCTGGCTAGCAGAAAGGAAGATTGTCTCATTATCTTTTGCCCTGGGTACTGTGTTCTTAGATCTGTTAAAGCAGATCTAAGAGAACAGCACCTTTCTCTGAGCAGCTCAGCCTGCCTAACTTAAAATCTTGTGGTGCAGGGGATGAGAAATGTGTTGAGCAGGAAGCCTGATATGCAGGTGTGCACATTGTGTAAAGAATGAGTAATAGGCCCATTTCCAGCCGCAAACCCAAAACCTGCAGGGTAGGAGACTTGTGGCAAAGTCTGTTAGGATTGTATGGATTTCAAAAAGGCCCACCCAGATGGACAGAGGTTTTTCAGAGCTTGTTTCACCCAGAAGTTTTGAGTCTTGTGTATTTATGATGATGCCTTTCTTCTAAGCAAACAAACAAAATAGTAATTAAAAAAAAGCTACCACCACCAGATCACTTCATGTGTGATAAATTTACCTTTAAACTTAAGCCAACAATGAAACAGCAAAGATCTTTATGAAGGACAGCTTATATTGCATAAGAGGAACTTTTGAACTGTTTCTTCAGAAAATGGGAGTTAAATTTAATGTTGAGTATGTGAATCATAGTTTTTATTAATCTAATTTATATTCCATCACATTTACAGTGCTTTGACAATGGCTTCAGGCACATTGTCCTGTAGATTTTCCAATTAATGTGCCTTCTCATTACAAAGACAGATGCTTGTGTGATTCTAATTCTTGTCTTGTAACTCAGAACTGAGGGCCTGACCTTTGGCTGTAGCTGCAGTGTCTGGTGCTATACAAGGGCTTGTAGCAATCTGTCTGTATATGACATTGTACAGCTGTTCAATGAAAATGCACTGCTACACGTTTCTAAGTCAGTGAGAGAGAACAAATCCATATGATTCCATATCACCAGCTGTGTGTGCTTGCAGCCTGGAAAGCCTGGGCTGCATCAAAAGAAGCGTGGCCAGCAGCTCAGGGGAGATGGTTCTCCCTCTGTGCTCTGAGACTCTGGAGACCCCATGTGGAGTCAGCACAGGAGAGATGTGAGCCTCTCCTGTGGCTGCAGGCTGAGAGAATTGGGGTTGTCCAGCCTGAAGAAAGCTCTGGGGGAGCCGTCATAGTGGACTTTCAGTATTTAAAGGGAGTGTATAAAATGGAGAGAGTGACTTCTTAGCCAGGCAGATAGTGATAGGACAAGGATAATACAGTTTTGCAGTAAGTAGGACAATACAATTTTGCAATAGGTAGGACAATACAGGTTTATATTAAAAGAGGAGACATTTAGAGTAGATGCTAGGAAGGAATACTTTACTCAGAGGGTGGTGAGGCACTGGAACAGATTGTCCAGAGAAGTTGTGGATGCACCATCCCTGGAAGTGTTCAAATCAGGTTGGATGGGGCTTTGAGCAATCTGATCTAGTGGGTGCCATCCCTGCCTGTGGCAGGGGGGGGGAGGGAACTGGATCTTTAAGGTTGCTTCTAATACTAGCCATTCTGTGATACACCAAATAAAATGTGGTGTCTGCTCAGCCATTTGTCACATCTATTTATTATAAGGCAGTCGTGGCAATGGTGAATATTTATATTATAATTAGTCTATATTTATGAAGTGTATATTTATAGTATACTGCAAGTGACTCTTAAAAATTTAGAGACTGAAACAGTGTTTCTAAGCAGTACATGACATGGTTTTGCTTAAAGCTCAGAAAAATGGGAAGAGGCACTTAAAATCCAGCTGTGCCTGGCCTCTAGAATAACATCAAATTTTGGCATGAACTCAAAAGCCCCATAGGTTTCTTGCATTGTAATTCTGTTTTCTGTTTCACAGTATGGCTTCATCAGACAAGAATAGGTCTCAGTTTATATGATGTGGCAGGACAAGGCTACCTCAGAGAATCAGTAAGTAAATTCTTGATTAACTTAATGTCTCTCTTTAAATCAAATGACAAAGCATCAGAAAGATCCCATTTTTTTCTAGCCTTGTCTTGTAAAAGCTTATATAATAACATAGATTTGGGATGGGCACATTTGTTTGGATAAATTGCAATTCATGTATTCAAGAGATGTGGTGGTGAGAGTGGTGCTAGCCTTTTAAACTTATGAGTAGTTTTCTGAAAAAAGGATTGTATCTACAAAGATTTCATGTCATTAGCACTTTACTAGATTTAGTAGGATATGATAAAAATCACAAATTATTCTTCAGTGAGTTATTCTCCTGTTCTAAAAGGAGGTAATATTATAAAATAAATTAAAATGTCCTAGTTATCACTCAACTTAAAGAAAAAAGATTTATTGAAGAATACTAAGCAATGGGATAATCCAATCAGGAGTTATGCTCCTGATATTTGAAAAAGGTACAGTGGAATGCATTTATATTTACATATAAATATCATGTACTTTGTTAAATTCTGATTCATTAATAGGTTGTTTCAGCCCTAGAATAACATGTGCGTGTGTATGATCTGGGATTTCTTGCACACAGACAGAAGCTTTTTTACCTGCTTTCATGCTCTTTTCTGCATTGTTGCAGGACTGTATTTTTAACAAAAAACACTTGAAACCCAAGGGAGGAATATAGCAAACATGGAACAATAATAATGTTCAATGCTTGTTTCCTTTTCTTAATTCTGCAGGATTTAGAAAACTATATTTTGGAACTCATCCCTACTTTGCCACAACTGGATGGCTTAGAAAAATCTTTTTACTCCTTTTATGTCTGCACAGCAGTTAGAAAGTTCTTCTTCTTTCTGGATCCTCTCAGAACAGGTAGGTCTCTTAAAATGCTTCCACTGAAGCTACTTGTGTTTTCAAAGCAGTGTGTAGTTGTCCTGGTAGGCTTTTGTTCAGCATGGAAGATTATTCTCCACTGAAGACCATGACTCTTTATTGTGGTCTAATAATCTACTTTTACAGCTACTGAATTTCTATGAGATACCTATCAGCTGAGATACTATAGAGTTATCTCATAGAAACTGACAAGTAAGATTCTGTTTCATCATAATGAGCCATTAGCAGTAGCTAATTTTGTACGTGTTTAGGGTGAATAGAAAACACAGCGACCTACAACACAGCTGCTTGTCAGAACATCCACAGAGCTGTGGAAATGCTCAGGATGGTTAGAGTGATGTGCTTTTCCTGTGATTAAATCTGTGTGCACTATGTAGACTCACCAGAAAGGCCTGCAGCTGGGTCTGATAATGCTTGTTACAAGTGTAGCTCCCTCCTATGCCCTCGATTTAAGCCACAAACTGCATGTGTTTTCAAGGTCCAGCTGTGCCCCTTGTAAAGGTCAGAATTGTGTGGGCAGCAGCCTCTGGCAGAGGTAATTGCAAACGTTTGGAGAGGTGGGTGGGAAGTTTTAAGTGCCATTATTTTGTACAGCTGTTAGCACAGTGTCTGTGCACCAGTCAGAGCTGCACCAGCAGAAGTGCATTCTGCTACCTTAGCTTTGTGTCACAGCTGGAGTTTTGAAGGTGTAAGAATATCATTTCACTTAGGAGATTATTATTTCATCAAATATTTTAAGCATGCTTTCTTTGCATTTTTATTTTACATTTTGAGTAGTTGATACTGAACATTCACATTTATTTTAATCTAGTTTTCTGGCATTTAAAGCTTCAGGATAGCTCCTGCCAATGTCAGTAGTTTTGTCCAAACATTTTAAAAGGTATTTTATTTTATCTCTGAAATTAGAGCCTTATCCTTGATGTTAGACATGGGTTTTGTTTAGCTTTTGTTTCTAAAAAAGTAATCTTTTTCTGCTCCAAATACTTCTTTCTTAAGTAGAACCACCTAAATGAGGATAGTCAAATGGATATGGTGGCTGCGCAACTGTTAAAATGTATTTTTTTTTTCTTGCTGCAGGGAAGATAAAGATACAGGATATTTTAGCTTGCAGCTTCCTGGATGATTTACTGGAGGTAAAGGTCTCTGACATATACTGTTGTATTTTAATTTACTCTTTCTGAATTCTAACTTTATGTTTCACTTAGTTAAGGGATGAAGAACTTTCTAAAGAAAGTCAGGAAACAAATTGGTTTTCTGCTCCTTCTGCATTAAGAGTTTATGGTAGGTTCCTTTATATGCCAACACTTCTTCTCTTTCTTGTGTGACTTAGTCACATTATTACTGCTATTTTTCCTCTGCTTTTGTCATGTTAAATCCTCCTGCTAGTTTGTCTTTTCAAATCCTGTATTCACCCTTTCAGTTTATCTTCCTGACTTTCTTTGTAATATTGGTTCTCTGCTGTTGCTCTTTATTGTGGTTTTAAAACCTGTCACTTTGTTGCACAAGGTGCAAGATTCCTCTGTAACCTTCTCTTCTGGCTCTATTCATGCCTTTGCATCCTCTTTAGCTCTTTATTAATGCTTGCAGCATATTTGTATAAAGTAATATGCTCTTAGCCTTCTGCTCCTCTCTCAGTATCCACAGTTATTAACTTACTTTAGAACTGCTGACACCTCCTTATGGGAATCCCACTTCTCTCCCTCCCTGTTCTGTACTTGTTTCTGATGCTTTATGGATATTATTGTGAATCTAGTAAATTCTCACTTAACTGCATTAATTTTATTATGGAAATTGGAAAATTAAGCATTTCATTGTTTATTTTTCCCTGTTGAAAGAATTCCTTTCAGATAGAGGCATATTATGGTTTGCTTTTTTCATCTCCTTGCTAGGTCAGTACTTAAACCTTGATAAAGATCACAATGGCATGCTCAGCAAAGAAGAACTGTCCCGATATGGAACAGGAACTCTGACCAACATATTTTTGGATCGTGTCTTTCAGGAATGCTTAACTTATGATGGTGAAATGGTAATTGCATGTTTTCCCTTTGTCCACAGCATAACATCTTTGGCTTATTGAGTTGAGAGGTGTCTAATAGTCAGTATCTTTAAAGAGTAGCTTGAGGTGAAGAAACTTTTGTTTAACATTGTGCACTCAAATGACGATGCAACATATTAGCAAGTTAATTTTCCTAAGAGCAAGGTGATTGTAGTGTGGCCTAAAAAAAAATTGCTTGTTTGAAAAAGCAGAGGTGAAAGAGAATCCAGACAGCCTATGATAAAGCCACTTGTAGATTCAGTTACAAAAGTGCATATTGAAAAAATTTATAGATGCAGCAATACCTTTTAGTTAAATGTAATGCTTTAAAGAGAAGCAAAGACAAGTGGCACACTTGAGATTAGTGCAAGTTAGCTAAGCTGTTATTGCATGTTAGCTAAGCCTTTGCTGTAGGGGCCTGTTGCAAAACTTCTTCATGAAGACAACTGTTTTTCATCATAAGCTTTCCATAGCTGTCAAAAATGAGAAGTCTAACTAATTTAAAGTAACACCTTATATATTTTTTGAAGCTTTACTTAATGTTCAGCTACAATTCTTGTCTGCGTTCACATGACTGGAATGTGAAGTGATAAGTTATAAATTCACTATACAGCCCTTTTGCCACCTGAGCAGTTTCTTTGTTGGAATCACATAATCGCTGAGGTCATGAGGGATCCTCTCAGTTTTCCTGTTCTGGACTTGCAGCAATAGATTCATCTCTCTTGTATGGGGGAGGCCAGGGCAGGACCCAGTGCCTGGATGTAGCACCAGCAGTGTTGAGTAGAGAAGGATGACCTTCCTCAGCTTGCCACCAAAGCATTTCCAAATGCAGCTGAGGGTGCTGGCAGCAGCCTTTGCTGCAGGGCCCTGTTGCAAAGCTGCTTCCTGATAGTCAGCCCCCAACTCTACAGGTACAGGGGGTTATTCCTACCCAGATGCAAGATTTTGCCTCCCTCTGTTGGACTCGGTGAGGCTCCTGTTAGTCCATTTCTTCCAGGCTGTCATGCTCCTTCTGAATGACAGCACAACTCCTTGGTGTTACAGGTAAACAGGGTAATTATACACACAGGGCTGGAGGATTTCTGTCCTTGTCACAGCTGTATCTTCATTGGGAAACCAAGAATCCACACTAATGGAAAGGAAAAGTGTGATACTTTTTTGGAACATTAAGTAATGTTTCTTGCATGTAATTTGCCAAACCACTGACTCTGGTTTAAGGATTATGTAATTGGCCATATAGTGCATTATTTGTTACCAGTAGGTTACTGCCACTAGACATTTAATTTATGATAATGAAAACATTTTATATGTTTTTTCTTCATTAGTTGGGTATGTTCAGCAGTTTAAAGATATAGTAAACATTGTTTAAAAGCATATATATGGCGTTTCATTTCGATTTATGCTTTGAATGCTATTTTGCCTCTAAAATGGCAGGATTTCCCATTATCAGCAGACATTAAAAACTAACTTTTCTGTGCACATTAGTGGTAGCAGCCATTTTCTATTTAATGTTGTCTTTTTCAGAAAATAAACTGATCCCCTAGAATGAAATAGCTGCCAATTATAGAGCTCCTGCTTGCAAAATCAATTTAGAAAGAAGACTGTAATAAACATGATTGTATCTACTTCTAGGACTATAAAACCTACCTGGACTTTGTGCTTGCATTAGAAAACAGAAAGGAGCCTGCAGCTCTGCAATATATTTTCAAACTACTTGATATAGAGAACAAAGGACACCTGAATGTCTTTTCCCTTAATTATTTCTTTAGGGTAAGTCTCTTTATAAGTAGGCCATTTTCTGTGTTTATAGTGTTACAGCCTATGTGCTTCTGCATGCAGATCTGCAGGAAATCACTTTAAATTACCAATAGCCACAGGCAGGCTAGTAACGACTTCTAAGAAGATTTAATTTTTTTTTAAAGACTAAAATTGGAAAGATTTCAAAAGGTATTTTCAGTAGTTTATCTGCAGTTGAAATTAACTGGTTTGATTTTGAGTAGGAAAACTATTTTCTATTGATTTGGTTTTTTTTTTTTTTAATTTAAAATTGTCCTAAGATTATGTGATGATTACCTGTTAAAATCTTTTATGATAGTTCTAATTGATTATTGCCCATGGTTTTAGTTTCAACTGTAATACTGAAATTCACTAAAAGAGATGAAGATAATGAAATTTATTGATAGGCCTATACAGCTGTGGGATTTTCTCATTCAGTGCTTTGACTGGAAAAAGCTTATTGTATTTTTCATAGTGTGCATTTGTACCTGTTGCTTCCAAAATAGATTTAAACTAAGCTTAATTTTTTTTAGTTGCTGTTAATTTTAACTTAAGATTGTAAAATCTTCCTCCAAACTGTGGTTTGTGTGTGATGGTTTTTGTTGTTTTGGGTTTTTTTTTCTTCTAACTGGTGGTGATTTTGGTTTGGAAAGGGGGCAGTTGTTTTCTTGTTCCATCTTGTTTTTCTCATCGACACCTGAGATATCTTGGGAAGTACTATGCAGTAGAATGGGATTTTTGCTGTGGATGGTTCCAGCTGTGTTATGAGCTTAATGCTTTATCCATGTGCAGGATTCCCTCAGTAGTATCTATTCAGACAGAGGGACAAGCACTCCAAATTGTTACATGAATTTTTGTATTATAACTGTGACAATAAATAATGTCATTGTGCTTAGCTGTCTGCTTGAAGGATGAAGAACAAGGTACAGACTTCATAGAGTCCATAAAGCATTCAGGCCTGCTCAAGGCAGGATCCTATACATACCTTATTTCTGTATTGTAACAAGTCTCCTTTTGGACATGGAACATTCTAAGTTTTCCTTGAAATCAGAACAGTTCCTCTTGACTGTGTGAATGCTTGATTGCTTTTCTGCCAGCATTAAGTGTCAACAGCTCTGCACCTATAGAGGCTGTGCTGACAAGGCTGTGCAGCTTGTGCTAGTGAAACAGTTTGGTTAGCAGATGTAGGTTTGGTGATGCAGGTGTTTAAATAGTACTACATTAAAATAATTGATTTGTCTTTCTGCTCGTTGGTCATTTTCCTTCTCTCTTTCCTTAGCCCATATTTCATACTGTGTCAGAAACAGAACCTTATGGTTTGAGTGTATTAATATCTTGAGTGTTGAGGGACAATATGCAAATTGCTCAAACACTGGTCATAATGAAAGTAATATTCATATCATACTCATTAAGAACCGTAAATTTAGAAATGTGTATCATTGATAGTGCCTTAATTCACCCTTGCCTCACATATGGAAGAAAAATTATTGCAAACTGTACCATGAATGCTTTGTTAGAGGGCAATACAGCTTAAAATGCAGAAGCATTTAATAACTTTTGTACAGTGTGAGTATAATATTGCAATAGCCATTCCTAACTTCTCTTTTTTTCTAGGCTATTCAGGAACAAATGAAAATTCATGGACAAGAACCAGTTTCTTTTCAGGATGTCAAGGTTAGCTTTACCAAATGGAGTACTGTGTAAAATCTGTGAATAAGCATTTAGTAATTTAATTGTGTTAAATCATAATTTCTAGGTTGCTGTATACTTACTTGGAGAGTACTAGAAATGAATTGACTTGTCCTACTCATAGGTTTGAAAATGCCTTTCTAGTCAGCAGTTGCTCTGTAAAGTAACTGATGTGTTCTAGTAGTTTCCTTAATAATAGACAAATTACCTGTTAAATACACTTTGCTGTTTCTTACACTTGAAGGTACTTGCTAAGTCTGTTTTACAGTTCTGGGGATCATTCCTTGGGGTACAGGGGGCAGACTGGTGACTGAAACAAACAGCCTATAAAACTGATTACCGCCTACTGCATATTTAGTTTCAGTACTTAAAAGTACAAGAGCTTCTACAAAACTTAGCTTGTACAAGTGAACTGAGATTCATTTTGCCATTTTGAGGCTGAAGCAATTTCTTACTTGAGATGTGGGAGCTGAGAACACTGCTCTGAACTGTAGCCAATCAGTCAGTGTGCTTTGTGTCTTAAATGCTTTGGGTCTTAACAGCTGCTTTTTGTGAATTGGTGTGGGCGTCACTAGTTACCCAAGGATCATTCTATAAATGGTATGAAATAGCCATTATTCTGCTCATTCATGTGTGGGGCTTTTCTCCCAATTTTGATTTGTCTTTCATAGGATGAAATCTTTGATATGGTGAAGCCTAAGGACCCTTACAGAATCTCCCTTCAAGACTTGATCAATAGCAGTCAAGGAGACACTGTTACCAGCATTCTAATTGATCTTAATGGGTTCTGGACCTACGAGAACAGAGAAGTCCTTGTGGCCAGTGACAGTGACAGCACTGCTGATGGTGATGAAACGTGACTGCCAGTGGCAGCAGACTGTATCCACAGAGATCTCTATCTGATGGGCCAACTGCTGGAAGCTGGAAGTGTTCATTATCTGAATTAATTCCTCTTCCATTTTACTTCTCTCCCTTCCTCCTTTGCCCCCACATATGATATAAAATGTGGTACATACACAAATCACAGAACTAATTTCTGAAACCAAAAAAGCAAGTGCTGTTTAAGAGGCAAAAAGAGCCTTTTTTTAAAATAAATATTTTTGGACTTTTTTCATGTGTACCAAGCCCTGGTCTTATTTAAATACCTTATTCTAAGGGTGAATTTGACCTGAAAGTAAGAATGTGGTTCTTGGTATCTTCAGCACTGGCCTGTATCCACCCAGCCATCCCAAGCCTCCCTCTCCATTCTGCATGGCTTCCTCTAATGACAGCACTGTTGAGCATTCTGTTGTGAAGGCAGAAGTTTTCAGTAAGAAGTGAAGAATTTAGGTCTTTTTCTTCTATGCCAGCTTTAAGTGTGTAATAGGAAGGATAAGTAAATCATTGAACTGGATAGTTACCTAATTTTAAGAGGTTCATTAACAGAAATAAAACTGCACTAGCTTCAGATCTAGTTAAAACTAATCCAAACACCTGTACAGAGGCTTTCACCAAGTTAACCTCCTGTGCAAGTATTTTATGTAATCTATCTTAATTGTACAACTCAGCTACAGCAGTAGCAGTTAAAGCTGTGACACTCTCTTAATCCTTAAGAAAGCCACAGAAATGTTTCAGCTTTCAGACAGAATTACAATAGCTCCAGGCCAGAAGTGTTTACAACCGTGCATTATTTATTAGTTTGAGGTTGTGCTGAACACATGAGAGTCTAAGGAGGGGGTGTGGGGGTAAAATGATATTTTGAAATCTGGTGCTTGAATATTCCACCAGGATGTGTGACTTAGTAAAGATGAAAACACTAAACAGGCACACACACCTCTGTACAGGCATAAAGTTTCAAAGACCACACAGTTTTAAAGGAAAATCCATAGCCAACTTCCAGTTCAAAAATTATATTAAATATAAAATAACCAATTAATGCATTTACAGAAAAATTAAACCAATATGAAAGTAACCACTTTCATACAGTTTGCAAAAAAGGAAGGATTAATTTAAGGCACAGTGAGTAATACAGTATTTCATACAAAGAAGGCAGTGAGAGCATTTGTTATGCAACAAATAGTAGGAAAAGGAGGTAAAAAAACAAACAACTGACATTAATTTATTGGAAGAAAAGCAAATTATCCTTCAGCTGTCAAGGTATTACTCAAGCTATCTGACATTTTCTTTTTCTGATGCTATATGAACTCCTAACAAGCTGGTTTTCTTGTGCATTCCCCAGGTGTTGAATCAAGCTCTCCCTTGCAGACATTCAGGGCAAAGTAGTGATTTTACACTGTGGTCAGCACCCTCTGTCTTACAATTCAGAAAAGGCAAAGAATGGAGTATCAAAACAGAGGGACTAGAGCTGATGATTGAATCCTCCTCCTTAGATTTTCTGTAGTACTGGAGCACTACAGACAGATGAGAGGAAGAATTTGTGCTGTACAGGACATTAGTTCAGGCAGAGGGTCATCTGAAATATGGAATTAATTCCAGAAACTAAGGGCCAAGGTACCTGGCCTGTGGTGTTACATCAGGCTCCTTAGCTGTTAGTGGGAGCAAGGCCAGGGACATGTCATGATACCCAACAACCCAATTTCATTGAGGACTATTTTTAACTTTTTTTTAATAAATCTCAAGGACAGAAGTAATGTTCTACATGGTAAGTAGTGCAGGTTCTCTGCTCCTTTACCTACAACAGTTGTCCAAAGAAAATGACTGGGGCAATGACATCTGATTGTTGCAAAGTAAACCATTCACCTTTTACAAGCTACAGGTACAGTCATTGCAGTAAAACAGTCTTAATTGGTATTAGATGTGGAGCTACCTGCACTTCATTTAGACAAAAATAAAAATTTCTGGTTTTGTAAGTGCAGTATCACAACACATATTTATTTAAGAGAAGGAAAGAGTTCTAAGTTTGGTTTTGTTGTATTATGTAATTATAATCTAATTATGTATTCTGTGCTAACAGGATGAAAACCATCTGCAGTGGCACATCCCTTACTGGCAATTTAACATTCAACACACAGTTTGTTTAGGTTACTCAAGTACACAGACTTGTGTAACTGATGTCCAAAAAAGTTCATAGTTCTAGAATGGTACTACACAGAGTGTCCTATGCACTTAATATCATTCAACATGACTTTAATTTCTTTTCCAGACCACTGAGAGCATGCATTCAAGCACATGGGTCTCTTAGTTCTTAGGCTTGGGGTGAGAACATCCTAGACTGATGTTAGTTCTGAACTTTACTACAACAGCATTGGATGGAGCAGCTGACCACTATTAGCCTCCAAGAGTGCTGGTACTTGTTAGTAAGTTCTTAAGGATGCTTATAGCCTCCTGGAAAGTTGGGATTTTTTTACTTAAAAAACAAAAAGTCAGTGGACCCTTTAATTAATGTTAAATCTAACATTTTTCTCTTGTGTTAACAACAGAAAAAAATTACATGCACACAACAGTGACAATAAATAGGGGGAATTGACTCTATTATAATTACTTTTGAGTTACAGGATATTAATTCCTATTAATCTATTCATAGAGAGCCAAGTTGCAAACCATGTGCAAATCAGGTTTTTAGAAGTAGGAAACAGCACTGCCTCTGCAATCCACAGGTGTTAGAGACACAGCAATTCAAAGAAAAGACGTTTCTACTTACTTTACACAGAAATTAGCTCACACATTCAATTTTAGACCAAATGTTTGTAGTGCAATTTTCATTTTAACTGAAGTGCCAATTTGGCAGAATGCCTCAGCCTTTATTAGGCAGACTGACTGAACAGACATTCCCTAGCTCTCTCCTGATCAATAAGAATGGTAGGAGTTGTATTTCACTGAACAAGCATAATCCTATTTTTCCTGTTTACAGGCAGATTGTGACACCTGACAGTTCTTATTTCCTACATTATAAAGACCTTTACACTTAAGGAGGGACAGGAACTACATCTTGTTTATTTTCTGCAGTGGGTGGGCAATCTCCCTCATTTTCAAAGTTTACATTCATGAATGAAGAGCATGCTGTTGCTCCAGGCTGGTCTGTCTGGACAGGAGCTTCAGCTTGTGGCTTGTTCTGCTGTTCCTGATGCTGTCTTTCTGCTTCTTCTGACATCTTGTTTTCCTGTTCCTCCTCTTCCTCCTAGAAAGAGATAAACAGATTCATATGCTACTATTTACTATTTGCCACTTACTTAGATGAAGTCTTCCCATAAGAGCGTAATAGTTACCATTAGAAGGTAAGGACATTTGTTCCACTAGAAAACAGTCGCTAGTTGATCATAAGAAAAGGTACATTCCAGAACTCCACTCCCATTATGGAAAAAAAAATCCCCAAAACTGAAGGATTAAACTCTGTTAAACACATAAAAAAGACACATATCTAGATAAGCAGTTTTAGTTAATAGCAATAGTGATACATCTACCTCCTCTAAAGCTTTTTCAGCTCTCAATTAAAAAAAAGTAATAAAGCTTTGAATATGTTTTCAATCTCTTCTAAAGGAAGATTATTAAGGGTTAGGTTATTTTGCCTAAAGCACTGGCTACCTATCAGTATTGCCCTGTTATGCTTTAGAACAAATGGTAACCTCGTGTTCAATTTACCCTTGAGACTGTGCTGAAAAAGTTTTAGAGTTGGAAAGTTTAGAGTTTACAGTGTTCAGCAGCTGTCCATCCAACTTTCTCACAGCGTTGACTTAGGAGAAACAGAGCAGAGGTCAGCACCCACCCATTTCTAAGACCGATGAGCTCTAGAGAAAAGGCTAGTGGATAAGAAAGTGTTAATCATGCATCAAATGAAAACTGGAGGCAAGCTGAAATTGAGGGTCTAAAGCTTCATTTTAATGCTAGAATCCAAGTTTTATTTTTTAGAATACCAGGGAAGATAAGTTGGGAGAAAAGGAGTGCAAGAACCCTAGCTCCCACACATACCTCTCTCTTCATTCTGTAATACTCATCAATGGCATATTGGTATTTTGGTGTGCTTATTCCCAGAACAGATGCAATCTTTTCCCCCAGGAAATCACACACTAAAAAATAAAGGGAGGTTTACATAGCATTAGTATCTAGAGGAAAATTCTTGTACATCACTTTATTATAAAAATTATCACCATCTTTCCTGAATGGTTTTCTCTAGTCCTGCTTCACTCACAAAATACAAAAAAACCTGTGAGGTTAATCTCCTTATAGGTAATTATTAGGTGAATATACTAATAATTGTTCTTTAGGATAAAGAATGAACAAAAGAAGAAGAACAAGAAATTCAGTGAAAATATATATGGTGATAGGGTTTGAATTCTGCTAGTTTCAGCTTTGGATCTGTTTGTTTTGCTAGAAATCAGTTAAATTGAGCTGAACTTTAACTGAAAATTAAGGTTAGACAGAAGTACATGGGTACCAACTGTGCTGGCAGTTCAATCTGGTGGTACTAGCAAACCAGACAGGATTTACTGACATAAGCATACCTCAAGTCAGTTTTAACAATGTTCTATGTTGCATACTAACAGATTAATAAAGTATTTGTTTCAGCTGCCTCAATTTTCAAGCTGTAGGCTACATTCAGTGCTACTTTGCTAAAACAGGTAGGGCATAGTCAAAAGTATGGAGCAGAGGTAAGCTCGTGTCAGTCAGTTTCTTTACCATGGTGATGGCTGCAGATAACACTGGTCGAGTAAAGGCAAGCAAGAAGTCAAATATTCTGCACTTCAAACTGTAAATCTGCCCCAAGGACACAAATGACTTAGTCATCTTCAGGGAAAAAAATAGAAGTCAGTCATTGACTGCTTCAATGAACATTCAGAAGAACTAATTCTATAGATATCCTGGCATCCTGAGTGCTGTGCAAAAGACCAGTTCAGATTACAGAGGCAAGAGCCAAAACTGAAGTGCAAAGAAGAAAGGACTGATGTTCAAATTCATAAAGGACTTCTAAAAAAAGAAAAAACAATACCCTTGCATATGAAGAACAGATACATCAAGGAATATAATTACACTGTACATTAGAGAAAAGGCATTTCTAAAAATAAAGATAGGTTAACTAATACAACAGACTCCCAAAAAATACAAAAATATTCAAAATTATGTGTACAATGACAGAAACTCCATAATATTTGTGGGAAAAACCCAGTAAAGATACTTTACCTTGGAAAGAACACAAACTATGACAAGCATTTTTAAAACTTGGCAAAATTTTAAGAGGTCCACAAGTCAAATAAATGTCTGTGCAGTACCCTTGACAACAGTCCTGTTTATTTTGTAACCTCAGAAGTTCATAGTACGGCACACAACCAGATGTGTTCTTGGGATACTTTCTAGTTGTCTTCAGAAAAACTGTCAGTTTAGTTACACCAGCCAGCATTCTTTTTGGGTAACATCACACAAAATGGTTCCATACAAAATCTAAGAGAAAACCAATATATTCCCTTGCCAACATCAATCTATCTCCATATGAAGAAAAAGGGGGAAAAGTGTTCATCAAAACAGTACTTCCTATTCGTTGTTCCATGCAAGAGTTGTTTATTGAAAGTACAAAAAAAAATTTAAAAGTGCCTAAGGCAGGAGAGTACATCTCCAAAGATTAAATACAGTTCAATTCTTACTTCTGAAAAAACAACAAGTAGAACCCAAAGATGATTTACAGTCTGTCAACATGACTTTGTGACTTTCAATATTCCCCTTCTGGTTTACCCAAGAATTAAATAAAGCAATACCTGATAAGGTTGATGTGGCAACTCGCAGCATGTGAAACCACAAGTAGGGTCCCCATGTGAGTGTCGTCTGCAGGAACAAGAGTAGTGTGAGTATGTACAGCTGTATGGCCATGGCACAAAATAACACATGCAAAACTGCAAGCGGCTGGAGAAGAAAGACCTGCAATGTTCTCTGTTTTCCAGCTACTACCATGTTTTTGCTTTAAAATAAGTATAGACCAGACAAGTGAAACAAAGTATCACCATAAGATATAAATATAACCATGGTTTACCTCTGGGAAAACTTCTTGCACTGCTTTCTGTTTCCTGCTTCCAAACTTGGGAAATGACAAGCAGCCAACTCAATCCCCAGCTAGAAAAAGCTTTCCACAACATTCTGAATTCCATCAGGCCAAGAGGAGAAGTGAGGTAACAAAGTAGTCCCTCATTACAATAATGAGTGAACTGCAAAAGACTGTTTAAAATCAAACCAAACCTTCAAACCTCTGAGGAAGAGGCTGCTTTAAAACATTTTCCCATTTTCAAGGGAATTGTACCTTGAAATTACACCTGAAAAACAAAACCAGGAGCCCTGAGGGATGGGAGGAGTTACTACAGCTCTGAGGGAGCGATGGAGAGGCTGCCAAGCAAAGCACCTGGGCTGCTGTGAACCACAAGGAACACAATGGGAATAAACAGGGCTCAGCTGGGGCCACCTCAAGCATCTGCATGAGAGTGAGGAGGTTTCTCTGAGGAGCCTGCACACCAGGGCACACAACATGGGACATAAACATGAGGAACTGGAGATCTGTGTGCAGCTGCAGGGGTAGGATCTCATCAGGATCCCAGGGATGCAGTGAATGCACTGAGTGCTGCTGTGGAGGGATACAGACTGTTTAGGAAGGGCTGGCCAGGAAGACAAAGAAAAGGAATTGCTCTTTGCATGACTGGGGTGTTTTCACAGCTACAGCAAAAATGTGCAGCCTCCACATGAACTGATACATAGATACACACATCGTAAATTAAATATTTATAATTAAATTAATTATAAAATAGTGGGTGTGCACAGGCTATGCTTTTCATCGAGGGAAGAGACTGTATCTGTTTAAAAAAAAACTAAACCAACCCGTGTATTAAAAAGGAAAAGGCAAAAAGCAGATTCCAAGCAAATGGGGAAAAAATTGTAGGCTTTTCCAGTTGTGAAAAGGCAAATTCAGCTTCCACAGTGAACTAAAATATGTTTATAGTTAACAAGTTGTTGTATTCAGGCAAGCTCTTTGATACATATTTCCCTCCAGAAAAGATCCCTGTAGAAGTACCTTTCTTCTGGAAAGTAGCAATTTAAAGTGTTAGCTTTTATTAAGTAAAGCACATGAGCTCTACTCAGCTATGTAAGTATTTATAACTTGCTGCTAAGAACTACTGTTACTGTAGTAACCTTTTTCTATGATCTTATTTAACAGATATGTGTACAGGAACAACCAGTATTATTGTAAATAATATAGCTACAGAAACTATCTGGTATAGCCTCAGTATATATGTACACAAGCTACTAGACTCTGGTGCTTTCCAAGCATCATCTCTACAAATCAGTGCAGCAAGAAATTGTCTGTCAAGCCACAAACTCAAGTTGGGCAGGCTGACAAAAAGCCAGATGCTATATATTTTTGGCAGTGGATATGGAAAATGTCCTGCCAAGGTAAAAGTGTAAGCAAAACCAGCTGCTATCCTACTTACACAAAAGCACCTCCAGCTCATTGATTATGTGCTCAGTTGGCAGAAAGGCTAACGAGGAGTTTGTTCAGTTGAAGAAGTCAAAAAAGGTGCTGGAAAAGCTTGTTGCCACAGGTGCAAATAATGGCACAGACAGGGCTCTGCACAATCCTTCATGATGAGGTGACAGGGTTAAAAAGCATTCATGCAGGGCACAGGACAAACAAGGGCCTGCTGTGTGCTGTAAGAAAGAAGTTACAAGAGCCCCCATAATATTTCAGGGAGGAAAGACAAGCTGAGCTTCAACATGACAGAAGTCAGATCCAGAACATTCTGACAAGTTTGTGGTAACACAAACGTGGATAACAGCTGAGGCTCAGCAGACCAGAGGTTCTATTTCTACTCTTCCCCCACCACAGCTAAAAATCAGTTTGGTACACTGGAAGCACTTCTAAGTTCAGTTTTGTGGGAACCTCTGCTTTCTGACAAAGCCCAACCAGACATTTCCTCATGCCTGACAAGCAAGGCTTTGCCAGACTCCTCAGTTTAAAAAGTAACTAACTTTCTGTCCAGCATCTCAAAAGGCAATATAAAACCATTTAGAGAGGCTACTTTACAGGAAATGAACAGGAGAAAGGAGATGGTTTGGAGAGTAAACCACCAGGAACAAGCAGGAACAAGGGAACACATCCTAAGCATCACCTTCTTTTCCCACGCATTCCCCCTTTACCTCTTCAGGGTAAATCTGGGTGCCTTCCCAGAGCACCTCAGAGAGGGAAGCACAAATGGCTGATGTGAGGCAAGAACTGGTACTGGGGAAACTGGAACTGTTTGAGTGACATGAACAGGGCTCTTAAGCAATGGCTCAGTACAAATTAATCAAATTAATCTTTGTCAGTGAAGTAGCTTTAATACACTGAGCTGGAAACTGGAAAACCATACCCAAGTCAGGTCCTACAGACCTGCAGAACCACATACTCAGACACCGCCTGTCAGCTTCCTTTGGCCATGCACATAATGGATTCAATCCCTGATAAAACCAAGGGGCCTCTAGTTCAATAACAGAACATGATTTTGTTTCCTAGTGTGGGACTGCTGAAGGGAGCACACATGCTCTCTTGAATTTCTGAGTGCACCATATTCCTAAACAATCCACATATGTATTTATTTTTGGCAGATTTGAGCTCTAATAACACTTAAACTTTAAAAGGTATGTAGGGTTTCTTTTTGTCAGAGAAAATGGCAAAATGAGAAAAATAATAATTTCCTGATTTAGGAAAAACAAAATCCTGTATTTAATAGTTGATATACACCACCAAGTAGATACTTTTTCATTGTTTACTCTGCCAAGACAAGGTTTAAATTAATTTGTTAAATTAATAGTTTAATCAATGACTGTTCAATGCTATAATAGGTTCTTTTGTGTAAGACCATGTAAAAATGTGGCATCTAAACAAGCCAGTGAAAACAAGGTCAGGAACACACATACCATACTCCATCAAGAGCTTCTACCATATTATGAGTAGTTATTACTTGGTCAGTGACTATTTTTCTCCTTCATCCTCAAATTCTTAAAAAAAAAACAGAGTTCAATGGTCCTCAAGAGAGAAATGTTTGCTATTTGAAGTTAAAGCCCTTTTAACTACAGGATATCAAGATAACCTTCCTGCAAGGATGTGTTTCAATCTTTCTGAGCACTGAAGGTTAATAAAATCAAATCCCTCCTGGAGCTTTGTTGCAGATGTCTTCTTGGGATGGATTCCAAAGTTATCACACCAAAGTCATGTTGCTCACAGTTCCTCTGTGCAGACTTACACTCCACCTTCTGTCCACTCATCTAACAGGTGAATGCAGCAAAGAGTTTACACCAAGTGTCCCTTCAGGGATAAACAAAAGGATTATCTTTTTAATTAATACAAAATAAAGTTTTGGTGGACAAAACCGAAAGAAAATATACATATAGAGTGCAAACATCTACATTTTAGGACAAAAGAATCAAAAATACATCTGTGCTATTAAAGCATTTGAATTTCAGTGTGAGAACATTCAGATAATACTGAATGCTATTATCTAAAAAATAATATCCTGTGTTCTGGATTAAAAAACACAAAGCACAATAGAATGGACACCCCAGTCCAACAATGTTAATGAACTGAGCGCTGACCTACTGAAGCACTAGAAGTTCTTTCAAAGAAAATTTAAAACCCAGCTCTTTTTGAGAATTGTTTTGTTAGGAGTAACAGGAATCCACCACAACAAGTGCTCTGGTTATGGTATTACCAGGATATAGGCATATTACTTTGCTTAGTAAGAAGCACATTGGCATTGTCTGCTTAGCTGTAAAACACAATTAAACCAAGGTACTTACTGAAGACATTTCTTTACAACACAGCAAAATATTTGTTTCCCTTTAACTCATTCAAAAACTGCCAGGAGGCTAATACCAGCAGAGCTTTAAGATTTCATGAAGGAAAGTTTCTATTCAAAATATTGAATGTGCTTTTTCTGAAAACAAACTGGTCCAGAAACAGCTATTACTTGCAACATACTTTTTTGTATCCCAACTGAGATAACAAGTTTTAGACATGCTGGTCTCAGCAAACTGACTATTTAATTGCTTTTATAGAAATCCTACAAAAAAAACATTTTAAAAGCAGCTGTTGGCGAAAACACCAAAGCTCAGCTTGGACTAACATTTCTTCAATTGTCTGGCTCAGCTGGGATACACAAAGCATGCAGGAGATAAAGTAAGCCTCACTTAATGGCAACCCCTGCTCTAATCAAGTTCATTCTGTCCAAGGTAAAAAGCAATACATAATAAGGCATAGAGTGCTTCACAATAAACTGCCCTGGTTTGGGGGGTCCTTTTATTAAAAAATGTATTCAAAATTAAGGATTTAATAAACTAGAAAAGGAGAATAACACCATCTTAACTCCACCATACAATATTGGTTTTGGTACTCAGAAAATAAATCTGTGTGAGGAAAGGAGGGGAACAATCCTGCAGCATTCCCAGCTGTTGTGCACACTTGAGGGCTCTTTAGTTAAGTGTCCATTTGCACAGCAGCATGCATGTCTCTACCCTCACAACACCTACACCAAGGCTTGTGAGCCTTCCATCACTGCATCACCATGGAACTCTTCTACTGTCAGGAAATGGCACAAAAAACTACACACATCTTGTTCCCTGATCATCGTAATTGGGAACAAAAATCTCTCAGACATCCACAGATATCTGACATGACTGCCTAGTGGGGAACAGGCCTCACTCTGAAGATACCTGAACATTACCATAACAGTCAGTAAGTTCACAGTTGCTGCTTTGATTTGAGAAGATCCTTAAGGAGGAAAAAACCACCCTAGTACCCAGCAAGGCAGCTTAACATCTCACTCATTGTTTGTGATTACAATACAGTTCTTTTCCAACTATATACTCTGTGTGTATTTAATATTGATAATATCCTACCTGCAATCAGGCTAATGTTATTTTTTTGCTGTATACAATAACTGCCTACCAAGAAAGAGGGCAATGCCACCCATCCCTACAAAATGCATTGTGATAGCTTCACCTATTGGTGGAACCCCCAATCCCACCAGAATTCCCACAATCTCACTGGAGCTTAGTCCTCAACCCACCTTTTTTCTTCTTCAAGATAAACTAATTTTACAGAGGGGAAGAGAGGTACTGCTTGGCAGTCAAAGCAAACTCATGGTCCACCAGTTCTTCAGAAGAGCATAAGCAGAAAGTCAAAATCTTCAGTCCCTTCAAGAAAGCCAAGCTCTCCCAGGACAGATACAAATATTAATAAATACAGGGTCTGCTATTGTAGAGTAAATAGAAAGCTTCAACCACAACTTTTCTTAATTATGGATTCCCAAACAAGGGTGCAGGAGTCATTTCAACAGCCATGTCAAATAGAAAGCAGGGCACTCTTTTCTGTGCATGCAAGGCCTCCTCTCTGAAGTGTGGGAACCAGGAGCTCCACAGCAGTGTCTGCCTCCAGTGTGCAGCCAGGCAGGATGAGCTGCTGCACAAAGCCATGGCTCCTGGCTGCCTGAGCACACAGCAGCACAGCAGGGAGGACACAGCCACTTTGGGAGCCTCCAGCTCAGTACAGGCAGAGAGTGCAGAGAGGCCTAAGAAGAGAACTCTGCCAGCAGACAGGGAATAGGACTGCAGACTCAATTTACTGAGGCAAGGATTGCTGCAGAAGGGTAGAGGTGGTTGGGACACTCAAGTTTCTGGAGTTGTCATAAAAGAAACATGAGACTGGGCATGTGGAGAGATGAAGAGCAGGATGTGGATCTTCTCTGGGACTGACTGCCAGAGGAGAGGAGCTGCTGCTGGTGTTGGCACATGTGGCTGTAAGCTTTGCAATCACACCATCACTACACAATAGTTCATCAGACAGGCCAACAGAATAAAACAGATTATATATTTCATTTTACCTCTAAGTATAGATCCACAGTCATTGACAAAAAGGCAAATGCATTTTGGCAGCTACAATGCACACTACTAGCTTTAATTGTTGAGACTTCACTTGTATCTGGACCAATAAAAGGAAACTCCATTCACAGGCTGAGCAACATCTCAACAGCTTACAACACAGATGAACATTACTTACATGGACTAGGCAGATCCTTTAAAATCTGTTTTTTATGTATCATGAATTACACCAGTCTTCCTTTATTTCTGCAAGTCATCTGTTTCTTTCTCTCCTATACTCTTTTAACTATATCAAATTGTTGTTATGGTGACCCTAAATTACAGGTTTAACTCTTCAGTGTCAACAAACATAAGGAAAAAATGTCTCCCTTGCAGGTTTTTTTTTTAAGCTACAGTATAAATCAAAGTATCAAAGGCAAGTATTATTAGAAGGGGAAATGCTGGAGAGGACAAACTATAACTGTGAAGAAATTAAACCCATTTCTAATTAATTAGGCTACTTTAGTGGAGGAGAACTCCAGGACAAAACTTCCCAGTAATACTTTTCACAGATTTCTGAGTCCGTTAAGCCAATCAAATTATTAGAATTTATAATACTAAAGACTGTATCAGATTTGTGACACCAAAAAAAAAAAAAGTATAAGATGTTTGTAGCTGCCCAGTAAACCAGAAGTAACAATTTATCAAGTAAAATACCTACAGGATCTACAGGTGGCAACAGGTCTTTTTTCTCTTGTTCATCTTCCTCTTCATCTGTGCTATATTCTTCCATTGTTTCTCCACTTGCAAAATGAATAACCCTCCTTGGAATTTTCTTTTTCTTTCCTATGACACCCAGCTCCACATTCTCAAAGCCGCTTTCTCCCTTTGAAAGTTGCTACAAAGGAAAAAAAATCATTATCTCAAGTGCATGCTTCTGGAACTGGAAAGCTCCCCCTTAACAAACTTCATGAGATATTTAAAATATTTTAGATTAATTAGCATTTACAGTGGACACTTATAAGAGCTTGCCTGTAGATAAAAGACTGAAACATTCTAGTTTGCAGATATGTAAAAACTGATCCCTTCTCTAAAAGTAACAAACAGGTTTCTTCTGGGGGCCATGTTTCATTACATAATTTGATAAGCACAGAAATGTCAATATTTATTAAATAAATATTTAATATTTATCGTTGGGTTTGGAATGAATACCTAATGAAATTAATCAAGTAGTTCATAGGCTGTAGCCACCTCTTTGCAAGTTCAGACACACACCTCTAACACAAAAGAGAACTGAATAACTAAGCAGCCAGGCTCAAGCTTTAAAAAGATGCACGGAGGAATCTGCCTCTGTGGGCTTTCACCAGCAACCATGATTAGTGCAAGGGACCAGGGCAAAAGGACAACACTTAGTTTTGTGGCTAAGAACATACAAAATGAGAAGTACAATGTCTGGTTGTGTTCTCCAACTGCTGAATGCTACAATGCAGCCTTTGGGTCACAAGCATTAAGAATATATACTTCTAGTTCAGAAGCCTATCAATAAACCCTTAGGCTAGTCACTTCTGCAGGCAGAGAATTTTAGTAAGGTTTTGTATTGCAGCTATCAAAACAGAACCTTCATCTTGGTAGAGCTTTTACATGTTACTGCATCAAATGCACAAAACTATGCTGAAAACACTTCTGTCATATAGAGAAGGCCAGAGAGGTTAGGAAATGCCAACCACATGTTTTTAATGTACCATGAAGGTTTTTAAAAATGCATGAGCTCATGTAATTTGAAACTGTATCATAAGGAATGACAGGCACAGTGTGTGCAGAATCCAGGTTGCATAAAATGCATTCCAGTTTCCAGCTTCTTCCCTATACAAACCTAATGATCTCCACAGAGCACAGTTCAAAATTATAAATAAAAATGCATGTTTTATCACACAGCTGTAAGACATCCCTTAATCACTGCAAGTGCAGCATCACCATCCTCCTCCTCATGCTAGATTACACAACACAGCTTTGCGAGGCAAGCAGGCTTGGTTAGCCGGGAAAGAGAGTGGGCACGGAGGAGAGAGGCAGCAGAGGGTCCTGGGGAGCAGAACTGCTTCTTCATTCCAGCCACGAATTCTTCCCGTGCCCACAGAGAGGAGGGAGGCAGGCAGGGATCACGTGCTGAGCTCCACAGCGTGGAGAGGGAGCGCACCCATTCACCATCGCTCCGAGTGATTCCCTGTACTCCTCAAATCTGCAAGTCATCTCAGCTCCCCAGCACCTCTCTGGCCAGGCTGGCACGTTTCAGACATTTTCCTGGAGGAGCAGAGCAGAATCCAGCAGCAAGTTTTAAATGGGGTAATTCAGCTGAAACAGGATTGTATTTTCAGGCAAAATCATATTTTCACATAGAAAGACAAAACTGACTATCTGGGGCCCAGCGCAATCTCTCTGCTGTCTATCAGTCTTGGGAACAGAGCAAAGCTACAAAAACACAAATGCTGGAAGCAGTGAAGCAACCTGAGCCCAGGGAGCGCTGCTTGCTGCCATTATAAAAGTGCCACTTCCAGGGACTCGGTTCTGTATCTTTTTGTGCAAAAAGCACCACAGAATCAGCTTTTCATGAACATTCCACACTCCTTTATTGGCATCATACAATAACACTGTTTTTATATTTAGGCACAGTACTGAAGAGCACTGTTTCTTGCAAACACATCATAAGTATCACTGTGATTAATAATAGCAAGCAATGTGAGCCCCTCCTGAAGAGCTCCTCTAAAAGCACAGTCTCTTAATCTGATTTTGGCTCATTTAGTGCAAATGCTTCAAATATTTTAACTTTAAAAAAATGTGGTTTAATATTTCAAGTTTTAAAAGCAAGCTTTAGTTCCCTGAACACCCATCCCACACTCACACTACCTACAGTAAGCAGCTCCACGTAGCTGGTACTGGTAGAACATTTCAGACAAATGCAGTAGCTCAAGACAGTAAAGATTCACCAAGGAACAGTCAATCTGCTTCCCTTAGTAATCTGGCTCGAAGTCCTACATCATTAAATAAAATAATGTATGTCATCTGTTGTTTTGGTTATTACCTAGTCAACAAACCTGTGTGGGTTTTAGTCATCACTGGCCTTTTAAGTTTCACCTGCGCAGCAATAAAGGCAACTCTCCCAGGTGCGAGCAGAAAGTTCAGCACCAATAAATTTTATCTTTCCAAAACTATGGTAATGCAAACCTATTCTAGAGTTATCAACTAGATTCACTTTATAGCTCAAAGGTTACAGTATTTCTTATCTGAAAATTTATACTTTTGATCTTCTTTTCCAATTTAGGAAGTTTTTACAAAGACCTTTTTCTAGTGCGTGGCTTTAGTCAGGTTTCTGGCCTGATATTTTTTCCACAGGCTCCTCCTTCTCTAACACATTATATGGTCTTAAAAGACTCAGCATTTGTGGCCACGTCACAGAAGTATTTACTTTGGCTTCTTTTCTGGCAACTGTTAGACACCAAGGCTGGTCACTCTTGCGCTTTTGCCACACTAGCTAACACTCTTAAGGTACTCGGTAAACACTGTAAGGCGACTTCCCCTTTCTTTGAAAAGTCCCCTTGGAATTTTTCTTGGCTTTATGGCACACATACAAACCTGTCAGGCAGTCAGGATCTGAAGCTCCTGTTCCTTGGTTACCCTCTTTACACCCACTCTACCTCAACCTTCGTCCAGAAACAGAGACAGAGCAGGGAATCTTGACAGCGCTGATGGAATACCCAGCACAACAGAATTTTAGTCCACATATAAAATGCCAAAATAAATAAACTACAGTTAAGGATAAGGTGTGTCTGGACACCTGCAGGCAAGCTGGGAGAGCTGACACAAGTAGTATTAGGTGATGCAATAACATAAATTTCATGAAGGAGATGAAGAAGAAAAGTAAAATGAAGCAGAGAGACCAGGCTATTGACTTTGGCCTCTTTTAACCCTGCATTTGACATTTAACCTGTCAAATGCAGGAATCCTTGTACAAGCTTATGAACCCAAAGCACCAAAGTGTGTGATGCCCACTTCCCCAGAGAAGGACGAGTAATTCAATTTGCACCGATCTACTGACCAGGTACTGCTAGTCACTAGAAGGCTGGTAAAAACTAATGAAAAATATTTCTACTCTCCGATCTTGGCTGTCTTACTCTATTTTTTTTTTTTTTTTTTTTTTTTTTTTTTTTTTTTTTTGCTAGGGTTTGGGGGGGAAGAGGGTTGTTTAGGCTTGAGCGGTTTGGGGTTTTTTCATACTGCTTGTTTCACTTTCCACCCTTGTGTTTCAACTGAAATTAAACAGCATAAGTCTTTCTTAAGAAACAAAAGACAAGATGACAGAGCCGGAGGACGGCTATTAGAAAAGACACCCTTCCAACAAGCCTCGGAAAGGCACCACAAGCGGGGAAGGGGCAGCGGCAGCGCCCACGGCACCAGGGCGCAGCCGAGGCCGGAGCGAGGAGCGGCAGGACAGGGAGCTCGCCGTGCTGCGCTGTAATTAAGAGCTGCTGTCCCTGATCGCCTCCCACGCCTTCGCCAACTTGACAGCACGGAGGGAAGTGGAAACCTGTCTCACTCTAATATTCATCAGGCTCGTTTGTCAGAGGCATTGTCCGCCGACGAGCAGGAGACACCGGAGACACGCGTGCCCGCCGCGCTGTCTCTAA
>NW_005054301.1:8341223-8341728 GCF_000277835.1 Geospiza fortis
GGAGGCACGGGAGAGGCCAGGGGCGGCCGGGCACAGCCGTACCGCCGCAGAGGCGGAAACGTACCCTCACTGCGCTGAGGGAAAAGCACCGTTCTGGGGCAACACGCACATCATCTTCCCAAAATAGCGTGAAGCCCTGCAAAATAATAGAATCAAATTTTAAGAAGCAGGTGGAGTTCCTTGACAGTAGTTAGGGGGGCTTACTAGCCCAGGACCACCCTTGCTCAGCCTTGCAGGATTGGGTGTTGGTTCAGGCAACTCAGCCCTTTGTAAAGAACGAACGAACCCTTGAACTCTTAAAGAACTGCAGACCAAGAGGGCCCTGGCCCCTGGGCTGCGGCTGGGTGAGAAAATAACATGCATGCCCAGGAGGGTGGGAGAAGTGTTTGCCAGGTAAGAGGTTTTAAGAGATTTGCTCAGCTGCTCCTGGAGAGAGGTGGGAGCACTTCTGCCGGCAGTGTGCGCTGATCCCGGCAAAATGTACATTAGTAAATGTCAGCTACCA
>NW_005054301.1:8341797-8344239 GCF_000277835.1 Geospiza fortis
AGGGGGAGGGTGTGGAACCAATGGCTGTAACATGCACTTACGTGACAGCAAGACCCGTCTTTCAATCCTGCATCATTAAGAAGAGTTTCCAAAAAATTACACTCTATAGCACAATATGGGCTCTTAGGCACTTTCTTAGTCATATCATCAAAGCATAATCCAGAGCCCATGACAAAAGCCCAGGTAAAACACAGACGCCTGTGCACAGACTTACACTTATACCAGCATAAGGCAGAAAATGTTCCTTGTGAAAAGGGCTGATATACAATGTATATGTATACAGAAACAGAATGATTATAGAATGAAAGGTTAGACTATTATTTTAGACACGACAGGGCTGAATATCTGTTTAAGGGATTACAACATACATCTCTTGAAGTTCCAAAGAAACAAACTAGTGTTAGGATACATAAATATTTCTTACCCTCAACAAAGTATACATTCTGTTTAGTGAAGACTGGTTGGAATAGAGTAACCGCTCCTCAAGAGCAGCATTAAATCATCAACCAACCAACTTGCTTTCCTCCACCTCTGCTGTGGTTACAGCAGCTGTACGGTCATATTGAACTTAATCTTTCACCTCCCAGAACAATTGGCATTTTTAATCTGGACAACTTTAATAAATTTAGCACGTTAATGTTGAAAGTTCTATGGAAGGGTAGAGTTAACAAATAAAGCCATAGCTGTTTGTGTGTGCTAATAGTTAATTGTCCAGCTTCCATCACACAGCTATCCATTGACCATCATAACCATTTCCTCTTAGCAGGCTGCTCAGCAGCAGCCTGAGCTCAAACAGCTCAGACAAAAGCTTGTCTGACAGCAGCAACAGCTTTCAGCAAGATATACACAAGAAGACAGACCTCCGTCTTCTAAGCATTTCCAGTGAATTTTGCTTGACCCTAGCTCTTCAAGGTTCTTGTATGTTAGACAAAACTTTTCTGCAGACTTTTCTGAGATGACATAGAGGATGAGGACAAAAACCCTAATGCAAGAAAATGGTGCTGGGAGTGTTGTTACACATTTGCCATGAGAATTTTATTTGCATCAAGTTATGAAAGGCCACGTAAGTCTCCAATCCATTCAGATGTGCTCCTATACTCTTGTTCTTGGTGCCTCCATCATGGATGTGGTTTTTTTCCCAGGCTTGAGATCCTCAGGCAATTTTTCTAAGCAAGCTCCAAAGTATTTTCTACCTGGCTTCCTCATGTAAGGGCAATATACACTTTGTTCATTCCAGCATATATCTTAGAAATAACAATTAACACATACTTTAAAGGAAATGCATTCTAAACTCACCCTTGTCTCTGCCAACACTCAGCTAGTGACAGCTCTCTTTGTATCTGGTTGCAGTTTTAGTACTTTGGAAATGGTGAACTAAAAGTTAAAACTAAATGTAGGCCACAAGCTGAAAATAGAGTTAAATTGTTGGTAACTTGACAGTCTGACTGAGCCTGTCCTGTAGCACAGTGCTTCACTGTTCATCCTCAATATCCCTATTCATGGTTGATTTCCATCAAAAGCATTAACCATCCACTGTCCCCCAGGGATTGCATTTCAAACCAAGATTTCATACTCTCTCCTGCATGGTTTTGCATATTGCATTGCTTTATACTGCTCAAGAACTGAAAATACTATTAAAAAAAATCAGGTTTTAGTAAGCACACAATTTCAGAAGCTGACAACAGCTCCCCAACAAGCTGGTGATATGCAAGGACTCATTATTTTCTTACATTTAAAATACAAAGATTCAAAGTAACTGATCCTTGTGCAGATTAATGCAGTGCACTTAGGTAGATGGGATACTTGAAGATTTTTCAGCATCCTCCATATACTGAACACATTAATCAAGCAGGAGATATTTTCACATTATAAACTACATTACAGCATAGCTCATGTTTTATTATTGCAAGAGTCTAATGTCATATATTAGACATTACCTGTTAGCTGCCATGTCAGAGAACTGGCTGACAGAGGGACCCACTTGTTTTAACTACTGCATTTAACTTTTATCTAGACAGCAGCAATAGGTGTCCATTTACACACTAAACACTGCAGTGTATTAAAATTTATAATACACCCTCTTACCCTAAGATAAGGGTACAAAATCTATGTTGGATTTTAAGGTTCATCTTGGTCTACGTAGTTTCTGAATTGTGCCTGTGGATTCTACCCTTTTTACACCAACAGAGTAAACAGAAATATTAAACTGCTATAGGAAATTAAGATCAGAATGTAGCTGAGTTGGGGCAATATGCTCTGTTAAATACAGCTATCTCTGTTTTAAAGTTCAGTACCAGCACATAATTCCACTTAATATGCTTTAGAAATCACCTCCAGAACAACAGAACTGCTTAACTGGCAGCCTGGTATGAAGATTATCTTCAGCATACAAAACAGTTTGGTATCTGCACACCTGTAGTTTTTTAGTCCCTTGATTCTTTG
>NW_005054301.1:8344249-8359274 GCF_000277835.1 Geospiza fortis
TACAAACCTGAGCACAGCACATCCACATTCTAAAAATGCTCCACAGATGAGCATCAACAGCACATTTTTAGGTACTGAGCTATTCTTATACAATCTATGCCAAACATTAGTTACAACAGTCTTTAGAAAAAATCAAACTAAGCAAACAATCTCATTACACACTGAAAGGACAGTTAAAAGGAACTGAAGACACAGGCCATTCCCTTGTTTATAACCACTTAAATTTTATTTTACAGTATATTTGTGACATTTTATGTTACTATAACCAAAGATCAGGGTTGTTTACAAATATAATGGCTGCCATTTGATGTAAACGATTAAAAAGTGTCTCTAAATATTAAAATTTTACATCATGATTTTGTTTTATTAAATTGAATTGCTCTTTGTGCCATCAGTTGTTAGTGGAGAGGAACTAATTTAAGCAAAAATAGTTTTCAGAAATTAGATGTAGAAACTGAGAAGCCTGGGTAAGATTTCAAAAGACCACTCTCTCATCACTGTAAAAAGGAAGAAAGCTAATTCATTCACTGAAGTTGCAACGAGGAGTCAACCAAGTCCATTTGTATTAAGGCTTCTTTACATATTATTGAATCCCATCATGCCTTTCATATTCCCAGCAGCACCTTGTTGAAATTGTCTCATCATTGACTGCAAACCGGCCATGCCACCTGCAGAAAATAAGTGAGAACATGAATGTGTTAATGAACTCTGAAGCACGGCTCTCTTGCTTGAGGCATCATTCCTGTACACACACTCTTCCAGTAATATACAAAGGCAGAAGCCCAAACTGTCAAACCAGGTTGAAACAGCTATTGAAAATAAAGAATGGAGTGAGCAGTTACAGAAAGGTCTGCAAAACACCAGGGTTTAAGATGACTCGTGCATTAAGAACTAGACAGAAGAAAAAACTTGATGGAATGACTATTATCAGTCAGTAAGGTTCAGTTATGGGAGTCCTTATTTAAAGTTGCTCTTGTCAAATTTAATCATTTGAGCAAATCTGAGAAGAGAAGGGAAGTCTAGGAAGATTTGTTTTACCACAGACATCCTTCACCATTCCAAATACTCATTTTGAGATCTGAATCCAAATGAAAGACTACATTAAGCACTGCTAAGTGCAAAGTATTTGGACTCAACTTTCTGATCATTGTTAGAAAACCCTAGAAATACTTAATACTGATATATAATGCAGATAGTCTCCCATCCCCTTCCTCAAATGCTCCACTATAACTGACAGTCTGCTCTTGAAGCTATAAAAAGTCAGCACATACCCATATGATGAAGAACTCTTGGATCCATCATCTTTGCCATCTGCTGATTCAGTTTGGCCAGCTGAGATGGGTTTACGTTCTTGGACATATCACCACCTAAATAAAAAGAAAAGAGCACTTATAAGAAAGTGGATTAACAAATGGTGCTAGAAATAAAATAAATCCAAATGTTACCTCCTAATTCTAGATTCATATCCATGAGCCCATTATTAGAAGTTACTACATCAGCCACTAAAATTCCATTTAGGATCAACACTCCCTGCACTCCACAAACCAGACTGAAGTGTTAGTACTGTAGTGGTAATCAAATCTGCATTGATAGAAATACAGTAGCTTTCCTTGCTAAGTTACACACTGCTGTCATGAAGAACAGTGCAGCTCTTACCAGTGACATAAAAGAAATTTCAAACATTGTGAAAATGAGCAAGCTACAACTCACTTTCTCCCTAATCAGTATTTTCTCATTTCCTCTGTGTACACACATCAAGTGACCTCCCCCCTTAGTTAATAAATTTTAGAGTGGGGTTTTTCGTATTGGTTTGGAGGTTTTTTTTACCTTTGAAAAGCCCTTTGATGCCTCCCATCTTTTTCACCATCTGTGCAAACTTAGTGTATTGGGTCAAAAGCTCCTGAACATCTCGGGTAGAAACACCAGAGCCTCTTGCTACTCTTTGGATTCTTCCTGGCTGCTTACTGAAAACTTTGGCACCATCTGTACTGTCAAGTTCTGCAATTACAGTGTGGAATAGAAAAATCCATTAAGTCACTGACATTAAAAACTGTTACAATTGGTAACAAACAGCAAACCTGTTTTCATTGTTGAGAACTTAATTTTGAGACAGAGAATAAAAACTTTGTTTTAAAAGTGACAATGCAAAATTTTACATAAATCACTGAGGCATAATATTCTAGACAGTACTACTAAGAAGCTCTTATCTTCATATGTTATTCACTGTGATAGAAAAAAGCTGTGTGAAGAAATTGTGCTCTTGGGATTCCTGGTCTTAAGCCATATTAATGGGTTTAGTACAAGGGTAAGAGCATACTACTAAAGGAATTTTAGGTGGACTAAAAACAACACTTTGAATTCCAGAGACCAGGCTATGTCACCAAGTAAATTTGACGGTGAGTAGGAAAAAGACAGCAATGCCAGATTAAAGATTAACATACCTTATTAATTTGCAAGTATAGCATTAATAATTTATGAACAGTTACAATACAATGAATAAAAGTACATTGATTTCCAATAGAATGGAAATTATTTGAAATTCCACCTACGCTACACAAGACAGAGCAGCAACACACAAAGTATCTCCAGATATTTAGATTTAAGAAATTTGGAGACACATGTACTCCTTGCAATTCCCAAGAATATTAAATATTTGTCATTTTCTGTCACTGTACATGCTGCAATATGAATTTTTGTTTCCAGAAAGATCTCGCTAAATAAGTTTGTTCAACAATCAAGAAAAAAAACAGAGGGTGAAATTTATATTACCTTGATCATTCATACTGTCCATTATAGTCATGAGTTTCTTTAGCCTTGCCATTGATTCCTGTTCATTGCCTTTACTCATGAAGTCAGTTCCAAAACCAGGGATCATGCCCTTGTTGCAAGAAAGGAAAACAAAAGCTGGGTCAGAATAGGCAAAGCTAACTTTAATTAAGCAGAAAGAAATACAGACAGCAACTGTTAATTCAGTAGTTGCATACTGCAGTAGGCAAATAACTTCACCTTTTTAAAAACAGAACACGGATTATAACAAATTTCAATTAAGAGTTTTAAAATAAAATTATTTTGGGGATAACTAACCAAGATCTGACTGAATGGTCCCATTTTCATGATGTTTTGGAATTGTTCATACATATCTCTTAATGTAAATTGACCTGAAGCACAACAACAAAAGAAAAGTTAGCAGAAGTCACACCAGCATTTTGCTCTTACCCTCCTTTTTAAATTATTCTTTGTATTTATAAGGTAAAGACTACACTACATAGATAAGTAGATAAATAAACCTCTTCACTCTTCATATGGCTAAACAGTTTCAGATGGCACATGCTGAACCATTAAGCTACTTTTTCTGCAGTTGTAGTCTGACAGACTTATCGTTTGAAAAAACACAATTGAATTTACTTGGCTGCCACATTTACTGGAGAAAGAAAACCATTCTTCACTGAACATGAACAAGTTGTTTGTGTCTACACACAGCACAAATGAACTCAGTGGTCTCTGTCACAGAGCACCTGCCATGGTCAGGTCACCATAATGCATCTGCTATTCAGTCCTTGGGAATAACTTACCATGTTTTAGCTTTTCTATGAGTGCTTCATTATCATCCAACTTTAACTCATTTACTTTATCTATCAATCCTTCAATATCACCCATACCTGAATAAAGAAAACAGATCTGAAATTAGCATTTAAAAAAATACACTTTGACTTTCCATTATCCACTTCTAAGTGTCTTTTAAGCACAGTTGTACATTGGACGTACCAAGCAGCTTGCTGATGAAAGGCTGTGTTTTAAAGGGTTCAAAGTCATCTATGTGCTCGCCAGTTCCAATAAAAATAATAGGACTCTTTGTGGCAGCAACTCTGCAATAAAATATATTTCATGAAATGGCCTCTCAAACACCATCTATCTTTTATACTATAATCAGCTAGGCATCATCAACACTATGCATTCTGTCTGAAGGATCTGCCTTACTCCTCAAACTATTAATGAAAAAACACCCAGCACGTGGATGCTTAGCTCAGAGTAGTTAAAAAGATTTTTCTCTAATTAGTACTTTATAAAATACAAACTTTGAGAGGAAAGGAAAAAAAAAATCATCTCCACTTTATCATAATACTGGGCTATTACTGATACATACACTGATACTAGTGATAATACTGTCAGATGACAAGCACTGATTACAATTTCTTCAAGGTACCTCATACAAAAGATCAATCTCATTTTCAACACAGGAAAAAGCGCAGACATAAGAAAACTCAGAATCTTTCCACCACACTGGCATTATCTTTTAGATAAAATTTAGTTTCCAGTCCACAGACAGTACAGAGCAAACACAGCACACAAAGCACACAAGCATACGACAACTCGAACAAAAGCAAAATGAAAATACCAAAAGCTTTAGTCTTCCAACATCATGCTATAGATAAAGCAAAATACATATGGCAATTTAGGAACTCTAACACTTCAGGTCAAAGACAGACAGGGAATTAGCAAGTCAGGGTCAGTTATTTTGACTGTTTTGACAAAACATCTCAGCTCCAGACAAGCTGTATCACTGAAAGACAGTTGAAACAATCATATAAGGCTGAAGATAAAATGTAGCATTTTCTGGTCAAAACTCTGCCAAGATACAGGACATGGAAGGTCCAACAAGAATGGAATTTGGGTAAGTAGGACCACAGACAACTTTTCATCAAGTTTCTGGACACTGCCAATCCAGAAGTTTGATTTGCATTATAGTTTCAAGGTCACATATGATGAGGTACAGCTTTTCCCCTTTTGGAAAAAATCTTAAAGTGCAAAACTCAAATTCATTTAAGTCATATCTATTGAGCCCAAATTTATCTTTCTGGAAAAATGCCTAGTACACAATAGGCAATGAATATTGCTTGATGCTGATTTCAGAAGACAAAAGTCTGACCTGTGACAATACAAACTACTGTACTGAAAATACATCCTGTCACTGAATGCTGATGGTAAGTATCATCAACAGGTGATCCTACCCACCAGACGAAGGGTAAGAATCTAAGTGTGACTGGGACTGACTTAGATTCTGTGCAGGGTGACAGTGACACTCTCCAGGACAGGTTTCTGTGAGATACTAACTCATTTCACAGCTGGCTGTGCACAGCCAGATGCTGGACACTGTTATACCCCATTAGTACTTACGCACTAAGGGCTCCACCTCCTTTGGCATGTCCATCCAGCTTAGTGACAATAACAGAAGCTACATCTACTTTGTCTTTGAAAGCTTTAGCTTGAGCTTCACAAGCTTGGCCAATGGAAGCATCCATCACATAAACAATGTTATCTGGTTGCTAGGAGAAATGAGATACACAAAATGATCATTTCCTGCTTTACTAAACAATGTTAATGCGTTATTATTATTATTATATAGGTTCAGTAGCAGAACTTACTGCAATAACAGTATATAAAAGCTGTATGCTAGAGTTTAAAACAGGACCACTGTTTTTATGAACAGTATTATCTAAGGACCATTTAAAAAATTCTGATGCTGAATGACTGTATGATTTATCCACAACACAAAATATTACAATTTAATATGCTTGTGCTTATTAGTTATGATGCAAGTGATTTTAGCCAGTATCTTGAGCGAATAAGATAATTAGTATCTACAAGCACTTAATAGCTAACATCTTCCATTTGGTTTTACATTCATATATTTAAGACATCCATTCCTCCAAAAATAATTTAGCCATTACCAGGAATTGTGTGGGAAGTGTCATATTGTCATGCAAGACCACAGAATCAAACAAATAGCCAGACTTTTTAAACCCATAGAAACAACAGCTTCATTTACATATCAAAACTCTTGAAAGTTATCGAATCATCTTCTCTGTCTCAGTGCAATTATTTGTGACAATCACAGAAAGTTTAGTATTGATAGTTAAAGGAAACCAGACCAGACTGCTTCTTTCATCTAGTTTTTCAATGCAAAGATCCTGAAAAGGAAAAGTTAAAGCGGGAATGGCAGTCTGATCATATGCAAGCATCCTTGAACAGAAGAATAGAAGAATTAAAACCATAACAAAACTAACAAGCACTGGTCGTTTAGCCTTTGCTTATTCATATCTGTTTGTAATTTCTAATATCATCTAGGAGTTAAAGCAAAATGCACACAGAACATTAGGATAAAGATTAATCAACTGTCACCAAATGCCAAGTTACTCTATTTCTCAAAACTACTCACTATGGCATTAGCAACTTGTAACATTTCTTCAAACAAAGAGTCTTCTTGTTTGTGACGTCCACTTGTGTCAACAATGATGATTTCAAAGTTTTCATTCTTAAATTTCTCAACACCTTCTGAGGCAATTATTACAGGATCCATTTCTGTATAACTGATCAAAAAGAGAAACAAAGAGATTCAGAATTTCATAATTTGACTATACACTTGTTAACTATAAGTCTATCTGGATTTCAAGAGGGAACTCCTCTTAGGTAAAGCAAAAATTGGTTACAAATATGTCTTCCTAAGCCATTTACCCTTACTGCTCAGTGAACTGAAGCACAAAGCCTGAAGTCCATCTCACCTGCTGGAAGCTGCACTAAGTTCTCAAATCCTCTCAAATAGGATTTTGCTGAGCATCTAGACAGTTCGCCTTCAGTGAATCTTAGGGGAAAGTTATTTACTGCTTTACAAAAAGACATTTCAGGTTCACCTCTGTCTCTATTTGATAATAAAAATTAAGCATCCAAAAATTATATCCTTTGATCTGTGAGATACTTCTCAAAAATCTGGCCATGTCTGGTAAAAGTCTGTGAGCTGCTACACATTGAGTAAGCACCATAGGGAATTATTCCTGGACACCTGATCTCTTTGTACACTATCCTACCTGTTACTCCAGGCAATACACTGAACTGGACAGAATAATCATCTGATCAGAGCAAGCATTACCCAGAATATATTATTAAAATGAAAGCAATTAGGCCATGCTAGATGGGGTTTAGTGCAAATGTTCAGAACAGAACAACACATAACTGGAGTTGAATTGTTCTCCAAAGTGTTTCTGAAAGATGCTTACCTCCCATAAAAGGGAATTCTTGCTTTTGTGGCATTCTGCTTTAACTGGTCAAAAGCACCTGTAAGACAGGTATAGTCAAGGACCTACTTAAGGAAATCTTCAAATATTATAGATAGAGAACTACATCATTAAAGTCTGTGTTACCTGCTCTGTATGTGTCTGCACATATTAGACATGTCTTCCAGCCTTTCCTCTGATAGAAGTATGCTAACTGAAATGAAACCCAAAACAAGTAGTTACACCAAAGTCCCATTGACATGACACTTCTAACAGCCTGAAGTCACACACAGGACACAAACTCAAGCCAGCCCTTCTATAAGTGAGGCCACAGAGTAAGACTGTTCATGATTAGCATAGCCATTATTTAGAAAAGCATGTTATAAATAATTATTAATGGCAAGATGAAAATACCTACTTGACTCTGCTTCTGATTTCAATTTCTTGAAATGGCAATCTCTAGGAATGACTACAAATAATTTAAGTTCCCATTTTACTAGCTCCTGAATTCTTCTTAGTGTCAATACTGCAGATTGGACTAGCATGTACAAACTACCCAAAGCAATACTTCAATATCAAGTACCATAATGGCTACAACTTGTACAGCTCTGTGTTTTTGTACTTTCAGAGGAACAAAGATATTTCCATTGAAAGGACATGCTTTAAAGCAGGGGACAGAATCCTTAAAACTCCTACAACAGTCAGCTTCACAGGTACTACGTATATTCACAAAACACTAACCAAATACAAACATTCAAAACAAGGTTCACCTACAAAAGCACTAAGAAAGCCTGCTCTGATTTCAGAAGACTATGCTGAATATTTCACTATGTGTGCATCTCAAAAGGAGATGACAAAAAACAACAAAGATGTGTCTTTTTTCCACAGGATAATTCCTCCTCACAACTTGGAATGTATCCAGCTCTGTCCTGGGGTGAATGATGAGTGAGTCAAGAGTTTATAGTTTAAGATAAAAGGGCAGATTAGTGAGGGTGATGCTGTTGTGGGTGTTTGTTACAGGCCACCTGATCAGAAGGAGCAAGTGGATGAGGCTTTCTGTGGGCAGCTAGAAGCAGCCTCAAAGTCACAGGCCCTGGTTCTTGTGGGGGACTTTAACTACCCTGACATCTACTGGAGAAGCAACACAGTGAAGCACAGTCCAGGAGGTTGGTGGAAAATGGAAAAATGGAAAGCAGAGATTACAACTTCCTGTCACAGGAAGCGGACAATCCCACAAGGAATGGTGTGCTGTTTGACCTCACACTAAAAAACAGGGAAGGCCTTGTTGCAGATGTGAACATACATCGATTCAGACCGTTCTTTTTTTAGCCTTAAAAAAATAAAACCACAAATTTCCTGAATTAGTCGGCAGCTGGAAGAGGTTTCATATCACCAACTTACACTTAACTGATACTTTGTATCTAATACAAAGGCCAAATTCCACTGTTTTTCTAAATAAGTAATGGCATGAACACCCATTCTTAATATTTAGTCTTAAACCTAGAAGGTGAACTACAATGTTGTGGTTTAACTAAGTATAAGGACAAATAAAGACTCTCTTATAGGGTATTGTTTCATCAAAAGTTCAGTTTAAAAATTTTTGAAGGAAGTCCTACAAGTCATATATTGCCCCAAAAAATATTACTTTCAACATTCATTTCATCTCAGAAACCCCTCTGCAAATGTATCTCTACATGGTAGTGAGTTAGAACTTTCCTACTAACAAAACCAGCACAGATCACAAGCCAAACCTACCTAAGGAGCCCAATGACCACCAGCTTCCCCAAACAAAAAAAAAAAAAAAAAAAAAAAAAACCCCAAAAAAACCAACAAAAAACCAAACCCCAACAAACAAACCAAAACCCATGCAAAGAGATCCACTGCACTTACCTTTGAACAAGTTGTTGTTTTACCACTTCCTTGCAAACCAACAAACATTATAATGTTCTGTTTTCCTTTGGTAGGTGTCCATGCCTTGACTCCAGGATCTACAAGCTAAAGAACAGGGAGTAACATAGACAGCAGAACCAAATTTCAAAAGCATGGAACAGTTGGTGTCACACTAATGCTAGGTGCCTTGTTTCATATCCAAAGGAGAAAAACAGTTTTTGCACAGTCTCATCTTAATTTGGCTTAGATTTTTGCTGATTTACAGTGAACAACAGCCCTTACAAGATATCTATAGTATATAATGTTCTGCATAATAATTCTGCAACAACAACAGTGTTAATTTCTTTGTAATACCAAGCACAGTCAGGATGGCCTGTATATATGGCACAAAGATAACAACCAACACAGAAAGGTGACCTCCACCTCTCTTGTCACTGCTTAGCACGGGCTTCTTCCAGTGAGAATCCTACAGCACAGAAGGCTTTGTAGGGTTGCTGCCTCACTTGTGAAATGAGTAGAAGGTAAATACACTCCTGAGAGTCACGATATCTCTGGGTACAGACTACAGAAGAACAAATGACTACACTACATAATGAAAGAGGGCAGAATACAGATACTCAAGTCCTATTTGACCAAGCAGGCAGATTAATGAGAAATGTTGCATTGAGCTGCTGGTTGTTACTTATCACTTTTCCAAAGGCTTATCAGTAGTTGGAACATTAGGGTAGAAAAGCTGTGTTCTGGGACAAGCAGATGCAGTCTAGAAGCTAGCAGTACTTTACTCTTGTCTTTACATTTCAGTTGAAGAATAAGAACAATTGAACTGAAAGCTTAAACTGAAGTTAGTTTGAGAAATGCCCAGGATGCAGTTTCAATGAGAACACTGCTGTTTGCAGTATTGCAGTTGTGCTTTCACATCAGAAAACCTGACTGCAGGTACTACACAACCACCTAAAAGCTTGCCTTGCTACTGCACTACTTCCAAGCCCAGACTGTACAAGGAGAGTGATGCAATACAGAATTCTGAAGTCCTACCTTAACAAGCTCTTTAAAGACTGCATGCTGGATCATTTTTCTTTTGTTAAGGCCAGATGCCATTTCTTCAAGATCAATTGCAGACCTGAGTTTGAGAAAAGCATGGAACACTAGCATAACTCAAAGCATCACTTGAACCTAGTAATAAAGTTTTAGGAACTGCAACAGCACCCTGATTTGTTCTGAGTTTTCAGATAGGATGTACTTAAGAAGTGACATGCATTGGAGACATTCTTATGCAGAGGACAAAAACAGGTTTCTAAAATGCATCTTTCAGACTTGCATTTACTTAAATTAATCTGAAAATAGGCAAAGTAACCGTGCTAGTCACATACACAGATTTATTTATAGCCAGCACAGAACATGTGAAGATTATGTGTCTAGGAAGTAATGAAGAGCTTGTTTATCAGATGACTGATGACAGCAAAAGATTTTTGAAACAAGCCTGTAACAGCAATAAATGGCTAAATTTGACCAAAGACTCTTTTGATGGAACTGGCTAAACATTTAGTTCAAACAGCTGTTTTCCTGTTAAAAATAAACTGTGTTTCTAAAAAAAACCCCAACATATTAAGTTATAAATTAGTTGTTCTTTTGTAACTTCAAACTACAACTTTTACAAATATCAAAAGTTAAATGCATTTTGATTATTTCACTTACTTGACATTTTCTCTAAGTTGCTTCACAAGTTTGATATTAACATCAGCTTCCAGTAATGCTGTACATACTTCTTTTAACATAGCATTTAAAACCTTTGGAGTATAAAAGAAAAATCAGAAAAAATGTTTTACAATACACAGAGATTAACTAGTACACTATTAGGTTAAAATAAGAATGTGGAAGTCTATTTATGATATGGCTTTCACAAATTAAATGCATGTAGTCATATCATGAAATCAACTGTCACAAAAAATGTCTGTGCATTTGTTCCTACGTAAAAACAATTTAAATCTGAGAGGGAAGGGTTCTCAATTGTAACAGCTGCACACTACAGAACACCAACACAAAACACTTCCTACTGCATTATGGCCAACAGCTCATATGACAGCAAGACTTCCTGAACTCCCCTCTGGGTACTCCTTAGAAAGTACACCAAAAAACTCCTCAGATCACAACACCATTTCTGTAACAGTATTCCTCAACTAAAGATAGACACCCTCCTACCTGCATTTTCAGAAACTGGACTGCTGCTCTGACTGCATGCCTTTTAGACAAGCAGATGCTTCAGGGAGAAACCTGTCTACTCTAAGTTTTCAAAGTCTTGAACACAAAGATTTTTCTGAAAGTAACACCTGCATAAATGGCCTCATTTTCACATCTTGAGGTCTTGCAGGATAAAAGTTTCCATTGCTGAAAAAAAATAATTGGGCTGTATTTGATTCAATTTAGGTTTTTTTGTCTCCTGGTAGAAGATAAATTAAAACATTTTCATTATGCATAAGTTCTAACCCTACAGCTCTCAATGACCCTATTTTTTAGTTACTTTAAGCCACACATCTTTCCACCTGAAAAGAATTTGTATGTACTGAAAAGAGTTTCTATGTACACAATCTATGTACTCAGAGACACTTTGAAACCATCACATTACTTAGTTTTCCATCTTGCATTCAACACCTATGACAGAACACACTGGGTTCTATTTTCAAACTCTTACTTAGAGAAAATACAGGCCATACTAAGCCAAACAAAATTCCAGTTTGAACATAAGGCAGCATTTGCTGCCTTTATGTTCATGGTTTGAACATAAAGGCAGCAAATGCAACACATTGCTCACAATTTAGACAGCAAAGCTTACATTTGTTCTTCCACATTTCAGCTTCTAGCAGCCTAATACACATCTGCATAGTCTGCCTGTGCCCACACACACATAAATCAGAGCAGGCACCTACCTTCCATCCACACTTAGGCACACACTGCCGCCACAGGACATTAATCTCCCTATTTACAGCACCAGGCTCAAGGACCCTTTGACCATGGGACCCACTACGTCTGAGGTGATGACCCAGATATAAATCTAGTTTTCATTTCTGGCAGTACTGTTAGGGGGTTAAAACCTTTAGTAGAAATTTTACTTGAAGGAAAAAAAAAAAGTCTAGGTAGCCCACTTCAAGCTTCTCATCAGCCTGTGAGAACTTTTTCTCAGAACTCTTCCAGTGCTAGTGCCATGACATTTGCACATTACATACCTCTTCATTGATGATTGTGGCATTGCTCAGTGAGCGCAATGCTGAAGTTATTTTTCTTCCAAGATCTGCCAGAACCATTTTGGCGGCTTCAAGTACGACTCAGAAGGATCTGGAACAAAAATTTTAAAATAACATTTTAAACCAGTTGAAGCTATACTTTCACAAATTAATCATTCAAGTAACTTTTGGGTAAGAATCCTGATTTGCATTCCAGAAAGTGCACAAGTTTTACTTTTTAAAGTTTTTTTTAGGAAATATTGGCCTGAAGTTAATTTTAGGCAATCCTCATGGCCTACTTAAAAACAGAGATACCACACTTCTACTAGGAAGGATTTCACTGCATAGAATAAATGTGCATTGAATTCACCATGGAAAAAACCAAACAGAACAGTCCAGAGAGGCTTCCAGAAAGAATGCCAGCTGCTTTTTATCCTCTTATCAGCAATATGCTACATAACAGAATAAAATCAAGCAGAACAGCCTAGAAACACTGCCTCTTGCAAGGACAGTATGACCAGAAGTAAAGTATTTTGCTAGCAAAATTCAACATTATTTATCAGTTGCATTTTATCCAGCTTTCATTAATCAAGCTGAATTTCCCATTTCAGCAGCCCTACAAACATACTTGCATTTTTTAAGCAAAATTCATACTATAGTTTTTAATGGCTGTACTGGAAAAAGACTATTTTTGCTCACTAGAAACACAAATCTCACATATAAGCCTAAACCATACCAAAATTTACACTTAGAAAATCATAAAAAGTGAATTTCTGAAGGGTACACACTCTAGCCAACATGCTAAACTACTTCACCCCCTATATTATGTGGCAAGATATTCAGGAGAACACATGGTAGAATCAGCAATCTAAAATTCTGATTAAGGGCAAATCAAAACCTGTCTGAAGAGCAAAAATTTGCAACACCACAGCTAATGCTGAAATGGAGCACTTCAAATACTTCATGTTTATCTTCCACTTTCAGTGTTGCTTTCCTGTACTCAGCTGAAACTACTTCCTAGCTGATAGCCCAAACTGGAATCTCATATTTGAGCTCCTCCTTTCAGAACTGAAATCCAAATTCTCAGTAGTGGGAGCCTCTGTAATCAAAACAGATGAGAGTTTCAAAGACTTTTGGGACTTCCCCCTGCGTCAAGTGAGAAGAAAACAGAGATGAAAGGCCAGTCCATTTATTGAAATGAAGAATGTACCACCAGCTACATTCTGACTTAATAGTAGAACATCAATGTGGCTAACAAAGCAGCTCACTATATACACACACTGAGATTTATCAGCTGCACAAACCCCAAACAGCACGGTTTAAAATGTGTTAAAATGTTTTATTATTTATAAATAATAAAATATATATTCCAAAAGAGCTAAAACAAGGTTCCCATGTAAGCCAACTTCCAGATTGCTTGGTCTAATTGAAAGTTACTAAAAAATTTACTTGTTATCAACTTGGTAGGTTAAACCAGCAATAAAACCCCAAAACCACCTGCCAGTCTAACCCACCCTCCCCTGATACTAAGGTCACAATGCAGAACAAAGTCTCCAGGAGCTTCAGAAGATGTAGGATAAATAAATCCCGTCTAAGTACAGGAGTTGGGTATGGCAAATGACACAAATAAATATATTTACACTTTTTAGATATAATGTACATTGAACATACAAGTAATGATATCCATTACAATGCCATCTCAATATTAATTTAAAAAATAAGTCTGTGTTTCTTAAGGAACTCTGCCAGTAGAGTATTTGCAAATACTCTACTGTTCTATTGGTGTACTCTACAGTACACTAATAGAAATTGACATCCATCTTCTTACATTGCTGGAAGGGGACTTCTACGTGTTCTCTGAAGTGGTAAAACTCCAAGGCTTCCTTATTAGTCATAAAAGTCACATTATTGCAGAATAATTCTAAAAAAAGCATTTAAATCATCAATAGGTTCTACCAAACAGTCTCAGCAAAACAGATGTTCAAAACGTTTTTCCAGATCATTTTTTGTGATAATCACAATGTGTAAGAAAAAACAAAGCCTCCAAACCTTTAAAAACAGTGCTGCACCTCAGTAAGCTTTGAGCTGCTAAAACAGCCACCAGTGACAGAACTTAACTATAAAACTTGGATATATTAGCTAAGAAATTTGATAGGATGACCAACATACAGTCATGTGAATACTCAATATTTAAAATTGGTTTCCAGAGTTCTACAGATCTCCAAATACAGGAGGTTAATTACATTCTAATAAATGAATGTTTCCTCTGCAGAATTCCAAAAGCTTCTTCCGACAGCCTTACAACAGGAATAATTCAAATACTTTGCCAACGAGATGAGTTTAAGCATTTTTATATAAAGTGCTCTTGCTAGTACATTAAAAAATCGGAAGTCATCAGAATATCTAAGGGCTGCCAAGTACAGAAATTAATAGAACTTGTGACAGTCCATCCAAGTTGAGAGACATACTCCAGACAAAAAGGCACACAAGATGTTTTAGCAGGTAGCCAGCTCAGGCTGGCAGATAGCCAGACAGGCATTAGCAGTACTGCAGTGCAGAAGGTGTGTGTGCTGGGCAGCTGCGGTTCTGGGCAGTTCACCCTGAATGCAGCACCCTGCAGACACACAGAGCAGGGCTGAGCAAGGCAGCACCCCGCAGACACACAGAGCGGGGCTGAGCAAGGCAGCACCCCGCAGACACACAGAGCAGGGCTGAGCAGGGCTCGGGCTGAGCAAGGCCATGAGCTCTGCACAGTCTGATTCCCTCCACCAGCAGCAGCCTAGCACCGCCACACTGAGCTCCCAGGCCATGGTCGGCTGCAGTCCCAAGAGCTCTGTGCTTCAGCCACGAATGGGCATTCCAGGGACA
>NW_005054301.1:8359287-8359971 GCF_000277835.1 Geospiza fortis
GGAATAGTGCTAATGTCTTACTATGGCACAACAAACCAGCAGTGAAGCAATTCTGAGGAGACAGACTGCCCGCCCCTGCCCACACACCCAGCATAAACCTCCAACCAGATCGCTCTAGCTAAACTAGCAGTATCTAATATACAGAGTTTTGAAAAAAAAATAGGCTTAACAGGTAACAGCAGTTTAAATAGCTGCTTTAAAAGATAGCAGCTGCTTAAAAAGATACGAAGCAAAAGGAACACTTAAAAACTGTACAATAAACTTGCACTACATGTACACATACATGGGTTAAGACCAACTGCAAGTCTAACACTGTAACAGAGAAGCGGCTGTTTCACAGTGGGAATGCCCTGAGCTACTGCAGCTCCGCTCAACCTCAACTCACGAGTTTCCACCTTCTAAGATTACCCAGCTGACGACGGGAAGGCGCCCCCAAGGCAGCAGCCGGGAGCGGCTGTCTCGCTTACGGCCCAATGCCCTCGTTTTCTCGGGAAAAGGGATGAAGGCAGAGCCCGGTGTATGTGCCCGGCCGCTGCCTTTGCCGTGGGCTGGCCCCGGACAGTGGGCGGACACCGGCTGGGCGAGTCCCGTCCCGGTGCTGTGGGCGGCAGAGGCCGGGTCCGGGAGGCCCAGAATCGCTCCCGCACAGCTCCGGCGGACTGAGGGCCCCGCCCGGCCCGGGCT
>NW_005054301.1:8360989-8365087 GCF_000277835.1 Geospiza fortis
GCGGGCGCGGCCGGCAGCGGGGCAGGACGGGCTGCAGGGTGACCCTCAAAGCCCGCGGCGCTCCGGGCGTGCGGAGCCAGCCTGCCGCGCCGAGGCGGGTCTGCGTCTTAGGCTCGTCTTGTGCAGCTTCACGCGTGTACACGGCAGCCTTTCAGGAGTTTGGAAATAGCGGTTTGAGCTCATTTACAAACGCTGCTTTCTGCACTTGATGTCGCCTTAAATGAACATAGCTTTCTGTTTACTCCCTTGTTTATGCCTGGATGTAATTTCATCAGCGTGCTGCAGTCAAGCATTCTGTGGCAGATGAAGAAAGGAAGTATGGATCAGTGCAGAAGCTGTAAATTTGCAACTGAACCCAAAGGGTGACACGGAAAACCTCATCATAGGCAGTGCGTTAAAGCTGTAGTCATATAGTGCTGTGCTGAATAAAGTCTAAAGGCTGCTCAGTATGCCTACAGGGGGTATGTGCATTTTTCCATTGCAGATAGGAATGGGGAAGACTCCTCCAATTTTGTGGCCCAGTCTCAAGCATCCAGTATGTGTGTGTCCGGTTTATTAATGATTGTCTCCTGGGATGGTAAGCCTACCCTGCTGATCGTGTGTTAGCAGAAATTCATCAGATGATACAGTACTTCCCCAAGTAATGCCCTGCTTTGCTTGGGTTCTGTTTCTTGTTTGGGTCTTTGCTCCAGCATGTCCACATTAGGGTGAAAACAACTTCCTAAGCCAGCACACAGGGACCGTGGCACAAAGGGCAGCTCTGACACCAAGGACTTGTCCAGCTGTCCAGGTGCTTGGAGCTGCAAGCTCACTCACTGCTGCCCTGTGGTTTGTGGCTCCCACAGTCACTCAGATGAAGAGGCAGGACAGATCCTTCTCAGGGGGAGCAGGCCCTCTGCTGGATTTGTGGGAAGAGAAGCAGCTGGGAACAGCCTTTGCTGCCCGTGACAGGCATGCAGCCCTCCCACCCAGGCGGGCTCTTTCCTCGGAGAGACATTGCCAAATGTTCCAGAGCATCTGGGAGTCAGCCTTCATGACTAGAGAGCAGAGACAGGCCTCCCTAGAACTGAAGGCTGAATGTTGATGGAAGTAGTTAGTGTTTCTTGCAATTAAACATTCTTATTTTCTGTGTGTGTATGTGAACATACTTATGTGTATGTATGTATCTACACATGCATATGTCTGCGTGTGTGTACAGGCATAATGCTAGAGCAATCTGCTGGAAGCAGTACTGCGTCCTTCCGGTTTTCAGGTCTTGTCTGGACACTTCTAAACAGTGCTTGGGTTGCTGTAAATAATCTTGTTAGAAGTGGTTTTCTTTTATCCCATATGCTCTAATATATAAAAATCTCATTGAATTTCTCATGCAATCATTCATATTGATTATTCACTTAACATAAATCATTGCAGCTCCTACACACTATTAGTTTGTGTGGTGTGCATATAGGGCTTTCTCAGCTTCCTGACCCCTTTACAAATATAGTAAAGCACATGGGAGCTTACTAGTGAAACTTGAAAATGCTGAACTGTTTCAGTTAGGAAGCTAATATTTACTGTTTTCTCTGTTTCAATTCTGTGATCGTGTTTTACTTCTGCCATAGGACTTTTAGCCAGTGTTTTAGCATAGTTTATGTAGGCTCCAAAATCCTTTGTCAGCGAATACATTTAAATATTTTTTTTATGTTACAGCTTCCAAAACTTACCATAGATGGTTTCTGTGAAAGATAATATGCTATAGTCACTAGCCTTTATTATGATCTCTCAAATATTTTTTCTGAATTTTAATGATCTAACTTTTTGCCTAGATCTTTCAGTGAAAGGATTCATATATTCTTGCCTCATATTTGCTCTTCATAATTAAGATGCAACCTAAAGAGTAGATTAGGTTCCAAATCTTGAACTACTTTGTGTGTGTGGTACATCTGAGCAATCTGTGTCCTTCTATTTTTATACTGTTTGCATCAATAGTGATGGCTGCTGCTTCACTATGTGCATCATCTTTAAACATAATTAGCTTTACAGTTGCCATTCAATGGCTTTTCAGCTCATGTGCTGCAGATCAGGGAACAGAGTGGACAGGGCAATCAGGATCAAGCAGCTGAAGAAATGAATATAATTTCATTTCTGTAGTCTCCTTGTCAGGCCATCTTCAGAATCTTTTTTGGTTTACGATTCTTTGCTTACAGGCTTGCGCTCTGATTAATATTTTATGCTAATTTTCTCTTTCAAAAAAAATGCTCATTGTTAATATCCTGGCTGGATGCTATTAATTAATATTCTGAGAAATCTAGTTGTACTTTAGTCATCTGCATCCTTGGCATTTGCTTACATGTTGTGATTGTATTTTGTGAATTGCTGATGCAGTATAGAGCTGTAGGCAACCATATTTGTTCCAAGGTGTGTCATTTAGAATGTGTGACTTAGGCTAATCTTATTTCCCTGATTGCCACATTTGTGGAGACATTCAGAGCCTGTAGAATTTGGCCTCATGCTAAGGCTTGTAGAAGTTGCCAGTGGAAAAATATCAATGTTTACCCAGTTCTTGTGCTCTCTCAAGGTGCTGCAGTCTCCCTCTCTAACATACATGTATATTTACATATAGATATATGATAAAAGAGTGGAAATTAGAAAGCTTTATGCCTATGTGTAAAAACTTTTCATTGTTAAACAATCAAGATATGTTTCACTGCCTCTTTGGGTCATTAACCTGTTCCTGTTTTTCTAATCTCCTTTGTCTGGATAGCTATGTCCTGCTTTATTTCTTTCACCCTGATGAGTACAGGACTAGAGTACAAGATCAGTATCTGTACCTTACTGGTTTTATTTTCTTGCAGCATTGGACAGTAAGTGAGCAGAGGCATTTTTCCTGCAGGTCACATTCCTTTAGCTTTTTTGCATTTTCCTCAGAGATGCAAATATTTTCTGTGATGTCCCCAGCATAGCACTCTTGATGATGCTTCTCTTAGTATTGTTTCTCTGAGCTGCTTCTGTGGCTGCATACTGGCAGTAACTTTTAGTGTGGCTTTTTTTTTCCCTCAGAATTGTTGCATTGGAATAATTATACTGCCCATTTTAATACCTAGATAGTCCTGTGATAATTAATACTGCTTGGACTGAGGATAGTGAGGAGCTGGTAGAGGTTTCTGCTGCTGTACCCTGAATACAGCTAGAGAATGTGGTGTTCTCTCTGTGCATAAAGAAGACTGTTTTATGGGAGACAAAAAGTTACCAGATCTCTGTGCCACACAGAAATAAAAGCCTAGTCTTTGGTGATACTGATGTAGGAAGGAAACAAACCTCTGATGAACAAAAGAAAAAAAAAGTGGTAGGGATGAGGAGATAATATTCTGAATGAAAACTAGGATAGGATAAATGAAACAAAAATGGTATCTCCACAGACAAGTTGTTTTTCTGTGGGGTGTCAGTTCCCTGCCTTCTCCTCCTGTATCCCATTCCTGTTTCTGTCAAGATGTTGAGGTTATACTTTTGCCTCCAGCTGAGGAGAACTGGGCATGATTCCAGTGTTAGCTGGAGTCAGGCTTTTTCCTTCTTCACGCCTCTCTCTGAATTAAAGTGTACATGCATCCTTAGAGTAAAGTCCTGCATAAGGTGGATAACCTTTAGGATTAGTGTTGTTGCAAAGACCGCCTTATTTATTAGTGTAACTTAGTTGGTGTTTTCTGACTCACACACTGAAGGCATGAAATGTTACTGACAAACTTCCATGGAAGACACGAATTTATTTATAGTAAAGCGAGTTCTCTTACCAAAAGTAAAGCCTTACATATTTTGAACTGAAAGAACATTGAACATATTCTCTCACTCCAATGATTATTGACTAACTTGGTAATTATGGGAATGTAAGTGAATGATAGATTCTAGTAGTTTTTTTTTTTCTTTTCTATTTGTTTTTTTTTTCTTTTCTTATGAATGTGGGGTTTTTTGTATTGAGAATTTTAGAAAATCCGAATCCTTATGTGTGATGGAAGAAGACGTTACTGTTTTAAAGCAGCTGCTTAGCAACACTGCTTGGCTGTTTCACAATCAGCCAGCTCTTCCCACACACTGCAGTGAGATGTACGTCATTTCACGGTGACT
>NW_005054301.1:8365135-8413325 GCF_000277835.1 Geospiza fortis
TAAGAGCTGGAAAAAAGAACAGGAACTTTTGGTGTCTTAACTTTTTTATAATAGGATGATTAATGCTTTAATATCCTTTTGCAATAACCATGTTCCAGAGGTTCCGGCTAAGAAAACCTGGGTGAAGCCCAAGAGCTAATTCAAACCACTTGGGAAACTCCCCTGACAATCCCCCTCAGCTGGGTCCCAGCATTTGATGTAGAGCTGGGGCAAATTCCCACATGAGCCTCCACTGCCCAGATTTCTAAAATTTTCAGTAGCAGAAAAGGTTGCATTTGGTAAGAATGAATGCTGGTGGAGATAACCAGTGAATTGACCAAGCTGTCTGCAGCACCACAGGAATCAGAGGAAGTAAATACAGGAACCTGAATCTTGAGTTTGAGATTGAAGTCACCAAACCACTCTACCAACTGGCAACTACTGAATGCTTTTGCTGTATTTAGCGCTTAAATGCAGATTACAAAGCTGTCTCTCAGTCAGTGTGAGTGAAGCACAGATAAGGTGATAAGACCCTTTACACTTCTTGTGTTCTATCATGGGGTCTAAGATTGAAATATTTTTTCATCATGGCTAAATCTTACTGTTGTGATACTAACTTCTAAATTTTTTTCAGTTCTAAATTTTTTTCTAAACTTCTAAATTTTTTTCAGTTCATGTAACAATGTAATAAAACACTCTACAAACCGTTTTCAATCTATGCATTTCCTGAGAAAATATTAAGCTAAGATTTCAAGGTGATATACTGGTCTGAATTGTTGATTGTTCCTACTAAAAATATTCAATATCAAGAGTATCACTCAAAATAGTAATTGAATAATACTCATTGCAAATCTTCTAATTTAAGTATAAACAACGTATAATTTAGTACAATTTTTTTTTATGGATTCACTTGTACTGGGAGCAAACCAGCTTTTTAAGAGGTTGGAGTACAATTTAGTCTTGTGACTTGAAAGTTGAGGGCAGTCAGTGCTGTAAATTCAGGCTTTTAACAGGCAGTGAGGGAAGAGTATCTGATAAAGTCAACCTAACTGATTATGGAGGATGTGCTGCTTTAGTACAGTGTTCTGCATACAGAGAAGAAACTTCTCATCGTACTCTTAGGAGCAGACCAAGTGTGTCCAGCATTTTCTATCATGTACTTTATTATCTAGAAATTAGCATGTTCTCTGACCTGCTAGGTAAAGATGATAATTTTCACAAGACAAGAAGAGGAAACAGGATAAGAAAAAACTTGATTGTTTAAATGTTTCCTTTCAGTCTGCAGATGAAACTAAAGTGGAATGAGTATCTTTAAAAAGGATGAAAATGTGGGTTTCTGCAATGTGACAAGTATAGTATGTGGTTTTGTGTTTGTGTGAAAAAGTAATTTAGTACAAGGCTTCATATCCAAATTTGTAGAAGTGATTTATTCAACTGAAATATCCTTTCAGAAGAGATAAAAATAGCATTGCATTTTCACATGAACATTTATTTGTTGAAATGATACCATACCAAAAATCTTTTCCACTGTTCTGTTTGATAAACTGAAATGGGATGTTACCTGTAATTGGATGAATCATCAACTGTGGGAATTGGCATTAATTTCTTTTGTTGTGACAAGTGATACTGGTGTGAGAGAGGTCTCAAGAAGAATACCAAATACTTCTAAGTTGTTAGTCATTGAAACGTAATAATGGTGGGGGTAACTAGGGATTGTGAAACAGTATGAGACTTACCTTGTTTAAAATTTAACTTCAATTAACCAGTGTAAAATACTTAAACTAATAAAATGAACTCTGGTTATATTTCTGTTGGAAAAAGCCAATTACTTTCTACCAATAACTATGTATACTTTGGGACAGAAATAATATTTAGAGTTCCTGAGGTACTTGGTATACTGAGGTCACATATTGCTTCTCAAATGATTTAGCCAAAAAGGGCAATACTAAAGTTTTAGGGATGTGGTGCTTCTTCCTGGACTTGGTTCTCCAGTATTATTAAAACATGCTGAATGACTAAATCAACCTTGTTTTAAGTTACACAGCTGTTAATATTTGCTTTTCTCTTCTGTGAGTCGGAGTATATATCTAGAAGACCTTAGGGTGCTTGCTGCTATGGTTGCCTTTGCTACATTCTCTTCTTTCCTTCAGTGACATGTAATCTTCTGTTGTCATTTGGAAATCACACATTGCTTATCTTCAATCCTGTATTTTGCAGTGCTGCGGTGTTCAGATATTGGTGTAGTGGTGCTCTCTATCTGGTGTGAGGCTTTGTGATGTTTTCTTAGCTTCTGTAGAAAGGCTGACTAACACTAGGGTGATAATGAGGCTTTTTGCAACGTGTTAATTAAATTTTATAAATGCATGTTGAGTAAATCCAGTGGAACCGGTTTTTGAAGTAAAATACAAACACTACACACTCAGACTTCCTCCATAAACAAATGATTGTGATTCATCTTGCAGTGTTTCATGAATTGTACGTTTCTTTCCTGGTTAGTTGTCTGTTCGATGAACACAAGTTGGCTTGCGCACTCTCAGTTTCATGTTGCATACATTTCATGTATGTAACAGGTACTAAAATGATATATAAAACACTTTTCTATTTTTGTTTCTTCTTTGAAGATTCCTTTTAAGGCAATACTGAGATTCTCAAGAGTGAACAATTTGTTAAACGCGAGGGTGGAGTTGATAAAACTGTACCGGCAGAGATGCATATTTTCATATTTGGCACTGGTGTTCCCTACTTGATGGCAATCTACAAATATTTACATACTGCAAAAGTAAATGAGTTATTGTGGTAGCTGTTGCTGTTTCTTGCTTTGACAGGAAGGAGTCCTGACTCTCCGTGTCAGAGTTCAGTCACAGACTATACACACATGTGTGGAGTGTTGCACACACAGCTTCTGCTATAGCTGCCATTTTGTCATCTTGGATGAAGTCTGTTCAGATCTCCTTCTCCTTTTTTTGTTCCTGCTTATTGTGCTTTAGAGTATTAACTGCTAGTTAGAAAGGAGCACTTCCATTTGTCATTTATTTTTCAGGGTCAATGTTTCAGCAGTTTTTTCTTTGAACTGCCTATGTGTTGTCCTTAGGACTTGTTTTGTACAGAGCATGCAAGATCTCGTGTGTGTCACACTGAGAGATCAGGGGGCCCTATGCAAGGTGGTCAGCGTTGTGCCAGGTACTGCACAGATTGAACTCAGGGCAGGGAAGGGATATTCTGGGTTAGAGGAAGATGGATGTGCTGCCTGTGGCCCACTGAAGGTGTGTGTTTCTGTTCTGTGGAGCCAGAACACTGAATGGTCTGGAGAGCTCTCCATCCCTAATGTTGGCCAGGAAAGGTCACCCAGGGCATGAGGGAGCAGGTTGTATTGACGCACTAGATCTGGGAGGAGGAGAGCTGAAGTTCTGTATTTGCAGTGTGATGTGGCTGGCCTGGTGGTCTAGGAACACTTCCTGCATTTCATTAAATGCTGTATATGAATTTGATACTCTTAACAGGCACTATAACAGCTGGATGAGCTCTCTTGCATAGTAATAGTATTGTTTTAAAGCAAGTGCCAGATGTAGAGGCTTATTGCCCACAGGCACTGATCTGTTCAGCTGCTAATATCAGCTTTCTACTCTCTTGTTCTGTCTGCAGCATGACTTTTCCCCTTGCTCCTTCAGAGGTTATCCACCTCAGCAAACTGGTGCCTTGGCACTCTGAGGGCATGTTGTGGTGCTGATGGTCACATTTAAGCTATGGTTAGATTTGCCCACCTTCCCTTCCCATAATATCTGGATTTACTTCTGTGCTGTGTCACATCCATAGAAATCTTCCCTGAGCTGGTTGGAAAGATCACTGTGCTTCTGAGAAGTTCATAACAAATCTGCAAATTGTTGGATGGGCTGTGAGTTTAACAGGATGGGTGCTCATTAGAGGTTTCAAATTAAAATGCTGACAAGCTGGAGCTGCTGCATTGCACCTGTTGTGTTGGTGTTGCTGCTGTTGCAGCTGCTGCCTCTGTCTGTGCTGCTTGCTGCAAAGTGTGCATCTCTTTAGGAGCTGAAGTTCCGGAGAACCGAACTGTGAACACTTTGGAGCAGTGAATTGCCTTTCTGAAGTATAACAACTACCAATGATAATGGTCCACCAGGCCTTTGGAGCATTACTACTGCATGTTTAATAAATTATAAATGAAATATATTTTAGGGGAATACCAATAATTTAAAGTTTCTGCTGCTTACTACAGGGGATTCAGGGTTATCTGTTTGGGTCCATTTTCAGATGTGTTGAAAGAACCATTTACATTTGCAGTCTAAAGAAGAGAGCCTTTTGCACCAATGAATGATGCTTTCTTTCATCGTATTGTTCTCACTACAGTGCTTAAGCAAAAACCATGTCAGAAGCATTTCATAGTTTAAAGGTTTGCAGGTTTCTGATTCCTATACTACCCTTAAAATTTTTCACTCTTTCTAGCATTTCCTGTGATCCACAGGAAAGATTAAATGTATTGGCATAGAGAAACTTGTAGTGTATTCTGTAGATTTATTTTGAACCCGTTTTCCATCAGGCTTTTCTGTTTTAATGTTCCCACCTGGAACAACAGTGCTAACGAACATTGCCTTTTTTTAAAACACCTGTAAAAGCTGTCAGATTTTATTTTTGTGAGTGATGGCTGTACATGTACAAAAGCACAGTCACTGCCCAACATGTTGGCGGTCTAAATAAAACAAGAAGCAAACCAGAAGGGGTGGAGAAGAGGGGCCATACATACTTGTTTATTTTTAGACAAGACTCAATAGATGGGTTTGGTGTATTTTTTCAGGATTAGATTAGTGGTTGCTTTTTGGTGGTGGTGGTTGTCTTTTACAGGTTTGTAGTTTTGACCTGAGATGTGCCTTTGTTTAGAACCAATTCGACATCCTTCAAGCAGCGAGATATCCAGACAAAAAGGAATTTCATCTAGTCCTTCTTTTGAGGAAAACGTAACAAGAAAAGAGCAGAGTGCAGGCATACAGCAGATCTTGTGCTGAATGCCAGTTAGGAACATCATACCCTTAACATGAAATTGGGGGATATAAGCAGGACGTTGGCTGCAAGCTGTGAAAACTCTGGTAAGAGCAAGTAAACCTTTAGCTGGAGTTCTCAATACTGCAGGTCAGAAAGGATGAGAGTCCAGGAGATCTAAAGGGAAGTGTTGAGAATCCTCACACACTAGGAAAGAAAAAAAAAAACCAGGAACGGTCTGGGTAGGCAAATCTTGGTTTTTCTTGGAAAGGAGACTGATGTGACGCGTGGTGAGTCTTCATGGAAGTAGACAGTTACTGTATAATAGAAAGGAACAAAGTTTGCTATTTCCATTGTGAGTGGGGCAGAAAATACTAAGTAGTGGCAGAGGACATCAAAATCAGTCATTAAGAAGGGTTTTCCTTTCTAATATTAAGGGTAGTCAAGCGCTGGGATAGCTAAGGGTGATTTTAGAGTCCTCAGCATTAACAGTCATTTTTAAGAGCAGTTTGAAGAAGTAATGACACTTTACTATTGATTGAGCCTTGGAAGAAAAAAGGATTAGTGTCTTCACATGGTTTCCTTCTGAATCTTTTTTCTAGATGTCTTTTTAAAAATGAACTAAAGTAATGCAGGAATATCCTGGAAAAATAGCAAAAATTTACTCTGTGGCTTTGCAAAAATGTATTGGTTTACATTTATTCCTATTTTCCTTCCCATTTGAAATATTTTGGTAGTTTAGGTGATGTAAAATGTATTGTGAGTTGAACTGTTGAACTGTGCATTATCCCCAATTTTTTTGTACGTTTATTAGACAGATCATACATATAAAAAGAAACTTGTATTAAAAAAAAGCCTGCATTCAGGCAACTATTGAGTTTTGTAATTTCTCCAATAGTTCAAAAACATCTTTGATGTTTTTTATATCTTAAACTGAAGCAATATCACTTTGGTGGCAGCCCAGACCATCATATGTGAGTTATAAATTTATAAATATGAAAATAATTTGAGATCTCAGAAAAGCAGTGCATTTATTTTACGTGGCAAAGTTATTACAATCCAAATCAGTCATTGGCTGGAAAAGCTAACAAAGGCTGAAAAATGCATGTGAATAAAAACCTTATCCATCTGGTGTTGTTTATGTCTTGCAACTGTATTGTACTGGTCATCGCTTAGTCCACATGATCTGCATATGATTGTTCAGGGGTTTTTGTTTGTCTTGATTTATAGATGACTTTGATGAGCTTGTGGTGAGTAACAATGATGTTGTGCTCAGAAATATCGCTGAAGATTTGCGGAATCGTTTACCCATCGAGGCAATGTTCACTTCAGAACATCAGGCTGTTCAGAAAGTAAGCTAATTGTTATGGTCTGATTTTACTGAACCTCATCATTTATCCTGATAGCATTTTAGCAGTAGTTTATAATACAAAATGAACATGGATTGAAGTATAGGAAATCTCAGTTTGGTTCTCAGGTCTGTTGCTCAATCTTTGCATGACTCCAAGAAAGTTGCTTCACAGTTTTTAATACTTTGATCATATGTTGTTTGGGATAGCTTTCATTCTGTGTGGTATGGCACCTGTCACAGTGATTCTTCAGTGCTAGCTCCATAATAGACTCTAACAGCCCCCTTAAAGACAGCAGGAACACAGGGCCGGTGTTTTACTGTTGCCATAATGTGGGCAGCCCAGACATGATATCCAGCTCTTTTCAGATTCTCATGGCTCAGAAACAGGTAGGCTGTGAGTCGTGTGGGAGGAGAGTGCACCTTTCCTATTTGACTTGTCAGTATGCAAGGCAAGTTAATGCATTTCCCAGAAAAGTGATGTGTGGCTCTTCAGTGGGAGAAGTGGATTGGCCACATGCAGCAAGCCTGGAAAAGGGAGGAAAGATGAGTAGGAGGATGAAGATTATGCCCCTTGAAATGATGAGAGGGCAAGCATCCCAACTGGTATACTTTTGATTGAAAGTGACACCCATGTTAATTAGGGGTGTTTCTAGATTGAGGCATAAGGCACAATGATGGAAACAGTCAATTGAGGCTTAGAAGCAGAATTGACCTTTCTGCTAAATTTAAATTACATTCTCCTCATTAAAAGAGGAGAAAAAGCTTCCTTTGCCCTGTATGTTCTCTATAGCCAAGCAAGCACTAAAGACGAAAAATTCACATAGGGCTCCCTACTCAGATATCAAAACCAGCTTGCTTTTGTTTGTCGACTACCACTTACTGGTTATCTCAGTGGAATTTGATAACTCAGTTTACTTGCAGGATTTCTGTAGTTTAATTTTTTTTTTTTTTTGTAATTGTTGCATAGGGAAAAGCATGGATCTTGGGGATTTTGGGAAAGGTAGGATGGTGGGACAGTTAACATGTGACAGTGTAACTGAAGTTAAGAGATTTGGTTGTGCCTTTCTAAGGTTTTGTTCCTCTTCTCAGATACACCAGCATCCACTGCCCATGATTCATGTTGATGCATTCCTTTATGATGATGATGTTGTTGATTCATTGTGTGAGGAGGGGAAAATGAGTAGGAGCTACTGCACAGAGTGTGGCTCATACAAAACTGCATCTTTAGGTAAGTGTTCTTTCGGGAACATGAAAAGCAAACTGAGTTTAACTAAACTGGTTTGTGCAGTGACTCAGCTGGACATGACAACATCCAGCTGATGGGGGACTTCGTCCATACTGCTGCAATATACAGGCCAGAATTATTTCCCATAACCAGTGGAAGGAGCCTCCTACACATGTAAGTTGAATTAATTTGCAGTGTATGAGTGACAGTTGTTGCCCACAAAAACTGGGCAGGTTAGAGGCAGGCTATGTACCACTGGAGAGGAAGATGCAAGACGAAGACAATACTGTAGAGTCCATGTGGTAGCCTGGGTCTCCTCTCACATGCTGAAGAGCAGTAAAAAGCACCATCTGTCTTAAAGCTTGTGTGTGGTGTGGTACAGATGAGTGCTGTTGCCAGTAGAGCACAGCCATTGAAGGAATATGGAGAACATTCCATTCATTAAAACTTTGGAGTAGAAATTAAAGCTGTTAATATGTCTACCCACAAAAAGTTTTGCACAAATTGTGTTTACTATGTTTCCTTTTTCAGTTAAACAGTTCCAAGATACGTCGCATTGTATTCTTTAACATACTGTGCAGAAAAAGGTAATTCAGTTTCATGAAGGATTTCAAAATTCTCCATGTAAGGCAAGGAATCCTCAGACTTGGGACAGGCTGCTTGGCTGATTACCTCTGATCTGCAAACCCTGCCCTAGTGCAGGCAAGAAACCACACAAGTTTTCAGTGAAGATAATATTTCAGGTTACTATTTCAATGGTTAATTACACAGTAGTTAGTACTGCCCACCCAACACCTTTGTTCTGTTCTTATTTCCCAGAGTTTATTTCGCATTCCTTTTCCCTCATGGAACTGAAGTTTCTTTATCACCATGTACTGCCTGACCTGACAGGAAAGGTAGTGGTTGACGTTGGCTCCAGGCTTGGTGCAGTGCTATTTGCGGTAACTTCCAGCACAGGAATTCATATTTTATTACTGTGACAAACATTTTCCCTCTTTTCTGACTGCCTACTCTCATTACTCAATATTGGATGGGTCATTCTGAGAGGCACCTCTGATCTGACTCTGAATACTGTAAGGTGCTGTTTACTACAATTTCAGTTCTTCCTCTGTCCCTCACAAGAGGGAATAGAAATGGTCTTGCTTATGGAGAGGAAAAGTCTGTTGTCCAACAGAGTAGCATATTGCTGTCACACATGCTGCTCTTTTGCTCGTTCCTGCTGTCTGTTTCAAAAGTGAGTTTGTCCTCTTATGTCTTGACCATGCCTATATATAGATAAGTTATGTTAAATTCCTTTATGAAGCTGATAAACTGTTAAAATATACAAAGGAAGACTTTGATATGAATTTGTCTCCAAAAACATATTGTCCTGCTCTGCATTTTAAAATGCACATAAAATACTTCATCAAGAAACTTGAGTGCAATTTTGATTGCTTTTGGCATGGCTGGTACAACATATGGCCAACAGCAATGCAAAACACACATTACTACTTTCTTAAAAAACTCAATGTGTGTTTAGGGCTCAATCTTGCAAACACTTGAGCATGTGATTTTACTCATTTGAATAATCTAATTTTGGGATCACTCAAATGAGGAAAGTTACTCCCATTTGTAAATATTTGCAGCATTGGGTCCTTAAATGGTAACACTTTAGCTAGGCTGATTTTTATTTTGAAGTATTTAAATGCTTGTATTATTATAGTAGAAGATACTTTCAAAGCACTCTTTCACAAAAAGAGTTCTGCTTTGTAATATGGTCTTGCCTTGCAGGAGGGGTGACTTCACAGGTTGCTTTTCTACTCTCTGAGTAGAATGGTTTCATAAAACCTTAAAAATGAAGTTGTAATACATCTGGATCTCAGATATTCTGTATCTTCAGCATTGTTTGTCTTTGCTGTTGTTGGCAAAGTGTAATTATTGTGCTCAATGGAAACAGTGGCACTTAAAGCAGTATCTTTGTTAGGGCACTGTACGCTCAAGTATTTGTAATTTTTTTCTCTAATATTTCCAACAGCTTCCCCAAATCTTAGCCCAAAACTGAACTATTTTTTGGGCTTAATATTAAGTCATAATTTAGCTTTTTTTTTTTTTGCGTATATACCTGTATGAAGCATCTGAAAATGTCAGTAATGCAGTAACTTAGAGAAGCTGACAAAGACCACTATACCACTATATTATTGGTATATTGTCCTCCATTTTCACTCATTTTGACTCTGTTATGTCTCATGTTTTTGTTCTTTTCTCTTGATATTTTCTTCTTCAATTCTCCCAAGAAACAAAAATGACATGTAGAGTCTTTTCCCTTCACACTATTTTCGTAATTTGTTTTGTGCACCTTTTTTCTTTCTTAGACTATTTTTGCATCTGTTTTGCAGTTCGAGTGAACTTGGAGCTTTCCTTTTCTTGTTTTTTTGATGTGTCATTTTGGATCTCTTACTAACATTTGTGAGGCTTAAGTAGGAATTGCCAAATCAGGAGCTTAGCTTTAAAAAATATTTCACATGCACTGAAAGACATTTCTCAACTTACTATTTTAAAATATTTCTCTAATCTTAACTCGTATTTAATTCTCTTCTTTTTAAATGAAAAATTTGAACTTGTTTTAAAGGCATCACGGTTACTAAATTTCCTTTTCCTAATGTAGGGTTATCTTTATAGCTCAGCTTCCCAGCTGTATGGAGTAGAAATGAATGCAGACTTTTGCCAGTTGCAAGAAATTATGATTACAAAGTACGAGTTCATTGACAGAGTAAAGGTAAAAATATATGTTTTAGTTTTTGTATTTTTAACCACTGTGTACAAGGTATCTGGTTTAAGTGAGTGGCTGGTAAATCGGCATTCTGAGAAGTTTCTGCCTTTGCTTGTTTTGATCCTAAACAAAGGCTTTGCATTAGGAAAAAAAGACCTTATAGTAAAGAAGAAGAGGAAAATTGTCAAAATATTAATCACTTAGCCTTTTTCCTGACTGGACTTACCCACTGGCTCACACAAAACAGATAAATCTTAGCCAGTTCTCCCAGTGAAATCAATGACATCATTGCCACTCAATTCTGTGAAACTGAGTGTATAAAGAATTTCTGTCACAAACACTAAAGTAAATGTCTGTGATTCACTTCTGTTAGCAGAAAAATGTTTGTAGGATTTGCAAATTTGCATCTAAGGATACCTAAAGGACTTAGAATTATTTGTATTTCCTTTCATAGAATGTCAGTGTATATGTACCTTGCACAAACAAAATGGGTTTCAAAGAAAGTGCTATCATTATGGGAATCACGTCCCTAGTTTCATTATGGGAATAGCTACTAATATTTTAAAGAGGAAAAAAAATCCTTTCTGGACCAGACCCATGATTTTGTTACCAGCAAAAGTTGGTAAGTAGAATATGCTGAGTAGAATACTGGCTTTAATCCTGTGTTGTATGCATGTGCTCTTGAATGGAGTCACACAAACTGCTGAGTATGGTAATTTCTTGGGTATTAAGGTAACCCAATTTTAACCTAGAAATAAATAATAAACATTTAACACAGGGTAAGCAGTAGCATTGGGTTGCTCAGTTCAGTCACAGTTGCTGACAGTTTATCCATAACTTTTGGGTTTTGTGTATGTTTTATGTTCATAACACTTTGCTGTGATGAAACTGAAAGTACAGTTAGGAGCTCTGTCAAGTTAATTCAGTGGAGCTTTTCAGCCCTGTATATTTTTTATTATAAGCTTTTATGTATTTTCTTCACACCTTGTAATTCTGCTGAAGTATTCATTTTGGAGCATAAAGATAAGATAATAGGTTTTCAAAGCATTGCCGGAGGACTTAGCTATTTCAGTCTCATTAAATGCTAATTTAGTCATGTGACTCCTGTTATCACACTGCTTTGAACATTTCAATCTTATATTTTTATTTCACCCCCAAATGAATTCTCTCTAGAGGTATGTATCAGGTTGAAAAATTGTGAGAATCCAGATGCTGGTCATAATTCATGGCACAAGTTTGAAGAACGTTTTAGAGACTCTTCTTAAATAGAGATTGTTTTTTTCAAGATATTCTGAATTTTTATTAGAATGTGTTCCTAAAGGATAGCAAAGTGAAATGGTATCTTTAGTGGCTAAATCTCTGAGTGAGCCTTGTGTTTCTTTGGTCAACACTTGGTTTGTTAAAGTACATAGAAGGTTGCTCAGCATCTTTTGCCATTTGAGGAAACATTTAGCTACTGGGAGGAAAGTAAACAGTTCAACAGATCTTAGGAAACTTGAGATCTCAATTCAGAAATTGACTGTAGTCATGAAAGGCTTGGTGTGTATTCCACTGGATGACAGGGCAGTTTTAAAATCAGTTGCTGCCTCCTCTGTTGTGCTGGCACACAGCCAAGCAGATCAGAGAGCTGGTTCAGCTGAAACCAAACCCAGCAATATTGGGGTTTTGAGTAGAGCAGTATCTGAGTCTGGCTCATGGTGCATCCAGACATGCTTATGTGGTCCCAGAGTTCCCAAGAGGAATGACGATATGTTTGGGGAGAATGAGTTGCTTAGGTCACTTTGGTCAGTATGGTCACCTACTCCCTAAATGCAGAGTAATTTTAGGTCAAGTCTTAAGTCAATCATTCAGGTCAAGGAAACATCAACATACGTTCAAAGTTTTCCAGTAGTTTAAGCATCTTTCTGAATTGTGGTTTAAAATATTAGGACTGCCATTGGTATCCTATCCTGTGCGTGGGGTTATTCTTCCCCAGGTGTAGGACCCTGCATTTGCCTTTGCTGAATTTCAGGAGGATCCTCTCTGCCCATCCCTCCATGTATCAGCCACACCTCCCAGCTTTGTATCATCAGTGAACTTACAGAGAAGGCATCTCCCCTTCATCCCAGTCATTTGTGGATAAATTAAACAATACTGGACCCAGTACTGAGCCTTGGGGGACACCAGTACTGACAGGCCTCTGACTAGACCCTGTGCCACTGTTTATGACCCTCTGGGATCTGCCATTCAGTCAATTCTCAGTCCTCACTGTCCACTCATCCAGCCCTCACACCCTGAGTTTCCCTGTGAGGATGTTGTGAGAAACAGAGTTGAGAGCTTTGCTGAAGTCAAAGTAGACAAAATCCACTGATCTCCCCTCATCCGTGCAGGTAGTTGGTTCATTACAGAAGTCAATCAGATTTTTTAAGCAGGACTTTAGTGAATCCATGCTGACTACTACTTATCCCTTCAAAAGATATTCCAGTTTATATTTCTCATCAGATTTGGATGCAGAATAATAGAATATCTTGAGTAGAAAAGGACCCACATGGATCATTGAGCCAGATTGATAAAATTTCTCTGTCTTTAGGAGGAAATCAAACACATCAGAGTGTTAATGAGCATCCGTATTCTCCTGTCTCACTTGTTTTGAAAAATGACATGATGTGCTAATATCCTTTTTGGTAGGTGAAGGTAGATGAAATCAAAACAGCTCCTCTTGTGCGGACTGCAGAGGCAGCTGTTTAGTTGGTCCTTCAGTAACCCACTGACTCTGTGAGATGCCTTTTATTATCCTCAAAGTAGCTTCAACTAACTTAACTTCTTTCCTGAAATCACTGGACATTTGTGATAAAATATAGTTGAATATAACAGCCATCTCCTCTTTTATGGCACACAGTTCTAAACCAAAATGTACTTCAGATGTACTTTATTTTACTTAGCATAATGGATTGAGTATCTTAATTAGAAGAGTTAAATCTGATTTAAAAAAACCTGAAAGGTTATTATGGTTGTCTGTGTCAGTTTTATGTACTATGAAGCCAGTGAAATACCTGTTTTTGTGACTGGTTCAAAAGGGTGGTAGCAGCTGCTGTATTAGGCTGACAGGCTTCATGACTTCTCAAAGGCTGTATTTGTCTCTTAATTTATGCCTTGGGAAATTTCTCTCCTTCAGGTGGTTCATGCAGACATCTGTACTCAGCCCTCACTTCTGCAGAAGGCTGATGTTGTTGTAATGAATAATGTCTTTGAATATTTTCTTGACAGACAGGAACAGGCCAGGTAAGCTCTGTGTCCAAACAAGTTACCTATTTCCTTGGCAATATCTGTGTAACCTTGTGAATAATGGAAAACCTTAATGTTGTGCTTTTTGAAGGCATATACATAATTTGTATAAGGAAATTGTTTCATACTGTCTACTTCTAATTGTTATACTTAACTACTAAGGTGTTCTGGCAGTTGTTTATTGTTAAACCCACTAAACATGGCTGCTTTGCTTACCCAAACCTTGGCTTGGATCCTTGCACTGATAGGTTAAAATAGTATCTTGCTGCTAAAGAACCTGAGATTACTGTATCAGCATAAAGCTTAATCTTCAGAAGTAAGAGTCACTGACTGGCTGATGTCAGAGCTTTAATGTATACAGACTACAAAGCATGGTTCTGAATGATACTGCTAATAGATGCTTGTAAGGATGTGGTAGCAAACAAACATGTGGCTAAGGTTCTCTTTCAGGTACAAGGCACTCACAGATGAGCTTTTGCTAAGCCAGTAGCATCCATTTAAAGTGTAAATAACTTGATCATCCTAAGTTTAGAATGGGCAGTCAGAAAAAAGGAGTACGTGTGTCTCCACTTGGTCCCAACCAAGTCTGTCATTCTGTACCAGCTTCAGCTAAGGCTTGCCCTGCTGCCCTGGATACCAGGTGATAATACCAACCAGACAGGCACAGAGTGGATGGGTGGAGGACAGTGGGTGTTTCAAAATGCCAGGAGATATATTTCTGGACACAGGACTGAGAATTCATTTGATTCTGTCATAACTTGGGAATAGTGGTTTAGTGTTGCATTAGTAGCATGAAGACAAATGACATTTGAAGAATGCTGGAAATTAAATTCTTTTCAGTCTGAATTGCTGTGCTGCGAGAAATGATTTTACTTGCAAAATCAAAAAAAAAAAAGGGGAATGCTGGGGGCTATATTTAAGTACTCTGACTACTGATGTCTTAAGAGAAGTACTTTGTCACGACTGTACACGAAGTATGTATGTAAAGAGAAGCTTGTTGTGAAGCTTAATAAAGGACTGCACTTCAGGACTGGATTTTCTTCAAACCAAAGGGGCCAAATGTCAATGTTTAATCCTTGTTCACAGTGAAAGTCTTGACAATACCAAATGATATGCATGTATGTATGAGAATGATGAAGTTACAAAATCTAACATTGTAAGACCATATATTCCCTGTGTTTTTAATCCAAAGCTTGATTTTATTCCTGCAAATACATTTGCTTTGATATTAATAATGACTGATAAGCATATATTGCAAGTCTTTAAGCTTAGACTACCATTGGCCAATAAACTGCAAGTGTTAGATTCATTGTATATCAAATGTGTGTGTTTTTTTCTCAAAAAACTGTTCACCTGCCTTTAAATATGTTTCAGAGCTTGGGAATTTATTGCTTGTAATGTAAGGAAAAGAGGGTCCTTATTAGTGACAGTTCCAAGTCTTGAGGAATCACTTTCAAAGCTCCAGGTAAGTTCCCTTGGCCTGTTTCAGATGACACATTTTGTTATTTTCTGTTAAAGTGGCATTTCTGTAGTTGAAGTTAGCTGCTTGCCAGTATTGCTGTAAGGAAGGATAAGTAATTTTGTGCAGAGATTAGAAGGTGGAAGACTCAGGATTCTGTTTTGAGCTTGACCATCAGCACATCTCCCTGTACTTAGATTGTCCTTCTGTGAAAAGGAAAATCTCAGCCTCTCTCAGTAGGCTGCATGAATCATTCTATTAACATGTGTATTAATATGGCAGTATGAGCTTTTGGAAGTAAGGATTAGTGAGAGATGTGGTCTCCCAACTAGCCAAGTGACTACCATCAGGCATCTTGGATCAGTTACATGGCTTTAAATTGCAGTAGGAAGCAAACATAACAACAGTGCCCCTTTCAGAGATGTTGAATGCTCCATGCTGGGCCACACTCTGCCCTCTGTCCGTGCTGCCATCGGTCATCTGTGTGTGATACCTGGTCAAATTATGTGGCCTAGCTTTAGTTAGGAAACAAAACACTGATCAGACATGACAAGGTTATGTGTAAAGTGACTTTCTCACAATAGTAGTTAGTTTTAGAGAAATTGAATCATTTGTTGCCTGTATGCTGATGGGTGAAATATATCTTCAGCCCCAAGACCAGCAGTGGTGTCATTTGAATTTTTCTTGGAGCAGGCTGTAGTCACAGAGCAGCTGAGAAGCCCTTTGTAGCCTTAATACAATACTACCTGTGTGTAAAACAAGAAAATACCTGTGATTCTTCCATGATACTATTAGCTGCTCCCTCAGCACATCTGTCAGAATGTCACCCTTTGAATTAGGATGCTTGAGGCTTACACAAATGCATAAAGGCGGTTGTAATATGCTAACAAAATATCTAGACTATTGACTGAGATAATTTTTAAAGTTATCTTTATTATGTCCTATTTGAGTTAAAATGGCTTTTCCAGAAATTAATTTATCATTGCCATATAATTTGGAATGACTAATCTCTCATATTATGTCTTGCCTTCTTAATGTTGAAACTCCTTAACCTTGAAACTCTTGCTGTTTCTTAACATGGTGTTGATTTAAGGATCTGCTTTCATTGTTTCAGACAGATGTACAGCTCAGTCAATGGGTTGAAGAGGTGCAGCTGAACTATGATGTGTATATGGAAAAGGATGTTGACAGAGAAGCGCTCGAACAGATTCATTTATACAAGATTCTCTAGTGCCTGGAAAAATTTACTAGTATTCTTATATATTTTGGGCCTAAAATGAACTTGGATTGATTTGTGTGAATAAATCAGGTCAAAATTAATACTGTGGTTAATTTGAGTGATATATGTGGTTTTTAATTAAAAAGAGTCTTTTGAAACAGGTTTTCTTACTGAGGCATTTTGTCTCAACAGGCTATTTTGACTTTTAATTTAGGTGATAGCCTCATGGTTTATTTTTTGCATAAATGTTAAAAACAGCATCTATATAGCAACACTAAAAGAACTTTTGGTCATCAGTAGTATTATGCACTGCCAATATTTGCTAAATACATCAAACCTAAGAACAGTGAATCCTTATTGATGTGGATGATAAGAATGCATTTAGCGTAATGTTACATAAAAGCTGTAGTGCTGTTTCATTTTGATATAAAGCATTTTTTCTTATCAGTAACAATATTTATTAACAGCATTATCTTTGGTGTTCCTCCTGTGGAATTTTTAGGTTTTCTCTCCAGGTTCTGCTTGATAACCAGATTATCTACAGGCGTATGTTATGAGGGAGGCAAGTTCATCCGTTTAGTTAGTTGTCCTTAAGGTGGGTATTAATATAAAATAGTGAAGGACACCGAGGAGCCATGGAGAATTAATACAGCAAATCCAGGATGATGGAACTCTTTTCCTGCACTTCTTCTGTGGATGGTAGGAGGTGTAATAAGGGGTTAAGAAGCTGAAAATTCTGAACAGGTGTCATGGCTTAGCAGAGGCTTGGTGGTGGCGTAAAACAGTGGAAATTCGTAACAGAGCCTCCTCAGAGAGAAAAGATCCACATACGCCCACCACATTTATATTTAGATTTTACGTTCTAAGGATGTAAAGCTTTTAGTCAGCTGAAGAATGTTTTGGGTTTTAGCAAACATTAACAATCCCAAGTGCAAAAATACTATCTTCAGGAGTTTTGGACTAAGCATGTTGTGAATTTAGAAGCATTGTTAAAAAGTTTGCTGCACAACTTATGTCTAGTGTAAATGGGAAAACATTAAATTGGATTTCAGTCTTCAAATGATGTACAGGTCCGTGACTTTGATAGTATGTGCTGTAAGCAAAAAGGATCAGTGGCCTTTAGGCACTCACCAACTCTGTAAATAAATGGGACTGTAGAAAGGATAGTGAGTTTTAAGAAGTCTTACTTTCATGTCCTGTTCAGAGTGGCAGAGGATGTTTTAACTTGAGTGATGCTGAACCACTGCTCAAATACTGTGTTGAATCTATTCTTCATGTGTTTAAAAATGTAAAAAGATGGAAAGCTTTTCTTAAAACATTTATTTTATTGGTTACTTGGTTGTCAGTGAGACAAGTGCACCTAGAAAAGAAGCCCAGGAGAGGCTAAGCAACAACATGGAGGGGTAATGCAAGGCTAACAGATCTGATAAGGAGAGAATAAAAAAGAAAAGAAATGCATGCGCAGGTCAGAATGAGGAAATGAGCACTGTAGTAATCAGTACAGTGGAAGCTGTGACTGAATTGGAGCCTATATAAGTAGGCTGCTATAAAAGGAAAACTGAATGGGTCATAAAAAGCTACTTCATAACCCTACTACCATGTGAGAAGAAAACACCATGTTGGAATGTTTTTTACTTTTTCCAGAGGTCCTGAAAGATCTCCTGAATCAATTGTCAGGACTTGGGGCTCATGGTATGGAGTATGATCTGTGCCCTGCACCTTGTTTTAGTAATATGGGAACTACAACTTTCATTGCAGTTGTTTCTCCTCTTCATGCTGAGTCTTCAAATACTTTTTTTGGGTGTTGATCTCAGATTAAAAAAATTTCAATAGACTGGAGCAGATCACCAGCATATTTAATGACATCTGTATCCTCTGACTGAAAATAGCATGCGCACATCTGGAGCTCATATGCAGCAGAGGGTGCAAAAGGGAAGCTCCCCCTGTCTTTTTTAGACATCAGGAGAAACTCAAGAGGTGAGTTCATGCTGCTGAAATGTGTGTTTTTCCTCTCCTGCCCTTGATGGGTCCTCGGTGAAAACCCTCACATTGATGCGTTCGCTGAGAAGAGGTGGTGGTAATTCAGTTTGGTTTTATCAAACGTATATTAAGAGATATATCTCCTCTGTCCCTTTAGAAGCCTCTTCCTAACTTGACTTCATAGGGCCAGAGATCACAGGGCCATTCTTTGGGATGTTATGAGCTGCCTAACTCACCTACTGAAGAGCTAGAAACAACTAGTGTATCAACAAAGTAGTAATTGTCTCTTTTCCAGCTCACCCTTTTCAGTCCTGTTACACATTCCCACACACAAGGGCAGCAAAGGTAAATTGTGTTGTAGTTTGCAAAACCTCATGTGAAAGGGGACAAATCAGTCCTCCCTGTGCAGGCTCAGAAGACCTCAGACATCAGCTGAAATCCTCCCAAGGGTGTGTGTATTGCCTCAACTAAGGTTTTGCTGTTTCAGCTTGAGGAAGCTGCCAGAGTATATTCAGCATGTCGAGTCCTTGTTCTTAGTTCTGCTGCTGCTGAACTGGTATTTGGCCAGTGATTGAACTTTTCTCTTCCTTGGTGTCTACAGTGAAAATGAGAACAACAAATCCAAAATCAGAAGTTGTGAATTAATTGAGTATCGGTTGCTTTGAGATTGTCATATAAAAAATGTTAAACAGTGGAGCTCTTCTTTGTAAAGTGACCTAATTTAAAAAACCTGAAAGGCAAAGATAATACCAGTACCTCTCTGAGATACTTTCTAGCTCTTTCCTTCACCTGACAGCATTGAAAAGGAAGCACAGATTAACCACAGTCCAGTGTTGAAAATGCATAAATAATTGTTTCCGAGAGCTCTGTTTTTACACTGCCCTTGCTGTTAGCTGGCCCCTGGTGTTGGGAGGAAGGGAGACGGGAGTATCTGGCACCCAGATTTGTGGGCCTGCATGCAGGGCAGCCCTGTGACAGCTGCTAGAGATGTCACGGTGGCTGCCACAAGCTGCCAGCCCTCGCTGCCCTGCACAGCTCTGGGGCTGGTGTGTGCTGCCACTGCCTGTGAAACACAGCTCTGTATGGCCTGACAGAGGTCCCAACCCCTGCTGCAGCAGCAGTACACTGAACAACTGTAAATCAAAAAAATTCACTTTTGTAGGCCTGAGTTAGAAAAAATTAATGAGGGAGATTAATATCTCCAGCACTTATAATAGCCAGGAGTTCCTGTCACACGTGGAAAGCAGCTCTGCTATTCCCCAGTAGCATAACTTCCCATGCAGTACCCTGATTTCTGCAGAAAGAGCCATCTGAAATTTGAACCCATCAAGAACTAGTAGTAAAAGAAGTACTCTGTAATAGTAAAAGAAGGAAAAAAAATACTCTATCTATGGTAGTAGCACAAAAAAATGTCAAGCTATAAGAATGATTGATTCACTTTGCAGACAGGACATGTTGCAAATATCTTTACTTGAGACTGTTTTCAAAAAATCACCAAATGCCTAGTGAGAACAGCCTGGCTCTCAAAGGGGTGCCATTTTCCATGTGCCTTTTGTCACGGTGAGCAATACTGGATGGGGCTAATGGCCCATGCTTAGGAAAACTTGACAGTGGAGCAAGCTTGAGAAAAACCAAATCCAGCTCCTTCATTCCTCACCATCTGTATCCTCCTCTCTTTCCTAGGTTTCTCCTGTCTCTTGTGTCTTCTCAGCTGTCTTCTCTCTCGCTGCTGCCGGTGCCAGGACCAGCCATGGTGCAGCAGGAGCTGTGCCTGAGTGTGGCTGCAGCCTGCACGTTTTCTCTGTTACTGGAAGACAGTAATAGAAAATATGATCAGTAACTTCAGCTGAACAGCTTCTAGGACTCGCTGCACACTGGAATAATGACAGAAACATTTTTAAGGGGTTGCTTTGCACTCTCCAGGAATTCCTGGTGGGGACTCCAGTGAAAAGGGCAGACCCTGCTCCATCTCATCTCTGAGGCCTCACAACAGACCCAGGCTCTGGCTGCCCCCTGCCCGCCCTTGGTAAAGCAGGAGTTGACATGCACAATGCCAGTAATCTTTGCCAGCATTTTAACAAATGGCCTCTCATATGCCCTTGGGCTGTCACAAGCCCTCTGCAGTAGAGGGAATTGTATTTGTAGAAATAAGTGGGAGAAGAAGGCAGTGCTGCTTTTCCAACAAATGCATGTTAAATGCTCCTGGAAATTTCTATACTTCCACACATTCATTATTTGAGAGCAGATTAATGTGGCACAGTGTTTTGGGGAAGGAAGAGAAATGGAACATCATGCTTAAGTGCACATGTTTTTTAAATTCCTTTGCAGAAACTCAGTGCAGCTTGTATATCTTAAAAATTGACATGTTTGTGTCACCCTAGGGGTGAGTCTTTTCCAACAGGAACAAAGTAGCAGTATGCTCGACGGCTTAGTTAGAACTGATCACCTGCAGTATCCCTTGTAGCTTGTAATGTAGGAGTTCTCTATGCGAACACATGCTGGAGTCATTCCCCATCCAAGAAAGAGATATTAAAACCCCAAACCCAGAAGTTCACTATTAGTTGTAATAAGTATTTGCTTCCCCCCTTTTTTTCTGCTGCGTGACTTCTGTGATGTCCCAGCTCCTCTGGCAGTTGTGGTACTACTTTACCTGGAGACCCTGTCTTGGGGATTTTTGCATTCATGTTTCTCTGGAGACTCCTCTCCTTCCACTTGGTGAGACTGGAGAAGAAAACAGGTTCCATTCTTCATCACAGAGTGCATCAGAGGTCCAGGTTCTCCTGACCTGCCCCTCTCTCTGTGAAAGTGGCTGTGATGGCTTACTTTCCATCACCTGGCTCAAGCCCCACCAAACACCTATGGGGCGGGGGGGGGAGAGAGAAGGTTCTGAATCTTTGCGCAGCTGTGCTTCCAGGGGTTTACGCAAGCAGGGAAGGCAGCCAGCCAAAACTGTCAGCCTGAGCTGGAAATAGCAAGGATGGGCAAAGTTGGCAAGAGATTTCATGCCAAAATTTGCAGTACAGTAATTTACCAGAGTTGCTAGCAGCCCCAACAGAAGTCAGGCCCCAATTATCTGCAGTATTGTGTGAGCATATGTATTGTGTATGTGTGTGTATATATCCACCAACATAGTGAGACTCTGCTTATCCTCGAGAGTCAGCTATGTACACAGACAAAGGTAGAAGAAAGGAAATAATATTTCCTATCTTCCAGATGGGGCATTGAATTTTGTGTGGTTATTGTGTTTGTGTAAATGAGGTAATTGCACACATGTGGTCTGCTGTAGGATTGCTGAGTGCACTCTTTGTAGTCAGTATTTTTAAGGACTTAAAGAGCATGAAAATACATAGCCGTTAAATAATCTCTATTTTTAAAATGGCATTAATAAGATAAGTAGTACACATTTTACTGAGGGGGTGGTGGGGTGGTAAGGGAGGGGAGCAGAACATCACTGATGGCTTCCTGGCAAAACAATTTAAGACACAAGCACCAAGCTGACACACAGATAAACACTTTAAGGGCGCTGGTGTAATGAAGAATTTGGGTGGAGCTGCCTGCTTCCAGCTGCTTGAACAAAGAAACTAACAAAGAAAAAATTACTAATTTTGATAGTAAGCTAAACAGAAAGTTAACAAAACATCAGGTTTAGCATCTTGAAATGAGACTAAGCATGATGTTGTGGAAGCATTTGCTGACTAACTCAGGTTGGATGCTGAGGAGCAGTATTCTCTACTAGAGATCACAGATGCCTATATGTTTTCTTTCAGCCCTGTGTAAGGTGTTCATGCTGAGAATGTAAGTAAACAAGTATATCAGCTTTGTCATTTTGAAAGCATTTTGAATAGTAAGTACATTTCAGTTAGGAGCTGTGGCAATTAGGGAAAACAATTATTTGAGCTAGTAAGCTCAAGTAATCTTGACTTACTATGCTACACATATGCACTAGGGGTGTCACTCTCAGAGGTCTACACAGGAGCATCTTGGACATTTCCACTGATTCTTTCCCACTTGTGTATGTTAGAAAGACTGAACCAGTGACTGGTAGGTCATTGTCAGCTCTCCATTTTTGCCAGGGCAATAACCCAAAAGGTCATCAGCAAAAACATCCAAACCAGAGCCAGGCAATGAGGGGGTTGCCAAACATTCAAGGATTTTATGGTCAAAACTGCTGCATGTGTGAGCACAACATGTGGTGTTGCAATACTGTGAGTCTGTGTTTCTTAATGCACTTACCGAAATTAGTAAGGACCACCACTGTCTGTTTAAAATCTTTGTGTCATAGTCTGACTCTCTATTTCAGTGTTGTCAAGGTGTCAGCCAAAAATTCTGAGGTGGCAGTAAGATTTGCTATGGAAGAATCCAAAATATGTACAGCTTTTGGCCTCCTTTTGGGAAGGGGCTGATTGAGGAGGACAGTACATGTTGTTGGCCTTTATTTCTTTGTAATGACTCATCTTTTGGACCTTATTCCTGTTTGTCTTTCAATGCCAAACAGAAATTACTATTTAGGTCAAGCTGCTGTGTGGTACTAATAGAAGCAGACATCAGTTTTGTCGATGGATTTCACAGCTATGCATTTTGCAAAATGAAGTTCCCTCTCTAGGCTACTTCTGACATTTAGCTGTGATGGTGTTAATACCAGCTGCCAGTGCTACCTCTGCTATTTTACTTACACATGCTCAGCTGGAGAATATAGCTGTGAAGTCACCTTTAAGCTATAGCTTTTTTTTTCATGCAGACTCTGAGTACAGCATCTTCTGCTCCCTGATCCAGCTTTCAGGCCACTTCATGCTGCTGCTGCATGGTCCCAGCTTTTTCCTTTTCAGCTTTTCCTATGCATTGGTGTGATCCGTGATCCTCTTGGCCTGTCCGTGGCTGCTGCCAGCTTTGCTATGTTCTGCTTCTTTTACAGGGTTGTTTTCTAACTCTGACTCCCCTGGCTCTTGCTTAATGCTTCCTGATGAGTGACAGCTTTGGAGAGGAGCCTCAGCTCATGCCCTGAGGTTTGCAGGCTGTGTTCTGGTCCATGCCTCGACTCAGATGCTGGTGTGTCTCTGCAGTGAGGTTTGCTGCACTGCTGCCCTAGCACCAGTGCCTCGGGCATGCATGGAAACAGGAGACCTGCTAGCTTAGGTGCCAGAAGGCTGGCACCAGCAAATGGGGTTGCTGCAAGCCTCTCATCCCTTCCCATCAGGTAACAGAGTCAATTGAAGTATCTCTGCAGTACAAAGCTGACACAACTTAAGAGCCACCATGACCCATTAGATGGTCCATGGGAATTGTTTGATAAAATTAAAGAGGAGTGGGGCTGTTTTGGCTGACTGCTGGTGTAACTCTGTGTGTGCAAGACTTCACTGAATTTCCTCCAGTTCTCATCATCTGAGTATTGGATCTCCACCTTCAACTCTGAGCATCAAGATTTCTGAAGATGGATCTTTAAACCAATTTATGCACAGATGCTCAGATCCTGAGCTACAGCCAGAGATATGGGCTGAGAGAGAAAGTACAAAAACGGATCTAAGGTACCTTTCAATTTCCACATTATCTGTATTACTTTGCTTGCTCTGATTAAATGATACTTTAACTTGCAGAATAGCCAGACATGAGCTGGTTAGCAGTTCTAATGTCTAGAAGGCCGAACGTACCTCTTAAGGCTACTATTTTCTTTCTTTCCATCCTCAGATTTTTCTTCAGGTAAGAGGAACACTAAAATCACTTGATTTTCGTTCACTTTCTGAGAGGGCTGTGCTAACAGGAACAGCATAACTGAGCACAGCCTGATAATTAGGTCTGGTTTTACTTACATAGATAACAAGATGGTTTCTGTGAAATTTCCCAATCCCTTTCAAACAGATCCTCTTTTACAGTACATGTATGATATAAAATCCAACACTGCATTAATTTTCCTGGTTTTGTCTCTTGTTTTTGTGTTTGGTTTTGTTCAGTGGGGTTTTCTTTCCCGGCCAATTGTTTCACCCAAACTTTGCATGCAAAAGAGTTGATGCCACCCTGAAACTCTCAAACAGAAGGATGTTCTTACCACTTATGCTTTGAGTTGATAGTCCTGCTCTGAACTAACAGAAGTTAGTTGCAGCATCCACATTTAATCATAACTGTGCATATGGTTCAGCTCTCACAGATAATAGGGATTAGTACTTGTAGCTAGAAAGATGAATTTTACTGAGACTTCGAAGCAGACCATTCACCCCAGAGCTAATGGCCTTTCAGAAATAAGGATTTCTTTTATTTTACTGTCTTGTAGCTACAGTGATAAGGTATCCAGATTTGGGATTATTCCTTCATCCTTCCTGCAAGTGGCTGCAAAGGGCATGGAGGGAGTGGAGAAGACAGAGCTGGTCAGAAACTAATTCTGTCCCCTCCCCATGTAGGCCTTAATAGTAATGAAGGACCTTGGCAGAGAGGAGAGCAGACAAACATCCTGTATTTGTGGATGACATCCCTGCTCACAGCCTAAATTAACTGTCAGAGATACCTAGGCTCCAAAACAAGTATTTCCAGTGCATGGGAATGGGCTTACCTTACTGCTGTGATCACAGCACAGGAGAAACAAGGTGCGAACTTCTCAGCATGACCAGAGCAGCCTGGTGGCTGTTTGGTGGGAAAAGCAGTCATACACTGCTCTGTGCCCCAGAGAGGAGGTAAAGCCTCCAGACCTAGCAATGACCTGAGCCTGGTGCTAAACCCTGTCTAAACAGGGTGCACTGCACCACACCTGAGCCCTTTCTGTCACTCCCAGCCCTGAGCAGCCATCTGTCTGTTCCTGCAGCCATTGGGTTTGCTAAGTCAGTGAGGGCTTCTCCCCATAAATTCCCACTTTGCTTCTGGCATGACCTGGACTGTCTTCTCTGCCCTGCCTTGCAGAACCATCCCACCTCTTCCAGTCATGTTTCCTTTACTCTTCCTACAATGTTTTCAGAAATGTATATGAGCTATCCAATTACCTCACCCCTTGGTGAAGGAAGTTGGAGAGTACAGAGGTCAATAGACTGATATCTCTTTCTGCCCAAACTGGTTCACCTGGATATTGGTTCCCAACCAGTCTTCCTCTGAGGTGGGGAAGGGGCAAGGCAAGAGGAAAAGTAGGGGAAATCAGGAGCCGGAGGGCTTGTTCTGAAAGAATTAGGGCAAGATTGCTCCAGGCAAGAAGTCTGCCTATCTGTCCCTGGGAGCTGGGGTGATGCACAGCTTATGGACAGCCATCCCTTTCTCCTCTGTGTGCTCCACGTTTCTAGGACAGTTTTAGGGCACTGGGCGTGCAATCAAGAGGAAGAGGTGGATTAAGGGGAAGAGGAAGCAAGGAGCCAGCAGAGGACTGGCAGCACCCAATGAGTGTGTAGCATGGGATATCAGTTAACACTCCTCCTTCCATGGGGAACAGCTCTCTATGAAGTTCTGGTCTTCCACTGCTATGCTCATTGGCTAGAGAAGATCCTGAGCTGGAAGAGACCCATAAGAACCCTTGGATGCACTTGTCACCTGTGTTTTCCAGAGAAAGGCTTTCCAGACTGGCTGTCAAGAAGGCTCTTTCCCATGTACACTGCACTCAGACCCTGGTCTTTGAAGGAGCTCTCCCTGTTAAGCCAAGGCTCAGCCTAATACTTTTAACCACCCCTACCAGTGTTTTTTTCAGAAGCCATATTTATGACAATGTATACACTAGATACAGATTGCTTAATTTGCATAGGTGCCAGACACAGAGTTGCACGAAATTTGGCAGGTAAGCCCAGACACAGAGGGTGTGAGTGTTGCAAGAGGGAGGAGACAGGGCCCTTGTTTGTGTTCCTGTGAGGATTGCTGCTGGCAGAGCAAAATGGGTTTAACTGGAAACCAAAAGGTTTCAGATCAAAGCTGTGAAAAGGCTTTAAAACACATTCTGCTCTCCTCCTGCACTGCACTAGCACTCTCTTATTCTTTGCTTTAAGCAAAAACTTAGACTGTGGTCAAATTATTATGCGTGTGAAGAAGGTGCCACACGAGGCAGCTGCAGCAGGTTTTGGCAAATCAGCTAAGTGTGAGACATCCTGGTGGAACCTTGTCAGGTTTAGCAGTGATGGTTACACATTGTCTGCCATCTCCCCCACCTCCCTGCCAGGGTCCTTGCCCTGGTAGTGGCCAAAGCAAGGGCTTGCTGCCTCAGCCCGCACAGGCCCCGCGGAGACATTGCCCTTGTCAGCATCTGCTCGCTTCCCGTGCTGCTGGGACAGACGGCACTGGAGAGGGCACTGCAGACACGGGGGAGCTAAAGCGTTACAGATTGCTGCTGTTCGGGTCGGCAGAGCCCATCTGTCAGGGCCTTTAAAATGCATTCAGTCCCAAGATGGAGGTTTCCAGTTCAAATCAAGCGGCTTTAGTTTGATGCTACTCAGTAGGATCTGCTCATAATGAACCAAAAACTTGGATAGGCACCTCTGCCAAATCTAGCCAAGCAGTTCAGTGCATTAGCACAAGCAGCTTGCTGCTCTTCCCTGCAGAGTGGAGCAAGGTGGGTAACACGCGCCATCCCTTCCTGTTCACAGCCCAGGGTTTTGTCTTAAGCCAATAACAATGGTGGGCTTGTGCAAAAACACCCAGCTGTAAATGAGAATATCCCTTGCAAATGCTCAAATCCTGCTCTGCTACCTGGCAAAAGAGATTAATATTCTGTGACTGTGATACCTCAAGAAGGGGAGATATGTTAGAGTTTTGCAGACCCTTTGCTCATGAATGAGAGGATCTATGTAGAGTTTAAGATGTCTTAAATTGTAAACATTTTATGAGTTTTCTAAGTGGTGACAAGGCAGAAATTTGCTAAAAAGCTAATTGAAATTTTGCCTGTTTGCAAAAGGCCAACTACAAGTAATTATATTGAAGGCACCTGTTGACAAGTGAGGTTACTTAAACCCTCTTTGATTTGATCACTTGACTTTGGTAAGCAGAAGGCACATCATTGGACATTCTGCTGTCTGAGGATGACAGCAGACTGGGGATGTGGTTATCTGCCTTCACTTACTCCACTCTGAACACTCCCTCTCAGAGGCTGAGTGGGATGGCCAGAAAATAGGGAGGATGTGGTTTCTGAATTCTGAATCATGACAGTTTTCCCCCAATACCCTTATTTGTAGTAATTTAAAAATTCCAGCCTGGTAATTAGACTGTACTTGGTCTCAGGCTCTATGGGCCTTGACATTAGCTTCTTAAATTTCAGGACAAACCAGACTAATCAAATTTAATTTTTAATTTAAAAGTTGTCCTAAACTGATATTCAATTGGAGGTTGACCTGAGCAACAGCATTTTGGAAGTCATTCTGTTACTTCCACTTCTGTTTGCATTTCTTCCCAAGGAACTCTTAAGTTCCACAGTAATTCTCTTTGTAAAACCTTGTAGTAGAGTCCGATTCAGGCTGCACACTAGAAACAGATAATATGAATGAAAATATTCCAGCAATTTGATCTTTGCTTTTTCAACCTGTGTTTGAATAGATGAATGTCAGAGATCCCTTCCAGCCCTATTTTTTCCATTCTTCATAATACCTATGGGAACATGATGACTGTATTGAGGTGGATGTTTCTTGCTTGAAAATATTCTAACTGGTAAACCAGTTAATTGCATGTGTAGTTAAAAAAACAAAAACAAAAACAAAAACAAACAAACAAAAACCAAACCAAAACAAAAACCAAAACCAACTAACCAATGAAAAAACAACCCTGAGAAAAGGCCTCCAGAACCCTTAATATGTACCTCAGAATAGCTGAGCTCTGTCTCTATTTTAGACAGTAAAGATATGATTAATATTTATTCTCAGATCAGGCTAGAGCACTTGGAAGGGAAATCTGGTACTTTTGTCAGTTTTTACCCAAGACCTTTCTGGCTAGAGGGTTCAGCTGGTGCTTGGGTCACTTCTCTTCTGCATCTGGGTAACAGCAAGTGAACAAAGCCTCAGGTGATTAGCAGTGGTTCCTGCAGGACCCCAAGAAGTGGCTTTTAGAGATCTCTCAGCAGACTTCAGTTCTGCCTGGTGGCAGGATTGTCTTGGTCCCTGATCAGGACAAAACAGGCATGCAGTGCATGCCACAGATATTCCCCATGACAACTTGTGCTTACAGCCTGAATTGTGCTGCACTAAGCACCAACTCCAGTAGTATGTACAGGATTAGATACTGGTGTAGTACCTGACCCTCTATGTCATTTAACACCAAACTCAAATTCATTCATATATTCAAGCTTCACTTGATTTAATGATCACCTTTTCTAGTCTTTTCTCAAGTTAGCTGACTCATATAAACCTGTTACTACTGTGATATTAACCTTTTTCCTGGCTACTGTTCAGTTATCTCTGAAATTCATCTTCAGGCTTTAGACCACTCTAGCTGTGAAAACTGAGCAATACTAAAATGCAGAAATCTGACCATCACAGTACATCATAAACTGCTTACACCTCATGGAAAAATCTGACAGATGCCTTACTTAGAAATGCTTTGGTTTAGGTGTGTCATTCTATTTGGTTTCCTTAATACGTTGCTATGAAAACAGGGTCATGGTTTAGAATTTAATCTTCTCTCTATTCCTGCCTTCAGTTGTAACCTCTGTCCACGTCAAAATTAGCTGGAACTTCATCTTTACAGCACACACCAGGTTTGAAAGAGATCTTTTAATCTTTTCTTTTTTCCCCTGTAAAGATCTGAAACCTCAGCAGAAAACTAATCAAAGTTTTCTCATCCTTTTAAATTATTCTTAGTGTGAATTGATTTTGTGGTATTGATTTTAGGAATACTATCTGTAAGCAGTTATATTTTGTGCAATATACTAAATAGTAAAAAAAAATGGATTGCATGCATTTATAAAAAATAAAATACTTCATTTATACATATAACACATGCCCCTATGTACAGAGACGTAATCATAGAAATTCTGTCAATCAATGTAGCTGCTGGTTACATTGTTTCATTTATTTTCTATTCTATGTTTTCACTAGAAAAGATGATAATGACCTTGGAGTTGTTTTTTTTCAGTGTAGAACAGCATATACATTTGAAACTTACTGGGAAAAAACACCCCATGAATTTCCATGCATAGCTGAAAAGGTGAGTAAGAAAATTAGTGAAAGATGCATTGCAGCATCACACAGAATAAACCAGGCAGCACTTTAAAGTTCCATATTCACTACAGGAAGGTGGATTTAAATTCAGTGTCACAATGCCATCACCTGCCCTAGCTGAAATGATGCCTTGTTTTGTTTTAAGGTGGTTGCATTTAAGCTATTAAAAAAAAAATCCCAAAATAGGCAAACTTTCCCTGGAAATTTTCTGCTTCTTCCTTGCTTCAAATGGATCCAGAAAATGGTAGACATACACATACTTCAAATCCAAGTCCAGGGCCTGATGAATAGGCTGCCTGCCCTTTCCCAGGGAGACAGCAGGGAGGGCTGGAGAGGGCTGGTGCAGGGATGAAGGGCTCCTTGGGGCTCTCCCTAGTTGGGGCAAAAGCTGCATTGATGCATAATAATTTCTGAACTGCATATTTTCCACTCTTTTATGAATTGTCTGCTATTGCTTAAGGGTTCATCTGCATGCTGCTTTTGAGATTCATTTACCTGTAGATCAGTTCAGAAAAAGGTATGGGTATAATTCTATGGGTATAAGCTATAGTGGTAAAAGCACTGTTAGCCTAGTATAACTATGTTCACCCTAGCAGGGCAGGCAGTCACTTTATTTATATTCTTAAGTTTAAAACATTACAAAAACATTACAAAAAATTAAAGCATTCCAGAGACCAAAGAGATCAGATGAATAAGCTATATTGCAAAAGCTGGTTGGTGTACTTTAGTGTTTATGGTGCTAATGTTGGTACTTTAGAATAATCTGCTTTGTAACTTAAAAATAAATTCATAAATCTTTCTGTTTATTTTAGTTGTGATTATTTCATCTTCAGCTCCCTTGTCAATGTGTGGCTGCTTAACAATAATTAAACTGCACCCTATGAAATGCTTTCATCCAAGATGGTTTCTTAGAAATCTTAACTTGCCATGAATTGCTTTAGTCCACTTGGTATTGCAGGTTGGGGCTCATTTGCCTCACCACAGGAAGGAGAACCATGTAAGAAATTTCACTTGAGGTCTTGGTTAGCATTTTTTACCACCGTGAAATGATGTAAGAATTAAAAGATAACAGGAAACTCCCTCAAATCGCATTTTCAAAAGCATTTTCCAAAAGTGGCTATGTTAGTAGACTTTATTGTCACCAGAAAGCCTCTGGTAATCTTACAAAGCATCTGCAATGAATAATCTTCTCCTCCCCCATCCTTATTTGTTGCCAGAAACAGCTTATAAATGCTCAGTTGAAGATGGTGCCAAATTTTGCTTTTAGGCACACTTGTAAATAGAAAATATTTCCATTGATTTTGGTAGAATTATTCCAGATTTACGCAGATGCAAGTGAAAGCCAAATTTTGCCGGGGTCTTCCCTCATGGGCGCCACTTGGTGCCCTGATCAGCTCCAGAGCTGCTGCCTCTTGTACCAGTGGAAGGCAAGTGCTTCAGCTGAATCTGCCCATAATTTGACAAATTATTATAAACAGATTTGAATAAATATTTCTTTACAAAACAAACTGGTCAGCAGGCTCCAGGCTTTAGTCTCCTGATGCATTTTACAGGAAATAATATCAAGTTAGCTATTATGAAACTACCCCCTCCTCACACACGCATAATTGCTTCCAGCTTGCTGATTATTACCCTTTCTTTAACTGATAGAGTGAGAAGAGAAATAAAAATATCTCCATACAGTAGGCCAAATCCTCATCTGGTATAAATCGACATAGCTCCATCAAAGTCAATAAAACCATCTTGATTTACACCAGTCAAAGAGCTGATGCACTATAATTTTTTTACTTGCTTTTAAAAATAAAACCTTATGTGATTGTGTAACCAACATTACAACAGAAACCAGCATTTTCTTTTGTGAAGTTAAATGTGCCCTTCCTTTGACTTGCAAACATTTTCACTTAGATAGTCCTTCTATAGCTTTTTTTTCTTTTGCCTTCTAGCAGAATGCTCCTACCACCCTTGTGTCATGAGTGAGGTACAAACTGAACTGAAAGATAACCACACACAGAATAATAATTTCATGGAGTAATGAGGACAAAGAATGAAATGCTACCACTACTCTTTCACCCAAAAGAGAAAAGACGGCTAAGCAAAGCACAAGATAAAAATAAAATTATTTCTGACCTTCTCTCTGATCACCATTCTACAATTAACAAATGTATATTAACAGCACCAAGAAATTAGTAATTCTTACTCAGGAATGACAGTACGTAGACTACTATTATAGATTAAGTTCCTTAAATAATCTTTAAAATAATACAATGAGACTTATTACAAGGTTTACTGAAGCTGATAGAAACTCTCTATGTGCTCTCTCTGGACAAACATTTCTAAAGTCTTTTTTCGATGTTCTCTAGGGGCTGTGAAACACATGGTGATTTTTTTTAGGAATACTCTTTGTGTCTTGTACTTCACAAAAGCAAAGCAAGCTGTTCACAGCAAATCTTTTACATCCATTTCAGGGAGTTCTAAGCATTTCCGTGCAGTATATTGTCAAATAAAGGTCTGGTCTTTCCCAAAGCTTCATTCTTTTGGCTGGTTGTCTTGACTGATGTGTATATTCAGAAATTCATGATAATTTCAACAACATCTTGAAAAATTTGAATGATTTCATTCTTAATACTGACACAGTTTTGTACTGCTTCAGCAAAGATTTTTAAGAAAATGTATGTTTATTAATTCTTGGTACTTAGCAGCCCCTAACAGCATGCTGGTAGTTTTATTAAAGTTAATGGCGATATTTGCAGGATTGCAGCCTTTAATTTCCAGTTGCTTTTTTGAATACTGTAAAAAATTAAAGTGTAATAAAAAAAGGCATTAGCATACATTTCCAAATGTTTTCATTCAAAATGCAGTCAAGATTAAGCTTGCTTTTAAATACATATTCCATTGCTTTGAATAACATCTTGAAAATCATTCTATGATGTCTGGAATTCAGTTGCAAAGACTGAATTGGAATTCAGTCACACATTCTAGTCTCTGTTTTAATACATATTTTTAGATTCATAGCCCAGTCTGAAACACATTCAGAAGTGACTGGAAAAGTTTTTATAGTAAGACTTGAAAATTTGCATATCATATTTGGTGGATATCACTACACTACTTATTTTGATTTGGAAAAGATTGCTTATCTCTATTACACTGGGAGCCCTTTAGCTTTGGGATCCTGCTTTCTCTGAAACCATCACTTTAGACTGCAGCCTTTATTTTGTGATGAGGCTTTTCTACCTGGTCAAATGCATGAATGACTGAGATGCTGATGCAGAAAAATTAAATTCAGGTCCTTTATTACCCCTCTGTAAAATATGACTTGAAACATGATCCCTGTAGAAGACAGGAGTTTCCCAAGTACTCTCTAAGCAAGTATTTATAGGCAGGGACTCTCCAGATCTGTGCAGAGGAAGTTAAAAGAAAACAGAAATTGACAAACACTTTCCATTCGGTTGGCATTGAAAGAGTGGCCCTGATGGAAAGAAAGGTGGTGGTAGTTCTTGCCAGACAATTCTGTCACATGCAGGGTAGGCCAGCCTTGCATAACATGGGCAAGGAGTATCAAGGCCTTCTGGGGACAAACAAAAGCTGTTCAAAAAGTCAGGTCCTGTCCTCCCTGGTACTGATGCAAACAAACAAAAATATTTTACTTAGCTAGAAAGTGCAGTCTTTCACAGGGCCACAGTTCAGGCTTGCAGGCTCTCAGGACATTTCTGGGGCTGTGCTAGCTTGGCTTTCGAGCTTCTGGTTCAATAACCCAGAGCAGGCAAGAGGCTGCTCTCTACAAAGCTCGTCCCATTTCCTACATAACAGCAGAGCAACAGTCTCATGCCAGTATGGGCACTTGCAAGGGTTGAGTTTTTCCTGGAAAAATCACAGCTGTTCTTTGAGCAAGTTGTGTCAGCTGATACTGAGATGGATGATCTGGATGCTGTATGCACAGGCCATTTGCCAGCAGGTTGAAGACCAGAGACTGGGTGGCTGTGGTGCCCCATTTTGGGGAGACTTCAGTCAGACTTCAGCTCTGATTGCTGAAAATTTGTCAGAGCAGGGTGCTTCCAATGACATGCTTCCAGCCCAGAACTTATTTCAGCACAAAACACAAATGTAACCAGTTCCAACTCAAGGTTCTTTCCTCTAAGCATAAATCACATATGAAATAAGTGTAGGGGATTTAGGTAACATCTTAGACTGCTTTTATTTTATACACTATGGCAAAACTTTTATTTTATTCCAAAGTGTAGCAACAAAGATTGAAAAAGAACACAGCACTCTCTTGCCTTAAGCATGCTAAAGCTTTGTGGCATCTTTAGACTGGATTCTTGGCTTTGGAGACTAGAGAAACCAGAAAGTGTACTGGAAGTGAAGTCAAAACAGCTTGTTACCCCACTTGCTTTTTCCACAAAGTATTGAAATATTAAGAACTCAGGCAAATAATGCTTGGATGCAATTCTGTTTGTGTTGAGTTCCATTTGTTTGTCTGAAGCCAAACTGGGTGAATAATTTTGCATTCTTTATCTTAGCAGTCAATTGTGTGGTTCTGAAATTTGAGCAAGATAAGATCACAAACAAGTAAAAGCATGTGTAGGCTAAAAAATCAATATGTTTCAAAGTAACAGTTGAGAAACAAATTATTCCTGTACTAATAGGCTGAAAACTGGGCTTAGAGATTCTGCTAGAGCTGATAGTATTGCTAACAGTAAAGCAGTTTAAAAGAAATTTGAGCTGCCTCCATAGTTATGTTAATCATGCCATCACCTAGAAATAAGGTGGCCAGAAGACTAGAAATGGTAACTGTAGCATTAAGGATTTTTTAAGCTTCTCAGTTTTTGTATAATAATCAGATCTTGACAACTGTAGTTCTTTTTAACTACTCATCCTGAGGTCTGCTCTTCCCATTTATCCTGAAATTTTCTAATATTTTACTTCAATTATTCAGAGTACTCTCTGGCTAAGATGTTCTTATTTTTCAGTTCAGGACGCAAGGTCATTGTCACCAAAGTGGCAGAATTCCTGCTAACTTAATCACATTCAGATCTATACCATGCCCAACGTCAGAAAGCCATTAATAACTAGCTTATACCAACCCAAGTCTGTGCTCTGAGTGATGATACATCTCAAAAATAGTTTCCTGTAAATGAAATTACATTTCTGTACTTAATTGTTACTTTCTAGGAGTTGCTCTTTTGGTAACCTTTACACTTTGCTGAAACAAAACACTCATTGCCCTTGAGAAACACCTGAATAAGCCATACCTAATATACAATTCAAGAATAATCAAAGGCAATAAGTGAAAACTGTAGGCTAGCAGCAACCTAAAGCTTCCCTTTGCCACCAGAATCTGCCTTTTCCAGCCCCTGCTTTATCTACAGCAGTTAAAATGGTGTAGAATTCAAACACCTGTTCAAAGATAGAACCTCCAGTCTCTGTGTCTGGTACATAATTCACTAGGACAGAACTAAACATCACCTGTTTGTATTTCTATCTGTATGCTGAAGTCTCCTGAGTGCTGACTTTGTCTACAAGCAAGCCATACATGTATTGTAAACATCCATGTATTTACAACACAGAATCCCCCAAATTCTCATCACCTCAGCAAATGACTGATTTTTTAAAAAAGCTACACATGCAACAGCAGTCTCATCCTCTTTGAAGGTATTTGTTTGGTTAACAGCATTTTTGAGAGAAAAGCTGTGTTGACAAGAAAAAGGACAGGCTGTTGAGTTATGACCCTGTGGAATGATTGCAGTAGGGAGGACTCAGCAGCAACAAGTAGAACTGTAAACTAAGATGGGTGTCAATTCAGTGCTTTGATGAAGCCAGACTGACTCAAGTGGCATGTTGAGGCAACCACACAGAGTCTTCTCTGCTTATTTCTACATAAATGTATTAAAATTTTTAAAAAAGCCCAAGGAAAAACCCCTCAGAAATCAGCAGAGCCACATCTTCCCAGTGTGGATCATACTAACAGTGCTTTAGATGGAGTTTGGACTAGAAGCCTCAACATGTGAGAAGCTCCCAGTCCAGACTCTTTGATTTTTATGAAATGGGGGAGAACTGCTGATTAAGGGATCTGTGTAACTTACAAAATCAAAATCCTCTCATGTGATGTTAAATGGCTGAGGAAAGAGTAGAAATGAAAGAAGACTGATCTATTTTTTAACCTGTTTAACAATGACTGTACATAGTTTTATCTACATGCCCCTGAAGTTCCAGATTTATTTTCTTGGAAGTTTTTCAACAGCTGTGAAATCACTCATTACTTGCTAATTACAGTGTAACTTAGAATAATGAATGACCACAGACATTATAGAAGAAAAGCTGGCCACTGAGCATACGTATTTAAAGGGAAGATTATGACTGGATGGTGAGGAGCCAAAGTTGGACAGGATCAGGACTGGAAGCAAAGATAAGGCCAGGGACAGCAAGTGGGACTGGTGCATACAGGACAAAAACATGTTGTGTGAAGAGGAAAACCCTTGTAGTAGTGCTAGGAGCCTCACACATACTGTGTGAGAAGCCACTGTCATTCCCAAGGGAGCTGGGCTTTCTAATCTGGAGAAGCCAGAATGAAATGTCAAATCTTACCAAACTTGGCAATTTCTGTTAGAATGTGGCCTGCTCCTGTTCTAGGAAGAGTTGTGGTGTTGTGAATTGATCCTATCACTTACAGGTTAGTAATTTCTAACTTTGTCTTTCCAGTACATTGACAACTGTTAACTCCATGACTGGGATCCTTCTGGACCAGAGACTGGAGCTTGTTTAGATTCCAGAACTGGTATCCCAGCCCTTCTGAGGTCCCAGTGGTCCTTCAAGTCCCTCTTGCTTTTCTAATCCAAGCCAGGATGCACTGTAGCCCTCTCAATGTTTGCAGGGGCAGCAATCCACAGCCACATACCCTGGGGGAAGAGAATGCACTCCTGGGGAGAGGCTGTGGAGTAGAGATAGCAGGAGGTACCTGTGGAAGGGAGAAGGGAGCCAGCACTGGGAAGAGCAGGACTCTTACTCTGCAGGCCTGCTGCCCAAACCATTCAAAGGTCAGTTCTGTTGTAACAAGCCCCTGTGCCATTGGTACCTGGGTTGGAGCTTTAGATGTAATCCAATGAAACCCATCATGAAGTGCATACAATCAAATTGATGGCTAAAAACCCCTCTTTGGAGCTGTATTCAAAACAAAAACACAACATGGCATTAACAAGATCCAAATGGAATTCTTACAGTAATACAGACATGGTCTTTATTTTTTCTACCAAGTTTAATGTGGGCCTGGTTTGAAATGTACTACAATATGCATTACTTGTTATCAATAAGGAAACCATTTATGACAGAGTACCCAATGGCATCTGCCATTACAAGTGACTTAAAAGCATTCTTAAATACTATAAATATCCCAAGGAATTGTGAATTATGTCTCCCACAAAAACTTTTTATAACATCAGAGCAAACTAACTTTTGATGTACACTACTGCTGTGAAGCTGGATATGACAGTTCAATGCCAAACTGTGTTTCTAATTGATAAGGATGCAGTTAAAGTAACACTAACAATTGATTTTTCTTCATGATCTAAACTATTCTGGAACTATGTGTTCTAGGCAACTGTAACAAATTCAGAGATAAAAGAAAACAAAACCAAAACCAAGCTGAACAGGGTGACATTAACAGAAATGTTATAAATCTATAATTTTTGAAATTGAGTGATGAAAGGGAAGGTGAAGTTCACCTTGTACAGATAACATCTATACACCACTTTCTTTGCAAAGTGTCAGAATAGGGAGTCATCCGAGTCATCTGGTGTGTAACACTTTTCTTATATTTTCTGAGACAAGGTGCACATAAAGGGATAAGGAAATGGAGCAAATTAGAAGGTGAATGTTGAAACAATGAAAAGGGTAATTTCAAACAGGTATCTGTGTTGCTTTTTAATTTTTTGGTTGTCATGTGTTCATCCCTGTTGCTACCTAACCTTCCAAGATAGGATACAGAGGAAAATATTTCTTTGACCCAGGGTTTCATGCACCTGCAGAAAAAGAGGACAGAATGTGATCATTTACACCAGTGAAGCAGCTATAAACAGGCTGAAATCAGCATCTTTCTCAGGTGTCTTTGATCAGTTTTCTTCTCAGTCAAACGCAGAAAGAGACAAGCCTGAGTCTGGAGAACATTAGCCATCATTTCATTTTGCTAAGCAAGCCATACAAGTTTATGGTGTCTCTAGATAAGAGGTTTTACGTGTTACCTACTACACTTTAAATTATTATAATCCTATCCCTGCACTGTTCAGGCTGCTTACTGCACTGGCAACCAAACAGGTTTAGTTTGAGGGTGTGAAGTCCTCTTTTTCTCATAACTGGCATCACCTATCTCTTAGATGCACATTGAGCATTCCTCTCACTAAACATCTGATTCTTGTAAAAGGAAAAATAACATTTTCTTCCCGGCATAAGAAGTTATTATTGGAATGTTTGAATTAATTTGTCTATCAGGAGGATAATAGGGCAATATGAACTCTATCCCTTCATTTCAAGTTTTTTAAATAAACAGGCGGTAAGAAATTTTTTCTTCTCAAACTCTGTGCTTGGTGCTCAGGTCCATCCACTGCCCCAAATGACTCTTTCTCTTCTTTCTTCTTCCTTCTCACAGAGTGTAACACCCAGTCAGCCCCAGGATTTCTTGCTAGTTTTAAAAGGGCAAAGGTTTTACATAACTCTAGGCAACAAGAACACAAAACCAAAATTTCCATCCCCTTGCTCTAGGCAATTGCTAGACAGAGGGCTGGAGTTTTTGTTCTGTTTTGTTTTGGGGCTGGTGGGGTTTTTTGCTCCTAGAGGCAGTGTCTTTGTTCTTAATTCATTCACATCAGCCTGGGAAAATCACATGTACTGCCTGGACTACTTCTTGCTCAGGCCTTCAGCAATGGGTCAGCCCCTTGCTTTGGAGAGCTGCTACCTCCATGTTTCCAGAGTAAGCGCTGTACAAAGACACATAGCTCAGAGCAGACTCCAGTTAGCCTGAAAGAAGAGACAGGAGGGCAGCCAGACATATAAATTAAGTAGATGACTGTCAACAGATTAAAACTTTTTCATATTGATTATTAACAATTTTCAACATTGTAAAATGTTGACTCCTTTTTATTACTCCACAAATTGTCATTACTTCCTCATCAGACAGAAGCTTGAGAGCATGTTTGTATAAAACAAGCAAGAGGAATTCTAAAATGATGTCCTGGAGAAAAGCAAACATGCCCCAACCGTATTAACTGTCATTAAATAGTTTCTCAATGCTTATTCTATCCTATCTCCAAAGATGAAGAATTAAAAAACACAAACCAAAACAAAAAACAAAACAAAACAAAATGGAGGGTAGGAGAAAAAAGATATGACAAAACATTTTGTTTAATTATCTTGGAGTTTGTTTTGTTGTTTAAAGAATTAATCAGCTGTTCTTAGCCCAGGGGGAGCATTCTGGTGGCAGAGATACACTGCAGAGCAGGTCCATGCTTCCCATGCCTTTTGTTTCTATGTTCTGGGAGTCAGAGTTCAGAAGCAGGGAAGTGTACCCTGTCTCAGCAGGCCTAAGCCTGGCAGAGCTGTTTCTGGAGAAGTGAAAATACTTATGGCTGGGGCAGTTAAGCTGGCTCTAGACCTGTTTTGAACTATTGGAGTAGTGCCAAGGACCTGGCTCAACTGATAGATTTTGTTTTGAAGTTGCATAAGCACAAACCTGCAAGACTTGATTATTTTTTTTTTGCACAGTGGCGCAGTTCAGATAGGATTATTTAAATAGCAACTACAATGGAACCCATATAGCCATGTTTTATTTTACCTTAATTACATTCCTGGGTGCTGCATCCTTGCTTATTGGCCTTTGTGTTCTGATCTTACAGCTGCTCCAGTGTTTTGACATACTGAGCACCGCTGAATCTTTAAAGATTCTGCCCATGTTCCTTCAGAAAAATTGTAGATTTTACTCATCCATATTATTTTTATTAGGAAAAGATAATCAGGTTTCATAGTGAACACAAGGGAAATTTTAGTATTATTGAACTTATGTGGGTAACATTCCATCCTTCTGAAAACTTTTTCATCTTACTGTGAACTCTTCATTCAATTTCTTTAGAAGTTCTAACATTTTCCCCCTTGTAGACAAAGTTCAAAGCTTTTCCCTTTGCAGACATTTTGCAAAGGCTTTAAAACATACTCATCTGGAGAAAATAATTATCTCTTGAAATACATAGTTATTGATTGCCAAAGGAATTAATACATTACACCTAAGTGTAAAGGAAACAGTGTGTAAGTCAGCTGACAGAGATGGATTTTTATCTTCAATACTACTGAGGAGGGAAACATACTAGGACACATATTTCAGATACTTCAAGGCAAATCTCCCTTTGGTGGGACAGGCATATACTTACACTAGTCATCTGATACAGAATTAAGCAAAGTTCCTACACAAGCCAAATCCAGACAAAAGAAAAAAGTAGTCTATGCACAAAGCTTTCACTGGCTCATCTAGGCCCCTTTTTACTCCTACTTAACCAAATACCTTTAAAACTCTGTGTTAATGTGCTAATGTAGTGTTTACACCTTTTTTTCTCAATGTGTCCACCTGACAGTTCTCAGCAGAGCCACTAAACTGATGCCAGAATAACTCTAGTTAAACTAGTTCATGGTCTGGTCTGCATGCAAAGCTTATGATACGTCTAAGAGTAGGATTTAGGAGTAGAATGTGTTAAAAAAAATGAAGAAAGTTCTGTTCTGCATTCCCTAACACTGTGAAACTGTAACAATTTACAGGAGCTTTTATCTTTCCCTAAATCCTTATGAACTGATAGCTTACAAAATAAAGAGAGAGAAGGGACAGACTTAATTTTAGAACAAAGGATGGTCACATGCACAAGGTCTATACACCACTGAAATATGAATCACTGTAGATTCATTCTGGTTAACTGAAGAAACAAAGTCCAAATTATTCCCAGGAGCATTTTGTTGTTTGACCCCCACTGGAACTGATTACATTTTATGACTCTCAGCAGAAGGACCTCTTAATTTCCGTGAGGTTTTATATATAGCACGCAGCAATGCAAACGCTGGACGCGATCTGGCTGGTGCAGGGGAGCAGCAGCGCAGCCTGCAGCGCTGAACCCAGCGCTGTCGGCTAAAGGGTGGCCAGACCCAGCACCCATAACCCACAGGCTTCAAAGCTTTCACCCGGCTTGGAGCCAAGAGACACTTCCTACCCAATTTTGGCAAAGGCCATAAAGGTGGGGAGGGCCGTGGGCCTCCCTGGAGCAGGTGGTGAGCTGCTCCATGGTGTGCTGGTGGTGCAGGCCTGCCGTGCAGGGGCCAGCAGCAGCCCCAGTGCTGCCCGGGCTCCTGACGCGCCATCTGGGGACACGCCGGACAGACGGACGTGCGGAGGAGGCCGAGGGGATGGACTTCCCGTGGCAGCCGCAGCGCTGAGCCTCCTCCTCAGGCAGCAGGCCTGGGCAATGGTGGCCTCCAGCCCTACACACCCCAGCGAGATGGTGAGGTGAGCTGTGAGGGCTGTCCCTGCTCCTCAGCCCGCTCTGGTTAAGCTTTAACTGTCCTCCTCACCCAGGGGTGAGCGAGTGGGTGCTCCAGCTCCACCTGCCAGGAGGCCAGCCCTAATGGGCAGCTGTGAGGGCCTTCCCTGTACAGCAGCCATGGCCCACTGCAGCCCCCCCTATGGATGTCACTGCCCACTAGAGACCCCTGAACTGCTCATGGTTTAGGCACAAAATGCGTCGTTCCTGAAAGTGTTTTTTTTCCAGATCCCACCATTAGTGCCAAAGTCCATCCAAATCCCACTGACAGGGCAGCCTGTGAAGTGGTGCCCACCAGGGTGGCAACATCAGCCTAACAGAAACATATTAATGGCAGCAAACTGCCATTAAAACTCCTCTGGCAGCATTTCCTCATTCACACAGTCGGACTGAACTTTGCCAGATGAAGAGCACTGCAAAGTGCTATTTGGTTACCAAACTGTTTGGTTCTGCAAAGCTGTTTGGAAAGTCACCACTTTTTGTAACCAGGTTTTACATGAATGTTAAGAAGAATCCCTATGTGTTGGACTCAGAGATGGGCTGTACTAACAGCCTGTTGTGGAACTCATTGAGAATCCCACCATGGACACAGACAGGAGCTGTGTTTCCTGGCATACCTTTCCCTTTCCTCCTCCTGATTTTTTGACAAACTGTCCTCCTGCCAAGGATATTCTTTTAGACTGTGTGAAAGAATTATTATTGGGGGCGGGAGGGAGGAAGTGTTTTATTTCAACTTGTGTCAGCTGCTAAACATTTTTATCCAAGCATGTGTGCATGCAATATGCACAAGTATTAGATAATGCTGAGGGTTGTAACTCCTTTTGCTGCTAAACCCTCAGTTTCACAACAGGCAAGAAATGGAGAATTGAGGTCATGCATATGCCTTGCATGGTTGAAAACCTATCTCTGAAGCAGGAAATTCTCTCACTGAACTTCACTTTCGTCACAGAGGCACAACACATCCACTGACAAACATTAGAAAATAAAAATCAAGGCATCCAGGGCAGTAATGGGAAGGCATGGGCATTTTTAAACTTGATCTGACCTTTTAAACCTCTCTTCTTGGTACTGATTTAGTGGGGATACTTACCAGTATAAGGTGCAAAAGAAATACCTTGCACATTTTCTCCTTTTCTCTCATTATCAGCTGCACTTCACTGTAACTCAAAGGAGTCAGTGGTATGGAGTGTAAGTGAAAGTTATTTTTAAGGAGGGGCCTTATCCATTGCATCCAATAAGGACTACGCAGAACTGTAGATGAGTCTTTGCACTAAAGGAAACTTGCAGTTATAAGTAACTTTCTGATTTCTGGGGGCAACACAGTGGTTGGTATGCTGGTTTAAGTGTTCTTGTCTCTGTAAATCTGGGTTTACATCCAAAGTTTTACAACATCCTGTAACTATAACAAGGATGAAAACTTTTAAAATGTATTTTATGCTGAGATATTTATGCCAATTCAACCTTAAACATGCATACATTTAGAGATATATTATGATACATTGAATCACTAGAAAGTGTTCCTATAGAACAATAAACTGCGTGGATATAAGCATTTTTGCAACTTTGCATCTGTGTCCACACTGTAGTTTATAAATTCTATGTGTGATGGTAGTCTTAGGATTGCCCTTGCCTTTGCCTTTTGTCTAAGAACTTCTTGGATGACTGGAAATTACAACTGAAATAATTGTTGCTTTTTAATTCATAAGTTTCTGAAATTAGCAATTTCATTCTATCAATGTTTACATTTTCCTCCTTGCTATGAATGCTTAGCAATTGTATGGTAACAATCCAAATAACTTTCCAGCTGTCCTAAGTCTTCCAAAGAGAGCAAGACTAACGTACGCACTGGATTTACCACCTTTAAAGTTTGTTTCTTTTAGTTCTGATCTACATGCATGCTTTATATAAAACAGAAATATTTATGAGTGCCTGACTTTTAAGAAATGTAGAAATTCTGTCAGTATGTCACTTTCCCTTGGGTGTGGGGCACCAGCATGGGTGTTGTGGGCAGTGGTGTCCACCTAAAACATGTCCGTCCCTGGATCTGTGGGAGAAGGGAGAATGATCATTTGGGCTTCAACCTGAGGAGCTTTCCTTTCAGAGGATTTCCCTGGAGTATAGCATTCCCCAAGGACTATATTCTGTGGCTGTGATGTTGTATGGTTGGCTTCCCTCAAGGTATAGCACTCAGCAGGCATGGAGCATCCTGTAAAAGCTCAAAATCAAAACTGAAGCCTGCTTTGTACGCAGCGCAAGCTACCAGCTAACTCCAGCTCCCATCTGCCTTGGCTGAAGTGCTCTGAGCATGAGCAGAAGCATCGTGGTGGGGCTGTTCCACTTGTACACACCCTGACTCACCTGCGTGTGGTCAAGTGGGGAGACATCCAGAGTCTTTTTCAGCCAGCTACTCTCTCCTTCCAATTCTGATCTTATCTGGGATCTACCATCAGAAGAGTGCCTGGATAGTTAACCTCTTTGCCTTAGCTTTGAAGGTCTTCTGTTAGAGATGAGTAGCAGGACAGAAGAAAGTAAGGTAGGGGCCAAAGGAGTCTCATATTAAAGGGATAAGTCAGAATACTGGTCATGGTTGTGAGTCATCACATTTGTCAAATGAATGACTCAAAGAAAATCCAGCATGGCCTGTATTTGATTGAGCAGATGTATATGCTTCAGATTGACTCATCACTGTACCCTCTGACTAAATAACCCAGATCAGCTACTGGGTCAACTTCTCTTCAAGTGCTCCTCAACAGAAATTGCACTGCATGGAATCATTTCAATGTGCAAGAGGGTTTGTCTAATCTCAGTATTAGTGACAAAAAACCCCACAAAAACCAAAAGCAAACAAACAAACAAGTTGGGACTGGACAGTCATATAATAAAGTCATAAAGCAACATCCTTGAAATTATTTGTTCTACTCATCAACTAGACAGAGAGGTGTTCAGTGTAAGAAATTCAAATAAGATGAATGCAAACTTAGTAAATGGTAGGTTAGTATTATTCAGCTTGAGAGTTTCCAATCTTAAATTTGACTGTACAAAGAATATCTTAATCATACAAATCCAGGTTTCAAGCACACTGAATCGGGATATTTAAGTCTATTGTAAAATTGCTCCAGTAGTGACAATGTGCATAGGTAGCAAAAACTAACAAATCTGCCCATCATTCAGTCTTCATTCATTCAAAATCCTTAATCAGCCATCATTCATTCTAAATATTAGATATTAGTTAGCAATAGAAATTCAGCATATTTTAGTGTAAGAAAATTACAGTAGTGTCAATGCTCTGTATCCTGTGCACTACAACTGTAAGAGAGAAAACGTGGTAGCAATCCTCTCAGAACTTAAGCTGGTTTCAGAGACACTATTAGGAAATGAAGAGTGGTTTCACAACATCATTTTATCATTTTGTAACCAGGTTAGAGGCCAATCATACATGGTCATTGCTGTAAAGTAGATAAGGTCAGAGTTCCTCCCCACTAGTATAAAGTTATCAGTTTAAATACCTTTAATAGTATTTTCTGAGAGAAAAATAGGATATGATTAAACTTTAAATGAATGCACCTCTTAATTTCTAGAGTTGCACAGATATTAAATATGCAATATCTGTTAAAAGCAGTGAGAACCATATGTCTAAATCCTATTAAACTGTGAAAAAAAATTAAGAATGTGGAATGCCTTTCCACAGAATGAATCCAATGATATAAGAAACATCCCAGTGCTCCCTGAGGGCTTTGTGGAAGGATGGGCTCTGCTGTACTGGGTGTTATTTAAGCTCAACAAGAGCCAAAGTAGACTCTGGCCATGACTTACTGCCCTCTACGATAGCAACAGACCCAACAATTATGCCTGCATTTGCAACTGTGGAATGCCTGTCTTAAGGTTATTAAGAAACTACCAAAAATTGTGACCACACCAAAAATTCACTATCAACAGGGATTGATTCTTTACATTTATTCGTGACTCACGAAAGCAACAAAGTAATGAATGCATCCAGCAGCTGCAGAATAAGGAACCTCCTCTTGTGATTACAGAACTACTTTAAAAGTATGTTGAAATATAACTGTACCAGAATGAAAGATTAAAACGTGTTGTGAAAAATCATGTGTACTTCTTCCATAGCTTCTTTTTTTGACTGAAGAATGTTATTTATAAGTGAGTATGTTATTAAACACTGAACATAGTGCTTTACAGCCAGTAAAAGACAATAGACCAAATGTTACTGTTACCCACAGCTGGAGTGGATTGATAAAACTAGCACATTGTCTTTGCTCACATAGTTTAAAGTCTAAATAAAGATATATGATCAAAAGTGTGAATTAACTTAGCAAGGTGAAAGAGAAAGGGCAAAAGGTGAAAAAAGCTGTATCAGTAAGTTATAAAATGCATAACTGGATAAATATTTTGCTGGGTGCCCTAAGCTTTAAAAAAGTGATCTATGGTTAATGTTTACATTACAGAAATTAAGCATTTTCAAAACAGCACTTGGAATGGAAAGGGATGACACTCGTCCCCCAAAATCTACTAGTGCATTAAAATGAGTCATTGCTTGCATATATGTTATACTTCTCCCTTTACATATAATCCAGTAAACTGTGAAAAAGGTAGGTGTCATTGCTATCATGTCATTTGACAGAGGAACTTACTAGCAATCTATCATTTACACATTTTCACATTTATCTTTTCAACCATATGGTTTTTTTTACAAAAATGAGAGTTGAGAAGCTAGCATGCCATTCAAGGTCCAAGGATGTTCTTCATGAAGAAATCCAATTTTTTTTTTCTCTAACTTCAGCAAAACCTTGAAAGAACAAAGTGGCAACTTTGGGGGAAAAAAATAAAAAAACCCAAAAAACCAAGAGAGCGAGTGGCTAAACACACTGCAGAAAATACTCTCCCAGTTGCATGATAATATAGGTAAAACTGACTAAAAATTCTCCTTTTGCACTGTCCCAAGTATATGATTTGGACTAGTATTAGTTATTCCAACATAAATTCAAGTGTGATTTTTTAACTGACAACCCTTTTGTAAAATATTGCATGTGCTCTACTTTTTCCAGAATAACAACAGTCACATACGGAATTATTTTGTAATGGACATAGTTGAAAAAAAATTTTGGAGCATCTTTGTGTAAATCAGCTCCTGGTAGTTTAAAGAGGGGAAGAAATAGGATAAGGAAATGAATCTGTAATACTGGAAGCATTCAGTGAAAAGAAATTTTTAAAAATTTCAAACTGGGGGGAGTTCGAAGGAGCAGCTGGGCAGGGGTGGGGGAGGCTGCCCCAAGCCTGCGTTGACTCTGTCCCTAGGAAATTGTTCTACCCTTGTAAAGCATAGAGACGAAGTGTTTTATAAGACTTTATGTTCCAAATACAACTATTTTTGGAGTTCTGTGAGTGAGAATTCCAATCTCCCTGACTAGGGAACTATGTTTAATATATCTGTTAGTGTATAAGTCATCTTCTAAAAGGAAAGCAGCTTCATTTTTGCTGTTTTGTGCTAAAATCCACATCAACAAACCCACTGAATGTTACCAATCATCCCATTCCTGCATCTTGAATTAAAACTACTTTCAGTAATTTGTAAAAAAGTCCCAAATTATTGTAAAGACTAAACATTGTGTTAAAATAGAATAAATATTCCTGTGGAAGGAAAGTAAGCTTTTTCTGATGTTTCAGAATTATTTTATGTTGATTTCTCAATGCCCACTTAGTAGACATTTAGCTGGCATCATAAGAACCTGTTCTAGGTCCTGCTGACCTTATTGGAAAAAGAACCAGAACCTGGATTTGTAGATTTTAAAGAACAAAGGTCAAAACTAAATCAACCACTCCTCTCTAAGAACACGAAAACACAGTGCAACCCTATTACTCAGTGAGGATCTGTTCACTGGAAAATCACTGAGGGAATAATGAGGGGGGAAGAACACGAGAAGAAGGAAAAGGTGAGAAGAAAAGAGAAAAAGGGCAAGTGAGAGTGAAGAGGAAAGAGGAATTTGCTTTTGATGTCACAGTTCTATCAGCTCATGCATTTTTCATGGATACCAACTAGTGCTAAAATAGTGCTGTGCTGACAATACAAGCATGAAAAAAAGCAGCCAGGTTCCCAAACATCATGATACTGGCTTAAAAAAAAAAAAAGATTTACAAAAATTTGTAACTCAAAGCTTTCTTTCCCTTCTAATTCATAAGCCTTTTGGGGCTGCCTATTCCAGCATTTCTCTCAAACTTGAGATGTATTCTTTTTAAGGTGACCTGAGGTTCCAATTTAATTGCATCTGCTGAAGAGCTTAAAACAAAGCTAAGTGTTGCAAAATCGCTGCAACCCTGAGCTGGCAACACTAAATGTCATAAGCATGGCGTACCATACCGTTTTGAGGCAAAGTTGACTAAAAATTACCAGATGTTACACACAAGTGCATTAATTCAAGTAGCATTTGTGCCCTTTCCTAGAAAGAAAATAAAAACTGAAAGGGAAGCCAGCTTGTAAAGGAGAATAAACTGGTAGGACTCAGAAATTAACCTGGTTTGTAAGCTTTGTAAACTTAATTTGAGGAAGTGAACATTAACAATTTTCAGTGCTTTTGATTAAAGCCCGACCTTTTAAAAATAAAGTAATTAATGGATTGTTTGATTAAAATCCGACCTTTTAAAAATAAAGTAATTAATGGATTGTATGTGTACATTCTTTTAGGTTTTAGTCACACATGCTACAGCAGTGCCGATTGCTGCCTTTACTTGCAGAAGAAGAAAAACCATGCACAGGTGCAGGAAACAGCACCGGACCTTTATTTGCAGGAACAGCATTTTCAGTTGTTGAATTATTTAGGTATCAGCCTTCAGATATTAACCACCTAAATAGTTCTAAGGACTTTCTACAGTTACTCTGTATGTTTTTTTATATAAACACTGCACTTAGTTCTGATGAATTAGAATGGATGTGGACTTTCTGTGGTTTTTGTCTTCCAACCTGGTTAGCACTCTTAGGAACGCAATTAATTTAATACTCCAGTTTTAATTACCAATGACACTGTAAATGCATTAGCGTTAAAAAAAAGGTAATGAAAAATGAATACATTAATGAAACCATTTAATGACATTTTCGGTGAACTGGAAGGAAAAGCAATGTTAGGGGGCCAACATACAACCCTCACGCTCATCTTAATTTTATACAATCGCACTTTCTGCAAAATCCACCCGCACGCCCCCGCCCGCGCCGATAGCACTATGGCTCGGGGGCTGTAACTGAGAGAGCAACGTGCCCGGCCCTGCACTGTCAAACGCTGCAATCCGCCGCGATCAGCCCCGCAGGAGACGC
>NW_005054301.1:8415575-8473728 GCF_000277835.1 Geospiza fortis
GGCTGGGCGGGCGGGCGGCGCTGCCGGAGGTTAAACCCCGCCTGAAGCCCAGTGAACGCACCTGTCACCTTAGGAGCTTTTTTCCTAGTGAGGCTTTTATCGCTTCTTCTGTCGCTCTTATATCCTTTATATATTTTTTTCTTTTTTTTTTTTCCCGCATGTACAAAGCTGAACAGGATAGGTGAAATTCCCGTTAGCGAGTGAAGGTGGATGGCACGGGTAGTCCCGAACTTGCAGCCACTCACTTCACTGGTTGTAAGAACAATGGACAGAAAGTATTAGCAAGATGTTTCTAAAAAGCCGATAAATTACGGGTTTTCACCACCGGTCTGATCCAGCAACATTCCCACCTACAAAAGGCCCCCACATCCAAACTATAATTTTTTTAAGATGTGCAGACTAACGAGGTTAAATCTAAAATCCTTTTTGTTTGCAACATATGAAATAAAAGCACACCTAAATCTTTTTCATGTTTAGACTTGTTTTTGTTGTTCAAATACACTTAAAAAATTCTAAAGAAGCTGGATTAGGTAACTTTGAAGGGTAATGCCTTACTGTTCTCTGAACTATATACTCTCAGGGTGCTGATTATGTTGTTGGGAGTTCTGTAAGGAGTATTTTCCTTATAGGGTGTATAAGAACCTAACAAGGGAGAGGTGACAGCCTCCTGTTTCTGTAGGAATTAAGTCCCCCTCCCCTAGCTTCTGATAATTGCTTTGCTTATTGATATTGATTTGCTTATTCTGATAAGCTGCTTTTCTGGATACAATTATTATCACATCATTAGATGACTCTAATGTATTTGTTGACACAGGGAAATATGTTTCAAGTACATGTAGTTTTACTTAAATTTCAGTATGAAAAGTATCCTTTTAAAATGTCTGTCTGTCCTCAAGATGTTTGGTGACTATTCGAAGTATTGTGACAGGCTTATTTATACTGCAGAGATGTTGTCAATAAGTATGAAAGACCAAATTCCTTACTTAACCAAAGTTCACGAATTAAGGAGTAAATTTAGATGTGTTCACACAGGCGATCCCTCGAAATGTCAGGAGGTGGTTAGCTGAGAGGTCAGGCCTTAGAATGTGGTATTTGGGAAGACTCTACAGAAAACTCCGTTATGCTTGTTTTTTGTGTACGGGTGTGTGTGTGTTTTGTTAATGGGTTTGTTTTTGTTGGTTTTATTTTCTGGCCCTTTTTGTTAGGTTGGGTAAAATTGGTGCATTGGATTGGAAAATGTAGTACTGTCTTTACCTAGCAAAGTGTTCTGGTACAGATGGGTTGTAAGTTTAGGTTACTGTTAGTTGTGGCATAATCTGCTGGAGAACATAAAGCTGGTCATTTTTTAGACAGTTTTAAAGACGCTGATCCTTTTCTCTGCTGATTGATAGTGCCTTCTGAAAACAATATTACCTATTTCTTTGCCTAAGCAAGGGCAAGTAGATTAATAGGGATAGGGAGGGCCCACTTCTTAAAAATTGTATTAGCTGTTTCATGAAAGAAAGCCATTGTCTAAGTCAGACTTCTCTGAATCTTCTATTTGAGGGGAGAATTTAAAAATTACAGAGTCAAATTAGATGAAGTGGGCTGTACAGATATATATGATAATCTGAATTGACCCCCTACATCAACTCTATGAATGCTTTTAACTAGTACAAACAGTTAAGACTCAAGCTGGTTTTGTGTTTGTTTTTTGTTGGGTTGTTTGGTGGGTTTTTTGGCAGAGCACAAACTTACTGGTGAAAAGCTGCTTTCATGCATGTGTCAGCTTTAGTAGAGTTGATTAGAAATCATACATTAGTATTACTCTTTTCTATATAAGAAATGGTTCTACTAATATGAGAAAAATTTAGCAAGACTAGTGTTTTGTAAAGTGACTTTCCTGTAAAGAATGTATTTCCTCTTTAATTCGAAATACAATCACATAATTTTGTAATCCTTTCAGAAGGCAGAGCCACGTCCTGTTATATTTATCCTTAGTAACAGAAACTGGGAAAGCTGATGTTTTCCATGCTTGGTTACATTCCTGGTTAGAGGGACACACCAGCAAGGAGGGTCTGTGGGGTCAAAGTAGGAAAATCAAGTACGTATGTGCATGAGATACATGGAATGCATGAAAAATATATTGAACCAGTGGGATGTTACCACCAGTCTTTGACACCTTGTCTGTGAAAGTTAATAGCTGATATACATGTGCAGAGAAAGCTACTATTAAAGTGTGGGAAGTCTTATACATGAGGATAGTTTGAAAAAGACCATGATGAGTAGTATAGACACAGTGGTAGGAATGTGGGGGGGGGGGGGGGAAGAGCAGTTTCTCCTCATCTTCAAAACTTAGTGAAACTTATTTAGAGGCTGACCTGTAGAGTTCTTGGCTACAGTCACATAGAGATCTTTCAAAAGGCTTTTTAAGTGCCCTTAGTTAAATTCGGTGAATTTTCCTGTTTTCTTGGAGAGAAACTCATCACTTAAAATGTATTCCTTGTTGCATAATTAACCTGCAAATATTAAGGAATAGATGTATTTATGATGGTTTTTTGTTTGTTTTGTGCATTATTTGTAATGCAAATTCTTGACTACTTCTGGAGACCAAGAGTATAAGAAAACTCTGATCCAGAATGGCAGAGTTAGTCTTCTCTGATTACCCTCCTGTGGTACACTAAATTACTTGTTCTAACATATGCTAAGAAAGTGAATGGAAGTAAATATTTGCAATAAATGCTCTTGAAGCCCACTAAAAATACAGTCAGTCTTAAAATCAAGAGAAATATTTGGTTAGTTCAAGAGAAAGGTAGCCGTAATTTTTAGGCTGATTTTTATATCCATTGCAAATGTAGTCAGCACAGAGATTGCAAGTAATTTATTTCTTGCTTGTCTTAATGACCTGCCTCCTATCAAATACCTACTGAGTAGTGGCATTAAACTACTACTCAGTGATTTGCTAATAATTTTACAGTTTGCCTTACCTTGCATAGAAAACTAACTAATTAAATGAAAAGAGGCATCCAGCTGAGAAGTTGGTGTTAATTAGAATTACAAAGACAAATTAGTTTTTAGTCCATGCTGCTCGAGTAGTTGAGCTAATGTGGACATCATCAGGGTGCTGCAGTTGCATTTGCAACTGGACTTCTCAAATGCAGATGCACCCATGCCAAGTGACCTCTGTGGATGTGTTTTGTATGAACTTCTCCCTCCATGTTGCCAAGAGTCACAGAGATCTTGAACCAGCAAGGAAGCCCCAGAAACCATAATACCCTAGATAAAGACACAGGTAATGCTCAAGATGTGATGTAGCAGCAGATGCGCTTGCTGTTGTGAAGTGAAGTTGGATGTAGAATATGATCAAGGGCATTATTACCTTTCAAGTAAAGGGAAAGGGTATCACTACTGCTGCTGCTGCCATTCCTTGGTTTGGAGCTGTTGTGTCTTCTTGTCAAGTGTTTTGTGATAACTGATGTGCCCTGGAGAGAGACAGGGACAGAAGGAGTATATTTAGTGGTATACTGTGGGATTTTGTTTTCTCTCAAACCAAGTTAAAGTGAGATCCTTAAAACATTGCAGTGGAACTCTGCTAGCAGACTAAGCCACAGATGGTTTTGATGCACTGTAGGTAAAGATAGCTAAATAATGCTTTCAAAATGGAATGTAGCTGTTTTTCACACTATTTTTTTCTTCCCTGTAAACTCACAGGGGAAAAATCCACACAAAACAAAAGAGGAAATGCGGGAGAATGAAACTAGATACACAAAATATGCTCATATGTAAATGGAACATATTTCCTTCAAATATGTTTCAGTTAAAGTAATCTTAGCATTTTGTACTTGTAATAGTGATGGATTAGGAATTTTTAGAAAGAGGGTTGTTGACTGGGATTTTTAAATTTTTTTTTCGTTGTTTTTTAATTTTTTTTCTCCTTTAAGTTCAATGCTGCTGCTTTAAATAGCATGACTGCCCGGTGTCCCCTCACAAAGAATAACAGCAGCTCTTAAAGGGACACTGTCTCTGTCTCTCCCTTGCTCTCTGATGCCTCCTTGACTTTTTTTTTAACTTTACTTTCATAATTTAAAAAAAATTATATTCTAGTACATTTTTAGTAACTCTTTAGAGTGTTCTTCTGTTTCCTGGCTAAAGACAGTTATCAAGAACCTCTTGGGTAAGTGAGACACAAAAATAGATGTAGAAACACAGCTGAATGAAGATTGAAGTAAGTGCCGCTTTATCCATTGAATACCCATCCATAAAAATTACTTTATTCTAATACAGAAATATTGAAATGTAGGGCAAGACAAGACCTGAAGAGATCACATTTTATCTATTCTATCACCTCACAAAAAAACCCAATCCAAACTCACGAAACAGATTTTTGTCTAACCTGTTCTTTAATATGTTTAAATAAGTATAATACACAATAAAGATGCACAAAGAATGACTGACAGCCATCTGTTCTTCATATCTTGAAGAATAGTTTATCTAATTCTCTCTCCTTTGTTCTTGTCCTTTTTGTCTTTAGAGTAAGCAGGCCCACATTATCCATACACTGTCAAATATATTAACTAGGTAGCAGGATAGCAGATGATATAAAAATCTGAAATTCTGTAGCTATTAAATATTATTCATATAATTCATCTATCCCTTCCTCTTCTGTCCTTTTCTCCTTCTTGCAGCTGATGGTTATTCCTAAAGCATGTCTCACTCAGAGGAATCCTGTGCTCATACAGAAAGGATTATCTGAGCCAAGACCCTTCATTGTCCTCAATCTGAAATTTCCATTTTCATTTACAAAATGTTATGGTTCATCTGTCCATCTGCAGTGAACACTGTCATCTGCATCAGTGTCACCGATGAACATTTGCCAGCTTGGGTTTGCAGGGAGACTGCAAGAAAAAACTCACTGTGAACTGTGCAAGTCTCTTAACCTCATTACTAGAAATTATTTGAACAGGTCTATCCTTTTAAAAATGGGAACACTCTGGTTTAGTTTTGGGTTTTTTGTGAAAGGGATGAAATGAAACTTCAGTATAGGTATCTCGTGTAGCATGCAGTTGACTGAAAGTACTGTGTGCTTTGAAATAGCTATGTTGGACTGATAAAGACAAAACAAACCATGGTTTGTCATGTGTATTCAGTAGTCCATTAATATTTGTAAAGGCAAGTAAATGCATTGTCCGAACTGGGGCATATTGAAAGATTGCTTTGCTGTCTGATCACCGATCCATAGTATATGATATGTTTTAACATGGCTTTGTGAATAGATGCATCATCTACTTCATTTAGAAAATGTTTTAATAAGCTGCTGTTCTTCTGACACCTGTCAAAAATGGACAGATTTTGACTAATGAAAGCTCTTCATTCTTGATTCCAATATAATAGCTAGTAAGCAAGCAGTAACAACAATGCAATTTTAGCCTTAATTGGAAATGTGTGGAAGGAGGAGAATCAATATTTACTAACGGAACAAGGGAGGAAAAGAATCTGTAGGAAAAAATATTTCAGTGCTTTTTTGTAAGAGCTATGCAAACAGTGAAGGAATAAAAACTATTTAGAGAACTACTTGACATTAATTTTTTACCTCTCCCATCTTTTAGTTTGTGAGTTAAGGCACTCAAAATCTGAAACTTATTCAAGTTGCAACATGTTTCTGTGATCTTAAAGTTATTTCGTGTTTGTACAGTTTTAGACGCTCATCTTACAAATATTTGTGGAAATGGGGGAGATGTGAGTACGATATGACACCTATTAAACTCAGTGTGATTATTATTATGCAAAAGGCTTCTTACACATGAATATTTGTTTGCAGCATTTCTAGGTCTTGATTCTCTTACTGTAGTCTGTAATGAGAGGAGACTTTGGTTGTACAATAGCAATTTACCATGGCTGAAAAATGTCAAATACCCCTTGTTATCTACAAACTGTAGGGGAGTAGAGCTGCTTTTGCATTTCATGCTTGTAAAAGATATTTGCAATTTGCTGCTGTATTAACTGTGAGCAAGTTTAAAATGTTAGTCAGAACTCAGTTGTTTTCTTTCTTTCTTCCCCCTCCGACCTTTCTTCCTTTCCAGTGATTTTTTTGAACGCACCATTCTGTGCAACAGCCTTGTGTGGAGCTGTGCTGTCACAGGTAAACCAGGACTCACATATCAGGAAGCTCTGGAATCAGAGAAGAAAGCCCGACATAATCTTCAAAGTTTTCCAGAAGCACTCATCATTCCAGTTCTCTACTTGGCCACCCTTACCCATCGCACCCGCCTGCATGAGATCTGCGATGAAATCTTTGCTTATGTCAAGGATCGGTATTTTGTTGATGAAATAGTGGAAGTACTTAGAAATAATGGTGCAAGGTAAGTATATTTAAAAATACTAATTTTTGTTTGTGTGTGCATTTTTGAACCCAGTCTCCAGGGTAATAAACTCCATCAAACAAATACATCCAAGTGAGGTGTGATGCTTCAGCTGGCGATACTATTACTGTGCTTCTCTACTTTAATTAAGAGCAGGATTGTGTTGCTTGCTTGATACCTTCCCTTAGCTTTGAAGCAGCTGTGGAGATATGACAGTGCTCTCAGGTGTTGACACTGCAAGTGTTTTGGTCTGTGTGGTGGATTTGCAAAGGAATGTTGGTTTTTGTGAAAGGTGGATTGTTTGTAGAATAAGATTTAATGAGAAAGTAGGGGAAGATACGAATTTAAAAAACACACAACAGTTTTGATGAGTCATTCAGAATTAATGGCCAAACTACTGAAAGCTTAAAATAATTGATAAATGTTGGATTTTTACTTCTTAGGTAGTGCAAAAATTGTGATTACATTATCAGTGAAGTTGGGAAAGAATTGTATAATGTTTATAATAGTTGATTATCTGGAATTTAGGTTGACAGTGGTTTCTTCCCGCTCAGAGTTAGTGTTATACTTACTGTTATACTGGTATATTTACTGCAGATGTTTTTATTGTCATCTTAGACTGATTAAAACCTTGGAAGAATTTTAAACTTCAGATGCATTCTCTCATATCATTGGTACATATGCTCTATAGTATAAATAAGCTTGAGTCTTTCTTTAAAGCAGCTTCTAGGGGAGGTCTAGAAAATGTTCATATTTTGCCTAAATGAGTTTACAGTTTTACCTAATGGAAGCTTAAGATGTGTAAAAACATGCTTAGCTTGGATGTACCTGCAGAATGGGTGCTAAAGCCTTTGTGGGTTCAGCTGTTGCTGCTGGGGTTTTTGTTGTTTGTAGGATTATTTTATTTTGCTTTTTTTCAGGAGGTAGGTGACAGCTTACACTTCAGAGTAGAAGGCACTCCTCTGGGTAGCCTGATACTTAGTGCATAGACTGGTGTTTGTTGGGTGATAGGAGTGGGCTGGTTCAAAATGATCATTGGAGAGCAGTTATTCTGTGTCAGTTTTTGTAGTGATTGATCCAGATATTATTTATGGCAAATTTTGTACTACACCAGGAAGAAAAATCTCGATGCACTGCAGGAGATAAGTTTTAAGGGAATTGGTATGGTTATGTACATAAGGTCAGTGCTTAATAGAAAAGCTTTCCTTCTCTTCACTGCTCTATTCTTTTCAACCAGTAAAGTGTCAGTCTGCAAAGCCAGGATAAGAACAACTTCAGTACGGCTACTGCCTTCTGTATGGAAAACCTGTTCCAAAGTTTCTTTCTGTCTTTCACATCCTTATACTTGTCAAACGACTAGACTCAGGTCACCGCTGGCATTGCAGTATTTTGCTTAGAGAATCAGGTGTTTGTTTGTTTCATTTGTTTATTTAGAAACCCAAATATTATGAACTGTCAGTATTGTTCAGGTGTTCTTTTTCTTTTGCTCAATGAAATGCCTTAATGTCTTCAGATGTAGAAAGCAGTTTGCAAAATAACAGCAAAAAAAAATATTGTTCTTCTAAAAGTTTTTTCCCCTCAAGAATAACTCTTTCTATTCCTTTACTAAAATATTTGCATGCGTGTATTGTAGCTTTCCAAAGATGTTTCCAAAGGTAAAGCTGTGATATCACCTTAAGAGAGTGCTGTGGGTTTTTTACCAGCTTTTAATTCAGCCTTCTTGGTTACTTGAACTTGTGTTGAGATAAACACAAAATTGTTAGATGTGTATGTTCTGCTTTCACTGATCAGTACGTGTATAGGATATAAGTTAAATTTCTTGAGCCTCTGAGATGGATACCATTCAAAAGATTTAAAGTTTCAAATAAAATTTATTTCCATCAGAAATTAGCCTGCTAGAGATTGTATGTTTTAAACTACATAAGTATAAATTGGTGTAAAATGAAGAATAAAAAACTTTCCTTAGCTGATTGTATGCTACTGCTATTGTAGACAAAGGTATAGCAGGGAACTAGTTCCGACCTTTAAGACTAAATCCAGGAAACACTGCAAATAGCATGGTAATGCCGAGGGACTTTCATGCTCAGAGGTACATAATTAAAGAATACAAAGTGGGAGGAGGTGAGGTGTAGTTATTTGTGTGCCAATTAACAGTTGACTTTGCCCTGCATTTTGAAGTACTGCATTGGGGATTAAGTGTACCAACTCACTTGTACATAATACGGCTTTCAGCAGAGCTGTTTGCATGTATTTGTCATTTGCAACTATGTTTTTGGGATCTTTTCTAGAAAAAATCATCACAGTCCATCTATATTGTAATAGCATCTTATGAGAGCAACAGAATTAGGCAGATCATGCAAACTCAGTTGTTTTGTGGTGTTGTAAATTCTTCCACTGCTTTTACAGTTTTTTGCACGTGTAATGTCGGCAGGATTTTTTGGTTTTCTGAGCTCTGTGCATCATTTAATTCCAAGCCTGCTACATAATGGATGTGTAACCAAGGCTTGCTCAAACAATTTAAATATTGATATTTTATTTTATAAGTCCTGAATTTGCATGTGTAATATTCTTGTAAGATAGGTTGCAGCTTTCTAGATTTTGAACAAAATAAGCATTAGGGAGCCCAAACACTAGAAGGCTTAGCATTTTGGCTTAATATAAATGTTTTTATCCTTGAACATATGAAGTTGTCTATAATACTGCACGAGATGACAGCTGATTTGCAAAGAGAGGACAAGTACTTTGTTCAGAGTCTAGGAAGATGGTGGGTTTTTTGATTGTATGAAACCTGTGTGGTCTGGTTTTTGTAGTGTCTAATACTCCATTACTTTTTCTGGTCTTATGTCTCTTCTGATTTCTAGCCTTTTGCTATGTTGCTCAGTTTTGAATTTGGCTAATTCTTCCTTGTTACTGAGGTCTGGTAAGAGGGAACTCAGAAGAGTTTGTGATATACTGTCCTCCTCTTGTTTTGGTATGTCTGGTGTCTCCAACAACTGTTGTCAACCAGAAACAAATTGCAGAGATAGCTCCCCCCCGTCCTATCATATGCCTTGTTCAGGTGGTCTCTAAAAATTATGGGTGCATATTGGTAACCTGTTAGAAGCAACGAGGAGATAATTCTGCTTGCTCTTTAACCCTTTCAAGTGATGTATTGATTAAAAATGGCCATCTTTCTTGGTTTGTATCTGACTTTTCTGGCCAAACTGGGGCTGTCTTTTCTCCAAAGTGGCAGCTGTGCTATGCTTTAAAACACAAGGTGCTCAGACTTCCAGTTAAAGACACGTAGGAATTGTGTAACAACATTTTTCTAATACTGCCTTCACAAAAGACAAAATTACTATTTGAAATATTGGACAGAAACATTATAGAATAAAAAGAGAAAACTTAATCTAAAATTGAGTTGCTAAAGAATTGATACCAGTTGACATTGTAAATATTGTTCATTAGAATGTCACATTGCAGTTTATGGAAAGTAGTTTATTGAACAAGGCATGGAAATTATTTGAGATTTTGTTGGGGGGGAGGATTAGAGCAATATTTCATGTTAGCCATGGTCAATGAAGATGTAAAATAAGCAGCTAATGTTTTAGCTCACATTTTATTGAAGGAGAGGAAATATGTTGATCACATTACTGGAATTGCTTCCTATATTTGACATTCAGAACTGGAAGTTCAAGACCCATCGTGTACCTGTTGGTCTTTTGATTTTCTACAAGGAATAGTGTCTCTTGCTGTAACCTGTCCATTTGTTGCTGTCTTAGTACTGTGTTTTATTATTGATACTTGAATCTTGTGAAATTGATTTTCAACATTTTGATGTCTGAAGACAGTTATCTGAAAGCTGAAACTATGTGGTATGGAAGGCCTACCTGAAAATAGTAACCTCAGCTAATGCCTCAGACATACTAAAAAAAAACCCCTTCAACAGCTTAACTTGCTCAGCAGTAAGATCTGTTCTTTTTTGCCTGAAGTCAGCAGCATGCTTTTTGGATTTTACAACTATTTTAATTTGTTGGAGGAAAAACTACATTTACAGCCCATGTAAACAACCTATTGTGATTTATCATCAGTATTCTGAGTCTGGGTGCTATCACAAGAAGTAATTTCCTTCTTTATCAGGATATATAAGTGAGCAGTTTGATAATTAGTTAATTAAACTATAAGCTTTTGGTCTGACTTGAGCAGTGAGGAGATGTGACAACTCTACCTCCACTCTTAAAAATAGCTTATGTGGTGATGTCTTCCCTTCCCCATGTGGAGGTTGGAGCACAACCAATTCTTGTCCATCAGTTAGTATGGCACTTAAGTAAAAAGTCAGTCACAGACTGAAATAGATGGCTTAAAGGTCAGCGTGTAAGAAGGGAGAAAATCATACAGAAAGGAACATCTTTTTTTCATTGAATTTGACCACTAGATGACACCACTGCAAAAGAATACTTGCCTAATGTCTGTGAGCAAGCAACACCAGAATGCTTTTAAAAATGAGCCTACTTACAGAAGTAGATGATGTTCTGTTAGGAAGATTGCTGCATCTGATCATACATTTGAATAGGTTAAGATCCTTTCTCTGCTTTGAATGATCTGATGTTGACAATTGTCAGGCTGCAGGAAACAGATAATCAGAGATCAAACTTCTTTTAACTCATCAATTGTTTTCACTGGTGTCCCAGTGCTTTAGGAGTGTTCATTTTGGGAGTGGATTAACCATTGCATTAGGCCAATTAAAAGATTTGCATACTGTTTTCATCTCTGTAAGTCTTAACTGGGGCACAGGAAGCATGTTACTGGTCAAGACTGTAGCTGATAAGGAGTTAGGGTAGTGGAAGATAGTCCTTGCAAGAGATAAAGTTATAGCTAATTTTCCAACTTTTCTATTCAAACTGACAAGTTGCTTATATCTGTCTGTCTATATCTATATATCTCTAACTGTCTTCTGAGTGCTAGGATGAGTTATTATATAATAAGACCACTAGGTAGTGAGGGACAAAGTGTCTTGCATGTTTAGACTAATGAGTTACAGAGAATTGAAATTACTTAAATTATAATTACTAATTGTGGGGCTTTTTAGTGGTAATGCTTAAACATAAGTTCCTGTATACAAAGGGGGTTTACTACTTTATTTTGAAAGGTGAATTTGAATTCCAGAAAGTATCAAAACTAGCATGGTGTCTGTGAAACAGCATCTCTGATAGTACTGGAGAGCAACTTATCTATTCATAAAGGAAATACAGTATGGATTTTTTCAGCATAGCTGAAAAGGATCAATTAACTTCTGGGCTGGAAAAATCACATTTAAGGAATTTACTTTCCACTGCTGTTAAATCCTTTGGGATGCAAATGTAAATTTGTTGACTAATAAATATATTTGTATTTGAGTAGTGGAAGCTATGAGATGACGATATATGGGAAAGAACCTGCAACTCCTTTCTTATGGGCTGTTAAAACAAGTGTTACAGCAATTGGCACTGCCAGTCTCTTAGCTCTCATTCTCACACTCTATTTTATAACTATAAATTCAAAGGTAAAGGTTTTGGTTTGTTTTATTGCTTACTTGTTTTTAATGTTACGAAACAAATGCTGGGCAGTCGAAATGATACATATACCAGTGTAGTACTGTCCTAATTCTGCAGGAGACAGCTGATACAGCTAGTCTGTACTTGCTCTTTTCCTAAGCAAAACCATGTTTCTTACTAGTTTCTTTGAAACATACAATCTTAATTATCACTTGAATAAAGATGCTAAAACCTGAAAGCAGCGGCTCTTTCTGTACTTTAGGAAGCCATTATGTGCATAAAACCTGTCTCCTTGTTGTGTGCTTTTGTTTGTGTGTGCATTAAACAGTATCAGCTTAGTAAAAGATGTCACTTATTCCTTCAGATCTTGTCTCTCTTTTACCTCTTTAATTACTCTCAAGCGTATGAGAACTGTTAGGACGAGGATATGAGTGACTGCACTTACTTGACATTTGCTTCTTAAAAACTTCCTAAAAGCTGACAAAACAGAATGGTGCTATAGCTTTTTTTGGTGCTTTTTAGCACTTGCTACTACAGCTTCTTGTATTACTCTTATGGTGGTTTCTGTATTCAACTAACTTTATATATTGTTAGAAAAAGTGTGCTTTTTTAATTTTGGCATTTGAAAAACATTACTTTCATTTGTGTGTCTTAAAAAGTGAATTTGCTTCTGAGTCACTGATCATCGTGAGTTTTATTTTAAAAGCTGGCTTCAAAGTGTTGCAGTGTTCCCTCACTGTCTCATTTGAAACAGCCATGTGCCATCCAAGGGATAGTTTTTGTCTGCTTATCATAAAGCATAAAGAGACACATTTACAACTCATCTGAGCCTTCAGGGTATCTTGTTTTTTTTGACTTGAAATGGGGACATAGCTGAATACCAGACTATTATTTCTGTCAGAGTAATTAGTGCCAGACAGATCAGAAGCTAGTGTGCAGAATGCTCAATTGAGGAGCTGTGAGAAGTGGTCCCTCCTCTCAGAGCCTCTCTAATGCCAGCCTTGGTTGGATGTAAAGGCCTGCTGAGCATTTGGGAAGAACTTTACTGGGAAGCGAAAGTGCCAATAGTTGCAGGGTCGAGGTTTTTCAGTTGGGCCTGTTACATAGTAGAGTGCAGATTCTCTTCTCTTGTTTAAACTCTGTTCTTCTACTTCTCCAGCAGCAGTAGATGGAGATACCTGGCCTGTTGCAGCTCCTAATAGCTTGTATGTGTATGTGTCTTTGAGTTGCTGAGATGAAGGAAAGAATTTGTTCTGGTTTGTTTTCCTCTTTGGTTTGTTTTCTCCTCTCTAAAGAGGAAGGGAAAAGGCTGAGGAGTATCAGGGAGTGTGAGAGAAAACAGACTGGTGGAGTCACATCCTCCAGTCCCTGAGAGAAATGCAGTGGATGGAAGCTTGGCAAGAGTCAGAGAAACCCTGACCCTCTCACCATCAGGGAGAATGCGGGGACCTAAAAGGTATGGGTGAATGGAAGCAGGTCCCTGCCCAGGGAGAGAGGACAATGCCCCCTGGCCTTTCCTTTCCAAGTGGCCTTGCAGAAAATGTATGAAGGTCTGCAGTATCAGGGTCAGGCAGATAATAGTGGGGATGAAGTTCTCTCTTGGAGCTTGGCCAGAACAAGTCAGTCAGCCAGATGGATCACACCTTTGGGTGTTGAGAAAGAAAGAAAGGTGACTGTAGGTGTTTCCTTTTGCAGGGAATCTGAGGGCTCCATATGCCAGCTGGATCCATTCCACAGGCAAGTCTGCTGCCTCCTTGGGACTTGGGTAAGGGATGTTACCAGGAGACTCCCAGGATTAATTGAGCCCTCCGATTATTACCCACTTCTAGTTGTTGTGCAGGTTGGCGGTGACAAGGTTGATGAGAGAAGTCTTATGGCACTCAAAAAGAACTTCAGGGCACTAGGGCAACAGATTGGAAGAACAAGAGCACAGGTGGTGTTTTCCTCAAGCCCTTTGGTAGCAGGGAGGAAAATGCTGAAAGGAACAGGAGAACTCACCTGATCAGCATGTGGCTTAAAGGCTGTCAGTGGTGTTTTGGCTTTTGCGGTCATGGGACAGTTTCTGTGGTGCCAGGTCTGCTGGAGACAAATGGGATTTGCCTGTCTAAAAGTCCATGAGTTGGCAGGCATGATTGAGAAGGCTTAAAATTAGGTTTGAAGGAGGAAAGGGATAAGACCAGGCTTGCCAGTGTTGGGGGTGAAATCAGTAGCCTAGCTGAAGTGCATCTATATTATACTGACTCTGAAATGTGTGAGCCGTGTTGGAACGTGCAGTGTTAGGGAGATGAGCCAGGGTCTCCTAAGGTATTAAAAACCAAAAGGGAAACCACCAGAGAATTATCTCTAAGGAATTCAGGGGTGTGCTCCTCTAGGAAGGTGACACAGCTGACAGCCCAGCTGAGGGTGCCTTTGCATCAAAGCACACAGCATCAGCAACAAACAGTAGTTGGAAAGCACTTTGCTGCTAGAAAGCTATGACCTTGCTGCCATTACTGAAACATGGTGGGACAAATCCCATGACTGGGCTGTGACCATTGATGGCTACAGGCTGCTCAGAAGAGATGGGAGGAAGAGAGGAGGAGGGGTTGCCCCCTATATCAGGAGGTGGATTGAGTGTAAAGAGTTGTCTCTGAAGAGCAACCATGAGCAGGTTGAAAGCCTGTGGGTAAAAATCAGACACCAAGGCAATAAAAGGAAGCAAGTGGTTGGTGACTGCTACAAGGCACCCTGATCAAGAGGAGCCTATTGACAAAGCCTTATTGCTTTGTCAGGAACTGTTGCTGACTACAGGAACCATTGCACTTACAGGCTCCTTTCCATCTTGGGGCCTTCAACCACCCTGACATCTGCTGGGAAACAGCACAGTGGCCTGGCTGAGTAGGGACCTGATGTTCAAACTAAAGAGAAAGAAGCAAATACAGAGACAGATGAAGATAGGACTGACAGGTGACCTGGGAAGAGCAAGGCAAAGCTGGAATTGAACCTTGCAGGGGATGCAAAGAATAACAGGAAGAGCTTTAACACGTGCGTTAACCAGAAAAGGAAGGTCAAGAGGGTGTAACCCCCTGATAAACAGTGCTGGAAAACTGGTGACAATGGATGAGTAGAAGGCTGAGGTAATCAAAAACTTACTTGCCTTTGTCTTCAATGGCAGCCCCTCTTCTCCCACCTTTTGAGTAGATGGACAGCTCTCCAGCCTCCTCTGCATTTTTCTGTGGTCAGTGTTTGCATCTTGCATATGCCCTAGTTCTCATCCATCCTTCAGTGAGCTGCTTAAAGTAGGTGATAATGACACAAGCTTGCCCAGCGTTTCACATTGGTTTAGGGATTTTTGTTGTTTTTTTTTTTTTTAATTTATATTATTTTGTTTAGTTTTTTATTAGGTAGTTGAATCCAGTTTCATGACAATTAATAAATGAAAGTAATTGCCAGAGCTGCAAAAAGCGAGCACCATGTATGTGGCTGGAAAGAGGAGTGACAAAGGAAGATCTCCCCGTTTGACAGGAGCCATTAAGTCATCTCTGCATCTTGTGGAGCAGCAGCCTAGGCTGCAAGTGTAGTTTGCTTTTGTATACCTTCAACCTACTACAATTTCCTTAGAGTTCTGGGAGGTGACAAGGTTTGGTCAGACTTTAGTTTTCTGTTAGTTGTAGGCTCTTCTAAGCACAGCACAGAATAGATTATGCAGAAGAAGACTGAATTTGGTTTCCTAGGAACTGTCCTGTGCTCCAGTCTGTAGTCCCTAGCCCTTGGGTTGCTGTAGTTCTGTTCCTTTGCTTGTGCAGCTGACCAGCCCTACACAACATTGATGGAAATCAATGGAAGTTCTCAGACTTCATTTGAGAGACAAGATACATTTTAAAAATAAATTATGTTTGTGATACCAAACTCTGACTTTGTGTTGAAAAACTTTGGACTCCTGTGTTGTTATTTGTTGTTTTGGTTTTTTTAAAAGAATAAAGATAAAACCCATAAGGCTAAGCATTTATTGGAGCCCTTACCATAGCAGACCTTAAAGATCTTAGTTTCTGAGCCTAACAAAAAATAGATCTGTAAGCATGAGGCCATCTTTTCAATGAGCCAGAAGACCCCACTGTTGATAACAGCCTGTAGTGCAGAAACAGGTAAGCAAAATTGTTTTAAGTAAGGTCTGAGCTACAGTTCCTGGGACTGTTGTGTTCAAGTTCCTAAGGGTTCTATTCTCAATTTATTTTGAAAGCCTTTGGGATTCACTCAGTGTGACTGTAATCTTTATTGTAATTTGAAGAAAGTGCTTCCTGACTGATCTGACTGGGGATATTTAGGGTACGTATTTATGTACATTGACGCTGCTGTCTTTTTAGATTGAGTTGCCCCCAAATCTTATTTTATGGGAATAGTGAGCATGGTTTGACATAAGCTGTGTAAAGATCTTGAAGTATCTTTTTTAGGAAGTAATTCAAGTAGTATGCTTCATTTAAATGTCTTGCTTCAGCTTTCAGTTGTATTGTTTTGTGTGCCTTATAATATAAAATAAGGGTTGTAGTGAGTGAACTCAGGGAATTACTAGGTTATAGAGAAGAGCAGACCACTTGCACTAGAAACAGTGTTTTTGCGACTTGGTCCAGGGAGTTGGTGCTATTAGCCATGACTTGACTACAGGCTAAGAAAATCATTCATAGATTATTTCTTTAATGCCAGAAGGAATGGTTGCATCTCTGTCTTTAATCTCCTGTCCATCAGTAAGCATAAAATTGCACAGGATTGTGCTTTTATTGCACCAGGTAATGTGTGTTTCACTTGATTCCTTCCTCAGAGGTTTCTGGTAATGATTTGAATGGCACAGAAGATGGAGTATCACTTCCTTTCTGAGATAGCTTAATCTGTTAGTCATTCTTCCTGCTGAAAAATAAAGGGGAAAGGGGCGGGAGTGAAATGCAGCTGTATTGGGGATTTTGCTACTTATTGAATCAAGCGTATAGAATATGTTATTTCCATTCTTAGAAAAAGAGATGTGATGCCCTATAAATTACGGGCTGCTTGATGGATGAGCAGGTAAAGTCAGTGCTGGAAAGCCCCTCGGTGACTGGAAATGAAGTGTTTTTGTGCGGGACGACGGCCCGGGCCGGGCGTGCGCCGAGGCCTCTTTGTCAGCGGGCGCCGCGGTGGCCGTGCGCCGGAACTGCACGAGCGAGTCGGGAGCCTCCGCTGGTTTCCGTGAGAAGCTAAAAGTGGGTCTTCATTTGAGCTGGACTCACTAGGAAGTGTATTTCATAATCTGAAACAAAACTAATTCTACTAAGAAGGCTTTTTTTAGGAGATGATCTTTGTTGGATTTTAAAAAACCCAGCCTAATAATACACATTCTGTCCTGCAGTTTGTTCCATATTGTTTAGTATGAAGAGGTAACTGTGATGTTCCAAATATTGGAAAACCAAGTTACTAATAATAGACTTTACTTAAAGGACTCAGAGGCTGGTGCTGGGCCAGGCCTTAATAAGCCTTGTTGGACTTGGATTGACTTTGTGAGCAGTCATCAAATTCTACCTCTGCTATACTTGGACACTCTCAGTTCTTCATACAGAGTCTATTTATTTTTTTTACAGTTATTAAGCTTGGTCTCCTCTGTCTGGGAAGATGTGTCTTCCAGACCAGCTAGCTTTGGAAACAAGATAGGCTGCATTGGAATGGCAGTGTGCCTGTGGCCAGCAAGTCCAAGGGGACTCAGGCTGCCTCTGTGTGCAAGCAGCTCTCGTGTCCCCATGGACACTGTAAGCATTGGTCATATTGTTGTCTTTAGGAGTATATAAGGATGTAAATAGTTGGTTTTTTTTAAATTAAATTATTTTCATATTTTTTTAAATAACGTGCTGGAGCATCCTGGACCTCCCTTCCTGTTGGAGAGAGCAGCTACAGGGTCTAACTGCTTTACTGATCCTTGATAATGTCACAAGAATACTACCGAGGATATTGTAATGTTATTACGTTATTTTAATTCTTTGGGGTTTTCTCAGGCCACCACCATCTTTTCTTTCCCTTTCTCTATCCCCAGTCTTTTCCATGTGTGCAAGTTTTGGGCAGTACTGTCTGCTTGCAGAAAGATGTGTTCAATAAATAATTTGACATTGCTTCCTTTTTGCCAATGTTCTGTTCAGACAGAAGAACATTTAGAATTTCTCATGGATTTTGTGAGGTTTATTTGTTTTTAGCCTAAGTGTGACACCACGTCATGGATTTTGTGAGGTTTGTTTTTAGCCTAAGTGTGACACCACTAGTTCAAGCCCAGAACTTTGTGTATTCTTCATTTTACATATTTCAAATGGGACTGCTTGGTGCCCTGAGAAGAAAATTATGTGTTCTTTTCCTCCATGCTTTGAGCTTTTAGTGGTAGAATGTGACTACATCCATTATCTGTAGCAGTTAATTTTCAGTAATCAGACAAGGCTTTTGGATGTTAAACTAAATAATAGGAACCATGGAATTCTAGAAAGGGGTAAAAGTTAGTGGTTAAGAACCAGCTATAGTACAGTTACCCACCATGAAGTGTTGATTAATCATACTTTTCGATATGTAGTTAATTCTCCCTTTTATAACTAGTATTCAGGATGGCAAAGGAATAGGCTTGTTTTGTCAATTGTGTGCATGCCAGATGGAGCCTTAATATGTGTCAGCAGATAAATGGGCCATTATTAAGATTAGATGCATAATGATCATTTCAGCCTTGTTTATTTAGGTCATCAACAGTAGTAGAAGATCATCTCTTACAAGTAAAAATACTTTGGGATCTCAAAATCTTTTGCTTTTCTTAGGCTACTATGAAAAGAACGTAGGAGTTCTGTTGTCTAGTTTTAAAGTAACACATTAAGTTAACGTTTTAGTTTTCTTAAATGAGAACTGAAGAAAAACCTCAGAACCACAAGTAACTTGATTTGCTTTCCTGAGAAGTGAAACTGATGGCTGTGTAAGCAGATGAATTTGTCCATTTTTTAGATGGTGCCTACAAAATTAATATTTTACCTGGTATTTCAGCTCAAGGCTCTTTAGTTACTTACTTAGTAGACAGTACAATGGTCAGTTATGTATGTATTCTTAAAATAGCATCTGCTACAATTTTAGGCTCCTTGTACTAGTGAAAGACTTTTGCCATTAATAAATGTCTGTGTTTCATTGCAGGTTGCAGTGTAAGGTTTTGGAAGTCATAGCTCCAGCCCATCACAATGGAATGGCAAATGGGCACACCAGCAGTGCTGATGCGGACACCATTGTCATCAGCGACAGTGACGACTCAGAAACGCACAATAACTCTGCACAAAATGGGTACAGGATACTTTTACTGTGTGTCATTCTGACTGGCTGGGAATGAGATTAAAGCCAGATGTGTCAGAGTCTGACTGAAACAAATTACTTGATCTGTATGGATTGTGAGCGTTCAGACAGCTGAGGGTGACAAGCTGAACCTTCAGTGGTGCAGGCTCTGCTAACGCACCAGAAAACTGCATTATGAGAACTGCAATACCTACAGATTAATCATTGTTTATCTCTTTGCAATGACAGTGTTTTTGCTGAGCGATGGTGGAAGAGCTGTGTGTACCTCTTGGTAGTTCTCTGTGCTGGGAAATCTGTGCTGCTGTAGTAGAAAGTGCAGTGTGTGCTGCAATTGTGCAGTTTGGCATCACTTCACTTCCATCATGGGGCTCAGAGTTGAGATTACTGTATGACAGGAGGACACGCTGTTACTGGAACTTTCTGAAAAGTTTTCCCAGAGACTTCTTGTGTTTGTGTCCAAAAAGCCAAAAACATACCAAGCTTTCTTCATTGTGCATGTGTCCATATAAATATATCATTGTATTTGATGGATTTGGTTATGATGTTAGGTGCAGTGAAACTGTGTGTCGTGTCTTGAGGAACTTTCTATAGGCTGGAGTAGCCTAATAACATTGAATAGGAGAGCTTCGTGGTTGTAACTGTGTTGTTTATTGTGTTGGAGTGTCCCTTTACTGAGCAGTAGTTGAGCCTATCGTAGCAGTATAATGAGAAGAAAGACTTCTGTGTTTCATAGGCATGATGATGAAAGAGAGTGTTTGAAGTGAGCCCTAATCTAGGATCTAGCAACATACAGACTTTGCATGGACTGTTACTGACTTTAAGATGTCACATAGATGCAGAAGTTAATCTGTTTGATTGCTTTATGTTTAAGTCATGTCCTGACATGCCTAGAATAACTAGGGTAGAGCTCCTCACTTGGTTAAGAAAATAACATGGGATAAATAATTTTTAAATTTCTTTGCTGTCTCTTGAGGGCAGTGTCTAAGTTGTTCATGAAGATGTCCTATGTATTTGAAAAAATAAATGCATTTTCAGTATTGCAAAAGGCATGTGGCATTTTAAAGGAGTTTATTCTTGGAATTAGGCAAGTGTGTACAGAGCTGACTGTAGGATCGATCCATTATAGTGCTGTCACTTCCATGCATGTAGAGCTGGTGGTAAGAGTAAGTCTTGCACTCCCAGTGAATCTGTGGTTCTCCCCAGCTGATTAGTTATTTTGACAGTGCAGAGAAGGGAGAATTTCTTTCTCTTAGAAGGGGAGTTTTTGTGAGAATATACAGGCTTTTGAAGCAGTGTCCTGTGACATAACTAACATTTATGCTGCAGGTTGAATTGCAAACCTCTTGTGTCTTTAAAATGCTTACTGTAAGTTTTAAGTGAGTCTGTTTATAACAAATGTGAGTGTAGTAACAGTCATTTTCTAGATATATTCTGGGTATATGCAGGTATTATTTGCAGGATGTGTAAAACCTATCTGTAAGTAAAGCATTGTCATGAATTTTTGCATCCTGGCATATAAGATTCTTTATACCATTGCTCATAACGATGAAACCCCACTGAACTGAATGACATTGTTTTGCAGCCCTAACCTTTCAGAGACTATATTTTGCTGTTTATGGAGAGACTTGGATGTGGAGAGTATGGATGTTAGTCACCTTGGGACCAGTGTCAAGTTGATACGTGCAGGACAGTTCTGCCTCAGCCTGCAGACAAATCTCCAGGTTTTGAGACCCAGTCTTTGTGCAAAGCTGCAGTGCTGTTAAACAATGGTGCAGCAGATGCTCAGGGTGTTTGTGAGGGAGGGGGAGGGGAGCACAGCACAGATTGATCGGCCATCTGCAAATATTTTTCCTAAAGAATCTGTAAGGCTAGAGAATCTTAACTGAAAATAGATGTCATTAGAGATCCCAGCCTTTCTGTGACCCTACTCCTCCTGTCTGTGTGGGGCAGAAATAGCTGTGTAGTCTGTACAAATGTTCCTGCTGCCCTTTTCTGTTGTGTTCAGTAAAACTTGGGGTGGTACAGGAAGAAAGAGGCTATGATGCTCTTACTTTCCCTCAGAAAAACAGGCTGTGCTCTAAGGCCTGGCTTACATAGCAAAAGGTAGCAAATCTTCTGAGTTCTTAAAACATTTCTGCTATGCCCTGGGGGCCTCTGGTACCATAGGATAGTGGTCACATGGAATAGCAGTGTTCACGCCTTAAACTGATAGGCTTTTAAAGGTAAGGTTGAACTCTTGTTGCTGAGTGCTAAAGCCAACACATCCTGGAGGTTTGAGGGGCTTTTGCTGCCAAATGCATGCAATTCAGCTGCAACTTAATTATTCATGTCACTCCTTTTGTCAGGGCTATGAGTAGTGTAAATCATCAAGCTTCATCAGAAATACTAGAAAAAAATTATTGATTTGCTGGCTGGTTTATGGCAGTAAATTTGTGTGTTTGTTCAGTTTGAATTGAAGATTAAGTTTGGGGAAGGACTAATTGTTTCTGCAAGTTTTGGGATATAAGAGGTAACAGTTTTTGGAAATAATGTCACTGTAACCTTACCATCCAGGCCTTTTGCCATATTCAAATGAGTTTTTAAAATTTATTTGGAGGAAAAAAGTTACGAACTGGATACGTCAGAATGTGGGCATAGCTTGTCATTAAAGCTGTATAATATCTTCAGTACAGTAAATCTTTCTTCATCTGTAATTCTTATCCTTCCTTTCTTCCTCTCTCATTCCTACATTGCTTGAATCTAAGAATAATGATGATGGGTAGTTCTCTTTATGTTATAAGGAAAAACCAAAGTACCTGGATCAAAGGCACCTTAAAATCTTCACCAAAAAGTTAAAAGTCAGAATTTTGTTGCAAAATGCCGTTGTCTTGTCCCTAGAATGTTGTTCTTAACAGCCTTCAGGTTGCTCTGTTTTGTTGTTGAAAATACTGCAGAAAATATTTGCAGTTCCAAGTGGGCTATTGTTGTTGTTGCTCAGTACAGAGTTCCTTGTCAGTGGCAACCTTCGGAGATGTCAGAGGCAGCCTTGCCATGGGGATCAGTTTGCTGACAGGTTACCTGTGCAAGGCTTGCACTGGAGCGTGATGAGACCATAAATGATTGTGTTATTTACCTAGCGTTCTTGAAGGGAGTTTTTTCCATTTCCAAATTTAGTGAAAGAAAAGAAGAAAAGCTGCTGCCTTTTTCTGGAAAAGAGGGACAGCAGTCACTTCAGCACTTCAGGACAGCATTCCAGATCCTCCAACTCTCAGTATTTTTCGGTGTAATTTTTCAATTTCTGTTAAATACAGTGAGATACAGGTAGCTGTGGCAAGACTCAGACCCGATGGTGCAGATGGTGTCCTGGACAAGGTAATTCAGGAGGATAAGGTTGAAGGAGCAGCGTTTATTAAGCCCGGAGAAAAGGAGGCTCAGGGGGGACCTTAGCACTCCCTACAACCGCCTGAAATGAGGGTGTAGTTGGTCTCTTCTCCCAGGTAGCAAGTGACAGGATGAAGTGGCCTCAAATTGTGCCAGGGAAGGTTTATATTGGATAATAGGAAAAATTTCTCCACTGAGACATAAGGCATTGGAATAGGCTGCCCAGGGATGTCATGAAATCACCATCCCTGGAAGTGTTCAAAAGGCCATGTGGATGTGGCACTTGAAAATGTGATTTAGTGACAAGCAAGGTGGGGCCAGGTTAGTGGTTGAACTCAATCCTAGAGGCCTTTTCCAACATTAACAATTCCATAGTTCTAAGGTCTCAGGGTTTACTTGGTACTGCTCCCTTAGTACTGTGCCGTCAGAATGTAGCGTGGCTGTAGTGTAAGAAGAAATTTATGTTCAGGTCATGTGGGCACCATGCCAAAGTAATTGAAGGCCTGATGAGATTATTACCTGTCAGTGGTTCAGTATAACCTTATTAAAAAGGCAAGATTCTGACACAAGTACTAACCACATTCAGTTGACTGCAGTAGAAACTATTGTGATATGGGTGAGTCAGTTGTAGTTTTTACCTACTAAGTTACAAAATACTCTGTACTTTTTCCTCTGGATTTGATTGTGTGTCAGAGCTGTGCTGTAAAGATTTTTTGTAAGGGATCTCTGCTGTGAAATTGATCTAACCCTTGCTAACTCTAATGTGCTTTACAAAATAAAATATAAGCAAAAATAATAATATTTTTATGCTAAAGCTGCTAGATAATCTATATAATTTTTAAAGCTTGCTTTGTGTATTGAATTACCTTTTTCTTCCTCTTTTGCACTAAGCAGAATTTTTACTCTAAATTTGGCGGAGGATGTCAGGAATATATTTACTTCTTTGCATAATAACTAGAAACTCAGAAACTAAGCAGAAAAAATTTAGCGTGTTGTTTTGAAATTACATTTGGGCTATTATATATGATCCGCTGAAGTTGAGAAAGATTTACATGAGCTAAGAAGAAAAGATTAATGATAAAGAGTTAAAAATTTTAATTTTCTTTGGGCCCTGAATTTGATTGCAGACAGTATTGAAACTTAGAATCTATTCAAAATGTATAAATAAGCTGATATACTTTTGGTTTAATATTGGTACTCTGATGCCTTCTGTTTGGGCCATTCTTCAGCTTACTAGACCAAAGGCCTGGAAAGGCAGTGGTGTGTGATGAGGTGCAAGTTTGTCTTTCATACTATCCAAAAATTCCTGGGGACAGCCTTCATTACTTTAGCTTTCCTGTCTTTGAAGACTGAAGGTGGTCATGGAAGACCAAGTCATGGTATGACCAGAATATGAAGGCTCTTCTAACGCACTTATGTAAATATGTTAAAATCTTGCCAGTGGATATACTGGATTACAGTTGATCTCTGTTTTGCTAATATGAATGGCTGGGTGGACTTTTTTCTGTTACATTTCTTAAACTGTTTGGTCTGAGTGACTCAACTTTAGACTTCAGCTGTGATGTGCATGAAGAATCATGCAAGACGCCGCGTGCATATCACAGCACTTACCTGTAGGTCTAGTAGATGCGTTGCTGTTTCCAAGTCTGCCTTTTTTTGTCAGTCCATTCATTACTAACTATGCTGATATTTAGTCATTATAAACTATTTGAGAACTTTGCAAATTATTCTAATCTGAAATGACACTAATGGTGCATAAGTACTGTTTCATTTAATCTGTAATTAATAATGTATTTATTAGACATTGGAAGGTTAACACTTCTTGTATTTCTCTTTCACAGAGTTAGTGGGGGAAAGCAAGAATTGTAGCAAATTTTATTTTCAGCAGCATTGCAAAGTACAGTTCTCAACATCATGTGCATGTTTTCACAAGGCTAAAGAATAGCAAGTGATGTACTGGTTTATTTTGTCAAACTCCACCTGAAAGCATTTTGTAAATATTGGAAGGACTGACAATGATGAAATGCATAGTTTAAAATCTCCTAGTTCATCTACATAGATGCTTCAACTTTTATTCTTGATGAAATAAGATGATGACTGAATTCTTCCTGATAAAGCAGTACAAGTCTTGATTACAAATTGTCACCTCAGGAGACATTAGTTCTGTTGTTTAATGCCAGAATGCAACATTATTTAAATAAAGTCTCATTAGTTTAGCTCTGATCATGAAGTTTATTCATAAATACACTACTCTTAAAGTATATTGTCTATGGCAAAACCGCCTTCTTTCTTGTAAAGGAGTGAATTTTGGTAGCACATCAGACCTGGGTGTTCTCCACCTAGGAAGAGGTGTAATGTTATGTTGAAACTGAAGAAATATTTTCCATGAGGGGGGAAAACATCCAGGTCTCTGTAGGAATACCTGTAAAAGGGAAGTGCACTTTGGCATTTATTTTGAAGTGTAGATATGTTATGTTTCTGTTACTTCCTGTTATTTTATGCTGTTGGTAAAGTGCTTAATTTGTTTTTTTTTCCTAAAGTGTTCTTTTGGAAAATATTTTGGATGTTTTTTACTTGTTTTGGAACACAGTTGGTAGATCAAGGGCTACTGGTTTTATTCATTTTATTTATTTCTGTCTTTTGGACTCCTTTCTCATCATCTTTTTCTCCTTTTTCCTGTCTTCCTGTTACCATCATGAGTCTTTAGAGTATTAAGGAGACAATTTTCTGAAGTGTAGGAATATATCATTACTTGTCTCTCTCTCTTTCTTCCTTCCCTTCTTATCATCCATTTCCTTGCTAAGAAAACATCCCTCCTTGTTCTTCGTGTTCCTTGCAGGAACTGGTTTTAATGCAGATTTAAATATAGTAGCAGAAAAGCTGGCATAAATTAATAGGCCCTCTTTGGTACTGGGGGAAGTTACAAGTTGGCTATTTTCAAGAAGTCCATTGTATAGGCATATAAATATATTAAATGTGTAAAATAGGAGGCTGATGATATGTGAATGTAAACTTTTAATTTTTAAATTTTTTTTCCTAGGGAGAAGAAAGCCATAATTGATCCTTCTTTGTTCAAATACAAAGTCCAACCTATTAAAAAACACCTATATGAAGCTGTTATTGTTAAAGCATCTCAACTAAGGTAAAAATTAGTATGTGGAAGTTAAAATTATACTTTATAACTGTGAATTGTGTAAGATTTTTTTATATAAAATGACATTTTAAAACTATGTTAGAGCTGTTAATTAAAAGCACTGGAACAGAGTACTGTAGTACAGACCTTGTGTATCAAGGGCTCCAAGCTTTTCTAGCATTAACACAGGTACCAAGTCCTTGCAGGTCTCTGCTGTCATTGGCACACAGATGAGACCTGCTGTTGCTGTCTGCAAAAATCGGATTAGTTACCCAGTGTGCAGTGAGCCAGTAATTACACACTCAAGAGAGACAGAGGTTATTTATTTCAGAGACGCACAATCTAGGTGGTCAGTGGTATTCCATAAATCAAGCCTGTTTTAGCAAGCAAAAGAATGAGTGTTCATTGGCTACAAGTTACATAAGTTCTCTTACTAATTACTTTTCTATTTTCTGTTGGTTAATGATTCCAATTAGTTGATTAATTGCTGTATCTTATGGTAATTAGTCCACTTGCTCATTCTTTCTCTTTAGAGTCAGTGAGTTTCTTGTGTCAGTGGTCCCGAGTTGGTGGCCACAGATTTCGCCTTGCAGAATTACCTTTTACCCAGTTGGAGCTGGTTTGGTATAGTTGCTGCTTGGTTGGGTTTCCTTACCCTGGGAATTCTGCTAGATGTCTTTGTGACCCCTAAATTCTGTGTTCTTTGTGACCACTGTCAGTGGGCATTCTTATTCCCAAGCTTTGTTAACCTCCCCGCAGGTCTGAGACCCCCTGAATCATGTCCAGCCCTAAACCTTAACAGGGCAATTCTACCAACAAAAAATTTATTTTTCTAACACCTGGACATCACTTATAGTAGCTAACAACCAAGGTCTCTGTTTCATGCATTAAATTTCCATTTGTGTTGATTTGGCTTGAAAGTATACAAAGATCAAACATCAAAGAACATCCTTTCTTAAGGAAATTTGTATATATTCCACATTTTGCAAGACTGTGACTTCTGATACTTTGGCTACTGTTGTGATTGATGGAGTAGATGGAAAAGAGTGTGTGAACTCTAATAACAATAATAATGAACTATTGGTGTTGTGAGCACTCTGGTAGCGTTGCTGGTTTGAAATGTTAGAGCAGACACTGGCAGTCAGATTGATTTAAATAGAAAGGTGTAGAAGTTTTGCTTCTTAAATAGCAAACTTGTCTCAAATTTAGTTAAAATATATGTTTAGAGTAGATTGTTTAAAGCATCCAGTTTATATAAAGTTTTGATGCACAAACTTCAGTTTATGTGATTACAAGTCATTTAGTTCCAGCACAAATCAGGATTTATTTTTCCATTAACTACTCCTGTGTAATGAAATCTTTTCCTTCCCATGAAGTATTGCAGGTTCCCTGAAATGCCAGGAGCCAGTAGAGTGCCCACTGTCCTGTAGAAAGAAGTGGCACAGCTTGACTGAGAAGTGTGTGAATTCACCTTGTCACTTGTTGGCTTGCCTCCCTGCTTGAGAGATGTGAATGCTGCTTTCCTGCTGTCCCTGTTTGTTGCCCTCCCTCCCTTCTGACACAATCAGACTTGAGTTTTATTTAGGAATTTTAAGAAGTATTTGGAGGATCTACCATGGATCAAAAGGGTGTTTATAAAAGAGGACATAACAGAATCTTCAAAATAAAAATTGCAGATGCATAAACCAACTCTTTATATGCTACCTGTGTTTTGTTTTATTCATAAGGAAAATTTGAATTCAGTTGGGCTTTCAAAGAATGGTTGTTAATTACAGTAGTAAGGGTGTTATTTATAGTTAAGAAAATAAGAAAAAGATCAATCACATGGTCTGTCACTTGGCTGTACTTAAATACTAATTAAAGATGTTAGTTGATAATACTACCTTTCTTTCCTAATACAGCCGGAGGAAACATCTCTTTTCTCGCGATAGACTTAAACTTTTTCTGAAACAACACTGTGAACCTCATGATGGAGTAATTAAAGCTAAGGTAAGCAAGAAGAAATAATTGATGGGATAGAATATTGACATTATTTAGTATTTTTTCTCTTCTCTACTAGCTGCTCAGAGCTCTTTTTAAATACTTTGTCAAATTTAGATTTCCTGAAGTCATCAGGTTGAGAAAGTAGACTTGAAAAGAGCCTTTGACAATTTGAAAAAATCTTCCTCTAGAAGATTTCTAGACCTGTGTAATAGAGAATTATATAACTCTTCAATAAGTTAAGTTTCTGCTTTTATCTATCAAAATTTGCTCTTGACACACTTCAGTAACGTGCTAGGAAGACACTGATGAGCTATGTTTGCTGAAAGACATATAAAGAAACAACATCTTACCAAATGAAGCTAAATTCTAGTTTCAGATGTGTGCTGCATACATTATTGTCATTACCCACTTGGTAAATTAACTCTTAACTTACACTATTTCAGAGATTTATTTCTTATCCTCAGTTAAGTAGTATTGGATATGGTTGCTCTTATTGTCTTCTTTTGTGAATTAATGATTGATTAATTAGCTTATATTTAGATTATTTAACTTATATTTTTAAAAAGGTAAGAATTTCACCATGAATATCTATTTTCATCTTTCTTACTAAGGCAACATCAATTGAAAAATATAATCTAGCAGAACAAAACTTCTCCTATTTCTTTCCTGACGATCCACCCACATTTATCTTCAGTCCTGCAAGCAGACGGCGAGGGCGACCTCCAAAGAGGGCATCTGCAAGTCTTGTAAGTAATAACGTTTTTAATCCCAGATGAAGACACATCAGCACAGTCTATGAAGTTCTTCTATTTGTCTGAGTTTTCAGATCACTTGAAATACAGGGTTGACATTGTGCTTCTTGTATTTTGAGGGCAATTGGGATATATTCCACAATTGCTTTAAGGTAATTGCTTTATAGTCGAGCTAGTAAAAGGGATGATAATTGATATGTTATCATCTTGTTTTTGTTATTATTTCTGGGATCCCATCAAGAAACTAGTTTCTCAGTGTGTTGTGATGACAAACAGAGAACTTTTCCATTCTGGGATTAATAAATAATTTACTAAATAGCTTTAGTTTGAACTCTGATATAAAATTATGTCACTTGCCCTCAGATACAGGTATGTCACTTGCCTGTATTTAAACACTGAGACTCTTCGTCACTATACTACTTTATTATGTTCTGCAGAAGAGTTGAAAAATTGGGAATATCTTTTGCTGGTCATTTCACTGTAGTTATTATGCTCTTTTTTTTCCTCTCCACCTCCAAATTCTCTATCAGGAGGACAATATTAAACCTAAACAAAACACCCCAGGAAATAAAAGTAAAGTATCGAGGGAAAGGGCAAGGTTCCAGAAGCAAAAAGAAGATGTGCAGGCCATAGGTAAGTTGAAGTTTACTCATATGACCAGTAGAACTAGTTTTTGCAGATTTGAGAGCAGGCCATAATTAGGGTACTTTTGGGGTTGTGCCTTTCAAAGGGAAAATGTATTAAGAGTATACTGCCACACCACTATGGCCAAGTGCTCCTTTCAATAGTTAACATGCTTGTTTCCTAGTTTTATTTTTTTTTTCCATGTTAATTGACTAAATTGGGCAAATGTGGGAAGCTTGTGGTCCAACTGTGTTGATTTCTCTCTCAGATAAATAAAGCGCTAAATAATTTTTTGTAGAAGCTTGGATGGTGAACTCATGTGTAAATTTTACCAGCTGAAGATAAATCAAAGCACAAATGTGTAACACAAATCCGTTAGTTTTTCCATTTATGCGTTCTCCTCATACAACAATCTCAAAATTCAAGAGAACCGAAATATATTCTGAATTTTTTTGGTTTAAAAGATTCAGAGATTTTTAGTTTGGACTGATTGAATTACTTTGGCTTAGTTTTAACCTGTTCCCGATCAATTTAAATTTGATTTCAAATGAAGTAAGGGGACCCATATGCCTTTTGTTTGAGTTTTACTAGATAAATTGGTATGTCTTCTTGAGGACAAAGGTCAGACAAGGAGATAATTCTTCTGGATTGTAAGGATTGTCCTTCCTAAGGAAAGACTTTCATCTGTGGAAGTATTTCAGTGAACTTCTGGTTCCAGCCTCTCATCTTCTTGAAGACAGAATTTTTTAAGGATATTTAGAAATATCTAGTCCAACATCTGCTTAAATAACAGCACAGTTGTCTGACACTGCTTTGGGCCTTTCCTTTATAGCAGATGGGGACACTAGAATCTCATGGGTTCTATTGAGCTTGTGTGTCCACCTTCTTGCGCAACAAGCATCTATTTGTTCATGTGCTGGGAATGACAGCACAGACTGAGGTAACAGCTGATCAGAGTCAAAGCTGCTTCCTCTCTTGTGTGGACAGAAACTGCAGCTTCTAGAAAGGTAGTTAAGACAAGTTTTCACAATGTGAAAAGGTAGCAAAAATACCAAGTACCTTGAAAAATTAACCTTCTCAGTGTGTTGAAGACCCCGAGGATCATCTTCACTGCATTTGTTAGCCAAATGCATACATTGCTGCTATGTGCAGTACCTGTCTGTAGAAGGAACCTAGCCCATTTTCAGAATGTTATAGGAAAATATAATAAAAGTTTTTCTTGTTAGTACTATCCACTTGGTAAGAGTAAGGATCTTTTTTCATTTCATTCACATATGATTCTAGCTTTCCTGTTTTATTCAGGTAAAACAGTAAACCCCCTTTTATTTGTTAGCCCGTGTATGGGTTGATGGGCGTTGTCTGCCCACAGAAAGTGGAAATTTATATCCTGTTCTTCTTCTACACATGACTGCAAAGAAATCTGTATCTCTTCAGGCAGTAGCATTTTTTATTATTTAAAGTTCCGCTTAAACTGTGTAACTGAAGTAAAATTTGAGCAAAACACACTGAATTACCGCATAAGTTCCAAATGTATTGACTTCAGTAATTCAGTAAGAACTAAATATTTAAAGATCACTTATTTAAAGGTTTTTACTATCACAGATATTTCACGGTTGTGTGCCACACCTGGTTGTGACATGTTTTTATTAACCAGTCATTACTAAATATGTTGCTGTAATTATATGTTGGAATCAGTTCTCATCTTTATATGTCAATTGATAGAAACCAATAAACAAGTAATAACCTTCTGTATACTCATAAAACCAGATATATTTATTAGCTGTTGACAACCTCATAAAACATGTCTAATACATAGGCTTGAAACACTGATTCTGTAAAGAACTTCCAAGTGTTTGAATTTCTGGTTGGTGTGGAAACAATTCAGTTTTCATAACCATATCTTTCTGATATGGTAATTATAAAAATACAGTCTATTTATCAGTTAAAACTAACATTTTACAAAAGAAAAATAACTCAGCTTTGTCGTTTTCCTTTATAGCTTTTGAAAAAGCTAAATTAAAACAAGAGAAGGCAAATGCTATAGAAGCTAGGAAAAAGGAGAAAGAAGATAAGGAAAAGAAGAGAGAAGAATTAAAGAAAATTGTGGAAGAAGAAAGGATGAAAAAGAAAGAAGAGAAAGAGAGACTCAAAATAGAAAAGGAAAAAGTAATGCTTTTGAAGTATCTGTGTTTCATATAGGAACAGTATAATGGCCTTCTAGTATAATGGAGCAGTAGAATGGCTTTTTGTTTCTTAGTCTCTGTTTGAAGTTATTTTCCATTAATCATTTTCAGTTTCTAGAAATGCACTTAAGAAAAATAGGCAGTTACAAGATTTGATGATGGATTGTATTTCTGGTTAACATTCTCTATAATTTTAGTTTACCAAAAGTTCATTTTGAATTTGAACTTACTTCTGAAGTTATGTGGTGGGTTTAGGGTTTCTTTTTGCCAATAATGCATAAAACTATTTGATTTAATGGTTGTCTTCTCTTTGAAGTATCTGTTCGGCATCAGATTGACAGCATATCTAATGGTTGTGGGTTTCTGTGTGGATATTTTTTGGATGTAAATTGCTAAATGACTTTTTTGTCAAGTTGAATATGAAGAAATTATAGATTCCACTATATTTTACCACAGCCACATTCACTGTGGTTGAATGGATGTTGTAGATGGGTTTTTTTTTGAGGCAGCATTCATCAATGCTGTCTAATTTTTGATATTTTTTTCTTCAGCCATTTCCATTAAAAAGAAAACAAAACCCAAAACACCCCCCCAACAAAAGCAACAACTAATCCAACAATGTATCACCTCATTTAAATATTTTTGTTAGTATCATTTTATACAAAATAAAATTAATAGATTACTCCATTCTAATTAAATGTGATGTTTTACTTTTCAGTGTGATTGAGTAGTAAATGGTGCAGTTGTAGAAATTGCAGTAAGACCATGTAACAATATTTATATACAATTGTGACTGTTTTTTTCAGGAAAGAGAGAAGCTGCGTGAGGAAAAAAGAAAATATGTGGAATACCTGAAACAGTGGAGTAAGCCTAGAGAAGATATGGAGTGTGATGACCTTAAGGTATGATTGAATTTGGAATAGCTGAAGATTGTAGTTTTCAGGGTCCCCAGATGGATTAGATTCCCTAATGCAGGGACAAATCCAGATCTGATTGGAATGCTAGAGGCTGTGAGTCACCTGCAGTGTGTAATATATATTTCCCAGTGGCAATGCTAATGGGCATCACCTGCATCTGCATTTCAACCTCCAGAAAAGCTTTACAGCCTGTGCTCAGTCTACAGTGGAGTATTCAATGTGCTGGCATTACTGAGTGAGGGGTATTGAGTATACCTGATTTTTCTGTGAAGGATGCAAAATGAGCTCACTTACAAAAATGTGAGTTATGTAAAAGACTTGAGTAACAAAAAACTAAAGTTTTGGCTGCAAAAGTTAGAAAAGACACTGGCTTGTTACTTCCTGAGGCATTCTTTTGATTTAAACTGTAGTAATATACTATAAATGTCATGTTTAATTAACATCTGTCATGATAATATTGGAAACCTGTAGAAAGTAACAAGAATTTGCTTCTCAAAGAACTTAGGATTCACACAAGAGTATAGTGTGGTTGTACACCACAGAAGATTTTCTAGTGTTTGTTATGCATTTATGTATGCTTTACTGGGATTCATTCTGCCAGGGCAAAAGGAGGCAAATAGTCAGAAACACAAGGTTGAGAGTTTGAGGTACACAGGGAATTATAAAAACTGCAGGGAGGGCAAGTGGAAATAAAGGAGAGTGTTAAATGAATTCCAGTGAAATCACTGATTGGGAGGAATATGAGAGCTGAACATATTTGCAAGGAGAGCTTATGGCCATTGAAGATGGGAGTGAAAGCTCCTAGCTATGTAGAAAGGGAAAAAAAGCTGAAGAAAGGGGGAAAGGCCATTGCTGAAAGGAGAGCAAGCTGTGAAAACAGTGCTGCTGTATTTCTACTGTAAAGATAAAAGGAGGGGTGTCATCACTACAAAAATATAAATAAAGATGAGTTTAGGTGGGAACGGCTTTTGGAAAGATTCCCATCTCTGGAAATTTATGAAATATCTTACTGTGTTCTTTTGAAACACAGTATTCGGCTTTCTTCTTTATAATATTTGTGAACTACCACATTTGCGGAGAATAGACATCATTCTGAAAATTATTCAGCTATGTGTACTAAGAAACAGTAAATGAAGACAAATCTTGAAGGATTCCATGAAGATGGTAATTTCAAAATCAAATTTGATGTTAGGCACCGTTATCTGTGGTTTGGAGGTAGTGTCGCTGTTAAGTGGTCCTGTTATATGGTTACATCAGCTCCCTTTAATGTCTTCAGCTACCATAAATGTCTTACAAATGCAAAAAACCCAGTGCCAGAACACATAGTTGTTAGACATGATCTTGCATATCCTAGTATTAGAAGGGTGTATTTTATGTGAACGTGTTAGGGTTCTGGTTTACTTGTCTTTGCAAGCAATCATAAGCAACTTCTAAGACTATGTTTATTTTGGCTTGTTCGGACAGTTCAGGAAACTGAAATTCAAAACTCATGTGAAATAATACAAGTATAAAGGAAAAAGCTTGACAGCCAATGTTTTTAACTTGTAGTGGGATTAACTTCATTTAATAAAGATGCAAACTTCATGGACATGAGTAAACTTTTTTCTCAAAAATTTTACATTCAAGTTGCATGCTCTTCAGTTTCCAAAGTTAGTACTGTCACCAATGTTACCATGATAACTGATCATGTGTCCTGTGGCACTCATTTCAGTGAAATGCAGAGAAACTCAACTAATACATTCCTTAGAATAATAGTCTCTTTGGTTTTAATGACTTGTGTACTTTGCACAAACCAAATACTGTATTAAGAGGTCCCATTTGGTTTGCAGGAACTTCCCATTCCAGTGCCAGTGAAGACGAGACTTCCTCCTGAGATCTTTGGTGATGCACTGATGGTTTTGGAGTTTTTACATGCTTTTGGGGAACTTTTTGATCTTCAAGATGAATTTCCTGAAGGAGTGACTTTAGGCAAGTTGTGGCTTGTATGGCAAGGTGCCCCACTTTCGTGGTATCCCTTCTACCAAACAATCAGACGTCTTAAGTGTGCACAAGTACCACTGCTACAGAATTTTCTGTGTGGCTCTAATCTGTCAATGCCAACACATGTGTATCAATCCAGTTTTCAGTTCACAGTCAACTCCAAGGGACTTGTACACCAAAACTAATTTTGATTTTACAAGTTGTTATTCTGCTTATCAAAAGATCTACTTGTACTTTTTTCTTGCAGTTCTCTATTAAGAAAACAATGTTTGATCAACACTTTTCCTGGCACCATCACTCTAGGAATATATGCAGTAAATTATGGAAACATAATTTAATTATCATACCTAAAGGGGAAAAAAAATGTTTTCATTCTTCAGTACGTAATTTTTTTTCCAACTTTGCGGCAAAAGTGACGCTTCTTAAACTTTATTCACAGAGGTTTTAGAGGAAGCTCTTGTAGGAAATGACACTGAAGGCCCACTATGTGAATTGCTGTTTTTCTTCCTGACTGCCATCTTTCAGGCAATGGCCGAAGAGGAAGAGGAAGTGGCCAAAGATCAAATAGCTGATGCTGAGACCAAAGGTCAGATCTTTAATTTTACTGCTGAAAAGCTGAAGTTGCACTGGAATTAACTTTAAGCTGCATGATTTATGGCACTCCTTTGTTTAACCTTGTCTTATTATGCATGGATATTGTATGTAAATGGGCTTGGTTTTTCTCTTTTATATGAAATTAAAGCCTTAAACTGGGCATGGACCGCAGGGTCTGGGGGGAATAGAGAAAAAGGAAGCTCATTGTTACTATGATTGTATCCAGCAAAGCATAATAAGCTTTTAACAGCATTGCTTGTGTTTTGGAGGTGCAGGAAGCATCTTTACCTTCCTCCTCTTCCTCCAGCACTTTTACATGTTTCTCCTGAGGGTCAGGAAACAAGTCATTTTCCTAAGTCTTCTCAAAGATATCAGTATCTATGAAAAAATCTGTACCTAACTAGATTAGAAATTAAAACTCCCCAGCACAACTGTAATTGAATATTCATTGTCCTTCAAGTCTTGAAGTTACGCATCCACAGCTTCTGGATACTACCATGTGTGTTCTTTCACTAAAGACTCACAGTTGCTCTGACTTTGGTCTTTGTTCTAAAGCTAATATCCCCATTTTTAGAGGCACTCAGAGTATAGTAACCACTGATCAGAAGGAAGTGCAGGCTTTGTTACAAATTTGTGGTCCTGTGTTTATGGACTGCCAAATTTGCTGACTAAAGGAGAAGCTTTGACCCATCCTACTAGCCTTTATTTCATTAGAGGTAGGTACATAAGAGCACTCCCTCTTTGAGGTCAAGTGAATTCCATGGTGCCCCTCCAAGCCAGGTGTGTGAATTAAACAGAAGTTCCTTTAATTCCTCCCTTGAAGATTGTTTATTTTCATGCTTAAGAATGATGTCCAGTCGATAAATTTATATAAAGCATAGGCACTGTTTTCAATATTAGTGGCTGCTCTTGTTAATTAAATAGAGATTTGAGACGGTGTTAATGAATTTAGACTGTATTTTAATTACTGTTGAATTTAGCTATTAAACTATATTTGTTAACTACTGAGAGTATTGCCTTGGCAGTACAAACAAGAATTATCAGGTAATAATGTTGATTAGATTCTATATTATTTGTATGGCTGATCAGAAAAAACAAAATGTAATTTCATATTTTAATTTGACATAATGGGGCTGACAATTGCAATAGTCTGCTATTTTATTTCTAGTTTAGCAGAGTTGTGGGTAAGGCACTTCATTTATTGTGTTTTACTTGCCTCAGAACTTTCATTTCTTGTCAGTCTTGTTTAGACATCTTTCCCGTAAAAGAACTACATAGTCTTGCCTTTGTAATTCGGGCTAACCAAACTAGCGGTGGTCAGCATGTTTGCTCAGTTAAATTCTGTACAGGCAGCATTTCTGCAACAGGGAACACCACAGATGTTTGGTTTTGGGGTGTACAGTTCTTTCTCAAAGTGTGTTATATAGTTAAAGTGAAAGGGGAGGTGCAGAGATTCATTTTGCTGTGTCTGGGTGACAATTTTCAAGCAACATAAATCATCCTAGAGGACTGTTGTGGATTTGCATTTATGTATTGTTTCTATAGTTTGTATTTGTGGTTTTATTTTGACTTGGTGACTTTAAGTGCTTAATAATTTGGATTTGAATAAAGTTGAAACAGCATACACTGCTGAAAATACTTTGCCAACCCTCTGGAGAAATACCTGTAAGTGCTGAGGAAACCTTTGTTTAAGAAACAGGAACTTTCTGTTTCTCCCTTTCACTTCTCTGCTTTCCTGGTCAGTTTGCTTCTCTATCATGGTCATCAAGTGCAGGTGCTTGATTTGGTGAAATATGATTTATTTGTTATGTCTTAGTAATTGTGTTTGTGCAGAACAGGCTGTATCTGAGTTACAGATAGAAAGTATAACGTGAATGGTGATAGCCAGTATCAAAATACATTATTGGTTTGAGTTATGCTTCCTAAAAACAAAATTATGATAATAAAACCATTTTGTTTGAGGGAAGGAAAGAAGAACAGGTGTTCTTGCATTGCTACTTGTCTGCACTTTCAAGTGTGTTCCTGGATTTGTTCTTGCTGCCTTTTATGTTGCCATTGTGCATGTTCTGCGTGTTGCAGTTGCTTTAACAGCTTAGATGGTGTTCTCGCTATATAGAGCATGTGGTGCATGTCCTTAGCTTTTAGTTGGATTTTTTTAGTTGCATTTCAAGATCTGTGAATTTTTGTTTGGATGTTGAACTGAGTTTTGAATACATTGATGCATCTGTAAATATCATCCCCCTTTTCGCTTTGTCTGCAATTCTCAAAATGCAGCTTCCTTTCCTCCCCTCCACAGTACAAGTTTTAATTTGCACTAGAATAAAGTGTTTATTTCCTTAAAGATTTAACAGAGGCTTTGGATGAAGATGCAGACCCCACAAAATCTGCACTGTCTGCAGTTGCAACTTTGGCAGCTGCATGGCCCCAGTTACATCAGGGTATGTGTGGGTTTCACTTCTTGTTTTGTTACTTGTTATTATTTTGCTCTGTATTTTAAAGAACTATTTTAATATTTATATACGTTTAAATATATGTATAAAATAACTGTTCATTCTTCTCAACTGTAGGCTGCAATTTGAAAAACTTGGATCTTGATAGCTGCACTCTTTCTGAGATTCTCAGACTTCACATTCTAGCATCAGGTGCTGATATAACATCAGCAAATGCAAAATACCGTTACCAGAAACGAGGAGGGTTTGATACTACTGATGATGCTTGCATGGAGCTGAGATTAAGTAATCCTGGTCTCTTGAAGAAACTTTCAAGTACCTCAGTATATGATTTGTTGCCAGGTAATAAAAGAATACATGTTAGGGATTATTAGATTGCTCAATAAGTGATTAATTTTGCAACTGCTTTAGACCAATAATGGTCAAAATTTATTGTATCATAGAATAATTGAGTTTGGAAAGGATCTCTGGGGGTTATATGTAGACCAACGCTCACCCCCTATGCTTCAGTCCCCGCAAGCATATCCCACCACATCAGAGATTGCAGAGCTAGGCAGTTTCATTACTTCTGAGTAGCTTTTCTTTCATCTAATTTTAAAAATGGTAGTGTCACTGGAAGAAGGGGATCTCTCTGGAAGAAGCATTAGTGTGTTTGATTCAACCCCTGCTTTTTTTTCCCTGTTCGTATTTGGGTCTTTTGTTCATTATTTGGAAATGGAGAAAAAATTCTGTTAGTTCTTCCTTTGTCTCTACTTTGAAGATAATACTGCATTTTAGTAATTTTGGTGGTACAAGTTAATAAATTAAAAATAAAAGCTTGTGTCTCTGAGCAAAGCAGATACGCTTTCAGGAAATGTCTCTGCGAGTGCACCTAGCATGCTACAAATGTTTGTTCATTGTTCTTAAGTGAGAACAAATCCAGTTTGGAGTCTGTAAGAGTTAGGTTTATTATCAGTTACATAGTGAAATATAAACATTGGTCCAAATTTTATTAGGAGAAAAGATGAAGATCCTTCATGCTCTCTGTGGGAAACTTCTGACTCTCGTCTCCACTCGAGATTTCATTGAGGACTCTGTTGATGTGCTACGACAAGCAAAACAGGAGTTCCGGGAGCTAAAGGCAGAGCAGCATCGCAAGGAACGAGAGGCAGCAGCAGCCAGGTAGAACTAGGATATGGAAAAGTAAATTTTGGTGCTACAATTGAGATGAATGTCTCAGCTGCAGAAGGCGTATGAGAAACAGTAGTAATGTTTCTGTTCTATGCTGGTTTCCTGGGACAGTAGACAGGAGTGAAACTTAGTTGTGCTAAATGTTGTTTTCCCATGTTTCTGCTATTTTTGGATGATGTTCTAAAATAAAAGAAAACTATCTGGTGGACAGACCAGATAGTAGATTAATTGCAACTGGTTTTTTATATGCTTCTTACTATTAGGATACGAAAGAAAAGAGAAGAAAGGTTAAAAGAACAAGAGTTAAAAATGAAAGAGAAACAAGAAAAGCTGAGAGAAGAGGAGCAAAGAATTTCTGCTGTAGAAATATCTGTTGGGTATGATACATAGTATTACTGTGATGTATAACATAGAGCCCTTTTCAGCTTTGTGGCCAGACCTCACATGCGTAGTTTCATTGACTAGATCATATACAAAGCTATATTTTAAGAATATTGTCCTTAATGTTGAATTTATTTTTCTTCATAGTGGTGTAGAATTGGTAAAAAGTTACCCAGTAAAAACTGCTTGTTTTTCTGTAGGGAATTAATTATATTTGCTAGATGAGGCAAAAATGTGTAACAAGCATTTTACAGAATGGTACATACCTTTTGGGAAGGAAACTTTACTTAGACATGAAAAAAATTTACAGCAATAGAATTACACTAAGATGTCTCCAAAAATGATCTGATTATAATAATAATACTGTTCAAATGAAAGTGTGGGCACCAAAGAACAGGTTTTAGTCCTTAATATAGAACTTCATATTTACAGTTCAGTGGGTTTCTTTTGGGCTTTAATATAGTCTGTGATTTACAGTTTATTTTTTAAGAGCATTATAGGTATTTTGCTAGTCAAGTACTTGGAAATAAAAGTACTCTTTGTGTCAAAGATGCTATGTTTTATTGTGTATTTCTTATGGTTGGTTAGTCACTGTTTATTTTGCTGTGTCAGGGAGGAGGAACGGGAGGAGCTTGATACTAGCACAGAGAGCAAAGAGATGGAACGTAAAGAGCAGGACGTGGACACAGTCACAGAGGATGAAGAAGAGCTGGGACCAAACAAAAAACGCCGGAGAGGTAATGCTATAATGGATTTGTGTGCCTGCGTACCTGCATGCATGCACCTGGCAAGCTGTTGTGTTTTATAGTAAAAGCATCAATCTTTGCTGTTATTTTCTTTTAAGGAAACAAACCCACACTAGAACATGATCATAATGGGCTCTTAAGTACATTGAGCCAGCCTGGTGTAGTTCTTATGGTTGGCTGTATGTTCTTTCACACTTCGGTTTCTTCTTGTCTTCCATACATGCTGTGTGGATTCCTCTGTTGTCTAAAAAATGTTACGGTGTTGCCATTACAAGTACTTGCCCTCATAGAGAGAGTTGTAGGAGTTTCATCTAATAGGACATGGTGTGGGTTTGATATTTTTAAAATTCTTTTTTAGTAAACTGCAAAACCAACTGATATTTCAAAAGAAAACCTTAGATCATGCATTTGGGTATAGGTTTCCTTTGTTAATGAAGCAGCATGCCTCCTATACAAGAATAAAACCAGACTTATGCCTAGATTTAATTTCCTTCGCAGTGTGCTAGTAGGAACTGCAGTGCAGTAAATGGTGCTGCCTGCTGTTCCTAACTAAACATAGATGTCACTACAGGAGGAAGAATTGTTGATGGCTTTGGGATGCTAGCTCATGTGTCTTTCTGCTGGGAAGGCTTCATGCTGGTGTCTGTGCCAGTGAAAGTCGTGGATGATTGTGCACTTAAGCTGCAAACTTTTACAGTTCCTAAGAGTACCTGGGATGGAAATTCTGAGTAATTCATCAATACAGATTAACATGTTTGTTACAGCTTTGCCATGAAAAAGCAATGAGATCTTAAACAGAATTTCAGGTTTCTCAAATACCCATGTTTGAAACATTGCAACTGGATGACAAACAAATGACAAGTGACTGGATGACAAGTGTTATTATTTCATTCATTCAGGGAACTGAAGGTCACACTAGAAACACGTAAAACTTGAGTGTTGACTGCACCTTTCAGATTGCACGCTTCAGTTATGAGACATACTGGTCTAGATGACAACTAGGACTTAATACTTTGGTGTAAACTAAAGATGTGAACTGAATGTTTTCAGCTGGTACAAATTCAGCTGGAAATAATACCAAATACTTGATCACTTTAATTTTTAAATGTAAGATACCTGAGTTTGCCATAAAAGCTGCTGTGTAGGGATTCCGGTCTTTCTTGAGACCTTTGGTAGTTTAAGATCATCATTTTGAGTATGATAAATAAAGTTGGGATCACAGTTTGTATTCAGTAGTGAAATTGCTGGAATTTTACTTTATCCTTATAAGATGCTTCTATTATATATTTTTGCATTCTTAAAATTTTTGTTCTTTTTCTATGATATTGAAGATGACAGTGTCAGTAAATGAAACTTAGTCTAGTTTCTGCGAAGTGAAGGTGTATTTAAAGTGGTTACCTGTTCTTCAAGGGAGTGGGGGTTAATCACTTGAGTTTTTCTTTAATAAAACCAGTATTGTCTCTTGACTGAGCTGATGGTTTTTGACAGTGTAAGTTTGGATAACCAAAAAGGGACAGAACTAAAACCTGCCCTTTACTTGAGTTTTTGGTTTAAAAAATTTGTAAATTAATTCCTATCATACTTCTTTTAACTTTAGGAAGGAGAGGGCAGAATGGATTTAAAGAATTTACAAGACAAGAAGAGACCACTTGTGAAAAGAGCGAACCTCTTACTGCTGAAGATGAGGAAGCTTTAAAACAGGAACAACAAAAGAAAGAGAAGGAACTGTTAGAAAAGATTCAGAATGCAACAGCCTGCACAAATATCACCCCGTTGGGTCGTGACCGCCTGTACCGACGCTACTGGATTTTCCCTTCTGTTCCTGGATTGTTTGTCGAGGAGGACTATTCTGGTCTCACAGAAGACATGTTGTTGCCTCGAACCTCTTCCTTTCAGAATAGTGGACAGTCTTGCACAAATGAACCTCAGGTATTCAGTAAAACTGGAGAGTCTCTGAAATCCTCTGAATCTACCTCCAATATTGACCAAGATTCACGTACCAGTGTTGTCGTAGAGGTGCCAAGGCCAGTATACAAACCAAACCGTTGGTGCTTTTACAGTTCTCGGGAACAACTGGACCAACTCCTAGAGGCTCTCAATTCCCGAGGACACAGGGAGAGTGCCTTAAAAGAAACTCTTTTACAAGAGAAAAGTAGGATATATGAACAACTAAGCAGTTTTCCTGTGGAGAAATTCCATATTCCAGGTAATGGAAAGGTTCTTGGTCTTAATTTGATTCTACAGATAAAACTTTTATATAATATTATAGAAACCTCTAGTTCTAATTTAACCGTAATTTCTGAAGTCTAAGAATTTTCCTTAAGCTTTTTTTTCACTCAATGGAAAACAAGTTTCGTTTTTTCCCTGCCTTTCAGGTTTTTTTTTTCTTCCTGCTTGACAGACCTTTGTGATATTTTCTGGTGTTTCATGCTAAAAAGAAGTAATAATTTTTCTGTGATCTTGCTGCTTTAGTAAACCAGGATTGGCTTTTAAACAGACAACTTTAGGAAGTAATTTTAGCTTTGGAAAAAGATTAACTGGGGAATAAAAGTTAATACATGCTAAAAAGCCGTGTAGCTGGGTTGGTTCTTACATGGATTAACATCAGTGCAATGGCATTTTGTGATACTATTCTTTTCTGGGATTTGTTCCCCTTTTTTTCCTTTGGCAGACACTCAGTGCAGAAGGAAGCAGCAGGATAGCAGATGTTTTTACAGCTTTTTAAACATAGAATTGTACTGAACACCATCCTAGACCTAGGGTTTGGGGCTGTTTCCTTTTTTTCCTAGCCAAGTGTTTTAGCATTTATTGGCAAGGCATTGGCTCCAATCACTGATAAAATTCTGCACATACAGGCTTACAGCTGGCTTGCTTATAGTGTATTGGTGGGTCGACAATATTACCAAAGGGAGACTCCCTAGGGTAATGTTTAAGAAATTGCATTTTGCTTTTAATGATGACAAATTACCTTGAGGATTTGGGGTTATCTGTATTGGGGCAGGGGAATATTATTCACAGCAGGCACAAATTCTGTTTTCCTGGAGCGGGTATGCTCGGACACGCTGTGAGCACATCAGATACTGCTAAATTTACAACTGATCTACCATCTCTTTTGGTGGAAACTAGCACAGGACAGAGTTTTTGCATAGTGATTTAGCTTTATTTTGAGGCCTTTTTTCTATATTGGATTCTTTTTGTGCAAAAATCTCTTGTCATCTTCTGTTATGTTTGAGTTTGTAGGTATGGTTCCTTATCTCCTTAATCGCTGCACCTTTATCTGTATTCTGTGTGTTGCTTTCTGCTCTGAAGCAACTTGATGTCCACAGTCTCAGAGTTTTCTTCTCTTTTAATGTTAGAACTGTTGAATAACATTGATTTTCATTTTAAGAAAAAAAGAGGGGCAGCTTTGAACTTCACTTTATTAGAGATCAAAAAATTCAAATGCAGCGCTCCAATACCAATGGTGCCACACCACTGTGTGATAAGCAGGAATAAATAGCCACGTGTAGGTGTACTGGGTTGGGAGCTTTTCTGCTGTGGACTCCAGCTGCTGCCCTATTGCTTTCACTCAAATGACTTGCAGAACAAGAAGGATTCTCCTGCAGTGTAGGCTGTGCTTCTGCCTTTTCCAGTTCCTGCTCAAAAGAGCATGGAAATAAAATTGCTATGTGGTATTACTTGATTTTATTCCAGTATCCACTAAATTCTCCTTGTCAATTATTTGAAAAGCAGTTGCTGCTTTTCTAGTTCTGCTCAAGAAAAAATACTGCATTTCTTCTTTACTTTTAAACCAAAAAGGACCTTTCCCACAGCCAGCCATGAGAGTTGCTAGTCTACATTTTGAGTGTGTTTGCATGATTGCTTTCAGTTACAGGGAATTGTTTCAGCAATTGAGAGCACCTTAGAAATTCATTCTGTGCTTTCTTAGCAGCAGCTTTATTTTTACTATTTATTGAATACCTCTTAAATTGTTGCATGTACCTTCTTTTCACTGCACTCAAAGGTTTTAAGGTAAATCCTGTGAACAAAAATATTCACTACCTATGCAGACTTGCAAGCACTAATTTAGGATTTGGGCAGACTTTCAGCTCTTTCCTGTGGCCTTTGTTTTTTTGCATGAACTTTGAGTTCTCTTGGGAGTAGGTTTTTACTTGAAAGCCCATCATCATCAGCTCTCACCTTGTTTTCATAAATTAGCATGTTGTCTTGCTCCTTTTTTCCCTGCCTTTAATTAGAGGACACAGTCAGTCTTGTCTGTGCCTGTATCATCTTATCTTTTTGTTTTGTTCTAAGGTTAGGTTTTTGAAAGAGATTTTATCTTGTCTCGTTCTGTTAGGTTTTATGATTGTCAGTTGCACATGCTTATTTTAAGTGTTTATATGATAAAGATACATGCAGGAAAGACAGCTGAAGAGTTCTCTTGTAAAGTAAGAGCAATCAAATAATAGAAACGTGACTTTATTCTCTCTTTTTGTTCTCCTCCTAGAGCTAGGTTGGTGTTAGTTATCTACTAATTTTGAAAGAATTTTAAGACAAAAGAACTACTTTTAAATTAGCAAGGGTTTCTCTCATGAGTTGTTATGAGTGGATGCCAATCATCTATTGGTCATCTCTTGGTCATCAATACCCTGCTGGGCTGAATCAGATTCCTTAGTTGGCACAGATGTTGGTGTTGGCACCTAGTTACAAGAAGGGAAATTTGAACCCATGCATTCACCTTGTTCTGTCTTGTACTATTGTTCCCTCTGCCAACAGCTGCTTTAAAGGAACAAGATCTACTAACACCAAATTACTTGCTGTTCTTGCAGAAAAACCTCAAAGTGATGTCAGACCTCCTGTAGGACGGGGAAGGATGCAGAATATCCATGATGGATCTCACCTATCTGCAGAGAAGCAACTTGAACTGAGACTTAGGGACTTTCTTTTGGACATTGAAGACAGGATCTACCAAGGAACATTGGGGGCTATTAAGGTATTTGTAGATGGTAGAATGTGGGAACATAATGGTGCCATCAAGTCTGTAACTTAAATGAGAACTCTTGCATGCAATGATTTTACTGAAAGCAGAATTAAATTAAATGTAGATAGTAATGGGTACTAAAAGCTTGTATCCTTTGATTCTTTAGAAACCTCAAATTTGTATGTTTGCTTCAGGTTACAGACAGACAGGCTTGGAGAGCAGCCCTAGAACATGGGCGATATGAGTTTCTGAATGATGAAAACAAAGAAAATGGCATTATTAAAACTGTGAATGAAGAATGTGAAGAGATGGAAACTGATGATCATGATAAGTTTATTGTGAAAGACAGGTAAGAGCTGTAGTTTAAATAATGGTTCTTCTCTCTGAGTTTTATAGCAGTGTTCTGCTTTGTTTGGCTGGGGACTTTTTGACCTTCAAATTATTTTTACCCTCAAATTCTTCCACATGGTGATTTTTAAGACTACAGATCTTAAAATGCAGGATTTTACTTTGGTTTATAGTCTGTAAATGATGCTGTTCTATTGCCATATAGGACTAAGGCTCCAATTTTTACATCTTTCAGTATTCAGATATTACACTGCTCAAAGTAAACATTAATTATCAAAGAAGGAACACATGGATTCATTTTGAAGTAATTTTAAATGCAGGGAGAAATTATACAGGCAGTTGATGATGTGTTTTCCAGAAGAACCTCCCCTCAAAAAAAACCCCCAAACCAAAAAGCCTCACACAAACAAAAAATCCTCCAACAAGACACAAAACCAAAACCCACCAAACAAAACAACAAAATCAAAACACTTCAGTTTCTGAAAAGAGTAGGGGTATTGAAAAATGGTAATAGTAACAATCTCTGGTTGAACTGGCCTGTTGTTCACTTACCTCGTGAATCATGGTAAGAACCACTGGGGCAACAGGCCATGGTCTGGATTAACTTTAAGCAGCAAAGTGGAGATGTGATCTTACAACTTCAGGAATGATAATACTTCTGTGGAGCAAGCTGCAACATAATGAAAGGAAGGAAACCTCAAATCCTACAGTGTTGTAGCTGTGAAGTGTTTTGTGGTGTTTGGCTTTTAAACATTTGAGACAGATGTGGCTCTCTAATAGCAGTTCTTGTTGTAAATCAAACTTCAGAAATCACAGAAATGGTGAAGATTTCCAAATTCTTAATTCTCTGAAGTTGCATGCTTGTCAGAAATAAAGGTCTACCTTAATATAGTTAATGCATATGAAATTGTATCTCTTGATAGGATGTGAATATTGAAATACTTCAGGAAAAAAGATTCATTTGAGGCAGTCATTGTATTAACCTACTGTTTGCCTTACATATTTTGTGAGGCATTTCTGCTGTTAGACTTCTATAAAAGCTGTATTTCTGAGTGGACTAATGAATGCTGTGTTCGATGTTAGGAATTTGAAGTTCTTCAGGTATTTTTCTCATTTTATTTCAGTTCTCATTCATCACTGTGAATTAGAATTTTCCTATAAGACTTTCCTTTGAATCAAGAATTCTCTAGTTCCATGCAAAATGGATGGGATCATCCTTTATATTAATTACACAATTTACAGACATTTGGTTCCTGAAAACCACAATGTAGAAGTATTCCACTGTTTTAACTAAGAAGCTGAAATTTATCTGTTTCCACTTAATGTTGGGTACTTGTTCCATTGCCAACTCTTAATTCAACTGCAGAACTTAGTAGCTTAATTTTTTTTCCATTTGATACTGACTCCATCAGAGTTTCTGAATAAAGTCTACTCTAATAAAGTCTTGCATATTAAATCAGAGTATGGGATTCTGAAATCATGTGACAGATTGCTTTTGATGTGGGGCTTTTTATCCACCTCAGAGCAAGTGACATCTCATTAAGACCTTGGAGTTTGACTAGTGAAATGTAAATAACTCTGCAGCTTTCTTTCTGTTTGCTTTCAGGCTCTCAAAATGTGTGTGACTGCAAAATATAATGAACAGCTTTAAGTGTGAAAAAAGAACAGGGACAACCAAAAGCATTGCTTATTCACGAGAATAAGGCAGAATCCAGACAGTTTTAATTAGTTATTTTTTTATAAACCCCAAGTAGAAATGGAGTTTTATTTTCAGTACTGTGAGCTACTCTCCTACACATGATTTAATGTTTGTGGTTCAGAAAGATTAGCTACATTTTGAAATGATTACTTAGTCTTTTGGTCCTGTTTATTGGAAAACTACCTCTTTGGTGGTCTGCTTGTTTGTGGGGTTTGTATGGTTGATTTCAGGGGTTTCTTAGGGTTGCTTTTTGTTGTTTGGGAGGTTTTTTTAACCACCATTACATAAAAAGTCAGTATTTTATAAAGATCCTCCAAGCATGAGGACATACAAGTTAACAATTCTAGATTTGCATTTAAAAATTACTTTGTTTTTATTTTTTGTTTTCTTTTCAAAAATCTTTTGAATTGTAGGGATCTGTGTAGTTGAACTTCTGCAGGTGGATGTGTTCTAAAAGACTTCACTTTGCCACTGGAAGTGTTTTCACTGAAGAATTCTTGGGACTACATTCGTCACAGAAATCTATCATAAACTAACTGATGGATGTCACATCAGATTTTCTGGAAATCTTAATTGTTTTGAAATTTGTCATCCACATTTCTTGCAATTTATATAACTGTTACCTAAAGATGAATTGTCTAGATCAACCAGGCTAGCTGAGCAAACATAAGCATCACACTGTGCAGTACCCATTCATGTCAGTAATCCATGCGAGTACATGGAGTTAAAACAAGAAGCTTCTCTAGATACATTTGCAAGAATCTCTGGTATTAACTTCAGAGACTTCAAAAGATAATTTAATACGTTTCTCTTCTAGACTTGTTGGGTTAAAAACTGAAGCTCCAAGTGCTGCATCAACAAGCACAAGTACTCCTCAGCCAGTCAGTAATGTGGTCCACTACTTGGCATCTGCACTACTTCAGATAGAACAAGGAATTGAACGCAGGTTCCTCAAAGCGCCTCTTGGTAAGTCTCAGAATTGAAACTCTGTCTCTAGTCTTGTGTAAGATTTTATAACTAACAAACCAAACACATCCACCCCAGCACTGCAGTAATACCCCTGACCCCAAACCCACTTGCTTGTTTTGTAAGGCTGGATGCTTTAGAAGGACATCTTGGGGAAAAGAACAAAAAGTTAATACACCTACATATATGTTGATATATATATATAAAATGTATTAATTAACAAGCAAATTCTTAAATGCATGCTTATTGAACATAGATTTTTTTCCAGTGACCTTGTTTATGTGGTGCTACAGTTATACTGATGCATTGGCAGACAAATTGTATCCTTATAGAAATGATCAAGCTTTGTGGGGGAGCGCTATAGTTCAGAATTACTGTTGAGGCCAGTATATCATGCAGTTATTTTGTTTTGTTTTGTTTGCCTCTTTTTATACTGTTTCAATGAAAGCAATGTAGATCTAGTTTACCTGGATCACCTTGTTCAGCAATAACAGAAGACTTACAGTAAAGTGTAGGAAGTACTTAACATGGCAAACGTTAAGATTCTCTGGTTTTGTGTTTGTGCTGTAAAACTTGGAAATAAAAGGTTGCAAGAAAAATTTAAACAAAAGTAGGATTACAGCTTGACTTTGACCCATTTTTCTTACTTGGCTTCCTGTGATGAGGCTCTGGAGGTGAGAGAGAGAATCCAAAGTGCATAAAGTCAGTTTGTTTTCCTGTGATCCCTCAGGTCTGGATTTCTTAGGATCCTTTTGCAATTCAGAAGTGGACTTTGATCTTAGAGAAATGTGTAAAGGTAGTTCCTCCTTCCCAAGGTGGCTGTCTTGGTCAGACTTCCTGTCTTGATGGCACACTGGGGATGAGCTGTGCTCTCTGCTTGCTGGGCTGCTTTACCTCTCACCTCTGGTTTGCCAGCCCAGCGTATTCCAGAGCAGCAACTGCTACACCCCGGTAGACTGATACTCTTCTGAAAGTCACTGTGTATAAAATCCTTCTGCTCTGGCAGACTCTGCTGTAGTAGTTGAAGACAAAAATGCAGGTTTTGGTGTGTTAACACAAGATGTTAGGTGCCCTGTTGTGCAGTTGACCTGAAGTTTTTTCTGCATCTTGGCTGCTCCTGCATGGAGCCTGCTGTCTGCATATCAGTTGCCACTGAAGATGGCTTTGAGCTAGATTTGTGCCAGAGACTGACACGTGGGCATGGGTTCCCTTCCACAAGCTTTAGATATCAGTGTGATGACCTCTAGAAGAGGGAAGTGTAGCAAATGATTGAGATGAAAGGGGAGAGCACAGGAATAGTTGAAACTGCAGCTGTTTAAAAGCTTTACTTGGCTGAGTGTTTGGTCAACTCAAATATGTCTGCGCTTTCCAAGCCAGGCATGATACAGCTTATTTCCTGCTATATGACTAGATTGCAACCTGTGCAACAGTTAATTGACAGTGCCTCTAGCATTTGTCCTACTTTTCATGTACAAGTTGTAAATACATTGTGTATTATATGCCTCCATTTCCATACAAGGTCTGTGAGTATTTTGCTGACAGCCCCTTGCTGACAGTTTTAAGTTTACTATTCCCCTAAGGGGAAAAACATGGTTATTAGCAGGCTGTGGCCATTGATCGTGCATCCTGAGTTAGAGGAAAAAGACTAAAAGAAGAAAAATGCCCCAGAAGTATTGGAGAGAAAGTTTTTTAGCAGTCTTCTGTCTTCTTTTTGGTGGTTTCAACTCTGCCATAATCTTATGTTGGTTCATGTTTTTGCCTTACCTTTGGAATGATTGTGGGTTGGCTTTTATTTTAACCTGGAAATCCTGTTCTCTTAGGTGTTTTATACTGAGTGACAAAGGGAGTATATAAGGAAAGCAAATAGATGTGTTTTGCATGTCTTAAATCTCTGATGTTTGTTTACCATAATGTGCCCGTGCATCTCTTCTGCTGTGAAAAATACTACTGCTCTAAGATTACAGTAATGTATAGAATAACCTACATTGCTGAGGAGAAGGAAGGATCCCAGGTGTCCTCTGGTCTGGCTTGCTGCCCTAATCATTAAGTGACAGTGTCAGGTTCCCTCTTGCTTTTTGGTGCCAAATGTCTCATGTTTTCAGTTGCGTAATGGGCTGCTTTTAACAGGAGGTGAATCTGAATGAAGGCAAGATTGTATATGTACAACAGACATAGAAAAGTTCTCTACTCAGCCTGACAAGGAGGTGTTTGTAGTGCTTTTAATGAGAAGTGGACACTTGTTTTTCAGGACTGCTGTGTGCTCAGAGCTGTGATGCATTTTTTCCCTGACCCCTCTAAAGTGTGACCAACAGTTTTCTGATGATAGAAATTAACTCTTAAGTTTGTAACCACTGGGGTTGAGTTTGAGGAGTTTTCAGTTTTGTTTGACTGTTCTTATATAGATTAGTATGTCTCTGCACTCATTTGTTTTGGGGTTTTTTCCTAACAGGAGGGATTTTTTTTAATAGTTGTTCCAATTATTTAAGGGAACCTCTCTCCCCCCCCGCCCCGGACAAAATGCCTTGCATATCTGTTTCTCATGTTAAATCTGATAATCCCAACTTTTTTGGCTGATTGAGTTACCATTCAAGTAAAAATATTGGAAGTCAAGCAAGTGCTGGGAGTTCTGTTTTTGTAGCAGTACAGAGGAACACTTGCTGTAAAAAGAGTCCCCTTGCATTTCTGCTTTAAACCACACTGAAAATGCTCTTTGTCATTATTTCAATTCTTGCTTTCTTGCTTTCACTGCAAAGTTTATTTGCCCTCTCTATCCCTCGCTTTACTCTGCTCTGTTGCTATTAGGGAGTGGAGCTATACTTAACAATTTTTAGTTTTCATTTATGGCTGCTAGTCCTAAAGCCAGCACACTGAAATTCCCTGCAGTCACTGGCAGGTTTATGCTGGTGGCCTCCAGGGTGCAGAGCAGACAAAGGGACCCAGCACAGCAATAAAAGGACCAGCTGCTCCTCTCAGCTCCGTTTTTGTTTGAGGCTCTATCAGGCTGCCAAGAGCCTTGCTGGTGATTCTGATAGGTTTAGAGTTGAGGTGCATACCAAATGTTGAAGTGGAAGAGCAAGAAAAGACTGACAGAGAAGATAGTGATGTGAAAGGAGATCTGGAAACCCCAGAAGTGGCCCCTCCAGCCTCTCAGAGGCTGCTAGATGCCCACTAATCTTCTGTTGTCTCGTGATGAAATGTAACATGATTTAAATTGTATGCATTTCTTAATTATGAACTGTCTTTTTGAAATATTTTCATTAAATATTACTTTGAAAATTTGGTTTTTCTTCCTTCAATGCAGCCCAAGGTAATGTTACAGGAGACTCATGGAAAGGAGGGAGTGCAGTTGCAGTACATTGTTTTCCTGCAAAATTTTCAGAGTTAAGATGTAAAAAAGCCTTTTTCTTTTTTGAATAGTTGTTTGAAGGAAACTCTGAAGTCCTGCTTCTCAGAAAAAGAATTGTTTGAGAAGGAAGAAATACAAGCAGTTTTTATTATGAATTTTGCTTCTTTTTTGATACAAATTTACTCTTCCTTGCATTTCAAAATACTTTGCAGTGCAGTAATAGGTCTCATCATTCCTTTTACAGAGATGTGAAAGTTGAGGTATAAAATGATGAAGTGATTTGGTTGCCCTGGAGTTCAATGAGGCATCCACAAAAAAGTCTGCCTTCTGCACTAGTTCAGGACTTCAGTCATTTAAGCATCCTTCAGATTTCCATGCAAAAGGTTGGATTCTAATTCATGGGAGCACCTTTGAGACTGATGGAGGGAACCATTTGCCTGCTTTGTAACTTGGGCCGTGCACTTCTTGCATGACAAAAAAAACCCCAAACCAACTTTTTTGTTCCTTTTTGCTTGTCTTTATTCAATTCCTTTCTTTTTAGATTTTATCTTTGTTTCCTGTACTCCCATAGCTGTTTCCTTTCCTCTATTTATAATAGTCCTTATAATAGCATCAGACATCTTCCAACAGTATCCTGGGATATGATAGGTATATACACATACATTTTTCTTATGATTTCATTACTGCCCTGCAGAGTTCCATGAGCAGAGGCAGCAAAGTTGGAAATGGGTTTTTTTATGATACAGAATTTTTGTTTACTCTTCAGAGAAGACAGTCAAAGAAGGTGCCTTGTAATTGGAACAGATGAGGTTGACCATGGCTCTTCCTTCCTGAGAGGTTAATTTAATCATTTTAATACTCCAGAACACACTTGCACAGAAACATCCAAAATACATTGTTTCAAGTGGACAGATGAACTAATTCTCTTGGTCCTTGAGAACTGTGCCCATAACCTGGCTACATTTTTTGAGCCGTGAGGAGGTTTGTGGTAGCACAGACCAAATGAATTGTTTGCTGAGAAAAACCTGTGGTTAGTATCTGCTCCTGTGGCCATTTGCACCAGAGATGAACAGAAAGGTAAGGCAGGGTAGGATTCAGAACTTTTAGTTCAAGCATTCTGTTTGTAGTGGGAGTCAGAGTAAACACTGGGATGTGCAATTCCTCCATGCACAGTACTCCCCTACCCTTCACTGTCTGCACATATTGAGAACCACTGTTCACTGTTCAAGTCATGTTTTTAGACTACACATTTATGGAATATAAAAATTAATTAAAAAATAATCTGCCATGCTTCAAAAAGGTATTTGAAATAACTCTATGAATTTAATGTTAGGTAATGCAGAAGATGATGAAAGGCACCACTGGGGGTATAAAAGGAGGAAGAGAGTGAAAGACAAGACTAGTCAGAGAGATGGTAAATTTTAAATGTTACTTGTATTGCTAAGAATTAGAAAGCATTGAATATTTTATCAGGTTTTCTTTTTTTATTGGTTTTTAATTAATTAATTTTGTAGCCAGTTCCTTACATTGAAGGTATTGAAGCCAAAGGTTTAAGCATGAAACAAATACAGCTCAAATATTTAAAACTAAGAAAAAGGTTTCTGCAACCAGAAAAAAAGAACTGCATTTTTTTTTCACTTTGGGGCCAAAACCTGCCTGTTCACATAGTCCTGGGGTTTTTTTTTCCCTTTCTTTTAATGTCCCCATTTTTTTCTGAAACTTCACAGCATTGTGCAACTGCATGTCCTTTCTAGAAAAACTAAAATGGAAAACCCTTCCCTGAACTCAATTAGCTATTGATAGATGAGTGCATAGATCTGTCAAATGACTTCATTTGCATTGTAGCAAGGCTTGGAGGACTTGACAGAAGGGTATCCCACTGCGCAGTGTAGAGCTGCTCAGACACAAAGAAAGAGGCCATTTCTCCCTCTGAGTTAACAATACAAATGAGAAAGATGATGGATGGAAGAAAAAAGTGTTATTCTTATTTTACAAATTGGGATCTGAAACAGTGGGTGTTGTTTGGCTTGTTTGTTTCAGCAGCAGGACATGCTGAAGCAGGTTGTGGTCGGGAATTTTCATCTCTACTTGCTCTGCAAATTCACAGTTGCAATATATTTGTTGTGTTGTGTGATGAACTATATTGGTAAGCCAATCCAGGCTGAAAATAACCTCCAAATAAAAGTAATAATTCTCAAGCTGTCATTGTTAGCCAAAGAAATGCTTGCCAGACTATATATATGCTTAAGATAAAGTGTCTTTAAGAGTAGGAGTTACAGTACAAATCTGATTTAAGTGATTTTAATTTTCTTGGTGAATTAAAAAAAATACATGGAGATATACTGCAGTACTGTGAAAAGGACTTTGTCTACTGTCTTCAGAAGACTGAATTTAACACAGCAAGCCTAAGGTCTGAGCAATAGGAAATGTTAGGAAATACAGGTTTGCAGCTCAGAGGTGGCTGTATTTTATTTACGAAGCTGTGTGCCTGTTTATCCTCTGCCTTCTCCCGTCACTTCTCTTGTGCTGCTTGCTGCTAATGCAAATGTATGCAAGATTAGACAAATCCTGGCAGCCAGTTGATAAGAAGGCAGAAGGGCCTTGCCAGGAGAGCAATTAGTCTCATTTTTGTTCTTTCATTTTATTTGTTATTAGATATTTTCTCTTCCTAGTCCTGGGAATAAATAATTTGGCAGACAGGTGCATCACAGGCCATTCATGTGCCCGCTGTCAGTAGTCCAGCAGGCAGGGTGGCATTATATACTGAGTGCATCGTTAATCAACTGAGATCACACAGTAGTAGCTGGACTATCACTTTTAGAAGGGAAGTCTGCAGACATCTCCATAACCACAAGCACTGTTGTATGGTCTCTTCCTGTCCTCAAACCCTCTTATTTTAAAATGCAAGAAATAACATTCAGCTTCAATAAAGAAATCAGCTTCCTGCTCAGCAGCAGCAGTGCAGGGTGTCATTTATACCTTCTGTTTTCTCTCGGGTTCTCAAACAGCCTGTTTGCTTCTCTAGTTCCCAGCTGCCCATTCCCATTCAGTACTGTCCCCCTTGTTACTCAGTGTGTGTGTTTGTGTGGCTGCTTCCATGGCCTGGATTGCAAACCAAAACTATTTGAAAATACCATCTGATTTCTCACCCTTGTTCCCTCCCCCATTTATTTTTAACTTAATTAGGGACTCAGGTGCTACTTGGTTTGACACTTGATGTGTCCCACAGGTCCCTCCTGTGTGTTACATTGCTTAAAAGGTATTAAGGAAACAGTTACATTTCATCCAGGTCAGTCATCCGACCTGGTCAGCCACACAGAGATGCAGGTGCTTGTGAAGGCAGAGTGCAGGGCAGGACTGAAGGCAGTGAAGCATGGGCAGAGGGCTGAAAGAGTCTCTGGTAGAGTGTACTGGAGCAAGTGTGGATGAATAGTGCCCTTCAAGCTGTTCTTTGGCAGTGAAGTTTCAGGTACTTTCTTCAAGCGTTTTGGGGTTTCCAGATGTAAATCCAAAGGAAGGTAAATTGGACATGTGATCATTTTTTCATGATCTTAAGCAATGTTTTATACTTTATAAATTGAATCAAATTAGGTTTCCAGGTTTATATCTGAGTTTACTGTCCTATTAATGACCTATGTATATGCAAGTTCTAAGCTGAATAGGTATTGAAGAGTAAAATCTTAAAGCTCCAGTATCTTGGAAACTATGTAGAAAATACTCCAGTACTGAAGAGATAAGACAAATGTTGAATTATTATCCCAGTTTGCTACTTGCTGTCTCTTTGACAGTCAGAGTATTACCTCTTACTCTAGAATAACATGGATCTTTGAAAAAGAAGTTTGATAATTCTCTGGGGGTTTTTAATTTTTCTTATTTTTTTAAATCCCCTTCTCCAATGGAAGATGCCAGTGATGGTGGACGGTCCTATAAAACAGTTCTGGATCGCTGGAGAGAGTCACTTCTTTCTTCTACCAGCTTGTCCCAAGTCTTCCTTCACCTGTCGACGTTGGACCGCAGCGTCATCTGGTCCAAGTCCATCCTCAACGCTCGCTGCAAGGTGTGCCGCAAGAAAGGCGATGCGGAAAGCATGGTGCTGTGTGATGGCTGCGACCGAGGCTATCACACCTACTGCATCAGGCCCAAGCTGAAGGTACCTCAGGAGAAAGGACTGCTTCCTTTTCACACAGAGCTCGAGTAGTCCTTATAATGTAATTGCATATTGCTAATGCTTTTGCTTTTCCTTCTATTTCTAGGTCATTCCTGAAGGAGATTGGTTTTGCCCAGAGTGCCGACCAAAACAGCGCTCTAGACGTCTCTCCTCCAGACAGAGACCTTCTGTGGAAAGTGATGAAGAGACTGCTGAACAACTAGAAGGGGAAGAAGAGGCAAACTATGATGAGATGGGACAAAGTGAGGAGGAGCATTATGAAGAAGAGCAAGATGAGGAGGATGAATCGCAAGAGGAGGAAGAGATAAGGTAAATAGACTTGTTAAAATATCACCTTGATCATTATTTGGAGTAGTTGTTCACATAAGCATGTATTCTGAAACTCTAGTATGAAAAAAAGTTTATTTTTAGAAAAATATCAGCTTGCTGCGAATTTGGCTCTTAGGAAAAGATTTAATACTGACAAAAGCTAGGACCACTGGACTTGGGTTCACTTTTCAGGATAAAAATTCCAGCTTTGAATGTATGGGTGAGAGAAGGCCATCAGAGCTTCAGTTCTGTACAGCTGCTGTGTGAATGTGAAGTGGAAAGAGTTTCAAACAGTAAAGCTTTTCTGGAGAAAACCTGGAGTTATTTTTGTCCACTTTTGAATTTTGGAGGACTAGATGCATACGGTATTAAAACATTAGAGAAAACAATCCATTGCAGGCCACAGGACATTGGGAAGCCTTGAGGACTAATGCAGTAGCTGTTTAAAAGAGGCCAACAAAAAACCAAACCACCCTTACCCCCTGAAAAAGCCCCCCAAAACCATAACAACACCAAAACAAACAAAACCCAAACAGCCCAAGAAAATATCTTTGAAAAACAACCAACCAAAAAACGCTATACAATCAACTAAATAATACGAAGTGATAATTTCAATTAAAATTTTATTTGATGCACATGCCAGCAACATAAAAATTGAAGGAAACTTTTCTGATCTCAGAGTATTTTTCCCCTCTTTTTTTGTACAGTCTTTTGAATTGACTAAAGCAAGCAGCTCTGACAGTTCAGATTCAGTAGTTGGAGAGAATGTGCATGTCCTTGGGAAATAAATTTATCTCTGGGATCTTGTCTCTTCCCTGTAAAGGAAGGGGAGTCTTAAATATTAGTTACAAAACCTGACCAGAGCATAACTCTTATAAGTAGCATTTTACAACTGTACTTTATTTATGTGGCTGATAATAATGTTCAGAAATCCTAGTAGTTAACGCCTGCCTGAGAAATAAGTGATTTAAAGAAATTGATAGCTGGTGCTCCAGTTAATGTATTCTTATTGCATAAGCTGCAATGGTGATCAGAATTCTGAAAATTTCTTTAAGGTATGTACTCCACATAATACTTCACTAAGAGACCCCAGAGGAGTATTTAAGATAATGGTAATTTTGGGTGACTGACTGCATCAGGTTGTAAGCCAGCTGCTTACCAGTTCAACCTTGAATGGCTGGGTTTTTTAAATGCTGAATTAGAAAACAGGGAAGAGAGACGAATGGAATTTTGGAATAAATAAACATAACTGTTCACTTTGTAGCCCATCAAAGCAAGGAAGATCTCAGGTCAAGTTTCCATTAAAAATGAGAGCAGCCAAGCTCAACAATCCATTCTCAAGTCAGAACAGCCAGCGTCAGGCAAGATACGCTTCTCGGAGCCAGCCAATTGAATCTTCGTCAAAAATGACCAGAAGGGGTTTAAGAAACATAAAATCAGCCTCCTCAGCAGTGACTAAGCCCACTTTAAGACTTCATAGCCGGACCACTCGTCAGAGCCAAAGTTCATTACCAGCAGATGTTTTTGTGGAGCTGCTCGGTCCTCGAAGAAGACGAAGAGGACGAAAGAGTGCTGAGAGCTCACTGGGAAGCAGCCGCTCCAACTCTCTCGGGTTTCGGGTTGTGGATACTGCAGAGCCCGCTGAGCGGCTCAGGAAACTGCCAGTTGCTGCTTCAAAGCTTTCTCTTCCTGTTGCTGAACCCAAGAGAAGAGGCAGAAAACGACAATCTACAGGTTAGAGAAATGTGTTTATCACAGCAAAATCTACATTCTGTTCCTTGCTAAAATATTTGTGTGGTAGAGCATGGAGACCACGAGTAGTGGTTGAAGGCAGTTTTGCCACTTCCAATGGGACAGTTTTTCTTTCACACTGACAGAGCCTTAAAATTTTCAGCCATCTGAGATTTATTGTATCTATACTTGAAATTTCATATTTGCACACAATATGCTCTATAATAAGTGAATTGAAAGTTTTGAAGTGCCTTAACCCACACAAATGGAAATGTTTACTTGCAGCTTTTATGATTTTATTTTATTAAAGAACTAAACAGTGAAGAGCACAGATAGAGGGAAGGTAGTGAAACTGGGAATATACACACAAAACAAGAAACTGCTTCCAGAAGAAAAATGTTGTCTGCCTGGTATAGGGTTAACAGTGTCCGTGCTTGTTAAGGTAATACTTTGATGGTAAGGAAATACTTGGAAAGATAAAATAACTTCTAAAACCAAAAAGGACCCAGTGTGAGACTGAAGAGTGTCAAAGAGCTTGCACTCCAATGTAGCAGCCTTGTATTCTTCACCGTTTCTGTCACTATTCAGAATTTCTGAGCTTTTCCTTTAACTACCCTGCTGACTACTCTTGAAAGCAGATAAAATCAGTCTGAATAGAGGTTTTGTGAAAGTAAAAGTTAAGAGCAGGCAGCTTATTCTGGTTTTTCTCTAACAGGGCTTTTCTTCAAGTGTTTAACAAATTGTTTTAAGATTGAAATCAGGGGAAAAAAAAATCATGTCCAGAATTAATGCAATGGAGGAGGCACCCAGCTAAGGACTGGTGCTTAGCATTTTGTATGACAAGAGAGGCATTTCAGTAGTAAATGACAAGACCGGAGTTTAGTTAATACTTTAGGCCAAACTACATGCCTTGTGCTTTTAAACTACAGTTTCAGTACCCCAAAATAATGGTGTTTCAGATTTTTATTAGTTTTTTTATTTTATTTTATTTTATTAGTCAGGCTTTTAATCTTTATCTGGTGGGGTGTTGGGTTGTTTTTTTTTCCAGAATCATCTCCTCCAGTATTGAGCAGGAGAAGTTCAGGACGTCAGGGCGGAGTCCATGAACTCTCAGCTTTTGAACAGCTGATCGTGGAGCTGGTGCGGCATGATGACAGCTGGCCTTTCATGAAACTGGTTTCCAAAATCCAGGTAACT
>NW_005054301.1:8473738-8485128 GCF_000277835.1 Geospiza fortis
CGGAGAGCCCTGCTTGCTGCTGGTAAACCTTGGGAATTTACAGCATGGTGCAAACAGCAGGATAGAGCCAAGCAATGGGATTCAGGAGAACTCTTGCATTTTAGCTCAGACATTTGGTGTCAGGAATAACTTCTACAATTGTTGTGGTATTGACAAAATTTTAAATACACTTTTCATTGGGCATTTTAAAATGTGAAATGCGAAATGCTTTGGTTTTAAAAAACCCAGCCAAATAAGTAGAGCACAGGACTGCTAAAGGTAAGCTTGTGATTATTAATTAATTGGTTGAATTAATCTTTCATTTATGCAAAGACATTCTGAGAAGAGACCTGTGATAAATAATAAGATAGAAACAACTACATGCTGATATTAATTATTATGCAGCAAAAAGAGGATTCTGTAGCTTCATTCTTAATTTCCCTCATTTAAATTTCAATATACTGGATGATAATGTGGGTACACAAAGTAAGTGCTGCTCCAGAGGTTTTTACTACAATAAAACTTGCCAAAGCTGCTTTCTGCAGGCTGCACTGGCTTGTCCACTGTAAGGCACTGCTGGACCTACTGACCCTGCCGAAGTGCCTGTCCTTTCCAAGCCCTCTGGGGCAACTCTGCACAGGCATTCTTGGGGATCTAGAGTTTGGTGTTTAGGGCTCTGCTAAAATGAGCAATGATAGCTGTTTAATGAAGACCTGAAATGCTGAATTCAGAATCACTAATAGTTGGAAGGATTAATGTATCTGGACAAAGAGAGTGATGTACAAATGTGAATGAACAAAGTAAGTGTAGAGGAGAAGAGGAATTTTGAAGGAAATGGAGATTAGTGACTGCCTAATAATAGAGTATTGGAATTACGTTGGGAAGGGCAAGAATCTGGTGAATGCAAGGAAAGATGGAGAATTCAACTTAGTTTTGGTGCTGAAACTAAACTGCTAGAATTCAGTGCATTCTGGTTTGCCTGAATCAATCACTAAGGGATAGTCTCTATAGAGTTGGAAGGAGAAATCCATACCTGACCCAGATTTTCTTCATCATGATAGATATTTTGGTTTAAACTTTTAGCTGCCTTTAAGACAGTGTAAAGAATACATTGAATGGGCAGTGCACAGCAAGCCAGAAAGAGAGAAATACTTTTCTTTTTAGTAATTACTTAAACAGCACTCCTAAAGGAAAAGGAATGAAAAATATGTCAGTTTAATTCTGTTTCTCTACTGATTCTTCCTTTAGGTTCGTTTGCAGGTTGCACTTGATCTAGTGTAAATTTACCTTGGTTTTAAAACATACATGATCGTGCCCGTGGGTATCTTTCCTTGGAGGAGGATCATGTATGTTTGGATCAGATACCTTTTTCTTTCGCTTCCCCCACCCCACTTTGTGAGACAGGCACCCTGGACTTGGTGCTTACTGGAATTCCAAACTGGATCCACATGATCAGTACACTTAAGGGTTAGGCAGTCCTTTTCCTCCCCTGAGTCTTGATCCCATAGTAGTTGGGTAGAGTCTCCTGCTGGCTGCTCTTCAACACAAGTGAATGGAATCTCTGAATTTTGAATGAATAGTGGTGGAGTCAAAATGGTTATTACTCATGATTAAAGAGCTTTTAACGTTGTAATATATTGCAGGAAAAATAAAAAATCTAAAATATTGGAAATAATTTTTGTACTTGACAGATGGGAATAGCTGGAACAGCATAATGCTTATCTGCTCATGCAATTTTCTTATAGTTGTTCACAGGGCATTTAGGAGTAGATTTATTTATTAAATTGCTGGCTAATGTTTGTTGTAATCTGCTACTTGAATAATAATTTTAAAAAAAGCAGTGTCTGAAAACTAGTATTCAGTTCAGGGAATGAAGGTAGTTGTGTAAGACTCCTCTGTTTATATAAAAGCAAAACATAAATGTCTTTTGCTGATTCATGATTTGCTTTAATGTTTTACATAGGCTGAATTTAAGCTTCCCTTTGTTCATTAATCTTTTTGTTTGGATTTTTTTCTTTTTTTTAGGTACCAGACTACTATGATATAATCAAAAAACCTATTGCCTTAAATATAATCCGTGAAAAAGTGAATAAATGTGAATATAAGTTAGCATGTAAGTATTATTTATTGAAAGGGGTATATTGTACCATGTTGTCTCACTTTAAATGCTTGTCCTAAAATAGAACTGTGTTGGATGATTAGAAAGCTGAATTTGTGTTTGCTTTGGGGTTTTGTGGTGTGTTTTGGGTTCTCTAAAAGAGCAATTACTAATATTTTTTTAATAAAATCTGTTGAACATAGTTCCTTTCCTACTAACACACATGATGGATACATAAGAAACGGTCAGCTATGAAACTTCTGGTAGTTCTCAAGCCTTTAATATCAAAGGGTGACACTGATGGAGTAATTAGAAAAGGTGCTGTTGTTCCTGTCTCTGATTTGTATTTCCTGTATTGATAATCAGAGAAACTGAAGAATGTTGACACGGAACAGCACCAATACAAGGATAGAAACTTGATACACATAAAGACATTTTTGTGTTGCAGCTCTGCATAGGATCACTGTACTGATTTATTGGTGTCATACTGTTGTCAGACTGCTGATGACTTGAAACGTGCTAAATTAATTTATTTCATTCCCTAGCTGAATTCATTGAAGATATTGAGCTGATGTTTTCGAACTGCTTTGAATACAACCCTCGTAACACAAGTGAAGCAAAAGCTGGAACTAGACTTCAAGCTTTCTTCCACATTCAGGCTCAAAAGCTTGGACTTCCGATCACATCTGGTAACGTGGACCACACCGCTCCCGCGGCGAAGAAGTCTCGAATCTAACCTCTGCCTTCCAAAGGAGTTCTTGAGGGAATTTATTACATTCATTAAAATGGATTGTTAAATTACCCAGTCGTCATGTCTATTTAAAGCAATAACAACTGTTTAACCACCTTGAAGTGTGGCCTGCACTATATTCTCAATATAATATTAAGCACTCAGGAGAATGTAGGAAAGATTACCTTTGCTACAGTTTTATTCAGTGTCTAATAATTTTGATAGATGTACTGGATACAGTACTGGTTTACAGAGGTTTTGTACATTTTTAATACATTCATGTGTCCAGATATCTTCCAGAAGTACTTTGTTTTTTCCTGCACAAAATAACGTTGTTTCATTCTCTAGATTTTGTAGGAGCTGTGGTATTGAGGGCTTTATCAACTCAGAGAAAATCTGCTGTAGCACAGTTGAAGAAACTGTGTGTGTTGTTAAAACTTGTTTGAGCATATCTTCTCAACACTAATGAGTACAACTGCATATCTTTTCAAGTACTGTACCAGTGCTGGCTGGAGGTATTCGGTCTGAGTTTATTAAGTAGATATTTATTTAGCATTCAAAGTAATTTGTGAATTTGTTTTGTATTTATAAAATTTGTACTTGGGGCAAAAAAAAAGTCCCATAACTTTTTAAATTTTGGAGGGTGGGGTTTTGTTTATTTGTTTGTTTGTTTTTTCCCCTCTGACTTGATGATCAATCAATAAATACTTCTTGTGTCCCTGGCAGTTCTTCTAGCAATGAGTAAATTTGCAGGACTGTACTCTTAAATTTCTACATTCAGCTTTGGAAGTGTACAAATAAAATGACACATTTTTTCAAAGTATGTTGAGCTTGGACTTCCTCTTGAGTTGTACTGCTGCATCACCTTTCCATTAATTTCTGAGGACAATTTGCTCAAGGCAGCACAGCAGAATGTGGTTCCAGTATGAGTACCCCAGCCAGCACTCTGGGCAGCTGCAGCCACTGTGATTCCTGGTCTCTGAGGGATGCAAGTGTCCACCATCAGTTTGTCTGGAGTAACGTGAGTAGTCTAAGTTGTATGGATCTTTAATTTGGATCTCTACTGTGTAAAACCTCACCGATTTGTTCAGTTGACCAGTAGCTTCTTTAAAGTATCCTTAGTATGCTTGATAGTTTATTTTCAATATTTATTAATTTAAATTTATTAAGCTCAGTTTGAGTTGAAAAGTTTAAATCAGTCCTGCCCTCTTGGAGATATGCCATAATCTGAGAAAAAAGTATGGAGTGGCAGTGTGGGGATAGGAGGGAGCAGTATGAAAAACTGAAACATGAGGCTTGCTGCTGCAGCAGCATCTTTCCCCCCTGTGTTTATGCAGCTTGTGTTAAAGGGTTAAAGCCTGAATATGCTCCTAACAATTACTTGCTATGTAGTTGTAGGGTGCTCTGTAGTTGTACAGCTTTCTATGGCTGCTGTAGTGCTTACCTTGCCTTAGAGATGGTGAGAATGGGCATTCTCTTGAGTTCAGGGAATGGATGGTGGTGGATAGGAGACTGATCAGTTCAAAGTGTTGCAGTTGTGGGTTGGGGCTTTTGGAAAGTAATTTTTAAAAATTGTAAGAATGAGAAGGGGGAGGGATGTTGTTCAGAAATGTCTGCTAATACTTCTGAGTTTCTGTGGAAGCTTTCCACAGAAAGCTGTCAGTTCAGAGCTGACATCTCTGTCTAGATTTAAGAGACATTTTTTGTTCCCACAAAAGAAATGCTTCCAGTAAGGAATGCTAAATTCTGCAAGGGATATGAGCAGCAGAAGACTTGGTTGCAGGGTATAAGCTGTATTTGATACCCCTGCATTTGTCCAGTTCTGAGAGGCTGTGAAAGTCCTGACTAGTAGGTTGCACAAACAGTTGTGCTCATTCTTGTTCACATGAATAATCCCCACTGACTTTAATGTGAATGCATTTTGAGGAGGGGCACAGTGAGCTGAATAAGTCTGTCTGTGGCAGATGTAAGTTAAATAATTTCTGTTCCAAACCTACTCCCAGCTGTTCATTCCTATCACTTTTTCCAGGGTTATTTCCTTCAATAGCACCCCCTCAACAACGCAGCTATAATTTTGGGTTTGGATAGAACAAGTGGGAACCAACCCAAATCTCTGCTTATGGCAGTGGTGTTTGTATGCTTGTGCTCAGCAAAGTTACCAGTTTCCCTTTAAGTCTGCAAGCCTGAGGCCTCACTTATGTACACTGAAGGTGAAATACAGGAGGTGCTATTCTGCTTTGAACAGCTGTGCTTAAAATACTCCTGTCTGCCATATGTGCAGTTCAGCTCTGACTGTCCTTGGCTTTAGTGGTGCATGTGGGGCATGAACCAAGTCCTCAGAGCAGACTGCCTGATATGGTACTTTCTTTGAAGCTTTTTCAGACTTCCGTGATGCTTTCTCTTAGCTGTGTCAGGATATTTTTTTAAGGCCTTTGGGAAAAGGGAGGTTACTTCTATCTCCCTCCTTGTCTTAGGGGCTGAAATATTCATGCTCCTCATCCATCTTGTCCCCCTGAAAGTGTGTTACCATGATCAACCATCCTACCTGATGTTACCATCAGAGTAAGATCTGTACAGTATCTGTCAGGGGCTTCAGGCAAAAGTTTTTCACAAAGGTGTCAAAATGGAGAGGGTGACCAGCTTTGTCTTGGATTCAGGCTAATCAGGCTGTACCAGACTATTACAGAAAACAGGCAGTAGGCTTAATTGAGCTTCAAGTGTAGCATCTGTGCTCTAAGCATTTTAACAAGATGCAACAGTGAAAGTCTTGCTCTTCTTGGTAGCTCCCATAGATCTTAGCCCTGGCATGTATCCGGATACCACAACACCAGCTGCTTTTCCTGCTGTGCAAATTCTGCCCCTTTCATTCATGTCAGAGCTGAGTAACTACCCTAGGCAATTTCTTCAGATGTTTTTTCGTACATAACTCTTCAGTAGCCATGGGACCAGTCCCTTTGGGCTCCCAACCCAAAGGATTCTGTTGTCCAGGAAACACCAGCATTTCCTCAAAGAGAGCTTGCTCACCTCCTGGCCACCACAGGCTACCAAAGATGCAGAAGACCAATCCCCACAGTGACTGCTGGTACTAGAAGCAGCCCTTCCTACCCAAGCAGGATGAAGTCACAGGGAGAAGGCCACTTCAAATGCTGGCTGTAGCCTTCTGTGGTGGTTGCAGACAAGCTGATACTGGCTGTTTAGGTGTCAACATCAGTGTAGCTAGGACTTGTATCAAGTCCCTTCACTTGCATTAGGAGGCAGGTGATGACCTTGATTGGCATATCCAGTGTCAGATTCCCCTGCTGGAAGCCTTGATTTCTGTAAGCCTGTAACAATGCTGGAAAGCTTGTGTTGCTTTGGTGTGGCAGCCCATGACAGATGTGAGCTACCACTCTTCTTTGTGAGGGGTATGAGTTGGGGCCAGTGCCCCAGCACCCACTACTGGATGCCTCTTTTGTGGAGGGGTGAGGTTTTAAGCACTTAGCACAGAGCACTTAAGCTAGTATTAACAATAAAAAAATATTATCTTAGCATAATCTTAGCAAATATGGGCATTGGAAACCAGTACGTAGCAGCTGCAAACCAGCCTGAGTGTACATGTATAGTTATAGGGAGGCAGACCCTGAACAGCCCCACTGCAGTCACCAGCTGCCCCAGAACCAGCTGTCCCTGCATCTGTCACAGTGCAGAAGGGAAGAGCCTTCCATGGACATGTGCAGGGAGCAGGTCTCTGGGGACAGCAGACCGTGCTGGAGTCCTACCCAGCACCGTGTTTGTGCTGCACTGGTAATCTGGTACTTCAGGATTTAGGAGATTACACTTGTGGTTTATGAATCATTGATGTAACCACTGAGTTAACCCTTACCCTGCAGCTATCTTGTCTCTTCCAAGTTTTATCTGGTTTGTATTCAACAAATAATATCTACCACTGATCATGTTACCTACTGGGGATCCCTGTTGTAACTGATCACAGTGATTCTAGATAACACTTCTTGAGGCTAGCAAGGACTATTTCTGCCCTCCAAAAGCCTTCTCACTCTAAAGAAGTTGCCAGCGTCCGGACAACTGCAGGAAGTTTCTTGTACAGCATTTGGCTGTAGCTCTGGGAGATCTTTCCCTTACACTGCTCAAGTGCCTTGATCTTCACAACAGTGACATAGTGTAGTTCTGCCGAGCTGCTCCTGGTGCTTTACCCAGCCTGCTGCAAAGGCATATTCTGAGATTTCTCAACCTGCTACCAAGTGATGCATTCTTCCTCTTGCCCTTCATCAGCTACCCACTTCCCTTAATTTGGTGCTTCCTTAGACAGTGCTATTAAAACCTTGCCTTTGAAGCGCTCAATTGAGTGTATGTCCAGTATCAGACCTGTGTAAAAACTCCTCAGAGAATCTCCAATTACCACCAATAAGAAACTTCCCATTTCAGGGCACTCAGGTTTGAAGATGATGTCTGGATGGACTAATGCAAAAGGTAAAATAACTTGTGCTGCAAATCAGAATTATAAAGGCAGCTAAGTAAACTGATTACCTTGTTTCCCAATAGGGATGCTGATGTAGCTCCATCCCTAAAACACGTTTGTGTATTTGTGGATATATTTGTATATACTTAGGCAAAGTTTGGGATTTTTAACTGCTCTAAGTCACTGACCATTAAAACAACAGTTATCATTGTTATCATGAATCCTAGAACTTAGAAAATGGCTTGGGTTAGAAGAGACCTCAAAAAATCATCTTGTTCCAACCCTGCTGCCATAGGCAGGGACACCTTCTACTAGACCAGGATGCTCAGAGACCAATCCAACATGGCCTTGAACACTGCCAGGAAACACTGCCACAACTTTTCTGGACAATCTGTTCCAGTGCCTCACCAACCTCACAGTGAAGAATTTCTTTCTCTTAATGTAATATAAACCCGCTCTCTGGTAGTGGGAAGCCATTCTCCCTTGTCCTGTCACCCCGTGCCCTTGTAAAAAGAGCCTCTCCAGCTTTCTTGTAAGCTCCCTTCAGGTAATGGAGGGCATTTTTTGGAGTGCATTAAAATGCACATCACTACAAGCTACACCTGAAACATTCTTGGGGCAGAAATCCATAGACTGCATGCGTTTTCCAAAAAGTGGACTGGGACAAACTTTAGGTTTTTTTCTTTATAATCATTTATCAGTTTCCTGCATTTGTAGTGCTTCTTTCCTGGAAAGCTGCTGAAATTATTTTAAATATATATTTTTTAGGTGCAACTCAACCTTTAAATTTTTTTAGGGGTGAAAGAAGGGAAAAAAGTGCTCCTGGGTCTCCAAAGACAGGGCTGTATCAGCGGCTGCCCTGCGAGCGGCTCTGGGTACGCAGCAGCCGGCCAGGCTGGAGGTGCTCAGCCCACACCATGTCCTGCAGCTTTTGCCAGAGGGGGGAGAAGGCAGCAAAGCTCCAGCATTCTGCCTGAGCCTCCCTGCTTGCTCACAACATTTATCCAGCTGTTCAGGTCACTCGCTTTTGATGAGAGAAATGTTTGATTGAGCCAAGTTTCCTACAAGGATGTTACATGACAGCATACTCTCCAAAACGCTGGCCGATGGCCATGGAAGATCAGCTTTCACTTCTGTCTTCTCTCCTGTTGTTCGTCTCTTTCCTTAGATTGATTTCAAAGAACCACGAGAGAAAGGGTCTTTATTTGAATAACATAGAGCTGCTGCACCAGCACTGTGTCACAGCATCGTGGTCTGGGGTTATTCTGATGCTTGTGCTGCCTGCTTTAACCATGCCATGTGGAGGGATTGAAAATTGCATGCTTGTCCCATAATATCCCATAATATAATGTAACAAGGTTAGAAGTAATCCTCTACAAAGATTACCTTGCACTGCTAGGATAGCCCACAGTCCAACTTCAGCTTTGTCAATTTGCTAGTCTTGTCTTATTAATATATTTAAGATTGATATTGATAGTTCCTAGGTTAACAGTCCTATAAGAATGTGTATTATAATCTACGTGCTTTCCAATTTTTCTCTTTTGAGCACTCTACAGATCAAATTAGCTTGGAGAGGAAAGGACTTTGAAGAGACAAGGAGTGCTGTGGCTCAGCTGCTGTGAATTCTGTGTTCAAAATGGCAGAAATGGGAGCCAGGATGTTAAAATGTCTGGGATTTGGATGGCAGTTCTGCATTTGACACTGGGCAGCGTGGGGCTTCATAGTTGCTTTTCATGAGCATTCCTGTGCAGATCCCACCATCAGTCACATGCTGGGCTCTGCAGTCCTGGCACAGCTCGTGAGTGCTGCTGTCACCAGAGGACACTTCTGCACTGACCGACAGGCCTCACGATCCAGCAATGGTTATAAATATTCCTGGGCCTCAGTCATCCTAAAGCCCATCCTCAACCACCAGAAAGTGATCTCAACTCATGTATTTAGCATGTTAGGCTGAGCTAAAGTTCTATTTTTAGACTGCTGTCTGAAAAAGAAAAACTTTGTGGTTTTAAAAGGCACTATCAACTTCTTAAGCCCTGTATCTTGTTAGGGGGCTTTGAAATGCTTGAATAGGTTTAGACGGTGCATCCTTTGTTTCCATAGTTGTTGCTTTTAAGAGGTTTCTTAGAACCAACCCTTGGGGTCAACCTTCATCAAACAGAATTCCCTTTCATTCAGATGCAATGCTGCAAACTGAGTCCAAGATCTGTCTGGAGCAATTTTAAGAGTATTAAAACTCCAGAACCAAAAGTGCCTGTCCTCCTTTTTGTCTGACCTTTACAACTTCCAATCTTAACAGGTCATCTGAATTAATCTCTGCCATCTTCGCACTTTAGTCATGGCTTCATCTATCTCCTGGAGAGTATTTGATCCTTTACTAGTGATTCTTTTTTGTATTTAAAAGATGTCTCCTTAAATCAGGCCTGCAATACCACAGAAGTGCTGATCATGATTAGAAACAGTCCATTTTCCAAGGACCTTATTCCAACGTGATGACATAACCCCAGCAGGAAAAGAGGCACAGAGCAATGAAGGTTAGTACCAGAATCAGGCCAAGCCTGGAAGACTGGGGATTAATGCCTGAAAGATCTGTACAATCTGTGTATAGTACTGCTTTGCACTTGTCCAGGCACAGAAAAACAAGGATTCCTTGTCCTACCCTGTCACAGGGGGGGATTCTCTGTTAAAAAGAACATAACAAAATTGAATCATTATACACATTATATGCCAGCCAGCCCCAGCAACTCAAAGGTCTGCACGCACCTATCCTAAAGGAAAAGAGCTTTTGGAAACCATTGCCACTTTTTCCTGGAGGTGCACCAGTTTAAACTGTGCCATCTGCTGAGATGGCTGGCTGTATCCTAACTTTTGGCAGTTGTCCTGCAAACCAGGCTGAGGCTGTTCAAGAAATGACCCTTTCCAGCTGTCATGCTTGTCTGCTGAGAGGAGTCACAGCTCTGTGGATCAACAGGTTTTCAGAAACATAAACAAGATGAACTCACTGCTTGTAGATGTGCACTTCAGTAACACTATTGCTGTCCTCACTCCTTCTTTGTGAAAGATCTATTATATTTAGATACTAAATATAATATGTAATATAATATGTACTAGAATATAATTAATATAATATTGTGAGCAAAGAACCAACTGTTGAGCCACAATACAGAGTAAGGAAAGAAACCACATTTTTATCACTCTTCTGATTTTAAAAAGAAACAAAACTTCTGCTTCTGTGCTGTGGTAAGTCTACTAAAATCCTAGCATAAGAGGCAGCAGAATTTGACTTTCTAAGCTTGAGGATAGAAACTTAGAAACTGCCAGCATATGGACTATCGCTCATTTTGTAAGACATGGGGAGACTGTAAAAATTGCTGAGTGCTGTTTATGCATGTGCATAGCAAAAGGGCACTGCAGCAGTTGGAGACACATTTTGTAGGGTGTACAGGAATTACAAAGGCTAGCAGGATAAACAGTAGCTATTTCTTCTAGTGCTACAAATGTGTAAACCCTTGTAAAAATCGAATATGTGCTAATTGTGTAAAGGTAATTTTATCTTTTGTTTTTATTAATAAGGCTGAGCAAAGTTTCCCTATATTTTAAACTGTAGAGGAATTTTTGTTCTGTTCTGCCATTATTTTTCATGTTTCTGTCACAGGACGAATTTTTATTTCCTTTTTTTATTGTGTTTAAATGCCATCCCTAACACGATGTCATTACAAGACATAACATTTTAATTAAATCTCTCTTTTGCTGTCCATTGACAGGCCCGTGGCTGCCCGGCGTTGTGATTCAGTGACACGTGTGAGAGGGGGAATTCCACCCTGCCCCGAAAAACATGTGGCTGCTGCTCCTCGAGCATCCCTGCCGGGCTTATGCTGGTGCCGCTCCCTGCTGCCTCCTCCTGCCTGCCCTTCCGCATACGGCATCCGGTCAGCTCGTCCAGGGAACGCGGATGGCTGACGGGCTTTGCAAGCGAGGAGGGGGAAAAGGAGCTTTACCTCAGCCACATCCCTGCACGGGCTGAAAAGGGCCTTCCCCACTCGGCAGGGCAAGAGGCTGCTTAACCCAAGTGAGGCATCGCAGCGCTCAGGCCGGCATCGCCGCCCGCGGTCCGCGCACGCCGCCTCTCC
>NW_005054301.1:8485249-8488410 GCF_000277835.1 Geospiza fortis
TGAGCCCCCGGGAGGAGCCGCAGCCCTGCCCGGTGCGCTGAGAGCTCGGAGCCCCAGCAGGATTTGGGGACCGCTCCGTTGGACGAGGCTGCTTAAATCTGCAGAAGTGACCCGTGGAAAAGGGATAGTGGAGTCTGGGGCTGCCCTGATGGGGTTGGCTGGGGACCCGTGCCCCACGCCAGCACACGCACACTGCCCCTCGCTTCAGGCTCCAGAATTAGCTCACTGGGAGGCACTGCAGGTCTTCCTAACTTGCAGCAAAATCGTGCCAGGATCCACAGCTTAAGAGACAAATATATTTATTGTTGGTTTTTTGCTTGTGTTTTTTGTTTGTTTGTTTGTTTGTTTGGGATTTTTGTTTGTGGGGTTTTTTTGGTGTTTTTTTTTTTTGTTTTTTTGGTTTGGTTTTTTTTTGAGGAATGCATCTGCAATGTAAGGAGAGAAAAAAACTCAGTGTTAGCATTTTCACAGCTTTTCTCTAATGCTCTCTTCCATTACCAAAAGTTAGACTTTGTCTGGCTTTCTTTGCACTCCCACTAAAAATACAGAATTGTTAGAGGGAAACTTGACATTTTGCAGGGGTACACAGGACAGCAAAGGAGAAAAAGAAGTGTCCTGAGCAAAAGATCACATCAGATGCAGTTTCCTATGGACTTCTCTTCCTTGACAAGTTGATTTTTTGAACTGAATGGTATTAAGACTGTCTGCCGTTTCAGTGTGCATCTATGCAAGTTTCTCTGCTTTTCCTTTCTCTCTGCTCAGTCCTCTTGAAGGTAATCTGGCTACACCATAATAGCTCCAATGTCCCCTAGCAGAAACCAACAGGTTCCTGAATTGGACTGGTAGACATATAGCCTTACTTTCTTCTATCTCAAATGGATTATTTTATAAAATTTAATTACTTAATTATGGATCTTAATTACTTTTGTGACCTCTATTCTTGTGTCAGATTTAACTCAAACAAGCTAACAAGCTAAAAAGTCGCTGAGACAAGGACTAGCCCAAGTGAGAGAGGGGATGCCTGAGGAGGCCAAGCAGAGGCCTTGCTTCCATGGAAAATGAGGCTGAAGTGGTAACACTGAGCTCAGTGAGGATGACAGAAAAACAAATAGGAGGCACAGAGCACTAAAGGAAAGGACTGTGATACCAAAGAGCTTCAGTGCATAAGGCAGCTTAGTCGATTATAATAATTTCTCACTAATGAGCGGCCAGGAGCTGAATCCAAACAGAGTGCCTCCTGCTCTAGGGTGAGTCATTGCTTCCATCCACAGAGGGTGAAGGGAGCCTTGGAGGGCTTCCTCAGAGGCATGTGCTCCACAGAGGGTATCATTCACAAAGCTTTTAGTGCTGCTGCTGCTGCTGCTGCTGGGCTCTCTGAATCATTGGGCTATTTCGGTGGTGCCTGGTGGGATGCAGGTCTTGTGGCACAGGGGTAGTGAAACTCGATGCTTCCCGATGCAGTGAGATGCCGAAGTGAGGAACCAGCTTTGTCTGAGTGTGCTTCAGCAGTAAGATTTGCTGGGTCATTACTGCTTTTGGCTGGATACTGACCATTTCTGTGGCCTCCAAAGTTCACCACGGGGCTCTGTCACAAATTCCTTCTCTGATCACTGCAGTCACCAGGAGTTCAAAATTAATTTCCTTGAAAATGAGAAGCCCTTTTCTGTTTACCTGTGACCTGTTTTTCACCTCTAAGAAATGCTCTCAAATTCTGGCAAACTCATTTCTGTGTCAGAGATTTCTGTAAAGTCACACTCCTTCAGCCTGTGCTGCTTCTGTATTCTGGTGGCTGTCAAGTATCAGTCAGTGATGTGCAGCAGCAGCAGCAGCAGCCCTTAGTGCCTGGGTACCTCAAGTGTGCACCTTGAGAGATGAAGAGAGTAGAAGCACTCCTGATTCGTTATTCAGTTTCCATGGTGTTAAAAACAGAGGATGAGTCATGCACAGTTTTGCAGTTGTCATCCCTGGAGCACCTATCCAGCCACACAACCCTGGAGCTGGTAACTCCACACCTTTCATTTTAGGAGCCTGGGATATGCAGTGCAGAGGCCCCATGTGGGTGGCTGAGGGTGCTCAGCAAGGGCATGAGATTAGGGCACTCACACACAGCAGATTCCTGCTCTTGTGCACATGTTAGAAGTTTGCTGAGCCCATGGCAGCAACTGTGGTCAGCAGCACCAGAGGATGTACTGCACATGAGCACAGCTACACCTGCTTGCCAAATATACAATAAAGTTACTCCTTCCTGAGTCCCACATTGCTGGCACTTGCACAGGCAGTAAAAGTAACTAAGTGGCCACCGTCTGGAAAAAAAAAAGACTTGAGTCAAACAGAGCTCAGTGGCAGCAGGAAGTCCGGAATGTGTGGCTGTAAGAAGCTGAGGGGTAAATACAGCTCTGGATTAGTGATTTCAAGGCTGATGGATCAAATTTTGAATATTGATGATGCAAATCAGTCTTGAATTCTGCATCCAGAGGGCAGGCTATACCCAGAGGGCCGGGTGTAACTCAAAAAGGATATTGGAAACAATGTGTCTCAGCTGATCAACACGGTAATGTATAGTAATAGAGAGAAACTCAACACATCCCTCACACAATGCAGTATGAATATACGAATATATATGTATCTAAAACACATAGAGGAATCTAATACACATTCAGACATGCTGACAAACACTTGCTTGTCGGTTTCTACCACCATACTGGTAGCAATTCAAGTGTTTGGGGGAGAGAGAGCTGGCTGGTCACAACACAGGCTGGAGACTCACAGGCACAGCTCCTTGAGGTCCTCAATGTTTAGGATTTCTTGCTTTTCAGACACACCAGTTCAGGGTGTAGTCACACAGGACTGAGAATCCTCTTGTCCACTTGGATGGACTAGAGATAAAATGCTCTGTTTGTTATCCTGTGCCTGAAGCCCTGTCCAGCTCAGTATGGAACAGTAAAACACTGTCGGGAGAGCTGTCCTTCCTTGTTTTCCTGTAAGTCATTTTCTCATCTTTTAATGCACCTTCCGCCCTACGTGCTGTGCGCCGCCCCACCGCCTGATCAGCTCTGCCAAGACCGCAGAAAGAGCTCTCTTTGTGCCGGGTCCCTTTGTGCCCAGGGCCCTTCCCTGCACAGCCCGGGGCAGCCGCAGCACAGATCCCCTTCCAGCGGGAA
>NW_005054301.1:8489472-8516188 GCF_000277835.1 Geospiza fortis
TGCGCTGGCAGCGCTGCCTCGGCAGATGTAATTTCTGGACCGCGAGCAAGGGCGCTGCAGATGGGCTGAGCTCGGTTGCTCACTCGCAGCGGGGTTTGCTAAATTATTTTCATTTTGCCTGGAGCTCCCCGTTTGCCCTGCCGGTGTTTTGTTTCCTTGCTGATTTAGGCTCTTGTTTTGAGCGGCTTGCGAGCCTGATGGGGAGCTGTACCGTTGTAGTCGGTATTTCTATATGAACGAAGAGCAGTCAAACAATACTCCGCAGCAGCATGAAGTAAAATTCGGGAGTTCTTAAGGCGCGGTGTTGAAGCTGAGACAATGCAGAAAACATTTCTACTGCTTGTGGAGCCTTACCTCACGCAACAAAATGAGAGTCATGACAGTGCTGGATATGATCTGCTGCTGTAGTGTTTGCTCTACTAGAAAAAAAAAAAGGCCAACAAAAATTTATCCACCAAAACCCCACCCCCTCCTATCCCAACCGAAAATTACAAACTCCTCTCCTATGTTCAGTTCCTACCCCCTCATCACTCCCTCTTCCCCTCCCCCCAAATAAGCCAAATGCATGATAAGGTAAAGGAAAACTGTTTGAGTAGTACAGTTGTGTGACTAGTTGTATGAAACTGCTATCCAGAACTGCTGAGCTGAAAATGCTGAGATTTACAACAAGAAACTACTGAATTCATGCCTCCTTTGTATCCTCTGCTCCAGGCCTACAAATATTACTAAATTCATAGTGTGTTCAGGTTGAGTATAGTATTTTTATTCTTACGGGGGCAGGCAGACTTCTTTATCTAGCACTGTGGGCTATCATCTTCTTCTAGTGAGTGTTAATTTTTGCTGTTTAAATTATTCCTTTGATCTCATTTTACAGGCTTCTGGAGTAACAGTGAACGATGAAGTCATAAAGGTTTTTAATGACATGAAAGTAAGGAAATCTTCAACCCCAGAAGAGATTAAAAAAAGAAAGAAAGCTGTTCTCTTCTGCTTAAGTGATGACAAAAAACAAATAATTGTAGAGGAGGCAAAGCAGATATTGGTTGGTGACATTGGTGATACTGTGGAGGACCCCTACACAGCCTTTGTGAAGTTGCTACCTTTGAATGATTGCCGATACGCTTTGTACGATGCCACATATGAGACAAAGGAATCTAAGAAAGAAGACCTGGTATTTATATTCTGGTGTGTGAAAGCAAAGCTTGCTGTCAAAATTGAATATTCTGGAGCTACCACTGGATGACTTAGTAACTGTTTTGTTGTTGGCTTTTTTCTTTAAAGGGCTCCTGAAAGTGCACCTTTAAAAAGCAAGATGATCTACGCAAGCTCTAAAGATGCCATTAAAAAGAAATTTACAGGTATGGACCTAAAAATGTTTTTCTCGTTACCCACTGTGCCATTTAGATGTTGAGGTTCTCACAAGTACATTGTTGTCCATCTGTCTTTCAGGTATTAAACATGAGTGGCAAGTAAATGGTTTGGATGATATTAAGGACCGTTCAACACTTGGAGAGAAATTGGGAGGCAACGTGGTAGTTTCACTTGAAGGAAAACCCTTATAAAAAGACAGACAAGTGCCATCTGGATCTAAGGAGCTTCCATTTCTGCAGCTCGTTCAATTGGAATAGTATTAGTCTCCCCATCCCCTCCCCTCCCCAGAAAATAAGCCCCTTCCCCACCGCCCTGAAGGAGATGTCATTGTTAAGCAGTCTACCAGTGATTGCCATTAGACTGTTTGATCCTGGTAGTTTTATGTAGGATCCAAGGAATGCTTTCACGTCATACTCTTGGCCAAAACTGACGTTGCAGGCATTCCTTGCAACATGTTCAATGAATGTGATAGTTAATGTAAATAGTCTAGCAGACAGCAAAGGGTAAGCTAATCGAATGCCTTGAAAGTATTGTCCACTGGTCGGATGGTAGACTCTACAGTATTACTTACAGTTGCACTTGATTGCAGTTCCATGAGGCTCTTGTGCATTCATACACCTCACCTGCCTTGACAAGCCTATTTTTGTGACATGGCAGCACACAACACTATGCATTTAAAGCACTTTTTTGTAATATGTTTGACCCGCCCCCTCCCCAAGGAATGCCAATTAAGTTGCTGTAACTGTGTCATCAAATTATTGTAGTACCTCAGTTTCATTCCTGTTACATGCATATCTTTATAAATGAAGTAGCTGTTACGATGCCTTTCGTTTTCCATTGAATGTACACTACTGAACAGGAGTAGAAGTTATCTGTTTACCATATGAGTCTTGAAACACTAAAGTTTTGTAAAACATCAGTCATGGTGGCAATTTCTGTATTAAAAAGAGCCTTAAATGGAACATTGTTCTTTGAGATCAAAAACTGGCCACGTTGCAATAAAACTTGTGGCTTATTACAGAATGTTGCCTTGTTTTCATTGGAAAATATAGTTTTTAAGTGTTTAAGCATATTTCAAATAACTTCTGTGGAAAGTATTGTAAAGGTAAACAATCATTAATCTCATATTGAATAATGCAAGTTTTTTAATACTGATTTAGGCACTGCTTTACAATACTTTGTGGCTCTGTTCTGGCCGTTCAATAAAGGACCTGCTCCTAGTTTACCATAAAGTAAAGAAGCTACCACTACTGGAGACCATTAGTTCCATGAAACACTTGTGTCAGAAACTCAAAAATACAAAGTAATTAACCATGCAGTGTGTTTTGTACCTGAATGTTCTTAAAGTTCTACAGGCCAGAGTAAAACCTTCCAGGAATTTTTACAGCTCACCGTCTTTCTGGGTAAGATGATGTGTAATAACAGTTACATGCAGAGTATGAAGAGGGGAAAGAATTTTTGTTTCTTGAGTGTTATAGTTAGACCGACCCAGTACAAGAACTAGCCTAAATGAACTGTTCTACTTGTTAGCTTCTATGTAAATAGAACTGGAAAGTGTTTGCCACTACTGAGGCTTGCATAGGGGACGTGTTTTGGCTGGGAGCCAAATAATGCTCTCCTTATAGAGAATTTGATCTGCTCTGTGTGAGCAATCCTCCGTTAGCCAGAGCTATTTATGGCAAACACATGCTTTTGTATCTTGTCATCGTTATCCACAAATGGCAAAACTGGACATGATTCTCCTGGTATGCATAAAGGAGCGCTGTTAGGCAGCCACTGGCAGCTGAACTGTACATGCTGCTAGAAGGAATGCTCTTTTATCATTACCTTATTTTAAAAAGTTGGTAGAGTTGAACTGTGGAGCTTTTAAATGCAGGCTCTCTGTGTTCAGTTCATAGCCCTTTTTCAACAAGGAAGCAGATAATAAAACAAATACTTTCTCTCTTTCCCCCGCCCCCCCAACCCCCAATAGTTTAAGTAACCTAGTGGTACTGTGTTTAGGCTCTCTTGTCCTGTAGAACTTTAAGACTTTATTTCAGGCTTCTGGCTATCCCTACGACTTGCACACTTCATTGTGTTTGCTGTTCTATGTAGACTAAACTTTACTAGAATTTAAGTAAAAAGGCATGATGACCACTGACTTACTAAGTGTATTAATGAGTCTTGGTTTTGTTCTACAAAACTCTCCTTTCAGGTACCTTTTAAGATTGCAAAATAACTGATGGTATGCATGTTGTCTAGGTGAAAAAAAAAAAACAAAAACTTTTTATTCCTCAAAATAGTCCATTTCTGATCATTCATGTTGTATGCAAAGCCCAGTTTAATGTAAAGATATTTGTGCTTTATGTTTAACTTGACTTCAGTACAGTAAAATGAAATTATCTTTTAACTGATTTTTCACAAGGAATAAATTATTTCTTTAGAAAAAGCCAAAATGGAAAATGTTAAATTTAATAAACCATTTGAATTTTCATTTTAGACAGCAAACTTTTTTAAGGAGTTTTTTGTTTAAATTTATTGTTTGTTTTTGCTGCAGTCCGGAAAAATGTCTGTGGCTTCTTAGTTGAATATTATTGCTTTTTTTTTTGCTTTTTTTTTACCTAGCTTAGGTGTATATTCACTCAGTCTAACTAGCTATGAAATTGAAGCACAAACTGTCTTGATGTAAGATTCCTACCAAATTAAAGTTTTGGATCCAAAAGGATCAGCCTGCCTTCAGTTTGTTCTTGAAATGAATGACTGACTGACTGATGTGAGGTCCAATTCAGATGGCTTGCTTTTTAAAAAACAAAAACAAAAAAACCAATAAAGTGCTACAGAACTGTTACTGTTTGAATTATAAAACAAATGAGAGACAGCTGGCATCTGTTCCAAAATGGTTTGTCAGCTGTTGTTTTCTGTCATTATGCAAAATGGTGAGGGCCTCATTGTGATCAAGAAGTGGAGGAAAATCCTCTCAAGCTGAATCTCTTCTGTGTATCTCTGTGTAGACGTGACTTTTGGATATCTTGGCTTCAGTTATTTTATTGATAAAGAAATGTTAAATTTTTCATGAGAGTAGCTTGTGCAGAAATGGCATTTTTCTTCTAAAAAATATTTCAAAGCCAGCAGTTTTGTTTGATTTGGTAAATCCTGGAAGAGGTATAGATAGATGGGTTTGATTTCTCTGAAAAGGAAAATCAATCCAAGACTAGAGTGTGCAAGTGATGTTTATGCTTGTGGCAATTTTAGGAGTGCAAAGCTTAAATTTATATGGACTTGAGTGTAAAAATGACTCCTGGTCAGATCATGAAGCAGAGTTTGAGTATGCTCCGTTAAACCCAAAGTGTTTCACTAAGTGGAAGACTTTTCCTTCTCTACCATTCCCTCAGAACAAATGATGGAATACAGCAATTGCCACAATTTGATAATAAGCTTTACTCTCTTATGCCAATTCCAGTATAAACCAAATTTTCATGTCTGCCTATTTTTTATAAACTTCTGTAAGTCCCCTTTAGTTTGTGGTGGCGAGTTAATGATTGTGGAGTGAAAACACGGCACTAATGGTGGATCAAAGATCATCAATGTAGCACCTGTCTATTGAACTTCTTTGAAATATTTCTGATTTTGAAAACCTGGTATAAATAAAATTAATTTAAATGTCTTCAGTTGTTGAGTTTGTTTGTGTGCTAGACAGTACCTACACGAATCACTTTGTTGTCTTTGGACTGGGAGCAACCCAGATGCTGTGAAAGAAGTTGTGGGATACCTGGATTTTTTGTAACAGGTTTCATTGCTGCCCATTCAGGTCAATATCCAACTGTAGCAAAAGCCAGCACCGGTGGCTCTGGAGATGGATATAAAGAAATTTTTAGTGGGCTGGTTCTAGATAGCCTTTTTCTTTTGTTGGATCCCAGCTCATGTGTTCAGAAAATTAGATGGGTTTTATATAGCAAATGTAAAATGTATGTTTACACTGGCAAGTCATTTCTAGTACAGAGAAGGAAGTGAACTGATGTAGTGTGAAAAAACTGACTCCGTGAAGAAAGATCAAAATATTACCGTTTTGGTATCAGTGGCATGTCTCTTGTTAATATAAGATTTCTTGGATCTGGGAATATGTTATCTGGAAGAATTAATTTTGGAAACAAAGCTGTGAAGAAACAGCTTCATTGGATTCTCTGGAGGAGGCAGACTTTAACAATGTGCATTAAAAAATCCTTTACTGTTTATCTAACATAATCCTTCTCTGTGGCTGTGGGGAACATACATAAGAACATGTGTAAAAAAGAATGAAAGGTCTCTGAAGTTTTTGAATAAAAATTACTGTTTAGCTTAAAAATGTTCTATTTTTACTAAATTCATATCCAGTGCTTGACCCTATTGAATTAGACATTTTTCTGCCTCACCTCCCGTGCTGTTGAATCTACAATAAACCCCACACATCTTACTCTTTCTTGCATTACTTATCTATGCATTCTACTAGTAACCTCTGAAAAATAAATACAGCAGTAAAAATTAAATCTTTTGATAGGAAGTTCAAACAGGTGACATAATTTATGTTCATTTAATGATTTCATAGAATTGTCTTTTTACATTGTAAAGCTTAGGAAAAAATGTGCTAATTGGAGGTGCTGAAAGTAATTTTTACATTCCTAAGATTCTGTGACTGTCTTTTTAATAACTCATTGTAGATTAATGTTTCTGTTGTCAGCTTTGTTTCATAGATATTTAGAAAAGTAATGATTGGAAATTAAACTTGAAGGTGCTGCTAATTATTTTTAGAAGTTTCTAAATGTCAATTTGGACTATAAAATAATACACAAACTTCAATTTCCCACTGCTAGCCTAATTTTTATTCTTGTGTGTACTGGCTTAGAAACGTATGTGTAATCATGCCTCTCCTCTTCCACCTCTTTATTTTTAAAAACAGCTGTGTCACTGCAAATCCCTACCATCTGCCCACTGTCTTCTGTGAAAGTTTACAGACAATCTCCACTTGTACCTTTCAGTATCTATTTTTCCCCTCTCTTGTTTGTGATTGTAGGAGTTTGGTTTAGAAAAACTAACCACTGTAACATTGTGCTCCTCGAAACCTTTTCTATTATGCAGAAAGCTAAAAGCATCAGTTAATCTCTGGTGCGCACAGCTGCAGGGTGTACATTGGCTTGGAAAAAGAGATGTCATTTTGAGAACCAGTTTAGAGAGCCTTATTTGTGTCTGCTTGCTCGTAGTGGCAGCACTGCTTTCATCTGTGACCTTCTATTAAAGCTGATGTGAGAGCTAAGCTTTTCTTCCATTTTGGCTGTTTCAACAGAAAATGGAATGTGCTTGTAGCAAGCAAGGTGCAGGGAAGCAGAGAAGGTTTAGAAGCAGCAGTTTTTCATGGGGACCTGTACATCTGGTGGGGGGGAAAGGGTTACAGCAGAGGATTTGTTTCCTTTTAATTTCAGTAGGAGCTTGCAGCTGTAATGACTGGGCTTATGTTATCTTTTGCTCTGCCTGAACAAACTGATTCCACAGTCTCAACTGTCTCAATGCTTTCATGCAATGAAACGTGAACACACAGCTCTTTATCAGTGAAATGTGGTTTACTCCTACAAAAGTGAAGCCCTGCTACAGCAGTGCTCTTGGTTAGCCATGTCATATGGAGAGATGCACCTAAGCTGCATTTGAACAATCCTTAAAAAATGTGTGGGTTTTGATTACACCAAATACAATAATTATGCTATTTACATGCGCACTGAGGACGAATGGATGTAGTTCTTAATTAGGTGACTGCAAGTGACAAATATAATTCATGGTCATATTTTTGAATCTTAGCCCTGTTATTTAAGCATGACTTAAAGATGAAACACTTCCTAGTCCACAGAATTCATTGCCTGCATAAATTCTTTTAAGCAGCAGTAGCATAATTTTAGCTCTTCACTGAATATACTGATGCAGAATCTGTCACCTGAGGGTTTTTAGTCGTCTGCTTGACAAATTCCTTTTGTAGTGCTGCATTATTTCTCTGCATCCACACTTCAAATTCAGTTCCCAGAACTCTCCTTCCAAGTAACCAGAATTCCTAAACAATATTTATTCTGTGTGACTAAAGTAGAAAGGCATCTTGTAGAACACCCATAGGAAACAAATGCACGGTATTAGCCTGCATGGCCACTGAACTTCTTTGGCCCTGCGTGCCATCTCTGCCTGTTGGGTTGTTCTGATGAAAGGTCACCTCATTCAGGTTTCTGTGGAATAGCCCAACACAGAAAATATGTGGAAACAGGAAAGAATATTTTAATTCTGAGCAAATGTTTTTACTCAGATAAAGACTTTGCAAGTTGGGTGTGATAACAACTTTTTAATTTTTTCTTTTTACCTCTCCTGACAAAAACACCTGGCTTTGATTCTAGCCAGTTTTATCGACTTAGTTAGACAGGTGCACTGGTTGGAAGTATCTTCAGGACAAGCTATATTTAGATATATAACCTTTTGATAATTCTGGCAGTTGCTTTGATCTCATTATTTTAATTCACTCTCTTCAACTCCATTACAATTTTAACTGCCTAGTGTTCAGCACTGCCAATGTAATCTTGCAAGACAGCTTAAGGAACATTTAAAAGTAGTCATAATCAAAACTAGTAATAATATAAATAAAATTTATTTATTTATTTTATTGAGCTAATCTCAGTTTTGCAAGGACAATGACAACTCTCTTAGAAAGTTAAGTGGTCTTCCAGGGAGTTCCTGACTGAACACCTGCCATAGATCTTTGTGATAAGATGGAAGAAGTGTTGCAGCATTCATATCAGAGCAGTTTGCTGTGCTTTCTTCCATAGCTGGATGCATTTCCTCACCTGGAAGATGTTGAGGTCACTGTGGTGTTAATATTCAAAGTATTTCACCTTCTATTTCTGAATAGAATGGACGGACTGCAATTACAGTTGAGTATGCTCCATTTTTCTTAGGATAATACAGTCAAGGATCTCAGCTATGAATTTCATTTTTTTCCTGATTACCACAAGGGAGAAAAGAATGTCTCTCATCCCACTGTGCAGCATAAGGCCAAAACACAGCACTGCAATCATATGCAGGCATCATAATTGTTTTTAGCTATTGTACCTGTTTGCAGCTATTGTACCTGCAGGTACAAAATGTGACCTTGTCAAATGAGTTGTACATGGTCTTGGAAAACTCCAGAAAAGAACTGTGGTAAGAGAAAATGCAAAATTAAGATACTTCCAGTAATTGCTTTGTGCACACCAGATTCAAGAAGCATCTGTGGCTGGCTCTGTGTTTATCTGCAGTTATTTTGTGCACAAAGTAATAATGGCACATAAATATATATTTAACACTAACAGTAATTCAGAATCTTATGTTCAGCTATCTTCTATGGAAGACAGTGAGGGTAAGATTTTACCTTGTTTTTTTTTTTTTTTTAGCAATGGTGTTAATAACCAGTTTTTCTGCTGTAACAGCAAACTGTGGAAATGTGAGAAGAGTTACTTCTCTTTGCATCAGCATCTTACATTGTGTGCAAATACAGACCCTCTCAGTTTCTTCTTAAAATAGTGTTTGGATCACATTCAGTGGTTAACAGATGAGGATATAGGATTTTTGTAAGTCATATTTTACAGTATTAATGTGAGCATGCACATGTTTTGTGAGATAAAACCTTTTAATTACAAAAGGGCATATTTTGGGAGAAAAAATTAATAACTTTTTAAAGCTTATAGTTTCCTCTGCTAGCACTTACTTTTTATTTCTGAAGTTACCCATAAGGATCTGTTTTTTTTTTCCTTTTTGTTAGTTTTTTGGTTTTGGTGCTCTCACTTTCCCCACACTGCATCATGTTTCAGCCCAATATGGACTGGATAAAATTGTTATCAAAGGAAGAAGATATTATGTATATACCATATACAGTTTCTGTAGGAAAGAGTAAACTGTTTGCTTGACCCAGTTTTATGGAGCTATTTCTTTCTACAGAGATGGGATTCAGTCAAGGAAGAGGGACAAATGGGTTTGCTGAGAGTATTTAGGAGCACTCAGTGGGAATGAGATTATTAGTGTAGTGCTTAATCCTGAAATAATCATACACCATCTCATCAACATTGCATCAGCATCTGAGAGACATAAATATTCCAGCTACTTTGTGATATTAGTCTGAGATGATTTTCTATTATTATAAACTTGGAGCTCTCCAGATGAATATAGAATATTTCTACCTGTGATCAATGTTTTGATGTTTTCACAAACATCTATTGGGTCTTTTAAAAGACGATTTCCAACTAGTGGAAAGTTATTTCTGAAGAAATACATCTTTTATGGGTCTGAAAATTAAAGTGAAGGTTATAGAAGCAACCACTTCCCTTAATCTTTTTGGGGGAATTCCCATAACGTTATCAGGCTTGATTTTCCATCTGTTGGGCACAGTATGAAAGAATGCACAGAAAGGCTGTTATGGTAACAGTATCTGTTATCACTGACATTAAATTAATTTAATGGTACTGAAGTTACAGGCCATGCTGTATGCAAAAGGAATAAAAATATTCTCAGATTAGAATTTGTCATTTTCACAGACAGTAACATTTAGTTCCCTTTGAACAGGTGTAAGTGTCCTGCTGTGTCTTTGTTTCACTGAGGGTGGAAATGACAAACCCAAGCCTTTCCCCTGCCTTTGATTTTCTCTGTGTCCTATCTCCTCCAAAGCACTTTCCCCTTCCTCCAAAGCTTTATCCCTGAGATATTGCTCACCTGCTTCCTCTAATCCTCTTATTTACCTCACTTACCTCAGTTTCACTTCCTTTCATCACTTTTTTGCTCCCTGCTAGTTCTGACTTTCCTCTGGTCCTGCTCCTTCATATTAGACGTGTCCTTTAGTCTTCATCATAAACAGAGAGCAAACAATTTAAAAAAACCCACAAGCCAAACCACTTTTTATCTATTTACTATTTTCTTTTATTAAAAATATGAATTCTTATGAAGAAATTATTCAAATTGTAAACCTGACTACCAAAGTTTACCAAAGTGTCAATCAGTTTGAAATAATCTCTTGAGATGTTTGAAAAGTTCCATTTTGTCCACAGGGTTTAACTCAGAAATCCAGACTTCACCATTTAGATGAGAAATTGCCATATTGGGTTATTTTATGCTCTCCTCAGTGCCAGAAGCATGAACTCTCCTTTTTTTGCAATCATTAAAGCATCTGATTTCAGTTTTTAACTTCCATGAAAGTGGTTAAGTTCTTAGAGTTTGAGGAACTGCTTCAGATGCATGAATTTATGATATATTGAAAACTGAAGCTGTAGAAATAGTGTGAAATAAACTGTGTATCAACACAGAAGCTCCAAGTTAATTGCATGGCTCACTGGTTCATTGCCAATTGCACTGGTTCCTAGTAAAATTGAGAACATCTCAGTATTATAAAATGTATAGAAAACTGCTACAAGCATTAGAGGCCATATTACAATATTACATGTTAAAAAGTTAGATTCAATAAATCCTGAAGTAACCTTTTGTATAATCAGAAATTATATTAATACAATACCTTCTAAGTGTTTTCATCTGCTTCCTTTTTTGGAACCTTGTATTAGGCTTATTCATCTCCTTGGGCTTTTCTCTGCAGTCAGAAGCACTAGGAATTGACAGCATTGCAATAAGGATGTATGTCCTTTTCCTGGTTTTAAAAAGAAAAGAAAAAAAATCTGATGAAGAGATATATGAAGTAGAGCCATCTGAGGGTGCTATTTGACAACATACTGAAGGCACTCTAATGACACCAGTGGGATAAGAGGGGGATTCCTGCAGATGCTGGGCTGAATGCCCCCTCTCATTTCTGGTGCTCATATCTGCCTGATCAGGCGGTGAATTTGTCAACCTACACTTCTCACTTGCTTTGGAAGAGTTTGGTGGGTTTTTTTTTTTTTTGCTTGTTTAGGGAGGCATGATGCCTGAAATGTTTCAGATGTTTCTGAGAAGTGCCTTGGTCAGCATTTGGTATGCAGGGTGTCTGTGGGGGAACTAAACTTATTGCTCATAGAGGGGCTGGAGTGTGTCCAGAGAAGGGCCATGGAGCTGGGGAAGAGTCTGGAGCACAGGGCTGGTGAGGAGCTGCTGAGGGAGCTGGGGTTGTTCAGCCTGGGGAAAAGGAGGCTCAGGGGTGACCTTATCCCTCTCTACAAGTGCCAGAAGGAGGAGTTTGTAGCCAGGTGGGGTTGGTCTCTTCCCCCAAATAACAGGGATAGAGGAAATGACCTCAGGTTGCACCAGGGGAGGTTTAGATTGGATATTATGAAAACTTTCTTCACCAAAAGGGTTGTCAAGCATTTGAACACACTGCCCAGGAAAGTGGTGGGGCCGCCCTACTGCAGGTATTTGAAAGATGTGTAGATTCGGTACTTGGGGATGTGGTTTAGCAGTTTAGTGGTAGACTTGACATTGCTGGGTTAACAGCTGGAATCAATGATTTTAATCCCTTCCAACTCAGCATATACCATGATTCTATGATTTTATACATAATTTTATGATTCTTGACAGCCACCATGCTCCGGCATGTTGCTCAGTGTATTTCTAGGTGATCCTGGGCTCCTGTGTTACATATATCTTGTACAGTAAATCCAACACTTCCAGGAAGAATTGGACATTCTCTGTCCATTTATCACACAGCTGATGTGTATACTCACAGTGTATTTAACAAAGATCAGAACAATCAGATGTTTGGGTCTCTGGTGGGTAATGAATGACTCTGATATCATCATGTTGTGTCTTAGCTGGCAAACCTGGGCCAAAAATCTGGAAAGCCCAATGATCACTGGCATCTCAGCTTCTTCTTCTGCACACAGTTTAAACTGTGCATTCTTCAGGACTATGACTCCTGTAGAGCACTGGTGAAATTCAGTCCATCAGCATTCAGCTGCTGATCATGCAGAACAGGACATGTAAAGGCATTTCAGTGTTTAAGGTGAAACTGGGAGTCGCACTACATCAGCCATGTGCATGCCTGACCCCAGCTCTTGCCTCCTCCCTTCCCTCCTTGGAACAGTGTTCTGACCACCTTTCCCCCATGAAATCCGTGATATGAATTAGCTGAATTCCTCAGATTCTGAAGTTCTGACTCCAAGCTTTCAGGGACTGGGAATGCTGCCATGCCATGGTATTCTGAAGGGTGGAGGCAAGCATGCTGCATGTACAGCACAGTCACTGAGCTTTGACTAAGGGCCAGCACTTCTACAGAGTTTGGGTTTTGCTTTGTTCACTTCATTAGTGAGAAAAACTTTGTTTTTTCAGCTTCGCTTTCCTGTGAATTAGCATTCCAGGTGAGTTGTATCTAGTGGTGTTTTAAGTGGGGAAGTAAATTAGGAATTTACTATAGACTAGTTAGAAAACAAAAATAATAGGCAAAATAGCTGACCTGATGTGTATTTGGAATTCAAGCAGTGCATGTATATGCTAAAAATAAATTAAGTTGGAGGGGGTTTTGGTCAGGATTGATGTAATCCAAGCATTATTAGGTGTAGTTCCATTAAAATCAGCAGAAGATAGAAATGCTTATTAGAAGTTTATTGCTCTCTGGAATAATTAGAACAGTATGGTGTGATGTTAATGGCAGCAGGGAAATGCACTGGGTGCACCATGGATGAAGCCAAACATTTTGCCAGCATTATGCATATTTCAGAGCATATAACACAGATTTGCAGTTTTAGGCAACAAAGAGTCCAGACTGAAAGGTGATGGGTCTCAACATATGCAAGAAATGCAGACATGATTCTTTTAATCAAAAAGCTATTCTAAATATGTATTACTAATTTAGCCTAATAGCACTCACTTTTTAAATGTATCAAAAGCAATAGTAAATATTATCATGTGGCCATTTATATCTATTATGGCCTTTTTGGATGAGCAGCTATGTACTATATCTTTGTGTCCTTTGTATACCCACAGGAGCACTCCTAATTTTTGTGAATTTATGTTCAGAAAACAATATTAACATCAGGGGCCATTTGTAAGGCAGAATCTGGACTCTCCTGTCCCAGTCTCCCCAGTGGCCCAGTGTAATAAAGGTACTTTAAATGTGACTAGCACAAACTGACAGCACTAGATTCAGCAGAAACAATGCACAGCCCAGTCTTATTGCCATATTAATTAATAAATGAGTGAGTTCCCTCCATTTTTTATACAAAACTGTAAGAAAAAAACCATTAGAAAATCTACCCATTATGAAAGAAACCTGAATAAATCTCTCTTGTGACTAGTTAAAGTTCTAATTCACATGTTAGTTCCCTAACTAGGTCTGAGAACTCCAGTCTCTGTTTGCACTGCAGGTTAGGGGTTTCACTGGTGCTCCTGTGTGACAGCCTGGTCTGATGGCCAAGACTCACCCTTTGATACTGCCAAGGTACAAATCAGTGCTTTAACACACCCTCCCACTGACTGCAGCACAACTTTGCATCTTGAAGGTCACTAGTTACTGGTCAGGATCTTGTTGTCCTGGTTTCTGCCTCCAGAACTGTACAAATATTCTATGTTTTTAGTGATAAGGGAGCAGACATTTAGAAACCAGGTACAGTGATGTCTGTACCATTGTGGTGATGATATATCATGCTATCCAGCTCACTTGGCACTTCGTAGATTCAACTCCACATCTAACACATGCCTTACTTGTGTTATTTGTCTGTTTAGTACTTCTCTTTAATAAGTCAGGTGAACTTTTTTGAAAAATCATATTCTGTTGTCAGAACAATTCTTTATTTGTTTTGATGGCTTAACATCACCGTGAGTTTAGTTTCATTCATTCAGGAATCATCTCCTGATCACTGTCTTTGATCAGAGGTAAGTAAATGTGTTTTTCTCAGCCTAAGCTCCAGTGATGAGATGCCAAGAAATATTTCCACGCACTCACAATCTGGAAAGTGAGATAGGCATCCCTGTATTGCTATAAAAATCAGTTACTGCTGTAAATTCAGCACTTCACATGTTGCCAGGGTGGGCTCATTGAACAGGTCAAAGCTGCTTGGTTCACTTCTCCCATGGGAATTGCTTGGTCCTGTGCATGCTGAAGGATAGAGCTGCCACAGCCAAAGGTACACAGGCTCACAAAGGTACCCATATTCCAGCTCTATGGTGTTCCACAGCACCCAAAATGCCTGCAAGCCTGACCGCAGGGCCCCATCCCTGCAGATGTGGTACAGGTCAGGATCCACGCAGCACATGTGAAAGCTCACACATTGTTTTTCTATGCAAATCTGACAGAGAATAGAGAACCTGACCCCATCCAATGGAGCTTTCACTCCAGTCATTGCCTGCAATCAGGCCATATTGCCCCTCTTCCTCCCCCCTCCCTCAAATGTAACAAGTGCAACTTTATTTTTTTTTCCTAGTACTATGATGGGGATGATGTTTCAGAATCCTGCACTGGTGCCTTGAGGTCTTATTTTAATACTAGCCTAACTATATTCTTGGACATTGTATTTTGTACCTGTACTGTTCTTTATTTAGAATAGCCTTCCCTCCCCTCCGCTTTTTTTATCCTCTGGTGTTATATTCCCATAGCCTCTTTCATCCCCTTCATTGTTCTAGCAGCACCTCTTGGTACCTGGTCCAGTCTGAATCTATCTTTTCTGGACACATTTGACCATGCTTTACCAGTACAGATTATGAAGACATTAATGCATTGCTTCCTCTGCATCACAAGATCCTCTGCCTTCTTGCATAGAAGTCTGATTATATCACATGACTAGTATATCCAATTCTTTTTTCTCCTCTGCTTTTACAGAAATTTCTTTTGGCCCATTAAGGTCATCACTTTGCATTATTCGCTAAAAATTCCATCCTATTTCTGTTACTGCAGTCCTTGAGGTTGTGAAGGTCTTCCTGCATGATACTTCAATCCTCTTCTGTATCAGAAGCACCCTCCAGTTTTTTGTTTTCAGATTTCACTTGCTCATTTACCTCCTATTTTTTGTGCCAAGATCATTAATGAGAAGATTAAATAAGACTGTTCCCAAAGTGAATCTAGGAAACTCCATTAATAATTCCCTTTCTCCTGACAGAAGACTACTCTTCAGTCAGTTTATTATATGCTTTACAGTTCATATGTTAGTCTTGATTTTCATTTTAATTAATATTATACAAAATACCTTCAGGAGTCCAGCAAGATTAGAATCTAGAATCTATCTCTGTAAAGGAACACAAAAACATTTTATCAAATAAATGTATCAAACAAGTCTAGAATTTAGTATTTACCCATGATTAGTGGATAAATACTTTTATCCTACTTCTGATCCTTCTTTATCTTTTATGATGTTTCCATTCCAAATGTGTCATAAAATCCTGATCATTATTCAGCTCACAGATACATATTTTGGCAGCTACCTAGTTAATTTATTCTCTTTCTTAGTTAAATCTAAAAACTAATATTAAGAGATTGAGATTTCAATTTTATTGTTAATAAATTAAGCCCCAAATATTTGATAGTTCATTCAAAATCAAAATGCTAAAACAAATAAAAATTATTTTCTAATATTTTGTTAATAATTATTATGCAGCATCTCAGAAATGTACAAAGAGGGAAAAAAGGAAAACAATGAAACAGCTATAAATGTTATTGTGGATGGCATTCATAAATTGATGATGTAAATATCATTTAGCCAAATTTCAATTAAGGAGCATGCTGTTATCTCACTGTGGAGCCCGACATGACTGTCTTGTCACCCAGTATGAATCAATCAGACTCAGCTGTCACATTGCACATCCTTAAAATAAATTTCAGCACTGATGTGTTTTAGATTCAGAACCAGATGTAAACAGCAGGTGACCCAAAGAGGAGGGCATTAGAAGAATTGGTAGAACATTGGGATGGGACTTAAGCTGAAAATGTGTAGATTTAACAAAGAGCCTTACTGAATCTGATTGAACCTTACTTGCTCTTCTAATTTGATTTAGTTCATACAAAGTTTACAGGTCACACACAATCATATCTCAAAAGCAGGCAAACCATTTTATGATTCATGTGGAAATCAGAGCCGTGTACCTTAGGACATTGGGTCAGAGGCATTGCAGAGGGATGTGTCAGCTCATGAATCATGAGAATGGCCCATTTTAGAGTTCCTTCCCATAAGCTTGTCCCACAGCTACTGATGTGGTGTAACTCAGTTTTGGTTTGTCTGCAGGATTCAATACAATCTTGTACCGCTACAGAACACTAGTGTGTTTTATGGATCAGAAATTAATGTACACACTGAGATAAAGTAATCATGATTAAGTAAAATCCTTGGCTGTTGGTGGCTCAGAGCTGATTTGTGACTATATGCCCGGGACACAGGATTACACGAAGTCCAGAGCTAAGAAAAATCAGCCCAGAGTGGAGGGGGAACATATTACTGTAACTCCTCAGTCTTCAGTACTAGAGCTGGGTGATTATTTGAGATTTAAAATAAGAAATACAGCAAATAAAATGTTTTTGTGAGAAGTGAAAGGCAAAATTTAGCAAAGACCTTTATTAGGTGCATTGCAATTGAATGTTACACTGTTTTGTAAAGGCCTTTCTTTGTCCTAAGCACTGATTCTCTGGGTGGGGAGATTTCAAAGTGTGAATCCCAAAAATAGCATTGCCTTAAATGCTGGGAAATAAGCTGCACTGCAGGTTTGGTAAATCTGAAGGTTTTGTTCAGCCACTTAGTCATAGCTGCCCCCTCAAGCAAGAGATAGCAAAAGGATATTTTTTGAGAAGGTGGGACTAGAACAAACATAATGACCTGAAACTGCAGGGGTCCTTTGTATCTTATAAAAGAAGCAGAGGTAACAGATTTCCTATTGTAGAGTATTATAAAATGGCTAGAGCCAGTAAACTGTGTATAATGATTTTGACTTCATGTAATCAGCAAAGCTCCATTGACTTTAATAGAAAAACATTGATTTGCACTAGCAGAAGAGCTGAGTGGAAGGAGGTGCATTACTGATTGTCTTGTTAATGTGGGTAATATTCCTGAAATAATTATCAAAAATAGAGATTATTGAGGGTTTGTGTTTCTTCTGTAGCTCCATTCTGCCGGTCCTTAAGCTTCCAGTGACAAAGCTGTAACAGTACTACTGCACAAAGTGCAAGGAACACATTCCAGAGGGGGGTCAGAATTTATTGTCTTTTTTCCCCCTGATTTGGATGAGGATCCCTCACCAGTCCTGAGGCACAGCTGCCCTCTCCAACTGATGGTATGTATTACTTTGTGCACTTGTACAGTGTCTACTATAGGGGTAGAGGGGGGTACCTGAGAATTCAGCAGCAAAGAACAGGACATTCAACTCCCTGCCATTTGCATGGAGTCAAATATTGCCCTCATTGAAGATTTTTTTTGGAGTCCATATTATTCCATGTATCAGCAGGATTTGGCCCTACATGTCATGGTTACTGTGATAATTGTGGACAGATCTGGACATGGCAGTTAGGATAACACAGCTGAGATTCCCAAACCCAAGCTAATGTTCTGGATTTGGTTTTGTAGCTTGGGAATGAGAAACTTTCATCCCAGTGTGAGGACTGGCAACATTTTCTAGGCTGGCTCAGTCTCTGTTTGCAGAGTTACCCAGGTGTGTAGGGAGATAGAACATAAGCAAATAAAGGTAATATAGAAAGTAATCTTACCCCCTAAAGAGTTGCGGCTGAGCCAATTATTAAGGATTAGGAGCAGGCCTGATGTTAACAGGCTGCAGCTGTAGCCAATAAGAAGCGTGTTATAAAAGAGTGGATTGGTTGGTTGAGGGGGCAACTGGAGTCAGTTACTGTGAGGACAAGGAAGAGTCAGTGCCTAGAGGAGCTGCCTACAAGAAACATCAAGGAGGTACAAAACTCTAGCAATATGGAACCCTTGCACTATAATGACAACAAATGGTGACCCTGATGTGAACATGGATTTGGGAAAAAGGACTTGAATACTAAACTATTGGTAAAAAATATCAATTGCAGCTATTAGTGTTTGTTAAATATGAGTATAAAAGATTTTGAAGGTAAGTACTTTGTAAACTGAGAAAAGCTGAGGGGAACTGGAGTCAGTTGGCTACTGTGAGGATGAGGAAGAGTCAGTGCCTAGAGGAGCTGCCTACAAGAAATATCAAGGAGGTACGAAACTTTAGCAATAGGGAACCCTTGCAATGTAATGACAATAGAACTCTTGCACTATAATGATAACACATGTGGCTTTGATCACATGTAAAATTCTCACTTAGGCTGGTTCACCTGCTTACCATCAGATCCACCCACTCAGATGCAAAAATCTGTAAATCAAGAGGCATTAATGTGGAAAAAGAACAAAAGGCACTCAAAGCACCAGTGCTTTCTTTCCTTCCCCCCAACACACATTGTCCAGCTGGGATGCAAAGCATCCTTAACACTGCTTGGTTCTTCACTGAAGAGCTGATCCTGGACCTGTTCATGAACATTACGAGTACCTCTCTGTCTGACCACACGCAGTGCAAGTCAGGGGCTTAACTACCAAACATTTCAGTTCCCCACAGTCCAACACAAGGCTTGTTTGTGCTCAAGTACACAATGACAGTTTTGATTTCTACATACAAATATATAACCTCTCACAGTATCATATTATCTTTGCCTTGACCACGGGACTATTGCAACTCAATAAAGTGCTAATGGAAGCCCAAATGTTATTTCGTTAACTTTCATTCCAGATTATAGCCTGGCCTGGACAACATCATAAAGTTGTGCTGGCTAGAGGCTGATGGACAAGTGCTTTTGTTATCTTTAGCCATGCATGCTCTGTGCAGACCTCTCTTGTCACACAAGCTATCCCAGCTGAATTTGTGCTTAGATTGGCTCAGTGTGTTTGTCTGATGGCACGTCCTGTCCGTCAGTGAAAATCACTGCACTACGCTAAAACATCACAGCAGAAGCTGCACAAATTTTTCCTGGTGTGCTCACTGGATTTTCACAGTAGGATGCTTTACTGTAAAATGCACCTGAAGGGCAGGATGAAGTAATATACTAGCAATGCCACAAGAGATTTCCTGATTGGTTTGAGCCAACCTAAAACTGCACTGCTGCTAAAAAGCATTGTGCTACCTTTACTACTCTCCCTATGTTCTTATTATGGTGGCCTAAATGAAACTGATCCTGCAAGAAAAACAGGTAAATTGGATCAGCTCCCTCATCTCTCTGCCCCTGGGGCTGCACTGAGGGAGCACTGGGACAGCAGAAAGAGTAGGGGGATGACATAGACATGACTTCCCCCTTAGTGGGAGCATGGCCTTTGATGTGAGTCCTGGCCTCAGCTGAGGTAGGGTAAATTTCCTGCCTCGTAGCTGGTACAATGCTGTGTTTCAGATTCAGTATGACAATAATGTTGGTTACACACTGATATTTTAGGTGTTGCTGAGTGATACTTGCCCCAAGTCAAAGACTTTTCACTGTTTCATGCTCTGCCAGTAAGGAGGTACGCAAAAAGCTGGGCGGGAGCCTGGCGAGGACAACTGACCAAACTGGCCAAAGGGTTGTTCCCTATCACAGAACACCCAGTATATAAAGCGGAGGAGTTACTTGGAAGGGCACTGAGTGCTGCTTGGTGATGGGTTGGGCATTGGCCAGTGGGTAGTGAGCGATTATATTGTGCATCACTTTGTTTTAAAAAAATTGAGTTCTATTTATATTTTACTTTAAGTATTCAACTGCTCTTATGTCAACCCTGTGGTTTTACCTTTTTCTGATCCCCCTCCTGATCCCAGTGGGGTGGGGAGTGAGTGAGCAGCTGTGTGGTACTTAGTTGCCAGCTGAGTTCAGTGATGACAATGAGATTAATCCAAACTACACCCTTGGTTCTTTTCCATTCATCATCTCCAGATGGAGAGAAATGGCCTGTCTGGAAGCATGGGCTGCAGCTCAAGTGCTGGTGGTCACATTGTGGGAATCACTTAGTGCAGCTATTATGATAAACCTGCACATCTTGGCTGCTTGCAGTGAGCACCATCAGTTGAGTCAAGCTGTCTCAGAAGATGTTAACTCAAAAGCAGACAGCTGGAAGTAAAACTGCAGTGAAGCTGAACAGTGAGTGCTTTCTGTGGCTGCACTTAAACCCATGCCTCTTATTGCATTGCAACTGGCTGTCCAACACAATTTAAAATTAACAAGCATCTGCATCTCCATAGCTGTTAAGTCAGAAAAAGAGAACCAAGAAGGTGATTGGTTGCCCAGCTAATGTCTGGCCCAATTCTTTTTCTGACAACCCCTCAAGTCCTAATGCCTCTGTCTCTGCAGATACTATATAGACAGGAACACATCTGGATGCAGCGTAGAATTGTTTTTTTTTAACTGGACCGCTGAGCAAGCAGGAGTTTGAGACCATAAACAAAACATAGGATGAGTCTTAGGGTGGCTACTCCCATGCAGCTGTGCTGTAATTTGAATGTCACAACTGACTTATCTGGAGATGGAAGCAGCTTTGCTTTTGAGTCAGATATCATCACATTTGAAGAGCTGTTCCTGGCCATTAAATAATGCCTCAGATGATTGTTGGTTTAATGCTGCTAGATGGCATCTATCAAACAAAGCTTTTTCCTGGTAAACATGTCAGAAGTAACATGTTTGGGGTTTTTTCTTATCTTTGACCATTTGGAATGAGACCGCTTTGGTCAGAAAATTGTTAGAATGCTGGTCAGGTAAGGCTCACCTGATACATGCAGGAAGACAAAGAACACCTAGTCAGTGTTTGGCTGGCTCGTGAATGTTGCCTCAAGCAGAACATGTTAGTGGTCATCACATCATCTCACACTGCAAGTGATGCCCTACTACTACTGGCATTCAGAGGAAGCACTGGGAGACAGCTAAGGTTTTCAGAGGAGAACTCAGAAGAGTGTCTCTTTCAAGAGTGCAACAGCAAAAAACAGTGACCAAGAAGCCAGTGAGGAGCAGAATAGGAGAAGACTGAATCTAAGACTGAGATTAAGAAGAGAGAAAAATGGAACGAGCTGATTACACAGAGGACATAAAGAGTGAGGGGAAAGTAGTAATTTTGCAATAAGCTGGAGAGAACAGACAGCTGCCCTCAGTCAAGACCAAAGGAAGGGGTATGGAATGGGGTGGTCCAACAAAGAGAAAGGAAGATACAGACTGGAAGGAGAATAAGATATTAGGATGGTAAAATGCTAAATATTAAAAAAGAGGGGAAAATAATAAGAAAACAAAAAAAATTAGCATAAAAGGCAATAACGAGGAGCAAAAGACCAGTAGTCCCCAACAATACTGATATATACTGAATTAGGCAGAAAGTGTCATTGAGTCTGTTCTGACAACATAGGCAGCACTGTGCAGTCCTCCCTGATACCCACTATTGTACCAGTGACAAGACATGACAAGAGCTGCTTTGTCTTCTTCCCTGCCTGGTGCTGCCCTGCTGGGGCAGAGCTGCCCTTTGAGGAATGACGTGTATGAGGTCAGTCTTAGCAAATCTGCTCCTTATCCTTCTTGGTCGCACTTTCATCAACAAGGCCTTATTTTTATACTGAGGGTTTTTTTTTTTTTTCTATTTTACTATTCCCTAGCTGTGACAAGCACTACTGTAAATGGTCTTCTGGTATTTTTACCTCAGACTCATCTGACACAAAGAGTAATAACACTGCTTTGGAGAAGTCTCCCATAATGCTCTTACCATTGCAGTTACTGACTGACAGAGTTAAGACTGCTGTGAAGCTGATATCCTAAAGCATTCTTATTGCCCTCCACAGCACATGGATTAAACCAGACAGCTCTAAAACTAAAAACCTAATAACTGACATGGCAAAAATCTCTCCCTGTTTTCAGCTGTCATGTCACCAAAATGTTTTTTCTTTTACTGTTATAATAATAAATGTTGTTACAATAAAGAACTAAAGAATTTTGTGCTGTATTTGGTACAAGTAAAACCCTTAGTCTGGAGCAAAGGTGAGGCAGGAAATTTTGGCTGTTTCTTAAAAAAAGGACATTAAGTACTGGGAAGGATGACTAAAAAGAATTCTCTCCAAATGTTTTCTGAAATACTCCATGTTTCAACTGGTTTATAAAGAAGGGACTGGAGTTTAGGAAAAGAGATGAGTTTGATTGCTTTAAATCCAGAGTGGGCAGCTGATGCTGATCAGTCTGTGACTTGTTCATAAATATTTCTATGCATCCCTGTGAACCAGGGAGAACTTCTTTATAGGCTCCTTCTTAGACAATCCTACAGGAACTATGGGAGATGCAGTCTCCTTTTGCATACATTTGTAAGGAAGAATTTGTGCAGCCCAGTGATTGCCTACAATCTGCTATAGAAATATGACAATTAGGTTAATAACAGCATGCAATCCAAAGAAGAAAACTGTCAGTATGTTCAGAGCTCAGAATAAGTGAATTTTACCTGTGTGTACTGCATAATATATTCTTCCCCTTACAGCTTCTTGGTGTTAGTTCATGGCACTGGTGAAAAATGAGGCTTTAGATAGTTCAACTTTCTGCATCAGTGTAACTGCATATGGGCATTAGGTCATTCATGGCAGACAGTGTCTATAATGCCATGTCAATGAATTTTAAAAAGAAAGAATTTGATTCTTTCCTGGGGAGAAGTGTGATGAATTGCATTACAATATAGCTTCATACATGCAGTCAGCATCTTGCACAAGGAGGCCAGGATTTTTAAAACTGCAGAGTGAGCCTTTTCTGGGTCCCTGCAGTCTGAATAGAAACCCACACATCCTTACTATTTGCATATGTCCCCATTATGCTTTGGAATTCACAGAAGACTATTCTACACTGAGGAACAGATATTTCTTTTCTTATGGAAATTACTGTTCCTCAGAGTGTCTAGAAGTTACTGAGCAGTACTAAGCTATGTTTCTCTTTCTTCTCTATAATATTATACAATTTCCCCTGTCTGTTCTTTTAATCCTACATATCACATCCTCTTTGAGTTTCTAAGGAAATATGATCCGTTTGATAGTGATTTTTTGCTATAAAGTGATCTATATCCATGACAGGTAAAAAGCCCCTATTGCTAACTGAGCTTTTTAGACAGATTTTATAATAAGGTTTTGAATATTTTTTCTTGTTCAGCCTTAAACTTCTGAGAACATTACACTTAAAAGCCTAGTTTTCCACAGAAATAAAAGGTAAATATTGATTAATCTTTTACAAAATGTAATTATCTGCTGTCATAAAAAGAAAAAAGCACCACCATAAAGCTTTAATGATATGGGTCCTTAATACAGTTTCAGTTAGTATCGGTAGAGAAAATTGAAATGAAGTATGTAAGGAAATAAAGTGTTTTTATCTCAAAGACAAAACAAAAGAAGGAATCAATCTGTTACTGAGATACAGGAAAGCTGGTCCTTACAACCACAGTTTGACTGCAAGATGCTGTATTTGAGCTTCACATGAACAGTAGTAGATGAGGTAGCCTGAAGGAAACTTTGAGTCATTAGATTTAGAAAGGCAAGTCCAGAAACTTCTCAAAAAGAAAAAAAGTGCATGAAGAATAGTTCTTCACACTTAAAAAAAAAACCACAACAAAAAAAAAAGCAAATCAAAAGATATCAGCTAATGAAATACCAGAACTACAGTTCCTGCCTATATCAAACTCTTGCATCCATTGAATCACTCCATGGTGAGTCATCCAGTGCAGACAGTACTATATGAATGATGCCATGGAGTGGGAAGACTGAAGATCTCCCCAGTGATTCTCTGATAAAAGCCAAATATTTCTTAAATTGTATGGCTTCTGATTTTCCAGGGATAACACGCTCAAACACAAAGGAAACGCTATTGGTTGGACAAACGTCGGCCGAAAAAGAATTCCGAAAAATATGGATATAGCACCATCTACTGACATTATGGGTCTTTGCAGGTGGATGTTTTTTCAAAACCGGGAGACCTACGGGTTAAAATACCGCGGCAGCAGAACCATTAGCTAGCATTCGTTCGGTTGCTCCTTGTATTTACAGCTCTGTAAACTCGAGATAATGCTGATCCTTGCCTCAAGGGTTTAGCGTCTGAAATGAGACTAAGAAAACATGGTATCGGAATAGAAAAAGTGAGGAGAAAAGGGAGGAAAAATGAGACCAAAAATGAGTAGCTGAGTGAGTCAAAGTGTGTCCTGGAGCTAAAGGAGGATGTTGCTAGTAAAGGGAATAAGTTCTCAAGATATTCAATAAGTTCTCAATTTATTCTGAGAGAATAAGTTCTCTCATTTGAAAGCCCCAACACTTTCCTTCCATTTGGTTTTGAACTGCATTCATATGGGCCATCCATACAGTTTATCAGAGTCAGTGGAACTCACTGTTAAAAGAGTTTCCCTCTCTATCCCATGTCATTTTCCTGCTGGTGAGATAGGTTGACAGGAGTAAGGGCCTGCTTGAAGACCAGAGTTGGTGTAGACAGCCAGATGTGTGGAGGAGTGTAGGAATGTGGTCATACCAAAGGACTGTCAGATTGTCTCAGATGCAACTTGTAATTTCATTCTTTCTGGGTTATATTTAGTTCATTGACTTGATTTATTATTGTTACATAGACGTAGAAAAGAGTGTGCAAGCAGCCAAGATGGAAGCTCCTTAGGTAGGGTGACCTCAGCTGTCAAAGGAAACTGCTCCTGAGCTGCAGAGCAGATTTATTAAGGTGAGTCTTGAGAGAAGAGCAGTGAGAAGGGGTAATGCTCTTCTCCCACCTCCTGGCCAGGGTGTCCCCATGGCACATAGCATCTGTCTTGGCTGCTGAAGCAGGAACAGCAGGCAGCATGCGTTGCTCTGCCAGTGGGGAGGAGCATAGGGAGAAAAGTAGGGCAAGATATGGACCTGGGATAAGTTGATCAGGACAGGATGATTAGTATTTTTTTTCTCATCTTTTCGTATCAACTTTTAGAGCCATAATACTGCTGTTATGGAATACCACAGAATCACAGAATCATAGAATAGGCTGGGTTGGAAGGGACCTTAAAAATCATCTAGTTTGAATGCTTCTGCAGGCAGGGACACTTTTTACCAGACCAGGTCCCTTATGAGCCTCTATGACAACCAAAACAAGACCAGCCCATGCTCCCAGAGCCACACGGGAAAGCTATATAATCTTTTTTTTTTCTAGATGCAACTGAGATGGTCATCCTGATAGATTCATACTAGTCAGCTGATCTACTTAGCTCTCCCCTGTAAGAAAAAATCGTGTCATTGTTCCTCATGAAGCACTTCCTCAACTTTTTGACCTGGATTCTTTGGCTCTAATAAAATGTATCAGCAGTAAGTAATAAATATTAGGAAAGTAAACTCAATCTGTCCCCAATTTTTTTCCCCCATAAAAACAGGTGTTGGCTGAGTGGAATGGTATATGATACTAAACCCAGAAAGCGCACAGATACAGGTGAACCCCTAGAAATCAGTTTCCTGTGCGGCTTTGTCTTTATCCCTTCAGAATGACAAAGTTGGTGTTTAACCAGAGGTCTTTCATACTTTCTCCATACTTCATAAAATATTTTTATTTTTCTCAACCTCAGAAGTAAGTCAGTATTTTGGATTATGTTGCACATGTCTGTATGAAGACAGAAACAGGCTGCATACTTAAAAGTTGTTTAAAGATCATCTTTCAAAATTATTTACAAAATGCATACTCAAATACCTTTCTTCATACGAAGAACGATTTTCAAGAGACAATTTCCTTTTCTGAGTCCTAAAGCAGCTTTCTAAGCAGTGTGGAGTTCAGAAAGCATTATCTTCACTTATCTTGAGGCTCCACAAACACCATTTCTCAAGGTGCAGTTTCCTGATGGGCTTAATTTCACCTAAATACCTGGTGCTGCTGTGGCAAGGGGTGCTCCTGTCGCACTCGTGCTTGTAACTAATGATGGACTTGGCTAGGGAGCCAGGTAGGACGGAAACCACGAATTTGTTGCTGTCTTAATTTGCAGACGGGCTGGTGCCCACCTCTGTGTGAGGGCAGGCCCACGGGAGCGCTGATGTCCACACCTGCCTGCATCCCTCGGCAACACCGAGGTGGAGTATGCTGATCATGAAACCTCACCCTGGGGTCGCATCTTGGCCGTTCTAGCTCTGATTCACACAAAAATGCAGCCTCAGGCACAGAGTCCCTCCACGCTTACATCCGCTTTAGTGTGCGGATGCTGACCTTTTCCACTGTCATTAGACAAAGCGGGACTTAAAGGCTCCACTCCTTGATGCGAAACAGGTAGCTGTCAATCTTAAGTCACGTAACTGCCCAAAGATCAAAGCCATATTATAAGCCTCTTAATTTCTCGCGCAGTCATCGCACAGTTACACACCCAGTTTTGCACACACGTGCCCAGCCCGTGTCCCGCACGAACGCCGGGGAACGGCGCAGGGCAGCGCGGAGGCCCCGGCCTGCGGCCGGAGCTGCGGGGCTCGGCGCTGCCCG
>NW_005054301.1:8516824-8523154 GCF_000277835.1 Geospiza fortis
CCGCCGCGTGGGTGTCGGACGGAGGCGGGATGCTGGGCTGCGAGCGTCCGGGCTGTCTGTCTGTCCGTCCGTCCGTCCACCCGCCGGGATCTGCTCCTGGCACAGCCTCCCGCTGATATCGGCGTCTGTGTGCGTGTGCTCTTCATTGTTGTGTCACCCAAGTTTTGGAAGGACGGTTCTTTGATGCTGTCGTTGGCATGGCTGGGAGGGGGTTGTGGCCGGAGATGGATGCTCGCCCTCCCTGCGGCCCCGGCTCTCCCGCTGCACACGCCCGGCGGGGCCGGTCCTGCCCAGCCCTGGGGAGCGCCAGCTTCCATCGCCAGCCGCGATCCAGGGGTGATGCAGTCCTGCCCTCCCTTCTCCCTTCAGGCCCAGGGGGCACTCCCGTAGATGACAATGGGACATTTACATTGCAGACACATGCTGCATAATAAACTCTTTATTGAAGAGAAGTTCTGTTGTTGGGACAGGACGCCACAATTGCGTTTCTTACTGAGAAAACGTTTTTCTCTGCCCTTCTGTTTCTGGCCTTAGTTTCTCTTGTGACCGCTGTGTCCATCTTTATTTAACTTGCCTGCCTCACTTAAGCAACAAATCAGCTAACCTAGTATAATTTAGTTAGACTGATTATCCCTGTCACTTAGTATCTTGAGAAAGACCAACTGTGAGCAAGGTAGGAGAGCAGCTTCAGGGTCGCCTCGGTTCCCTTGGCTGTTCGTGGTTATTGAAGTGACTGCATACAGTATATTACTAAAAATACAAAAATCTGAGACACACTGTGTTGGTGTGATGTTTTATCATGCACACCATAGTCAGATGTGAAATTCAGTGCATTTTATGTTCCAGTTTTTGGCCAGAAATTTAAAAAGGCATTCTAATATTGGCTTAGGCCAATCCTGGCCACTGTAAAGCTCTTGCCTTTATGGGTACAGCTACTTTACTAAGAATATCAGATAAAAGAGAGAGGAGGTTGTCGTTGTTGTCCTTTGAGTGTCTTCAGAGCAAGGATCGAAGAGCTTAATAACTCTGAAATTTTATTTACGTAGATATTTTACATAGGTTCTCCCTGGTACTTAGGAACAGCCTTTGATGTGCACAGTTAAGTTGCCTTTATCTGAAGGTGCAGGTAGAACATAACAATGTGGATCTGACCTCCTGTGAAACTTGTTTGTTTGGCTGGTTATTAGTTTTCCCTCTAAGGCTACAGGTCGTAAAGAGTTCAGAAGGTAATTTGAAAACCTTAAGAAATCTCTTAGCAGTCTTGTTTGTACTGTTGTAAGACTTACCATCTCAGTTGGCCAAATGCAGTAATTTTCTTTTTCTCTCCTGCATCTTCATCCAGTACTGAGGAATTGAACTAGAACAGTGGCCTTCTCATTTCCCTAGTTTTTTAAGGGTTTCTTATTTTCAATCACCAATCACTGTGGGGGTTTAATTTTTTCTCTTCTGTCTAAATGCCTGGAGTTAAAACACAGGTTGTTATCTGCATGATTTTGTTTGTGATACAGGAAGTTAATCAAAAGCAATATGGCAGTCTGTTCATGAATGGATTTGCTGTGCTGTAATCTTCAAAACTGTAATACTTTTTTCTAAGTAGAAGTAGTAAAAATAAGCATCTTTTCATAAAGTGATTCCCTAGTTCTGATTTGTTGCCTTTCTCTGCAATTAATTAATGAGTAGGTCAAGCCTTTACTTGAAAGCATGGATGGTAACTTCTAGTCGGAGTAATTGAGCTTTTAGTTTTGAAAATCAATACTCTTGCCTCTGTTGAATTCAGATATTGCTGTGACAACTGTACTTCTGCTGCAGGAACATGTTTGTTAGCTACAGTTGTATTAAGTTTAATCTTGGGGTGGTGGGATGAAAGAGGGCTGGAATTTATGCTGATGCCACACAGAAGAGTAATTCTCAGACAATGGTGTTACACCATATGGAGCCTTTTCTGGAGAACTGTAAAACAGAGCACTGACAATCCTCTTTGAGGAAGAAGCAGTGGGTGGTCTGTAGAAAGAACTTATTATAAATGGTCTGCATAAAATGAACTTGTGGGAATTGCTTTTCTGAATTTCACTTAGGAAATAGGATAGGATTGAGTTTGCTTGGTGTAATTTGGGTGCTGTTGGGATTTTTGTCCTCTCTCTAACATAAACAATACATCTTTGTAGAGTGATGTAGTATTGCTCCATTAGTACTGCCTTGTGTATTTTATATCTATATAATCTTTAGGTAGCACTCATTCAGTGGAAATGAGCTATCCTTTAGAACAGGTCTGCTGGAAGCTTAATGCTGTGAAAACACTTCAAAAGCTTTTGTTGTGAAGGTATTCTTTGTCCCCTTGTTTTGTGTATTTGCCTGTAAAGAACCAGCTGAAGATAGGGTCCTTTTTACTCTTTACATTTTCGAAAGAGCTTAGAGCAGGGAAGTTACTGTTAATGGATGACATTACCTAGGAATGTAACACTTGGTTGTTTCCCTTGTCTGTACCAGATTCCTTCCATTATCATTTGAAGTATAATTGATCCTTTAGCAAGAGCTTAGATGTTAAATCCTCTGCTTGCATTGTGTTCTCAGTTAGTACTGTAACATCCCTTGGCCTGGGTTTTGGCTTCTGCTGTTTTCTAGACCCTTTGAATAAAACAGGGACTTTCTTGGTATATCTTTGGTATAGCGTAGGAAACTGTAAAGTAATTAAATCAGGTTTTGTTTTGCAAGTTGTTCAGCATGGACATAGATAACATATGTAAGTATAAAATAATTTTGCGTTGTTGTATGTATTAGACTTGCAGGGGGGCAAGATTACCCTATTTTTTCCTTACTTTAAGGTACTTTCATTTCAGTTTTCATCTGTATCAGACTTCTTTTATTTTCTCATTTTCTACTTCCTTTGTCACTAGTAAACCATCCATTGGTGGCAGTTTTATTTTGGAAGTAGTGATGCAGAGTTTGTTTAAGTTTGTGGTGTGGTGATGTTGTTTGTGAATTCAATTTCTAGTAATGCAATGTGATTCATTGTGTCACATGAATATATTTAAAATCCTTCAACTTTCTGATTGTCTTTGACACCTTTCATAAATGCTTCATTACCATTGCAGATGAAAACATTCCCTGTTGGCAGTCAGACTACATGGCATGACTTAACATGTGATTAAACTCTTCAAAACTGTTACAAACTTAACTCAGTATAAATCAAACAAATAGTCTTTTACAGCGGTATGTCATGGGTGAAGTTGTCATATTTAGTTCTTAATTTTCTCAGCACAGATAGGAATTTTTTTATATGAAGTTGGGAATAGTGCATATGATCAGGCTGCACTGCACTGGATATGCTCTAATGGCAAACTTGATCAGCTGTTATACTGAATTGTAGAATTTTGTATAGTACCACTTTGAAAAAAAAAGGAGGTGCAAAAGTATTTTGGTAGAAATATTTGTGACCTGTGAAAGATTACAGAAATACTATTTAGATAATCCAGATTATTTGCTCAGAGTACTCAGTCTGTTAATGTATTCTGGGGGGACCAGAGAAAAACAAACAGTACCCCAAACAGTGTAATCACAAAAACCTTTTTACACGCTGAAAAATGTGGTGTTATGACATAAGAGACACATTGGTATGTCATTATATTTTTCTTTCCTAAATTAGATGGTAAGCACTTTGGAAGCTCAGTAGGAGCTAGGAGATTCTGCCTCTGAGAAGTGATCTGCAAGAAACCATTGCATGATAATATGCCTTTGTGTGAGGCAGTGACCCTCTAAACCTTGGGAAAACAAAACAAAAGGCAGTGCCTGAATCACGTGTGTGAATATGTTACTGTGCAGTCATTTTAATGATTTCCAACTTCACTGTAAGGAGAAGCTATGTGTCAGAGCTTTTGAACAGTTACATTTTGCTAGCCTTAGCAGAATATGCTGGACTGCATGATTCTGGTTTGCTTTAACACACTAATTCTGAGATCCATGAGTCTGGTTGCTGCTACAGAGGCAAGAGTTGTCCATGCATCAAGGTTAACAGCAACACTAGAGTGGGATCAGACCACTGTGATTTAATATAAAGGTAACTTATGGAAAACAAGATGTGGCAGTTGATGCTTCTGTCCTAGAGCTTTTCCAGTGCCTCACAGTGTTACCTTCAAAATCTGCTCATGTGTAACTTCCCTACTATGTGTTGAGAATACTTAAAGAATTTTTGTACTTAAGTATTGACTTAAAAATGCAATCCTGAAACAATTTATGGAGAAAAGTCCAAATCTCTGTATGGTAAAGCATTTTTATACTGTAGAATGGGATATTTGTAGAAAAATGCAGCATCAGAGAAAATACCATGTCTCAGTAAAAAGTATGCCTTGTGAGCATGATGTTGAAATATTTTTTGACAATGTGATTGGAAAAGATTTCAGGGTTAGCGTTAGTGCTTGTAAAAACATTCCAAATGTCTGTTTGACCATGATGATGAAATTGTCATGGGACAAATTCCTCTAGAACAACAAGGGTGCAAGGGTGAGGGGACTTGAATTTCCAGTTGGGCTCTAGATGAGGTTACAGTGAGCACTGAAGCCTTTGGTCCAGTTACTGCCAAATATTGTGGTGCTCAGATAACATTTCAGTTTTGCTATATTTTATCATTGTCTCTTTTTTTTTCCTCCAATGTGACTGGAATTATTTTGTGAAAGAGTTCAGGTTTCATGTCTTCTAGAAGAAAAACACATATATTCCTTGCACTTTTGCCATTTCTCATGCTCATTTTGAAGACATCAAAGTCTTGGGTTTGAGTGTTTTGCTTTGGGGTTTTTCAGAAAAAACAATATTTCCAAGAAGACTTATCTCTGTGAAGTTCAGGATATTCTTTTAAGCTTTTTCATTACATGGTGAGATATGTTGAACAGAATAGTGTAAGACGGTGTGAGTAAATCAGGTCTATAACTGCTCTTGCTTCTTTGAAATATAGAACCACTTTTCTCCTTAAAAATACCTTCTCAATTGTTAATATCTTTATAATTACCTTTACAAGTATATTTAGAGCAGTTTGTCAGTTCAGAGGAATGGGGACAATAAAAAGAAAAACCTACCAAACTTGTTGCTATCTGTAAATGTACTTTGTCTTGAGCATCTCAATTACTAGAAAGTTATCAATCTACAGAAATGAAAATAGTGCACTAACAAGGCATACTGTAAAGGTGATTATTATTTGTATGGTTGTTCATAAGGAGTACTGCTGGAATTTCTTTTTCTGCTGGAAATAATCTTTTAATGTTGGGGGTTTTGTGATCTGTCTTCAGCATTGCAGGATCAGGGTTCATTTCAAAGAAACAATAATGAAAATATAGTTTACCTTTTTCGAAAAAAAAATTAAGCTAAATATATTTTTCTTCAGCTTAGAGCAATAAATGTAGATCTCCAGACTGATGCTGCTCTGCAAGTGGATATCTCAGATGCACTGAGTGAGAGGGATAAAGTGAAATTCACAGTCCATACAAAGGTAAAATCTGGGTTTGTACACGCAACAACTCTTAATTACATACAAAAGAGAATGTGCTTAAACTGTTTGTTGAAACAAAATGTAACACAATCCAGGGGAAATGAGAAAGTAGAATTATCTCATGTTTACGAGACTATGTAGCCGCAGTGCATAAGAAAAAGATTAGTAAGAGTTAAGAAACTGTTTAGAAGAAAGTTATGTTCACTTTTTTTTTGTATTGATGCCATTCCCATGCCTATTAATTAGCCTGTTTGCAGGTAGAATCTTTAGTATACATGAATATACTTCAGTATAGTTTTAAAATTTGATTAGATCTTATTGTACTTTCAGATTCTAAAAGCATATTTTGTAATTGTATTGCATTCAGGGATCATTTTTAATTACTGTTGTTTATGGCTTTTTTTTAGATTTGAATGTTTCTTGATTGCAGAGTGACAGAATAACTTGAAGTTGAATGAAATATCTGGACATCATTAATCCTATCTCCTCCTTCACTCTCACCATTAATTTAGAGTGCAAAAGAGCACATTGCTCAGCATTTGTTCATTTGGGTTTTGATTACAGAATCATAGAATCACTTAGGTTGGAAAAGACCTCTAAGATTGAGTCCAACCATTAATCCAGCACTGCTGAGTCCGCCATTAAACCATGTAGGGATAAGTGCCACACCTACATGTTTTTTAAATACCTCCAGGGATGGTTGCTCCACCATTTCCCTATGCAGCCCCTTCCAAAACTTGACAGCGCTTTTGGTGAAGAAATTTTCTTAATATCCAATCTAAACCTCCCCTGGTGCAACTTGAGGCCGTTTCCTCTTGTCCTCTCACCTATTACTTGAGAGAGGAGACCAACCC
>NW_005054301.1:8523165-8546221 GCF_000277835.1 Geospiza fortis
CCGATACGGCCTCATATCAGATACTTATAGAGAGTGATAAGGTCAACCCTTGATTTTTCTCCAGCCTGAGCCCCTCCAGCTCCCTCAGCCACTCCTCATCAGGTTTGTGCTCCAGAGGTGCCACCAGCTCTGTTGCCCTTCTCTGGACACGCTCCAGCCCCTCAGTGTCTGTCCTGCCAGGAGGGGCCCAGAACTGACCACAACACTCGAAGTGTGGCCTCACCAGTGTCCAGCACAGAGGAATAGTCATTTTCTTGGTCCTGCTGGCCATGTTATCTCTGATCCAAGTCAAGATGCCATTGGCCTTCTTGGCCACCTGGGCACAAGCTGGATCATGTCCGGCCACTGTTGACCAGGTTCTTTTCCGCTGGGCAGCTTTCCAGCTGCTCTGTCCCCAGCCTGTAGCCCTGTCTGGGGTTGTGACCCAAGTGCAGACCTGGCTCCTCACCTTGTTGAACCTTCTACAGTTGGCCTCAGCCCATGGATCCAGCTGGGACAGATCCCTCTGCAGATCCTTCCTGCCCTCCAGCAGGTCAACACTTCCACCCAACTTGGTGTCATCTATAAACTGACTAAGGGGCACTTGGTCCCCTCATCCAGATCATTAGTAAAGATACTAAACAGAACTCCAGGATTAAATTGATAAAGATATTAGATGTGTTGATGAGAGCAGGCACTCCACAACCTGTTATGGCAACCCATGCCAGTTGATTGCTGCACTAATTAAGATGAGGGTAATTACTGTGGTACAAACTTTTGTTGTTCCCTCAAGGTTTTTTCTCATGTAGTAATGAAAAACCTTGTTTTTTGTAGAGCTTTTCTTCCTCCGAATCTCCTTCCCCCCATAATTCTACCTCCTTTTACCCTTCTAGAGTTCCTTACCAAATTTCAAACAAAACGAATTTTCTGTTGTCCGGCAACACGAAGAGTTTATTTGGCTTCATGACTCTTTTGTTGAGAATGAGGACTATGCTGGCTATATTGTAAGTATTGGTATTCTTTTGGTTTATATGTGCCATTTTCTGTGGGCTGGATCAAAACTACTTGAGACTGGATTTAAATGCAGTGGAAACAGCAGGTGTTCATTCCTTATAAAATCAGATAAGCTTCTCTAATACGTCATTTTATGCAATTACACAAAATTAATGGTTGAAGCAAGCTTGGAAGAAAGCTGCAGTAACTGTCATACTTTCTTGCCCTTTACTCCTAAGAAGTGAGTAGTTTAATTTGTCTCCAAGTGTATTTTTATGCCACTGTGTTAAAAGTCTGGGAGAGGGTTGAACCGTATAACTTGGTGGTATTGTTTCTGCAAGCTAATGTTTAACCGAGTTACACAGGGAACTTCAATATATAATAACTTACAGTTTGAAGTTAATTTCAGGCATTCCAGGAACAGAGGTCTCAAAACAGGCACCATATGATACCGCATATTAAAAATAGTGCTGCTTTTCATACGTTATTTGCAATGGGAATATTTTTCATTTGGTGTGAAAGTTTGGTATTCATTTTGTGTTTGGGGGGTGTTTGCTGATTCAGAGGGTTAATAGATATTTCTAAATGATTACTGGGTAAATTATAGTGAGTATAATCTGTGGTGGTCATACCATTCTTGAGCTAGTCTTTTCTTAGTCAGAAAAGCTATTTGAGATGATTAGACTTTCAGTGTGGTAATAACTAGTTTCAGACGGTTGGCTGTCTAGATGCTGGATTTTTCTTTTTTTTTTTTTTTTTTTTTTGTAATATGTTAATGTAATGGGCCAATTCCAGTAAGTAAAAATTTAAACATCATATTTGTTCTGTGTTTTTTTCCTGGCACCAATTCAGGTTTAGTTTGACTCTGGTGTTTCCTCTTTCAGTGTTAATATACTGTATTACAAAATTAACCTAGAGCCTTGTTGACTGGAGGCTTTGTTACTTCAACACATGTCTTTAATGTCAGCAGTGCTGCAAGAAAGAGCTCTAGTGCCTGCTATTGTTTAATAGGGAATGGTTTTCTTGGTTTAAAGTTTTGGGGAGTTAGAAATGGGTGGTGTGAAAACACTTGTGGAATTCTTTTTTCTTCTTTCTTTAGACAAGAAATAATCCTTACCAAATAAGCTAAACCAAAACTAATTAAAAATATTTTTTTCAAGTTTTAAGTTATTGTCATGGGAAATGAAGAATTATTTGGCTTCTGTTGTAATTAAACTGAAGCCATTAGTTAATACTTCAGTAATCTTCAAGGACGCTTGACCGAAATTGGTGTAGTAATGCAGCATGAATAACTCATGAATAAGAGACTTTATCCAGAAATGCTGTAATGAATGATGAAAGAGAGAAACATGTATTAAAAAGCTGCAGGCAGTCTACAGTTCCTGTACTGTGAATGGGTGTTTTTTCACTGAGAAAATCAGAACTTAAAAAAAATTGGATTAAATTCCAGATTCCACCAGCACCACCCAGGCCTGACTTTGATGCCTCCAGGGAGAAACTGCAGAAACTTGGAGAAGGGGAAGGATCAATGACTAAAGAAGAATTCACCAAGATGAAACAAGAACTGGAAGCGTATGTAGACTTGGTTACTACTTTATTGATTGATTTATATTCCAAAACTTTTAATGCTGTTTGCTGTCCCATGTTTCTGATCTCACTGTAATGGTTCTCTGTGAAACACAGACTTGAGAATCCAGTTGTTATATAACCAAAGTTCCTCTTAGTGATCATGATCAGTGCCATTAGGAAAATTGTAGAAATAATTTCATGGAAGATCTTCTGAAACAGGAAATAAATTAGCTTGTTCTTGAGCATTCTTTCATAAGAAGGAAAGTACTTAGGTCCTGTTCTTCACAGAACATCTGCAAAGGGAGGAGATAACCTCTATCTTTTTTAGTTCTGGTATTCCACATTTGATAAGTATAATTAGACTTCAGGGTAATACACGCAGTGATTGGGAGTAGGGAGTTATGCATGTGGTTGGTACTGTAAACATAGATGCCAACCTTCTGTTCCCCAAGAAATACAAAGATTACTAGAAAATCCTTTTTTGACACTTTTTTTTTAAATTTTTGCACAAGGAGAATACACTTCCTGAAAATACTATTTTCCCTTACTATGAATTTAATTTATATTGAAATAACTGCTCTGAAGCTTCTTGTTCCATATTGAGTTACGCAGTGAAGTTTCTCCTTGCTTCGTCCATTTTCTTTGTCATGCATTCACTTCTTTGATCTTTTTCCTGTCATTGGTTTCAGTTTTCAAGTGTATATTTACGCTGCTTCTAGACTGCTTCTATCAAGCGCTCTGAATTGGCAAGAAAAGTACATAGAACTCTTACAACTGCTGCTTTCTCTCCGAACTTCAGCTGCTGTGAGCAAATGTCTTAAAAAGCTCTGTATTAGTGATATGTACAACACAATTTATAGCAGAGTAGATATACACTTCATATGCAGAAAACTGGAAATTAGCAGAACACTATAGATTTTAAAGAATCTGGTTTTCCAGCGGCCCTGATCATGATTCTCTTGTGGTCTGGTTAGGGGTTGGATAACACAGAAAACTTTGGGTTTCTTCTACTGCCACCTCCATCCTCTGCATCCTCCTTTTTTGTCTTCACTGAATGACTACTACTCTCACTGAGATCAAACATCTCCCAACACTGGCCCTGCTGGTTTGCTGGTATGTAAATCTTAACCTCCTTGCACATAGTGGAAGGAAAAGCACTGATTATAATTTCACTCTTTGACCTCAGAATGGGAAAAAGAACCCTTTCCTCATTTTTAGATTGGTTGCATCTTACTCACTGAATTTGCAAAGCACAATGAATTCTAGCAAACTTGTATTGATAAGAGTGCCTTCCTCTTAATTAAATTGCAAGTGAGTGATTGCTTTGAAGTTGAGTTGGCTTAACTGGGCAACTATGTGATTGTTATGATTAAATGCGTTTTTTTTGTTGTACCTGCCAAAAGCAGCTCTTAATTTCACTTTTAGAACCACTATGAAGTGAGACATCAATGTAAGCTTTGGCTCAAAAAGGCTAGGTGCTTTAACATGAAATAAAAGACTGTCTAAATAGCTAACAAAACTACATAAACATATAAATAAGTAAGGAGGGTGCAAATGGGCAAGGGGATGGAGATGGGGAGGAAGGAATTTGCACATCAGTACATAGTGCTGAGGGACTGTAATCTGTACCTTGGTGTCTTGAATTTTGGGGTGCTGGGAAAAGGACAATGAAATGAGGTTACACTTTCAGCAAACCAGTGTCTGTTAGCTAACCATAAAAATTAGAGTGTATTTGTTGACTCTTCATTAAAAGTCTCTCTGTAATGTGTTTGGGCTTCAAATTTCTCCCTAGTATTAACACTGCAGTATTTATTTATGTCTGTATCAAACATTGGAGTGATAAACTCCGATATATTGGCTTGTAATTTTGTACCCTTACTAAGGATCTCTTAAAGCTGTTCACTAGGTTTATCTCAATCTAAATTGCTTCATATGAAATTCTTATGTCTGTCTTATTTCTTGTTTTCAGTGAATATTTGGCAATATTCAAGAAGACAGTTGCAATGCATGAAGTGTTTTTGTGTCGCGTGGCAGCACATCCTATTTTGAGAAAGGACTTAAATTTCCATGTATTCTTGGAATATAATCAGGATGTGAGTATTGAAAACTGAATTGCTGGCAAGAGAAATCAAGATATGCTTTTATGGTGGGATGGAAAACTGATTAAGAGGGAATTACCTCCTGAAGCAAATTACATCAATTCCTTCATGCCAGACATACTCGTATCGTAAAAGTTAGAAATTAGTTTAGTCTGTAGGAGTTCATTTTCTGCCACTTGGGAACCAAATGCACTCTATGCTTTAACTTCAGCATCAAAAAGATTACTGGAAATCCAGTATATTTTGGATTAAAAAGATTAGCTTTTGGTGGTGATTTCACTTGATAGGATACTTTTCCACTCTTTGAATTGTTTTTATTTGCTGCGGGGAAGAATGATGCAACAAAATGGCACACTAATGTTTTAGGATTTGGAACTTTGGTGTAAATTCTGTTGCTAACAAAACTAGAGAGAATTTCTGATGAGATATTTTGATAATGTTAATGATGTGAGTGAAAACGTGGTTAATTTTTTTTCTGAATATTGGACTAGTGTGGCTATCCACATGTAACATAATGAATTGAGATAATGGAGAGTACTTTTGTTTTCATAACTTTTTGGTGTTGGAGACAGTGTTTGCTCTTATTCTGCGAAGAGTTTCAGTTCCTTTTTAAAATTGCAGGAATCAACATTAAGTGGAAGAAATTATTACACAGACTGGCTCAACTGCGTACATACTTAATTGAAAATATGTTACAGTGGTTCCTGTGTTGCTTGATGTAGAAATGCTTACAGGTTCAGGCACTCAGTTTACTTAAACTGGGAGTAGTTAGATGGACAGAAAGAGAGAGTGTGGGGAGGCTTAAACCAGCATGATCCTCTGGAAGTCAAAGATCTGTCATTCACCAGAGAGTGAAACATGGTTGTATTAACTCAACTATTGTTGCATCAACTCAGCTGTACTGTGCATGATAAATACTGTGTTATTGGTAACTGAAATATACACTCTGTACAGCAGGTGCTAGAATGGTGCTGATCTCTTTTTTTTTTTTCCTTTTTTTTGTTTCCTAGAATGGTATTTTAGGTGATAAACAATCTAGTAAATGAGGTAGTCTTCATTCTGTATGCAAGGTGCCCTGTCCCCATTAGTGCAGAGTAAAAGAATAAACAGAGAACAGGAGAAATGTTTTAAGTATAGGGATACGTAGTTGTATTTCTTTTTAAAGCTTGTATTGCCTCCAGAATATGAATTAACATAAATTAATTTGTTTTTCAGTTGAGTGTTCGTGGGAAAAATAAGAAGGAGAAACTTGAAGACTTCTTCAAAAATATGGTTAAATCAGCAGATGGTGTCATTGTTTCAGGAGTAAAGGTGATCACTGCTTCACATAGCAAGATATAAAATGTATTAACATTTGTCACCTTTTTTAATGAAGCAGAATTTTACATAGGTACAAAAATGGATTTTTATTGTGATGTCTAACTTAAGAATTAGTGGCAGACCATGGGTGAAAAATTGTGGCCTGGATACAAATTAATTGAGAGCTTTCTTGTGGCCTTTCAGTACTCTATGAAATTAAGCACCTTTTTTATACATAGATAATTGATAATCTTGTTGGGAGGTTTTTTGTTCAGGCCTGCCATTTTATATAGTGGAAAGGAGAACTAGGTCTGACAACTGCTTCTGTTCAGAAGTTACTAATGGAGTGAATTTTCCCGGACTTTTAGAATCTGTCTGCTGTTTCAAAGAGCAGCAGTAGAGGTTATATGATTTTTCCCATCTCCTAGATGTAAGAACGTAACTGAGAAAAAAAAAGGTAATGAAAATTTTAATTTTTACTTTTCTGAAAGCTACAAGATCACTTTTATAGCAAGCAGAAATTCTGCAGAGGATGATTTTTAACCTCTTTTCTTTCTAGTGGTGACTTTCCATTTGGTAGCAATTTTTACAAGAGACAAGTTTATAGGTTTAAAATATTATTTTTTTGAAACTGCTGAAAAGTGGATATAACCATGGATTATGACTTGGAGAAAAATATGAAGTCCAGATAACTTCCAGGTTCATAATACTGTTCAAAGCCCATGTTGTAGGCAATTCCATGGTATTGAGCATCTGTGTTATTTTAGAGGATTTTTAAAAGTAAGTATAAACCAGTTATCACAAATTATAATACAGACAATATTAACATTTACCTTTGTTTACCAAATTAAAAGAAGTCTGTCATTAAGATCAATCTTCTGAGCTAGGAGTTCAAATCATCTTGTCTGAGACCACAGCCTCTGTGCTGCTGAGTGACTTTCATCCCTTCTCTACATATAAGTAGATTACATAGATTCTGTTTTGTTGTCACCTTTGGTGATCTGTTGCTATTCCTTCATGTTTAGTTATATAGACCTTTAGGATACTTGTTGCAGATTCTTAATTCTTACTAAATTCTTCATAAAACTTAAGGTCATGATATAAGTGGAGAAGAAATCAGTTCATATAAATGGTGTTTTAGAGAATAAAACCAGATGCATTTCCTGTCACAGCAACAGTGAAATGTGCAACTTTACTCTGCAATTGCTCTGTGGAGCATGGGTGAAATCCTTTTTTTTAATTGTTCCCTTTTTTTGTAGGATGTGGATGACTTCTTTGAACATGAGAGAACATTCCTTGTAGAATATCACAACCGAGTCAAAGATGCCTCTGCCAAATCTGATAAAATGACAAGATCACATAAAAGTGAGTTTTTCAGGGTGAAAATAGTACTGGTTAAAGTGTACAGAAGTTGTTAGTGAGGAGAAGTAATTTTTAGTTTACTTTTTGCATGTGAAAAGTGAGTTCATTTCTCCAAGTGTAGCCTTCCCATTCTAAAGAAGTTCAGTCTGAATTATGAAGTTTAGGCTTTGCTACCATAGAGTAGATGGAGTAAGAGCCTGGTGCAGCACTGAGAATATGTTTATTCTTCATGCTGTCTGCTTGAAAAGAATTACACTTTAAGTATTAATATTTTTTTGAAGTCTGACTTAGTAATTTAGGTGTAGAGGTGGGTAATATGGCAGTATAGGTGATTTTACTCCTAGTGCAGTTGTTCTGGATTGGATGTGGTTGATTCCATTGAGGACAATCTCTTGGCAAACTGGGCATTGCATTACCTTGCTAACAAAGTTACCTTTGCTCGTAGCAAACTCCTGTTTGGGCCATTGGTTCTAGACTAGGTTTCCGTTTTTAGCCATTTAGAGTGTGGACAGCAATGAGTAGTCTGGTTAGCAGGATCCCTTTTCTTACTGAGACAAGATTTACCACTTGCCTCTTGATTTGTCTTCGTGAGCTGAGTGCTAGCCATTGTGATTTCTGAAAGCTCTAGATGGTCTTCTCAAGTGCAGTTCATTTATTTGAGAAAATGAAAAATCTTTGAGTTAGGACTATTGTGTTTGATTTAGGATGACTGTGCTTTGAGAAGCTCAGAAGAAATTGGCCTGTGTTGCCTTTGATTTTAAGTTTTTCTGCCTAGATAAATCAAAATTGATCTTCCAGATTCTGTTTATTCCTTGAAGTTTGGGTCTGCTTTACAGATACTGGCTTTGCTGTCTACAGTAATATAGTTCATACAAAACCAAGTCACAAACCCTTCATGAATCTCCATTGATAAGATCTCTAAAATGGATATTGGATGAGATGTTAAACCAAGAATTTACTGAGTTCTTCAGATGCTTCTCTTGCTGTTGCATGAATGCTGAGTCTTGTAGTTTTAGTGTCTGTGCTAGAAGATGGAAAGAGTCAGTTATGGCTCAGTGAGCTAAGGCCCTGTATCTGGATTCAGTTCCCACCTGAAGTGGTTTCTGGTGGTTTTGGCTGCTTTCTTAAAATTCATGGTAATGAAGTGCCAAGATTTATTTACAGAGTGAGAAAGGCTTTAACAAAGGCTTTAACATTGGCTGTAGAAGTGAGAAAATCCTTTGAAATTAGGTTGTAGAGGATCTGTTGGGAAAGGATTGATCAAACTCATGACAAAGCTTCGTTGGTTTCCAGGCTCAAATCGCATACAGTGTTTACTGACAACTTCTGCCAAACTGTGAATTGGGACAAATGGCACCTTTTGAAATTCTGGCTAGAGGAGTAGAGCAATGACCTGGGAAACATGTTTTGGAAATGGGCAATCTGTAGTTTATGGATAACATGATCAACAGAGAGCTGCAGGTCTTGCAAAGACACCAACTTGCTATTTCCAGCAGAAAATCAATTTTTATGTTGAAATTGGAGGAATAGAAGGGGAGATTAATTGCTTCCTAATACCATTCTTCACTCTAACCAGCTGTGTTGATAATGCATGGAGTAATGAATTATGTGGAAGCTGACCCACTCAATCTGTTAAGGTTGTGTTATTAGGAAAAAATATTTCTGCTTAAAGGCATACAAACTTCAGAAATAACAAACAAATTTATTTTCCTGTTCATTGCTTGGATCTGGTATTTTTCATCATCCATTGAGTTAATATTTAAAGCTTTTTAGAAAAGGTCTGTATGCAAAGATTTGTTTTTTATGTTTTTTATATTATATAGCAATACCTCACTAGTCAAATTATGCAGCCTTCTTACAAATGTTGCTTCTAATTTATTGTTTAAAGTGATTTGACACTAATGCTACTTTAACCATTAACTGCTTATCGAAGATGTAAGGGTTTTCTAAAAACAGGGATGTGCTAGAAAATGTGTTGTGTATATAGTGCTGTATTTTTTGTAGTTTGGGGTTTGTAGTCAATTAACTTCTCTCAAGCACACAGGCTTTGTTACTGTTAAACTGTGATTTTTTTTCCCAAATGGTTTTAAAATAATATTTAAATTCAGACTTTAACCATTAAGTTTGTACATCTTCCACCAAAATAAAACCTAAAAAATTTGCACAATTAATTCACCTAGGAGGTTGTAACTGCATAAAATACTCCTAGATAAATTGCAGACTGCACAATTTGGTGAAACCACTGTTTTTATTGTGTGAAGTTATCCTTCCTATTAAGTAATGAGATTGCTATTTTATTTCTACTTCTGTGTTAAAGCATGTCCTTTTAGAAAAATACCTATTTTTGAAGAAAGGAATTTCAAAATTTCCAGAAAGAAGAGGATTGAGGTAGTAAAACAAGTGCTTGTTTGTTTTTCTAGATGTGGCGGATGACTATAATAGAATTGGTTCTTCATTATATGCATTAGGAACGCAGGACTCCACAGATATATGCAAGTAAGATATTGTTAATAACCTATGGGGCAATTTGCTGTGTAGGAATCTTAATGGTGGCCTGTGAGATTGGTAGCTCTTGTTAGGAGAAAACCAGAACTTGTTACAGCTGTATGACATGAAATCATTTTCTCCTCTAGTATTTCATTGCTTTAGCAGGCTGCATTTAACAGTTTTGTTTTAATATCCGTCTGTAAAAAAATGCCAATTTCTAAAGTCTGTAGAAAATTGGACAGTTGAGATGGAAAAGTTCTCATCAAATAAGGAAAAAACCCCACAATTCGTTCACCATTAAAAAAATATTCCAAATTCTTTGATATATGCAGCAAGCACAGGTCTCAGTCGGAGTCTATGAATTTTTTTTTTTTTGAGTGTACCAACATCCTGAAAAATAGTTCCTGCTGTTCTGGCAAGTTTACTGCCCTCAGGAAAACAAAGGAATCTCCAGGGATCCCCAGAACTTTAGAAGGGTATCTCTATGTACAGATGTTTGTCCTTTAGTCTTTCAGTGATTTGCTTGAAGATGAAGTCTGGTGTATCTGACAATAAAATTTGGTTACTACCTTAAAGAAGTCAGTGCTTGTCAACATACACACATAGTGTTATGTTGGTGTCAGTGTGATGACAGGTAGGACATGAAAGTTAACTTTCTAATATACCTGATTTACAGTGATATACTTCCAGATGTGGTCATAGCTTATATACCAGATACTTTGATGATAGTATTGATATTTTTTGTAGTCCTTTAGGGTGTGTCAGAAATCATATCTGTCCTCTGTCAAAATAGTATCACTTGACTGTAATTCAGTCTGCTCTAGGACTAAAGCCCTGTATTGTCACCTGCAGTGGAGATGTTGCCACACTGCTGCTCAGCATCCCTGAATTCCAAGTAGGACATATGTCATTTTTACTGGGTGAAGAAAAGTACATTCAAATTTGTGTATAGGACACTTGATAACAGTGTGAGACCATTGACCATGGTGCTGGTGTTAGGGGTTTAATTCACAGAAGCATAAAGAATCCTTGAGGAGCTGAGCAATTATTCTTTACTTAAAAATATCCATCTGTCATGCTTTGTTTGTCCCTTGCCTTTCTTACACTGCCCAGTTCCCACATGTTTGAAGTTTGAAACTAGGTATGTTCTCTGAGTTCTGTGAATTATAACTGTAAGCAATGCCTTTGCAATCTTTATTGCCAGACACAGACGATAGTGTGAGTTCGAGAAATTAGACTGTTCAAAACAATGTTGTAATATGAGCTGTTTCCTTTGCACAGGTTTTTTCTGAAGGTGTCAGAGTTATTTGACAAAACAAGGGTATGTACTATGAAACGGATATCATGTGTCAACAAGGCATTAATATGTGAATTAATATGGGTGCTTCTAGATGGAGCATTTAAGCAATGTGTGGTATGAAATGAGAAAGTGTAAGATTTCAGTTGTGTTTTGTAAAATGAACCTTTGGACTCCTCAGTCTACTAAACATTTCTAGGCAGTCTGCTGTAATACCCTTCTGTTCCTCTAAAATGCTATGAGGTCTTCCATACTTGTTACTGGGAATCACAGAACTTGTTATGGATAAAAGAAATGAAGAAATTGAATCCTTAATCCAACAAAAAAAAGGTGGTCATGCTGCTTTTTTTCTGGAGCCAAGATCTGTTTCTGCAATTATTTGACTCAAAAGTAATATTGCTTATGCTTGTAACCAGTTTTTCATATATCTTCTCTTTTGCCTTACTTATTTGGCTTGGTAGAGAGAAGATGTATGCCATGTATCAGGAAAACTTCTATATGAAAAATGTGTGCATTTCCTAAACTGACAATTGTATCTGTATAAACACGTACTTTAAAGAAAATTGACAGAATTACTTGCTTTGACTCAAAACAAAATGTCTAATTTCAGAAATTATCTTTTTAAAATTAGGGTTTAAATATGCACTTGCAGACTATTTCTAATCTGTTTTGAATGCAAGCTAATGAGTTAATTGGGTTTTAGACCATTTAGCACATGCAGTTACACAATTACTCTGCAAAGGTGCCTTAAAAATTTGTTTTCCTTTGATTTCAACAACAATATAAAACTGCTTGTGCAACTCTTAATATAAGTTTGTTTCTCTACATTTTTTCTAGCATATGATAAATATAATTGCTATTGGGGAAAAAAAAGCAGTTTTTAATACAGAAAGCAAGTTGTCAATTACTGCTCACAGAATAGCTTATTCCTTACATTTTAATACAAAATCCTAATACTGCTTCTCATTTTGCATATTTAAGTATGCTGTTATTAAAGCCTGATCTTAATTTTTGAAATAGACCATCTGTTGTGTACTGCATATCGTACATTTAATTTGTATCATATTCTTTGATATATGCAACCCAAAGTCTGGTTGTTTTTAAGTTGATCCTTTTGCTTACTGTTTTTTTGTTTTATGGTGGTGTTTTGTTTTGTTTTTCCAGAAAATAGAGGCTCGAGTATCTGCTGATGAAGATCTTAAGCTTTCTGATCTTCTGAAATATTACCTTAGGGAATCTCAAGCTGCTAAGGTGAATCTATGGGTATATGTTCAGTGAAATTGTGGGTTTTTAACAAAAAAAAAAAAAAAAGAGAGAAAGTGACATGGGTTCATCAACTCACAATACTGATAGACTAAAATGCTGCCTCCTCTAGCCTGCAGTTTTTCCCTTAGCTGTAAAACCTGTTTCTGTTGAATATAAGGAGTAACAAAGTCGTTGCTGATGTGGGACTGACTGTGTGGAACTGAGTAAGCCACTTGTCAAGGCCAAATCATGCAGTAACAAGAAACACTGGAAGGGCTGTTTTCGTGTTTGCAGTGTGTTTGGTGTTTGTAATTGCAAGCAATTCTGCTTTTTTTTAACTATGAAAATTGGATATTCCATATAATCTACTAGTGCTGATACAAAAACACATGGGCTGAATTTGATATTCTGTACTTACAGAAAATTTCATTCTTACTATTGTTTGGTGTGAGTTGATTAAGTAATATCACAGAATGAGCAAGCATTTGACAGTAAACGTCTGTAGTTACAAGATCACAAACTGTTGCACAAAAAATGTTGCTACTGCTTCTTGGGCTCTGTGTGTATTTCAGATACATAATCTAAATGCAGTTTGTTTCTAATCTAAGAAGCTGTGAAATTTCCCATGGTTTGTCTTCTTTGGCTTTTTGGAGTTTGATCTAAGCCATCTGTTGCTAGCCTCTGTCAGACAAGATGGAGACCAAACAGTATTGTGTTGTGGATCTGATCTAGTATGGACATTCCTGTGACTTGGAGGATGAAGTAAAGTGAATGCAAATAATTTACTAAGAACTGAAATACAGCAACAAGGACAGAAATTAATTTGATTTTTAAATTACTTGGAATATAATAAAACCTTGGATAGAGTCTTATAAACTCCATACAACCTTTGTTTTTTTAATAGGATCTCCTATATAGAAGATCTAGGTCACTAGTGGATTATGAAAATGCTAATAAGGCATTGGATAAAGCAAGAGCAAAAAATAAAGATGTGCTGCAAGCTGAAACTACTCAGCAAATATGCTGTCAGAAATTTGAGAAAATTTCTGAATCAGCAAAACAAGGTATTTGGGTGGTCCTTGATCCTATGTTACTACTTGAAAATTAACATTTTAGTATGTTATTAATGAGAATTAATGTAATTAATAAAAATATATTTTTGTACTGTTTCCTAAGCAGGAATATTATATTTTAATTATTATTTATTTATTTTAGAAAGTTCAAATTATATTTTTCTTTGGCTTCTTATAGCTTTGATAGGTAAAGCAAAGTTTAGGTGCAAATTACTTGTTAAGCTTTTTTTCCACATACATAAGCTAGGATACAAAATTATAACTGTTAGCAGTAATAGCAAACAAATGCTTTAGTGTTGTTAAAATTCCCCTTTTGGTTTTATGCTTTCTTCTGTGAAGGCACCAGTCTGTCACAGATACGGTACTGCATTAGTGAAGGGAGAAATAATGAAATGAGATTTCACTGAATTACAGAGTTAATAGAGAAAAGGAACCTTATTTACATGTTACTTTTCTTCTGGAAACTTACTGTCTTCTTTAGGTTAAACTTCAGTGAGTTAGTAGGTATCTGAGTCATCATTTGTGGCAGATCTGTTCAAGGTTTAAACACTATGCTCTCCTGTTTTTATCATTGAAGAGTTGTTTGAGCCTGTAAATCTGGTTAATGATTCCTGTAAGTGAGACAATGGAGAATGAGTGATCCTGTTAGCTACAATGGTATATGCAGAAGGCATACTGTTGTTCACCCTAGTTTTAGCTTAGTATATTCCCTGAAGACTTTCAAGTATCAGCCTTGAAAGAATAGTGCAGTGGAATAAGAGAAATAAATGTTAAAAGCATCCACTTGGCAGTCTTTTTTCAAAAGAGCTTAGTGTCCACAAAAGGTTACCTAGAAGTGAGGAGCTGCAGTGATGGTTTGCTTTCTTCCAACTGTGTGGCAGTATTTTTGAGCCCAGAATGTGCTGAGATTAAACATGAGGGTTTTCTCTTTTCTTTCTCTCACCCTTTACCTGAAGAAATATCTTTTAATAGCTGAGGTCACTAGCAGGGATACTGTTAATGAGTCCGCTTTTATTTTCTATAGAACTGATAGACTTTAAGACAAGAAGAGTTGCAGCATTCAGGAAAAATCTGGTGGAACTAGCAGAACTGGAATTAAAGCATGCTAAGGTAACTGTGATCCTTTTTGGCCTATATTTCAAGTGATTTTGAATATTATATGCTTGATTAACCAAGATGGCTACAGTTGTTGGGTGATACACACTTCACATTCAGGAAGGAGAATTTTAAGTTTTGTCCAGAAAGATTAAATTTCTTTAATAAAGCGAAAATGAAGTATAGGTGAAGTGTCTCTGAGAGATTGGTATGCTTGAGGTGCCTTTGGAAAACTCATATCCTGGAAAAGAATTTTGCCTTCAGTTTTGTAGTTATTTGACTGTTTGATATTTATATCTACAGAATTTGAAAACGTACCTATTTTTAAAACTTCATCTCTCCATTTCACTATGAGAAAGGAAGTGGTTTCTCCTGTTAGCCATATTTTGGGACTTGATGTATAGGATATTAAGCCTGAGATCACACTGGCCTGTCTGGTATGATGAGTATGCTTTTTGAACCTTTTTGCCTTTAAACTCTAAACCATTAACAAAAGAGGCATGTTGCAGATAGCCTTTTCAGAAACATAAATTTTTGTGGGAAAATAACCTTAGGAGGCCTGTATTGTCCTTAAATTTCACAATGTATTTGGTTTCATAGATGACTACAACAGTCTCTTATTTGAACAGTCTTACAGCTGGAGGCTGCTTTCTTTTAAAAATCAGTTCTTTAGCATTTCTCTTCAAATCTGAAACTGCATTGGTTAGGAAGCTGTGAATTAACTCAGAATATATATGTTGAAAGGACTTGTTAAGAAGTGTATTGCTGCTTTACTTTCTTTTCAGTAGTGTTGATGGTGTCATTCTTCCTTCTGCTAAACCCATTGCCTGTAAAACCCATGTGCAGTAATAAAAGGGTTGTTTGGGGAACTTTTTTTTTTAAGATCTTTGTAGTCTAAGTTAAACTTAATGAGATATTTGTTTTGCTGGTAAAGTAATCAGTAACGTATGGAACATATTACTCTTTTTCAGATGAACAGTCCTTACTTTAAATAGTCCTAGCAATCTTACTTGAACAGTTTTTATTGATTTGCCATATTGTGCTTTAGTAAGGGACTGCTTCTGTCCTGCTTCAGTCATTGACTCTTCATCATCTCCTGTAACTGACTCTTGCTGAAGTCTCCACATGCCTTGAAGTGGAATGCTTAGACAATGTCTCTGTCTTCTATTAAAGAATCACTTCTTTTAACTATGCGAGTCACAATGTTGGAATAATATTCTCTTTAATTTTGACAACTAATAACTGTGGAATGCAGGGGGAAGATGCTTAAATTCTGTAGCTTTCAACTTGATATGTGTTTCCTGTGTCCTCAGTACCTGGAAGTGCTTGAAGATTTTTAGCTTTAGTTTGTTGCCACAGCTTGTGTTTAACACTAATTTCTTTGTATAGTCTGTCTGTGACTTACCTTGTCTTAGTAAATTTAATAACAAGGAGTCCATGAAGCTGTAATAGAAGCTCTGAATTGTAGTTCTGCTTTTGAAGATGATTTTTTTTTGCTGACCCTTTTCACCTACTTCATCATGGAGCACACCATTCACCAGACAGTTTTTAATCTTTAAAGCTTTACAATAATAAAAGGTCATTTTGACTAAGAATGATAAATTGAAACATTAACAAATACTTTAACTTGTTGAATGAAAGATGAATGAAGTTTCTCACTAGGTTTGAAAATTCTCTTTTTCAATGCTGCTGTTTCATATTTAAAAACAAGCTAAGCTACAGATGGATCAGTTTGGTTGCAGTGTTTTTCTTCCTGTGAATTCTGGGTTTGATTATTACAAAATTTACAAGTACAGTAGGTTGTATTTTTCAACATTATATAATGGGGAATGTTCTTATTAATGCAGTAACCAAGGTATTTGAAGAGAGCCTTATGGATAGGTTTTTATTAGTCTATACAGAGTATTGAAGGATGAAATGGTTTGATGGACACTTTCTTGGTTAGTTCCATAAGAGAAGAAATAAGATATTAAAAGACTTGTTTGTTGGGTTGTTTGGTTTGGTTTTTTTTTTTTTGATGTAGTATTGTGCCCTGATGTGCTAGAGGGCACAATACTCTAGAGCAGTGCTAGAGGAATATGACTGAAATGCAAATCATGAACAATGCTTCCATTTCAAGGACTAGATAGCCCTGGTTTTGACTGGGCTAAGCTGGGCTGTTTCTAGACACCTAATTCCTCTTGAAGACTAGTGGAAGCATAAAAGAAAGCCATGTTTTTCACATGGGCAGTCAGTTAATTACGTCAGATCAAAAGCCCCCTGCATCTAGGTTTTTGGCAAAATAATTTGCCTGATGCTGGCAGTCTCTGTGCTTTTGCACTTCCTGGAGGCAGGGGTATGAAGCTTTAGTAGCAACAAAATGGCAATTGCTCGGTCAATGGAGTGTGGAGCGCAGTGCTGACAAACTCTGCAACATGACCTATTACCCAAGTGCACGTGCTTGCTTCCAGCAAAAATGCTAAGTAGGGAAGAGATCTGGGGACAATGGATACCCACTGCTGCAGCCTTTTGCTAGAAGTCTTCTATTATGGGTTTTCTTTTTCAGTAGTGAGTGCTTCCAGACTAGATACCATGCAGATGTATCTGTTTCTGAATCAATCTAGCCATGTGTCTTCTGGATTTGGAGCTGCCTCACACAAAAAATACAGAGCTGAAATATGATGTATCAGTGGGTGCTGAACTCACCTGAGAGGCTTTTTTGGAGGAATTCAGACACAATGAAGGCTGCTGCTTGACTTGCAGTTTAAAGTTACTTGCTCTGTGTGGAAAGAAAAACACGAATCCTAAAATACAAAGGTTGCTGTACAGAAGAAGTCAAGAATGACCAAAGAATTGAGAGAAGGTTCTGAGGCACAGCTTGCATTTTGTGAGCTATACCCGCCTGTAGCTGTAGAAGACTTGAGGGCTGTAGGGAAATAAACTCAGTAAATCAGGGACACTGTACATACAAATTCTAAGTAAACCCTCTCTGTCCAGTTACGTTCATACTACTTCCCTATAACATACTTCTTGGAAGTATTGTTAATATCCTCTTATCCTTTTGAATTACAACTCAAGACTTTTGAAAAAGCTAAAAATCAGACTGTGGTTTGGGTTTGCTTTAAGTCGATGAAAGGGCAGACTGCTGCCAGGAAGGATGATGATGCATGATTCTCCCTTTCCCTTATGTTGGCACAGTTATGTGTGCAGCTGCATAGTAAGAAGGCGCTGAAAGTTGCTCTGGGTTTTCCTAAGCTTTACTTTGTCTTGTTTTCACAACATCCCTTGTATCAAAACACACAGTTTTGTCTGGGAGGGTCTGGTAATAAAAGAGAGCTGCTTTCTTAGCAGCAGCATGTACCCTAGATCTATTTAGAATAGCTGCCAAACTGAAGCTTTAGATTATCATTGGCCAGTGACCTACTCTAAACATACTGATACTTCTTTTTCTGTGGCCATTCTGGCTGATTACCCCCCTAGGTAGTGCTTAGCTTCTGTTTTGCTAGTTCTGTGTTTCTTCATGACTTAATGCAGCTGTAGCTAATGTAAGACCTGAGTCGGTGTTTGGCCATTTTGGTGCAAAAGCTGCATTTAGTGTACTGTTCAGTATTTTAAATGGTTGGATTTTGAGGTATTCCTATGTTGGACTTTGTGTTCAGGAAGGGAGGTTTGATAGCTGGTGAAACTGCTACAGTTATAATCATACAGCATTCATAGCCTTGGCTGTACATTTGGAGTCTTTTGACATTGAATTGTAACTGAGTAAGAGAGTCACTTCCTTCACGTAAATAAACAGAAACATTTGTTTTCCACAAATACTAACATATACACTCTTGCCTCTCTGTGTTTTTTGGAAAAAGAATTTCTTGTGTACTAGCAACAGATGTCTGTTTGGAGCTGACAGAAGAAGGAAGTAAGCAAAATGCAGTGCTAAGGGATTTGCTGAAATGTTTTGTCAGTAATTCTTTCTTTCCTGAAAAGGATGTTTGTGTCACTGTGGTTCTGCCAATAATTTTAATATCTACAGCTTAGGAGTGTGAGCTGGCAAGAAACACTTTTCTGAATCTGAATGTATTGGACTTTCTCATGCTGTGGTGATGTAAGTCAAATATTTCAGATACTGCAGCCACAAGGAGTAATGGTTCACAGTTTCTATTGTCCTTGATTTATTATAAGTTAAGCAAGGTGGTTCTTGTGAACTTTGTAAATTTGATCTAATGACAATGAATTATGTGCTTATTTGGAAAATTTGAGTAGACTGGCTGGCTTAGTCTGGAAATGACTGAGGTGTAAAGGATGTTGTGATGGTTTAACCTCAGCTGGCAACTAAAACTCAGAAAAGTGAGAAAACTGGTGGGTTGAGTTAAAGACAGTTTAACAGGGAAGGCAAAAGCCATGCACATAAGCAAAGCTAAGCAAGGACTTTATTCACTGCTTCCCATGGGCAGGCAGATGTTCATCCATCTCCAGGAGAGCAGGGCCCCATTACGTGTGACAGTGACTTGAGAAGACAACAGTCTGAATGCCCCCCTCTTCCTTCTTATTTTCCCCACCTGATGTACTGAGCATGATGTCATATGGTCTGGAACATCCCTTTGGTCACTTGGGGTCAGCTGTACTAGCTGTGTCCCCTCCCATCTCCTGTGCGCCGCCAGCCACTTCTCCAGCGTGCCAGTACAAGAAGCAGGAAAGGCAGAGTCAGAGCTGCTTGGCAACCATTATGTCATCTCTATGTTATCAACATAATTTTCAGCACAAATCCAAAATATATCCCCATATTAGCCACTGAGAAGAAAATTAATTCTACCCAAGTCCAGCACAGATGTTCTGGTAACTTTTTTTTTTAGAGTGCTACATAATGGTCTGTAAATTACAAATATACTTCTTCTTTTGTAATAAGATGGCCAAAAGATTATTGTCACACTTTAGTTACAGGTAATGTATGCAGTCCATAAGTGTACTTCAGATTGAATTCCATTTGAAGACGGAAGACTTCAGACTCAAGTATTCTTTTCAATTCATTAGATCATTACAGTCAAGAATCCACTTTTCAGTAGCAGAGACCTTAGATTTATGAATCCTGTACACCACAAGGATGGGCCACCAAGTCCTCATGTATCTTGCTTATATAGAACTTATTCATGTCACCAAATTACAAGCCTTCTGAAAAATAGCTTGTCACTGTCCTCTGCCTGTCTAGAATAAAGAGACAAAAAAGCTGTTGAAGCTGTAACTGATATTGCTGCCTTCTAGATAAGACTGAGAAGGATTTAGTAGGCATAACTGGGAATCTGTTTTTAAGCCTTTAAATCAGTTAATTGCTTAATCTGGATTATAAGAACCTGAAGGGGGCATAGAATTATGATTTTAGCTTTTGGGGCTGAGGGATGAATGTCCTGCTTATCTATCACAAATCACTGGAGCACTTTTAACTGAAGGAGTATTTACAAATTCTTAGGGACTTCTGTGGACTGTTTATGAAAGGCAAGGAAATCACAGATACTTACATGTTTTTGTGTGTCTGAATTTTTTATATGTTTCTTTTTTGATCCAAAAATTGTTTTAGAAGTCAGCAGTTTCTTCCCTGTTCATAACTGGGCATTCAGACTGCTTTTTCCTGCATTTTATCTGAACCTGATAGGAATTACTCTTAACACTGTCAACAGCCTGACATTTTTTTCTTACATAGAGATTTCAGATTTGGAAACAAATGTAGTACAGGTATTTCTTAGTGAATAGCTAGTCGTTTAAAGTGATCTAAGCATATATGAATGAACATATGAATACTGAGTTGTTTTGGTGGGGTTTTTTTCCTGCAAAGTAAATTCTGGCTTATCAATCACATTTGCTTAATTCACAACAGTATCAGTTCTCTAAATTCATTCAGATACCTGAAAACCAGTCTGTATATTTTTATGGTAGAGCCAAAATGCTGTAAATAAGATTAAAAACTGTGTTTGGAAAGGTGGTCAGAGCTTGGCTTAGACTTAAGATGAGTTAATGTTCTGATAATCACTTCTGTAGCTCCAGCTGTAATGGCTAAACTCGATGGCTAAATCACCTGGCTAAGCATATAGATCAGTCTGCTGTCTTTCTAACAGGGCCTCCTCCTTGAATAAAGCTGTCAGCTCCAATGGCTGCTATAAGTGAGGAGATCCCGAGTGCTATGAATTGTTTAATATTTGCTGATGAATACAGTATCCACAGTATTCAGTAGCACATGAATACTTAGACTTAGGGGATCTCATTCTAGAGACAGAGCAATGGCCCTGCTATATAAAATATTTTAAACTTTGCAGCTGTGAATTTCATTGCTGAGAGAGCACTCTGCAGTGAATGGTTTTTGTGGCCAGACTAGACCTCTAGGAAGAAACATGAAAGGGTATTAAATGCTTATTTTTGAATCTCAGATTGGCTCTCTATTTCCATGACACTATATTCCTACATTCAAAAAAACTTTTAATACAAAAGTTACACATATTTTTCCGTAAGTTCAAAACCTGTCCATTCTTTAGTTGTGTCGTTGCTATTTAAAAAACACTGTTCTGTCACAAGCTTAAAAGAAAGAAGACAAATGTGGTGATATTTTTCTTTATTTTTACAGGGTAACTTACAGCTTCTGCAGAGCTGCCTGGCAGTGTTAAATGGTGACACATAAGCTACGGTCCGTCCTCCCACTAACAAGGGCTGCCCTCCTCTGGATTTTGTTTTCATGACTTTAAATAGGCATTTACAATTCCCTGGAGAAAACATTTGACAAAGTGCACATAAGCAAGCTTCTTCTTTCAAAAGAATTAAACATGTGAAAGTAGCTCCAGACTATATGAACAGCATACTTGTTATACATACATATTCATGTTTATTTAATCATTATACGCTTTCATTGTTCAGAAACCAAATGCTCGGGTTTTGTGAAAATAGCCAATATAATAATGTTCATGTTATGAATACTATGATACGGCTGCAATCTTATTTACCTTTGTAAGTAATTTCTGAAGATCACCATTTGAAACACATTGTTCAAATGGCCTAAATATTACCATTAGATATTTGAATATTGTTACTATAATGGCATTGTATACACTGTCTTAGTTTTTTTTCCATGTACTTGTATCAAAAAACTTATCTTTTTTTCAATTGTGAACATTTCTTAGAAATTTTGGAGAACTTTGTGTAACCTTTATAACTATGATTTAAAAAGAAAAGCAGATGCATTAGTATGTTTGCCTTAACTTGTAGACTAATCCAATTATTGTAAAATAAACCATGAAATCAGTGATTTTTCTAAAATGATGCAGACACTGTATCATATATAAGCTTAGTATTTTCTAGTAAATTAGATTAATTTGGGTTTTTTTTCTCTATTCATTGTGTAAAAACCCTTGACTAAGTATTGGATTGGTCTGACACTACTCGCCCAGTACTTTTCACTTGCATTCTCAGGTTTTATCTGTTTGTCTGTGACTTTCCTATCCAGTGTACTTAAATTGTTTTGAGCTTGGTGGCTGACTCTGCAATTTCTTTGGCAGAAATACATTTGAGAGAACTTCCTGGGTTTCTTCTGAGAAAGGGGAAATAAAGTAGCAGAAGGGAGTTCAGAAGGTGCATAAAAGATCAGTGAAAAGTAATACTGCCCCACTGTCATACAGATAAAATGTTTTGCTTCAGGAAAAAAGTGAAGGTACCCTCTACAAAGGAGTGTGTTGAGAGGATCTCATTCTGCTAACTGGACTTAAGACTTAGAGCTATGAATCCAGTATTGTTAGTTGTATTGGTTGGTCTCCCTTCCTTGAACTATGACCCTTTTCCAATAGGTGCTGCTATGTTGTGTAATTTCACAATGTCATAAAATGAGGCTTTACTTGATGAATCACTCTTCACAGTGGGATTTCTGCTTTATAAGCAATATTATGCTGTTTGCAGGCCTTGAGTGGAGCAGCAAAGTTTGGGTGAATGGTATGGTTGGAAATGCAGATCAGTGTAAGTCAGTGTCTGATTACAGATGCCCTGTACTGCCACACAGGGGCGTGTGGTTTGTTTTGTTTTTCTCAGATAGGGTAAATTGCACAGTGTTGTCTACTTACCCTGCTGCCTTGCACATCAGAACATTGCAATGGTAGAGAAGTTTGCATTGTGCTTTGATTCATGTACCCATCACCTCAGGCTTCGATGCCCAGTGCCCAGGGGATCTTGGCAACTTAGTACAGAGTATTCCCAGCAATGCCTACTACACCAATACTGTGCTGTTCATCTTCCAGATATAACAGGTATAATTCCTAAGGAACTCATCTATAAATAGACTACAAGGGACAACGATGACAATGTATATATAGTTAACAATATTGTAAATATTTTAAGTAGGATGTGGGAACAGTTTTTAGATTAGTCCTCGCTGTTGAGTGTTACTAGCTCATTAAATTTTTTCCAAGCCTCTTCGTATTGGGTGTATCTCTTAAAGCTCTAACTCTGGCTCGGTAACTCTGGCAAAAAGTGCTTAAAACGTGACCCGAGGACCTGCAACTCCGTGGAGAAAAGGGAAGGAGCCCGCCTGCCCGCTCCTCGCTGCGGGCCGGCCCGGG
>NW_005054301.1:8546523-8555972 GCF_000277835.1 Geospiza fortis
AGCGAGCCCGGGCTGCCCGCAGAGTGCGGGAGGACCGGCCTCGGCCTCGCTTCATCAGCCGCGGCGATTTCCATGAAACCGGCGTATTTAGACTTCTGACCGCACAGCGCCCTGCGCGGAGCGAAGCTGCCGGGGCGTTGTGGAAGGCCGCACGCAGTGAGCTGAAGCTCCTTTGCGTTTAAACCAGAGTTTTAATACTCCTAAGCTAATAAAGTGTTTTAATATGTACTTTGCCCATAAGCATAAGAGTAAGGGCTCTCCCGTGCACCCACACAATTCAGATGTTCATTCCCCAAGTGACTATGTCCACGTTTTAGCCTGTATGTAATAATTAGGTGTGTACCATTTGGATGTTTGTAGCTCAGAGGATGAGGTGGACGTGCTCCTGCACGGCACTCCTGACCAGAAGCGGAAGCTGATACGGGAGTGCCTGACTGGCGAGAGCGAGTCTTCCAGCGACGATGAGTTCCAAAAGGAGATGGAAGCAGAACTAAACACCACCATGAAGACTATGGAAGGCAAATGGAAATCACCCGAAATGGGTAAATCAAGCTTAACATCTGCTTGCATATGAAATATTGAATTATGTGTTAGTGGCCAAATAATCTTTAGGTTTTGGTTGTATAGTTAAGAATATGTAGCAGTATTTACATCAACACATCCATACAGCACAGAATAGGAATTGTGATGCAGAGTGGCTGTGACTGCTTGGCAGTTCATGTTGGCATTTTTGAACTTCTGTGGCCCTGAAATTTTGGGGGACTTTTTTAGTGAATTTTACTGTAATCAAAGTTTGTGAAACAATGTGCCACACCTGTATTTCTTTCACATGACTAAAAATGTCTTGTGTATTCTGTAGGGCACAGACAGGCCCTACCGAATGACGGTGGTGTCCTCTGTGTCTAAAGGGAGTCTTGGGAGAAACTGTCCTTCAAATGGTACCTGAGGTTCCTCTTCGAGGGAGAAGGGAGCAGCTTTGCTCTGAGAATGTCTGTAAATGAAGTAACACAAGTGATGTGAATGATATGGGTGTGGGAATAAACTGGGAGAGCTGTTATTTAACACACTCAGGTAGAACAGAGCACTCTGAACAGATTAACTTGAAAGTAAAGGTTTGTTGTGGGCTGTATACTTGCTGTCCTTTTAGCGGGGTGTTCTTACCACTTCTAATTTCACCTGTAGGTACTTCCTCAAGTACTGGATCCACCAGCACTTCAAAATACTATGATGACATTTACTTTGATTCTGATTCAGAGGATGAAGATAAAATAGGTAAATGACAGAGGCAAGGGGAGGGCATCTTTATACTACCACTTACTCTCTCAGATCCTGTAAAATCCTCTGTGGAGGGTCAAGAGGTTGTTTTTGAAGGCAGCATTTTTGAGGGGAATTATCAGCCTATATCATCTCAGCGTAGCTCCTGCAATTTTTTGATGTATCCCAGTGTAATGCTTTGGGGTCATGCACTTGGAGGAGAGATGAGCCAGGCATGTAAGTTTCTGTTTAGATTTGTTGCAAGGACGGAAATTGAAAATTGGAAATTGTATATTGTATATTTTGATAATTTGTGTCTGATGGATGGAATATGTTCTTGCACATTTTTTCCAGATACACAGGATGTCCGGAAAAACAGAAAACATCAGCAACGTCGGATTCTCTCCAATGATGAGCTGCTGTATGACCCAGAAGAAGACAGTAGAGACCAAGAGTGGGTAGACTCACAGAGGAGAGGGTAAGCAACCAAAAATATTTGAATTCTAAGATGCTTAACATCATCTGAAAATTTTAAATGAAAATGGTAAATGTAGAGAAAAAGCCAATGCTGTCAAATCTATGATATGAAACTATTTTTTATATATAAACTTAAAGCATAAGAAACTTAAAAGCCTTTAAAATGTTTTGGGTGTACATAACAGAACTTGAGTCTTCAAAACGACACAAAACTTCAAAATTTTTAAAATCAAGATTTCAGAATTCTCTAAGCCACTTTTGTCTGTAGATCTCATTTAAACAACCATGCTGTGAATTAAACTGTTGCAAGATAATTTGATTGCTGATTAATATTTGTTCCTGATAAATAGTGAATTTCTGGTTTTGGAAAACTTTGAACTTAGCAAGCCACAAAATGTGCAGAGAAAACAGGAACAATACAAAGGTACTTTAATGAGGGTTTTTTGACAGTTGAAGTAGAAAAATGGTTGTTGCAGCAGAAGTAAAATTTTCCACCTAAATTTATTGATTAAGATAATGAATGTTGCCTGCAGAGATTGTACTTGAGATACCTGCTTTGTCAGAGGAGAAGGCTGTTAGGCACAAATTCTCATGCCACATGTATTTGTCTCCCCAAATGAAAATACTCTGTAAATCAGAAGATACTGGTATGTGTTTTCCCCTCACCTTCTCATTTATGCTGACTTAATGCAAAAGGTGTCCAGAATGAGCCAAGTATTAATTGGTGAATTTTAATGGAAAGAGAGGTTTGACATTGAATTGATATGACCAACAGCAAGGGCATGTAATTTCAGTAATTTCACTTTTTGTCTCTGCTTCCTCTTCTCTCAAATTGGTAGGTACCGGAACCAGAGAAGAGCACCACAGCAGCAGCAGGCAAAACCTGCAGCTGTTCCAAATAGTGATGCTGTTCTGAACTGCCCTGCCTGCATGACAACACTATGCCTGGACTGCCAGAGGTAACAACAGTGAACAATAGGGGGTTTTTTGTAATTTCTTTTTCTTGGTCAGTAGTATTGTTAGCATATTCAGTTTGATCTATGGATTTTTATCAACTCTGTCTCGCAAGGTGGCCCTAATAATGAGGAGGCAGGTAGACGTGAGTCAGATTTAGGGTTAGATGCTGGTTTGTAAGAGTGATAATCAGTTTAACCTGCAGTGTGGAGTGGGGAAGAATAGGGTAGAACGTTAGCATAGTGGATTAGGTAAATTTTAAAAAGAAATAATAATTGTGGAGACTCAACAGGCATTTCGGGCAGATTGGGGATTTTAGAGATACCTATCTATATATATATTTTGGCTTGATGTTTAGAGGCATAAAACTATTCTAGGTTACTTTTGTCTAAAAATGTCTTGTTAAAGGAGGATTAAACAAAATAGAGATAGTGTATTCTTGCTTGGTTTGAGTCTCAGCAGTTAGGGTTTTGAGTGCAGTTACATTTAAAAGTGCCAGGAAGGTATTTAAGTGAGAGTCCACAGTGTGGTTTGCTACTATTCAGTATCTGACTGCATTGCAGGCCTAGTTAATGCTGATGACCGGTGCTAAGGAAGGGACTCTAGAAGTTGGAGTAAAGTAGAAAGAAATCTTCTGAAATGAGGAATAAAATACCTGTCATTTATTGAGTATTTTTGGTGATAGAGGATGAAATTCCACAATAGCCTGAAATCATCTAAGTACTGGGTGCTGTTTTTCTCTGGTTTAGCTTTGCTGGCTCTGGTACTCCTTGATCTTTTTGTGTAGTTAAGTATTTCAATTTGCTAAGCTACCAGAAGACTATATTTTTATTGTCAGACTGGTCTTTCCTGGGTTTAATCCACTTCAGTAGCTCAGCACAGTGTCATACAAGCAATAAGCCAGCAGAATTCGAGATTGGACTTCTGCAGCCACTGTTGAATTTGTTCAGGCTGCTGTAAAATTGCAGCCTGAGGGACATTGTGTTAAATTGAACTGCAGTACTGAATTTTGCTACATACTCCAGATATACAGTTGTTCAGACTGATGACAGATGAAATTTTATGTTTTATTGTGCTGCTTCTAGCGTGATATGTCAATGATATTATTTATAAATAAGGAATTTCAGACTAGCATGACATTGTAGGATGTCAGTGCCAGCAGATGAGTCATTTACACTCACAGCTTCCTGATCCTTTACTATTATGAGGTATATGTAGCAATGCATAATTCTGCAATACCAATACAATTGTACTCCAGGGCGTTTCTTTCAGCAACAGACAGTATTTTTTAAAAATGCCTTAAAAAACAACAGATGGCTGCAATTCTATGTTTTTATTATTTTTGTAGCTGTGACTTCTGTTTATAAAATTCCTACTTATTTGGCTTTCAGCCCTTTGGCATGTTACTTCCTATCTTTAATCCCATATCCAGTGATGGTAACAGATTTCTTGGAAGCAGTGTTGTATGAATGGTATGACTTGCATTTTCTCCCCTTCTCCATAGACATGAATCTTACAAAACACAGTACAGAGCAATGTTTGTGATGAACTGCGTTGTTAACAAAGAGGAAATACTGAAATACAGAAAGAAGGTAAAGAGAAGTAAGAAAAGGAAGCACAGCAAAGAAATTGGCTCTATACAATCAAATCAAGAAGAAGAGGAAATATATCATCCAGTATTATGTACCGAATGCTCAACTGAAGTAGCAGTAATGGATAAAGATGAAGTTTTTCACTTCTTCAATGTTCTGGCCAGCCACTCCTAATGTGGAAATGCAGGGGGAAAAATCCTGTGCTGTATTCAAGAGCGTGGGAAGTGTTAGAAATGCAGGCACACTCGCCTTTTTGAAAATGTGGTCTTAAAAATGTGCATTTTCATCTGAGAACTTTATAATGGTTGGACTTTTTGCAAGGTTTATACAAGGCATACAGTTAACTGCGTGTATATGAGAACAATATTCATTCCCACCGTTGGGGGTTGTATCATTGGGGATTAAATATTTTGTAAATACCATGTAAGATCTGTATATTATGATCATTCCCTGTATATATACTATCCGTTCATCATCTCAGTGTGTATTAGAATGGCTTCTTGGAATAAACACTTTATAGTAACTGATTTTCCATAGCTGCATTGGTTATTTTCTAGCAGGAGATAAACAGCATTCAGTCAGAATGTTTGATGTCAGTAGGCTTTTGTTCTTGGTAGATTTGCACACGTGGTCTCTGTTACGGTTTTACCCTGGCTGGCAACTAGGCCACACTAGGGAGTGAGCTTGCTCACTCCCCCCTACCCCTTCCCCCAGTGGGGAGGAAAATTTGGACCTGCAAACCCATGGCAAGAGGAGCCCACACTAAAGCAGGTGTTCTGATAAAACTTGTGACCCTGTGGCAGGCCCATGTTGGAGCAGGCTGTGCCTGAAGGACTGCACTCTGGAAAAATGACCCAAAAAGGAACAATTTTGGAAGAAGTGTTGCCTGTGGGATGGATTCACATTAGAGAAGTTAGTGGAGTACTGTCTCCTGTGGGAGGTACCCCACACTGGAGCAGGGGAAGTACTTCTGGACCAGTGGCAGGAACAAACCCCCATTCCCTGTCTCCATGCACTTCTGGTGGGGGAGGAAGTAGAGCCCAAGAAGCAGGGCAAATTAGGGGAAAGTAAGATTTACTGTACTCCTCATTATCCTGCTCTGATTTTGTTAGTAATAAATTCAGTTAATATCCCCAAGTTCAGTGTGATTTGCCCATGATGGTATTTGATGAGTGAGCTCTCCCACTACTTAAGTCATGGACCTTTGTGTGTGTTTCCTCTGTCCATTTGCAGAGGGGAGAGACAGAGCAGCTTTGTTGGGTACCCGGTATCCAGCCAGGGTCAATCCACCACAACAACACAACTGCTCACCACCTGCTGACCCAGAGCCAGCTTGTCCTTGAACAGTGATCATCTGCCTTCCAGGTAACTCCCCCAGTTTATATACTGGCCATGATATTCTGGGGTATGGAATATCCCTTTGGCCACTTGTCCTGGCCAGGCTCCCTCCCAGTTTTTTGTGGCACTTCTCACTGGCAGAGACACACTGAATCAAAGTCCTTGACTTATCGTAAGTGCCACTTAGTGTTTTGCCAGTCACCAGGATCAGAGACACAGACACAAACACCAATTTAATGAACAGTGTAATTTACTATAATGCAAAACTGCAAAGAATCACAAAAGGACAGGCTATGTAATGCACATAATCCTTAGCAAAGAATTACAAAAGAATAAGCAATGCACCTAATTGTTACTACTGAAGAATGCTTACAGTGATTAAGACAGATACATCACTAGTTACCCTATTACTTGACCATCTAAGTCCTCAAAACATCAGCTGTGGGGAGAAGCTGTCACAGCCAAGGCCTGGAGAACCATGCTGGGTAACAGAACTCCAGTGGTGTGTCCACCTTGCAGGCATCTGGGCTCCCTGAGTTTGCTGTGAAAGTAGCCCAGATTTTATACTGTTAAACAAACAAGCTGACATAATTTCTAATTTCATTCTTCTATTGGCTTTTCCCTAAAGCCTCATCAGGACTCCAGGAGGAACCAATACACTCCTAGTAAGGCATTTCCAGGTTTCTAGATATGGAAAGGTTTGCAAATAAATGAATACATATAACAGTACTTTTATATACATAACTTTTGGCTGGAATGTTCACCTAGAGGTTAACTTTGGCTCAGGGGCTGTTGTTTGGGCCTTAGTAGTTAACATAGCAACAACCAAAACATCCTGGTGTTCATGAGAACATTATTCTCAGATTAAATCCAAGTTACTGACAAGAATATGAACTCCATCCCAGCCAAAACCAGGACACTGATAAAGAAGGAATTGTCATGATATTTGGATTTTTGGTTCATTAAAAACTCAAAAAAAGAAGAAACTTTTCTTTATAGAGATTGGAAGATAAGCTTATATTGATTTTGCTGGCATGGACTGTTCTGCCACTGATCATGTAAATCCACATGCCTAGTAATACAGCTAAATATTGTACATATAAATATGTATATTTACATATACATAGTAGAAGAAAGTACTGGATTTATTGTTGTTTTTCCTTTCGATGATACATTTTAAGAAGAAATTTATAGTCAGATCTATTACCATAGAACTAGTTTGCTTTTTCTGTTTATTTAGTACATTTACAGCTTCTTTATGGAAACACAAAGAGCTTCTGTACTTGGTATTTATGTCTATGAAGCCACTGTATTGTTAATTCTGGATCCTTCTCTGTCTTCATTCAGGTGTGTGCCCTAGAGGCAAACTCTTACTTTTTATTTGTAACATCTCTTATAGCCTGATATTTTTTTAACTGTACCTTGAACAAGGGTCTGTCTGAAAAAAAATCTCATCTTTGTTTTTTTTCTCATAATAGTACTAGGAACAACTAGTTATATGTGCTTTAAGGAATTGTCAGAAATATTTGAACTTAGGAGGTAGAAACCTGTATAACATCTTTTGTGCCTTAGATTATAATAAAATCTTGTAACTCTTTGGCTACCTTTTGTAGTCCTTGGTGTGGTATTTTACTGATCTACACACACTCATTCTATGCTGTTACATGAGATTAGGAAGAAGTAAACCTGCTGGTTCTTCTGTCAGGATTACATAAGAAAAACACAGAATTACTATTTTCAGATCAGCAGAAACTCAACCTCTGCTTGAGGAAGTAGAGAACTGTTGATGCAGCTACTGAACACGTGGTTGGTCAGTATGATGTGCCTTCCTCTGCATATGCAACCTAGGAACAAAATGGAGCTCTGCTCGTTCTGAGGCTTGGGATATGTGTGAGACAAGATTTCAATCTCATCTTTGCTACTACCTACATTCAGACTCAAGAGTGATGTATCTAACTTGCAGTATCAGATAGCTGTGGGATCATGTGAGGTGGGATAAATTCTTACTGTGTGCCACGAGCCAAGAGGTGTACACAGGAAATTTTGAATATATGAAGAACTGTTTCTTGGTAGAAATGTGGAAGAATACATGTAATAGGGAATATGGTCTGTGCTCTGGAGCATGCTGGCCTTGATTTGCTTCTCTTTACATTCCAGATGAAACAGAAAGGCTCTCTGTAGTGTCGGGTTAAGGATGTTTGCATTGACCTGCTGGAAACATGAGCACGTGAGAATGTAGTTCAAGGGCTCAAATGTTGATGCAGGTGGAATCAGGAAAAACAATTACATGATAACAGTCCCTAAGCAGGGGTAGAATGGAGCTGGTGAAGGAGGAGAAACTGTACAGAGGAATAATATCTATTTCCATAAGGGGCTAACTAGCAAAAAAACCTCTCATGAGTATGCACCATACCAAAAAAGTGTAAGGGGCCACCTACCTGGTGGATTAGGACAGGTGTACAAGACTGTAAAGCTGGCATGCCTCTAGGCATTACCTTTCCTCTCATCCCAGGTCCTTAATTTTGCTTGCCTTACCACTTGAATTGCAGAGCATCTTGTTAGGAATCACAGGAACAGAGAGGACTGGACCCATTTGCTCCATGTTGACACCCTTCTTGCAGCTTTGAATGGGAATAATGCTTTAGTTATGAACTTGTCCTTGAACTTTGGGCATGTTTATACAGAAAGGCACCTTTCATAATTACCACTGTTTACTCAAGCAGCAACACCAACACAGGACTCCTCCAGCAGAGACTTCAACAAGCAACAGCAGACTTGGATAGTGGCAACAGCTCCCATAGGCAGTTATGTCAGGGTATTAATCTCCTCGTGTTCAAATAAATCTGCATAGATAAGGTGTGTCTAAATGTCTTCAGGGTGAATAAAATCCTATTTCAAATTATGCCACACAAAATAGTACACTCTTCAGTTTTCTTTGCCGGCTGCTTTTCTTTTCCACGGTTACCTCCTGGGCCTGTAGTTGTATTTTGCAGCTGTATAGCAACTCAAACGTGCATTCTCCTATGGTTGTACTTCCTTATTTTTCATTGTATAAATAGCACAGGTGAAGGTAGGGGTGGGACGGCTCCAAGGACAGAATCACATTGCTCAGTGACATAATTGTAAATTGATTTACTAAGCAGAGTAAGTATAGTGAGTCAATTCCAGTTTCTACTCTATGCTGTGCACACTTGAATGCATGGTCTGGATTACTGGCCTGGACGCAGGGCCTGGAAGGTGCAACACACACTCTGCTCGTTCAAGATGCCTGATGATTGTGCACATCCCCTTCCAGCAGGTTTGCAACCCGTGCCTTCCACAGTGCCAGCATAAACTGCCAAGGGCCTTCCTAATCACACAGTCCCAAACCAGTCTCTGGGAATCGCTGGTTTCTGGCTGCGAGTGCCTTAGGGTAGTGCAACGTTAGGAACAGTCACAGTAAACAGCTGATTCATCACCTCTTTGTTTTTCCTATTCGTATGGATTAATCTCGCCAAAGCTGGCCTATCTTAAGGTCGCATTTATCTGAGCCACGTTTTTGGGTGCCCTTTACCCTCTGACAACTGAACGAAGTTGAAGAATCGTGCAGATAATTTTTAACATGTCTCCCGTAGGCCCTGCCAAGCACAAGCTTTGGCTCTTCCGTGATTCCCAGAACGTCAATTCAGATTAAACAGGATGACAGAAAGTAGGTTGCAGCACCATCTTCTCGCTGTGACTCGGCCGGGAGGTTAGCAGCTTCAGGGTCAGCCGTATAATTTAATCAGATCGGGCCCGAAGTCGGCGTTCAGCGGGGAGAACGGCGAAGGATGCGCGTCCCTGCCCTTCTCCCCC
>NW_005054301.1:8556306-8598804 GCF_000277835.1 Geospiza fortis
GGTCGGCGGAGAATCGGGCCGGGAGGGGAGCGGGGCCGGGCCGGGCCGGGGGCAGTCGGGCTGAGGCGCCGAGCGCGGCCGGAGGAGCGGCAGTGTCCGTCTGGGACCGAGGCTTGACCTCTCCTTGCTAGCGGGGACTCAGCTCCTCACCCTAACAAACTAACATCCTGCCCGAGCTGGGAATAAACCTCGCTGGGAGTAAACCTCGCTGGGAATAAACCAGCATGTTTCGCATGTGTCCGGGCGTCTGGCAGCCTGGTCCGTTTCTTCTCCGGCATGAATTTGTATCTTTGGACTTATGGTAGTTGTGTCTTTTGCACTGAAATCCCGACCTTTCTGTTAAGGATAAGTGTCTTTAATGATTTCTTTTGTATTTTGCCTAGAGGAAAGTAAATGTGCGCGCTGCAAAACCTTGCAAACCTAGGCTTTCATGCTGCTTTGTCACATGGCTTTTATTACATGGCTATTTAATCATCTAGCTGGTAACTTTGCTTGGCTGTTTTAGAGTGGAAAAACTTGACAGATGCTCATGTAAAGGCATCTCTATAAAGACTGTTTATAGGTTTGCTTCTTCACCTGGCCCTTTCATACAGGCAGTGCATTTTCTTAAGTATTGCTGTGGCATCACAAGTATTTTTCTCTGATTTTTTGATGTTGACTTAAAATGATGTCTCAATATGAGTGACCGTGAGCCATCTCCAGTTAATGCTGAGTGGTAGAGAGAGAAATTAATTAAAATATTAACATAGAGAAGGGTATAAGCAGTAGCAAGAAGCTGCTTTTACTGAGATTCTGCTTAGTTTTGTAAAGAAACTCACATTTGTTATGTAAAAGTGGTTGCCCAAGTTACAGCGTTGTGATCAGTCTTTTTTTTTTTTTTCTGTGTCTTATCAGTAGAAATAGAGATTACTGGAAAAGAGAAGTAGTAAGTTTTACAGACTTACTGTGCACAATTGTGCAGGTAGAGATTCTTATGTTGTATTCCGTGTTAATGTACCTTCTTCCTTTTATGCTGTGCCTGTATCACTGAGGAAACCAATTTTTGTTTTCCTTGCAATTATATTAGTCTTGAGTACTTTTTTTCCTTTTTACCTTGTGCAAAATACTTAAGTAAATGAAAGCGCGTGCACATTTACTTTCATAAAATGTTCATATTGTAATTTCCACATAACTTACAAATGTAAAGAGTGGCACAAGCATCACTTCTGATCTCAGATCAGCAAAAATGTTTTTTGTCCCCCAGCTGGATGCTTTGGCTGTAGGTGGGTCATGTCTGCTGGTGCTGTATGGAGGCAGTACGGACGCAATGGCCTTGGGAACTAATGGTGCGTGGCTGCACTCCAGTATCAGAAGTGAGCACTGATATGGAAATGTGGATTTATGAGCTGACCTTCATTTTAGTATCTCACTGTATAATCCTCTGGGACTATAAATACACCAAGCAGCTCTAATAGGTGCACCTCATAGCTCTGCTGTGCCGTGGGTGAGTCGGGTGTGGAGGGTTTGTTACGCCTGTGCTGTGCAGACTTGATCTCACAGAGCGCAGAGCACGCACAGCTCCTCGGGTTTCACCTGTGGAAACTGAGTGCTCCTGTCTGGCCTTATCATGCTTGTTAATCTCCAGTGTGTTTTACAGTGTTTCAGGCTAAGTTTACTGAATCTCTGCAGGTAGTTGGATGAAATCAACGGCTTTTTAAATTCATTTTGTGTACTTTTGAATTTCTGAGACCTTAAGCTTTCTGAAACCATAATCTTGTAGTAATCTCGATGCCTTGTCAAGGCTGACCTAGAACAGAGGCTAGACAAAGTTAAAGAATAAAGTAGATATTTATTAAAAGGCCTCTATGGATACACCTTGGGCAGTACAAGAGCCCAGCCAGGGCTACACCCAAGATGAACCCAAAATGGCCACAAAAGGGACAACCGTTGAAAAGAGAGGTCTCTCGCTTTTATAAGCTCTGCTCCATTAGCATATTGGAGTTAATTGTCCAATTATAGTTTTAGTTTATGAACTCCCATCCTTCTTGTTTTTCTCTCTTCAATCCACATTGTTTATGCTCTTGGGCCTGAAATTTAAGGAATTGTTTTGTCTAGCTACTCTGTGAAGAGAGCTTACCATTCCTTAATATGAAGCTCAGAACTCCACACTAAAGCAGTGCAGAATCTGAAAAATAAAAAACCTAAAACCTAAGGCATAATTTCCCCCCTTCTTTTTTTGGGGGGGGCTTTCCTGTCTCCTATGATGCTGGAATTTGTTTAGATAAAGCTTCAAAAGCCCTAGAGGTTGACAAAAGTCCAGCTGTACATGTACTTTATAAGCTATTGTCTCAGTTCTCTATATAAGTTTTACAAAAGCTCCCTGTTAGGAGTTCAGCTAATAAAGTGGTCATCTGCAGATTTTTCAGCAGATAGCTGAAAGTTTATGTGAAGTTTATTTTGCAGGGCAATATCTTTACTACAGTAAAGTACTAATGAGTGTGTTTATTTAAGTACACACCTTGACTCAAAACTGTGCTGATGCTCTGAGGCGTTGTGAGTGAAGTAGTTAGAAAGCATCTTATGCTGTCCGCTTAAAAAGGCAGCCGTCTACAAATAAGAATGGTGTTGCTCTTATTCAGTAAAGCTGCTCATATTGTTGTAGTTTTGTTTTCTTTTGTATTTTTGTGGTGGTTGACTTTTTTCTGCTTGGCTGAATGAGGCTGGCTTCTGCAAGACTTGCTCAACATCTGAGAAGATGAATGTGAAAACATGTGTTTTCTCAGTGCCCATTTTCTGTTCTCCATCGCACTTCCCATGCTTTCGCCTGTCCTCCTCTGTCACTGACAAGGCAGTGGATAACTTGCAAGGCATCCTTTGCAGTTCAGCTGATTGCTTCTACTGGCATTCAGGTTTTCAGTGTTCACTAGGTTCTTCTGTGGCTTATAATTGCTGAATACAGTTGATTGTGTCTGTTTCAGAAACATAATAGGATAGTAACCACTAAAGTTTTAACGCTGTAGTTTGTGATGTCTTCTGTGGTTTCTATTTCAAATGCTTTTTTCCTCAACTGTAGTTCAGATTCCATGCTAGTTTCCATTGTTGGAATGGCACTGTACACAGGCTATGTGTTCATGCCTCAGCACATCATGGCAATATTGCACTACTTTGAAATCGTGCAGTGATGAAGAACATGTTTTCAAGAAGTAACCGGGCTTTGAAATCTGGTCTACAAAGAAGAATGAACCTCTTAGTTTTACCAAGATTTCTACCGATGTCCGAAAGACACAATTATGACTCTGAAGACTAGGAAATGAGATGTGTAGAACAGGGACGTGAGATGTCCCGTGTTGTGTTCATTCCCTTTAATTTTACAAGATATGCCCTTGTATAGTAGTTTTGTCTACTTTAACATCGTGATTGTACTTTGATATCAGTATTTTCTTAACTTTGTGACAGTTTCAATATTGCACTGTGAAAGCTTTTCTTAATTGTACTTTTGAGTAAATCTTAATTGCCTTCTATTTTTAATCAGAAAGTCATCTTATTAAATGGGGCTTAAAGCTTTTGCTATTGTATGGTATGTATTTGCCTGGATATTTCTATTAACGCGTTTTGTAAGAAAATACATCTAGATTGATATTAGAGACATGGATATATTAGTCTAATCCAATTTACAAAAGCTAGTTTGTATGACTGAACTCAGGTGTACTGTTCGCTGTCCAAACTTTGTTCAACAGTATATTTGTGCATATCACCTAAATTTGGAATTAGTAATTATTTCAAATTTCTGTATTCTACCTGTGGGAGGAGGGAGGGGGAGATGAGGCATTGAAGCAGAGTGAAGACTGCATTATTATGTTTTTTAGTAGTGCTGTGGTTCTGGACTCTGTCTGGGTGGGGGGGAAATGGACTTTACTGGCATTGGCCCACATATGGCTTTGGGATAGCACTTTAAATCAACCGTTTTTCTAGCTATCAATTCACTTTTACAGGATGCTTTATTATGTTCCAGTGGCTATGGTTTCTGCTGGTTTTCACTCAACAGTGTAACTATGTCTAGGTTTTCAAGGGGTTTTCTATTGCTGCTAGTGTTCCAAACATGTTTTCGCTACAAACGACCAAAACATAGGGATTTCAAGGGACTTGAGTTACAACTACAGCAATAAGTAGCTGAATACTTGGCTGAAGTCCTGTCTTTTTTTTAATAGGGATTTTTTTCAGTTTTGTATTCTGAAATGTAAGAGGGTAACAACTTAACTTTCCTAAGTGGACAATTTTTTTGTTGTTGTTGTTGTTTAAAAAATAAAAGTTAAAAAGCAGAGCTTTGATGCAAAACTTTCTTGGAGAAGTTAATGTGTTTCCGAGTGCTGCTTGCTTTTCTCAGAACTTCCCAAAAGTGATACTTGACCAAAGAACTGTGATTTTAATGGCCCAATAATTGGTACTGTTATGTCTTTTATGCAACATCTGTTGACATCAGAAATTGTAGATTTACAGTATCTATAGAGATATCATCTTTCAGATTATTTCATTTTCTCAAATGTGTACTTGTGAGAAGAGCAAGAGCGTGCTTTTCCCTGTATTTAAAAACTTCATATGTATTTGATTAAAAACCCTGTTGTTGTTTTGGGAACTAAAGACAGTGAGCCTTAAACTTCTTAGATGAACCTGAGCTTTCCTGATGTTGGTAGGAGTCTCCCTCTAATTCAGTGCTTTCACTTCTTAATAACTGGCCAACAAAACATGGGTAGGTTTCTGGGATCATGTTTTTTGTTATTTTTTGTGGTATTTTATTGTGGTTTTATTTAAATGTATCCAGAGTTGTATGTGCACATTTTAAGTGTATACATAGAGATATTGATAAGTTAGTGTACTCTTTTTGAAGTAACATAGCATAAATCCAATCTCTCTGTGAATTAAATCAATACCTGATTGTGATGTTTCTTTGCAAACTACTACCATGATTGATAACCTCTTTTTCAGCAGTAGATAATGTTATTTGTTTGAGGGTGAGAAAATCCCTTCTGTGTGGTGGCATTAGGAATGTTAAGCATGATTTTTAATTGCAAAATGTTTTATAAAAGGCCTTTGGTATAATGACTTTTATTAGCTGTCTGCTTTTTGTTGAGAAAAAGAAGAGTAACCAATAATTTCCAGTTACTTGCCTTATGTTGGCTTGATTGATACCATACTTGAATTCAATTTGCTAATTTGAGTACAGTCTTTTTCAGTATTTCTTTTAGTATAAATCAAGAATCTATTAGTCTTGGACAGTTCTTTTTAGATTCTGAATACTTTGTTAAAGATGGAGTAATTTCATTAATAAAATATGATGTGTTTACTGAAGTTTAAATTTCCAGAAGAAAGTTCTTACAGTGTGTCCTTTTGTTTAGGTTGAGTTAGTGAAGAAACGGTTCAACTGGTGATAATTACAAAGCAGAGATTTCTTTTTTAAAGTAGGATTATTGGTAGGGATTTAATTAATCATTACATTTGAATAATAATAAATGAATCAGAAGGCTACCAAGTTGTTTTCCCGCTGCAGTCTGCCTTATTGACGTGTCAGCTATCATATCCTCTATGATAGAACCATAAGCTTTTTTTTTTAAAATGCAAGCTGGAGGTCAAAGGCAGTTGGAATATCATTTGGAGGCACCTGGTCAATCATGCTTTTGTTCAAACATGTTGGTAAAAATTGAGGCATTAGTAATTTAGGTAAAACTGGAAAAAAAAAAGTGAGAAATGAGAAAAAAAAATTACCTGAGAGACATGCAATTGGCTGTCTGTTAATCTTTTAATAGTAATAGCTCTTGGGGTTTAGATTGTATCATTAGAAATAAACATTTAAAAATGCATTAGGTGTGTCATATAGCAGAACCGATAATTCCAGTTTGTGAGGCAACAGACTGAGCCAGGGTGACTCGCTGTGCTGGAGGCCCTGGGGCTCCCAGAGCAATTATTTATTAAAAACCTTTGCAGAAGGAGCTACTCTAACCAAAACAGGGATTGTATTGCGGAATGGCAGGCTGGAGCCAGAAACAGATCCAGGACCTGTGTAGTGTGTGCATGGCTTGAATCAGTTGTATCTTTTTATATATGCACAAACTCTGTTTTTTCAGTATGTGTGTGTGTGTGTATATATAAATACTGTTTATTTCTTGTCAAAAATTATTATGTAGCAATTGGTTTGGAGACAGTGAAAGTCAGTGAAGTTTCTTTTCTGGTTTCTTCCCTATGAAGGAAAACACCAGAGCGTCCTTTACTTACTTTACAAGAGAGTGAGACTTTCTTTACAAAATTTTGTAAGAAATATATTTTGTATATCCATCAATATTAAAAAGAAGTAGGTGTGAAAGGAGCATAGCACTGCAAAGAGGAATCTTGGGTGATAGATGGGCATTGTGTAACTGCAGACTGGTGTGATGTGAGGCATTGCCTTGTTCCATTCAGGCGAAGAAAGGAAGTGTGCATTATAAATGCTGAAGAAGGGGTACTTGCTGTTGACTAACATCAAATAAAGGTTATATTGAGGTGAAGAGTCACAACTTGAAGAGAATTGGGTACTTTAGGCTGTGCACGAAGGTGTGGACAGAGCAGCCATCCTGCTCCAGTAAAATACCAGAGCTGTGGACTCTGGAATTGGCACCCCAATAAAGGTTTTCTGTGCCAGAAATTCCTTGCACCTTCTTGTTTGCTTGTGTCTTCTACAACTGCTCTTGTAGGAAGACAGTTTTTCCCCACTTGCTGACATGTTATCCTGTTATCAGTGTGGTGCTTTTGTCTTTCTTTTTTTTTTTTCAGACAAAAGGATGCCGAAACCTTTATGCATTGTTTTTCTGTTTGATCTGCTAGGTCAGCCTTCAACGGTAGTCATCACTGAACACAATAGCTGCTGTCTTTTCTGCCTTTTGTTTGTATAGTGATGACTTCAGAAGAAAATCTGGCATCATAGCCCAGAGCTGGATCTGCCCTCTCCTTGTAATGGAGAGAGATGAATGTCTAGGTCTGATCTAGATTGCAGTGTAGGATCTGGGCAGAAATCCCTCTGTTTTTCATAACCTTCAGTGCATCACGACATCAATCCATCTTAACTAGCACTGCATGATGGAACACAAAGAAGTTATGAAGGTACGAAGAACCCTTTCTGAGAGTTTAGCTGGATAAGAGTTGAACAGGCCTTGATATAAACCTTAGTCAGTGATCCAATTTCTAAAGTAAAAAATCTATCACATCATTGGAACTAATCAAAGTGTTGATCACCTATTGTATGATGTATCTGTTTTTTATTTATGCCCGTATCTGCAGGTGGAATTGTCTCAGCATGTCTTGCATTTTGTGTTCTCTGCAGTTTGAGATGGATAGCATATCTCGGGCCCAGATTTTACAATGACAAGAAGATCCACTATATAACCCCTATATAAAGATGCCCTATATAACCCCTATATAAAAGAACTTCTTTGGGGAAAAAATCGCCATGGCAATGGTATTATTTGTCTTTTCTGTGAAATTTGTTTTTGTCTACTGAGGCAGAAAAATCATGTAGCTATGATCACATTGGAATTTAAACCAAACATCTTCTGGCCAAGGTTTATGTTCCTTTCTTGCCTCTGTAGTGATTGGCTGTTGTCCTCTCTTCCAAGAAAATATTCAAGATGTTCTTACTGCACATACTTCAGAAAGGAAGAAACAAATGCCTTAGAACACATATCTCTGTGTTGCTATTAAATACACACTAGTAAGGTTGTGAAATTCTGGAAGATATCTTTGAATAATATTCTTGCTGGAATAATAGGACTATCTTGTTAGCTCATCTGAGGAGTGATCCACAGGCATGCATGCACTCTGAAGTTGAATACCTAGTTGAGACTACTGACTAGTGCTAGACTGCTCACAGTTTATTATTTTGCTCATGTTATGTTACCAGCTCAAAGTAAGCATTTTTGAGAGAAAGCCTCCTGTGCCACATCCCAGGATCCAAGAACTTTATATACTTAGGTAATACTTCCTGAATTTTAATCAGAATTAGCAAGTCGTTCCCAATCTCAGGATAGAATTAGTCGATGATTTTTTGTTAGACTTGTTTTAAAAAAAATCTTCAAAACCCTTTCTGTGTTGTAGAGTATTTCAGTAGGTTGGACAAAAAAGTAGTGCTCAGCTCAGTGTGACTGAGGATAAAATGTGCACTCTGTTTGTCTTAGATCACAAAGAGGGATCATTGAACTCTTTATTTTCTAAACAAATGGAAAGGTCGACTTCACTGGAAGGGGATCAAGGGACTGTCTGTACCCAGAGAATAAGTGACAACTTCTGAGGACTGAGGACATGAGGCTTTCTGGGTCAGGACACAGCTGCAGGGTCTGCCTGCACAATGTGATGGTGCCTAATGCTGAGATCAGAAGTGCCCTGCAGAAGGACTTATGCCACTTCTCTACATTTCCTTGAAAAGAGAGTTATATTAAGCTATGATTACATTGAAAAAATTTCAAGTGTTTGTGAGGAATCATGAAGAAGTTGAAGTAAAGCATGGCAGCTCTGGTCTCTGCTTTGTGGTGTGTGGTGTGAGGCATTCAGCCTGTAGGTATCCGCATGACATCTTGGCTTTCCATGCTGCCTCTGACAATGCCATGTGCACATGTGAGCACAAATGTTCTGTCTTGTGCCTTTTGAAAAATATTAAGGCTTGTTCAAAAGGGTGGCAAGTGTAGTTCAAGTCTTTTGTTCCTCCTTTGCCTGGTGGCTGCAATCTGGGGAGGAGGTGCAATTACACTGATTGGTAATCTCTAATTTGACAGATGATGATTCGTTCCTTTTGAAACCAATGTATATACATCCCATGATATATCAATGATATGGATATCTCTACCTGCTGCAAGAAGCAGTCTTGCTGGAAAATCAGCTTTTGTCTGACATTTCAGCAACATTGGAACTCCATAAAACTACTGATAAACCCTTGGCATTGTGCATTAAACTGGTTTCAACCACTGTATGCTTTTTTAAATAGTTTCAGGCCTAGACAGGACAGCAGATGCGCCAAGGAAACGGCTGAGAGAAACAGAAATCCATCCATGTCCATTTTACTTCACCTGCTGAGTTACCAGGTGTGTTTTGACTGTTGGAGACTGGAGTTACCAAGAGTAAAGCATTGAACTACATTAACGAAGGAAAACAAGACCTGGAAAGTATCAGTTGTGATACTGTGGTGAGGGTCTGCTCTGTGAAGGTGAATTCTTTTTTTTTTTTTTTTTTAAGGCTTACTCATATATGTATGGTGCTTGTCAGTGAACTAAAAGACCAAAAAAGAAGTGGAAATAAGTAGGGACAGGCTATAAATGTGTAAAAACATTGCTTAGGCAACCAGATGGCCTTATAAGATTAAATTACTTGTTACATCAGCGAGGGCAGTGGTGGATATTCTCATGCGCTGCCTTTAGAATGGCTTCTGACACACTCTCCCACAGTGTTTGCATGTGGACCAGAGGAACCATGAGTAACATGAAGGGACTCTTTGGTGGTTTGAACTGGATGGATCACTGTACTCAGAGCGGTTACTCAATGTTAATTTGTGAAGTGGCTATAAGTGGAATAAGGTGATATTGGGGCTGATGTTCAGTATCGTCATAGCTGACCCTAATTATTAGTCAATGTTCCTCTATGGGGAAAAGAATTAATATGCTACAAGATAGAGCCTGGGTTCAGAATTTGGCTTGACAGAAACCTCAAGCTCTTTGACAAGGACAAATGCAAAATTCTCAGCTTTGCTGAGAGAGATCCTTGGAATCAATGGTGTGGGAATATGAGCCAGCCGTGAACTCATGATACAATTATGGCAGCTTGCATGCTAGACTATGGTAGAAGAATGTGGCCATCAAATTGAGGAAAATTTTTTGTCCTCATCATGTGTTAAAGCAGCTGCTGCAATACTGTGTCTGATTTTGGGCTCTTTGATTTCAGAAGGATGGTAAGAAACTATCCTGAAGAGACTATAAAGAAAATGAGGAGTTAGGAACATGTTTCCTAGAGCAGTTGTGAAACCTTTCTCCTTGAAAGTATTCAAGACTTCCCCTGGACAAAGCCGTGACTAACCTGATCAGTACTGGTGTTGCCATTAGTCCTGCTTTCAGAGGGAGGCTGGACTAGGTGATCTCAGGAAGCACTTTTAAAACAGCTTTTCTGTTGTTCTTTAAAGACAAGGAAGAAGTCAGGTGAAGGAGTGTCAGAAAAGTATTTACATGGCTCATAATAGCAACTGAAGGAGTAGGCATTAGGAGGATGATACAGATTCCAGTGTTAGAAACTCATAGGATGACAGAGTGAAAGTATAAGGCAACGTGCTGAGGTGACAGTGGTGACATGATTCCAATGTGATTTTTACAGTAACACTGCATTTCTCTCAATGCTATTTTTAGTCAATGAAATGTTATAAGACTGAAACCAACAGAACAAGCCCAACTATTTTCTGAGCTTGAAATGAGGAAAAAAAATCAAGACAGGCATCTGTTGCAATATTTTGCAAGTATGTTTCCTATGAAACTGAACAGCTTGCAGGCTGAGCAGTTATTTACCTTCTCATGAGCTCTGTTTCCAGAACTGGTGTCTCATGGACTTGACCTGTGGTTTGTTGTTATTTTTGCCTTGGAATATGTGTCCTGAGTTGTCTTCTGGGCTTCAACATTGATTCATTCTTACTCATGTTTGAGGACTTTTATATTTGAGACTTAACATGTCATAGTCTTGAATGACTCTGCTACTGAGAAATCAAAATATTTCCTCTCATTTTCTGTAAAGTATTGTTTCTGGAAGAGAACAAAAAGAAGAATCTAATTCCCACTCATTCAGTTTGAGGCTGTTCCATGTGGACTTGAAAATAGCTTATTTTTGGGAGTTTGTTCTTCTCATGAAAGGTCAAAAACTGTAAACCAGGGAAAACAAGCTTGTTTTTGCAGTAAATATTTATGGGCTAATTTTTTTCTTTCCTTTTGGTTATTATAGAATTGCTGTTAATGTTCTTTTGTGAATTCCCAAATGATATGTGGTTAAGAATTGTATAAAAAGAATGCTCTGTTATCTCCCAGCCCTGGATCTTCCTTAGCAAGAAAAAAGCATCTTGTAAAGAACTCTTTTGTTGTAGGGGTCAGAACACTTTAAAAATGCCACCTAGATGCCTTCTGTCAAAGAGTAGCCCTTTATTTTTTGGCTTTTTGCAGTAGCTGAAAAGAGAGAGAGCTTCTCTTCTTGCTAGAGCTGATTTTTAGCTTCTTTGGACTATAAGGTCTCTGAGATCTTGGCAAACAAGGGGATCTCTGTAACCTGAATTCCTCTTGTCTTTATGTCCAGTCTAATGGGTATGGGATGTGGTTACCCTTTCTAGCTGAAGTTAATGTCAGCTTTAACTTAGGTAGCTAAAATGCAGTAGTATGGTCACTCACCTGGGGGAAACCCAGCTTCCAGTCGTTGCTTTCACATCCAAATAAATTTAGGAGAGTATCAGGGAGACTGTAGCATCCTTCTTGGCATGTGTCCAGGCTAGGTATCCCTCGACCACACCGTGTGTTTGGCCTCAAGTACATTAGCTTCCAGTTTTTCTTTACACCTTGATTGAAAATTTTACTCTGGGAATGAGACGGATTTTCCACTGACAACTCAATTGATATACCTCAGGGCACCTTCACCTGATCCCTGCAATGCCCCTGGCAACAACGCTAAATTCAGTGACTTGTTTTGAATGACAGCACTCGAGGAATTAGAGCTCACCACTTCAGTGTGGGGTGAAGCTTGTGAAAATAGTCCCTGCTCTTCATTTAATTAGCCTGTTTGTCTTACCATCTTGATGTACTGGTATAACAAGCCAGGATGTCAAGTAGATTAAAACCATCAAACAACTGCTATGCTTCTAAATGAGCTGTAAGTCTAAGGTTTCTAGTCAAAACAGCCTTCTCCCAAAGCCATCAGCAAATGACATCCCTGCAAGAATTACTGTAACAAGGATGCTGTCAAGTGAGCCGTGGAGTTCACAGTAGTGAAAAGAAAGTGGCACCTGTCTGTCTGCAAGTGGCTGATTCCCCTGCTGCTCCCAGCTGTGGGCTTTTGCAGAGCTCTGTTGCAATTAGAGATTCATTTTGGGGACTGCCAGCACAGCAACATGCAGTGCATGGTTTTGAAGAGAACGGAGACTATTTTCATGATCACAGCTGGATCCTCTGTAGTTTTGGAAGCTAAAAAGCTGGAGATCTCTATCCTTAGGGCACATCAACTGGGAACTTCTGATGCAAGGTCCTTGGCTTAACAGTTCAGCTCTGCACAGGGCTGAGAACTTCAGACAGCCTGAGCTGACTACAGTACAGCAAATGCTTCAGTCTGTGGCAGCACAGAGCAGTTCCATGAGATTTTTTACCTTAGTTCTTATAGTTAGGTACACTGAACTTCAGTGAAGAATAAAATTAAAATATGCTTTCTGATGAGAGTCCATTTGCTGTACTTCCTAAAGAATATATCTCTGGCAAACTGCCTAAAAAGCTGCTCTCCATTTAGATTGCACTTCAGGCTGTGCTTAGGGAGTTGTGTGGAAAAGGCTTCTTGCCTTCCCTGGGATGGTGTTCAAGTAGGGCTTACTCCCATAAGCTTTATGATACTGTTTCAGACCTCTCAAAGTCAGATGAAACTCCATCTTATCCTTACTTAATGCCTCCCCCTTATTTGGGCACTTATTGCACTGCCACCTCCATGCTGCACCACAGGTGTGCCCCATTGCACACCCTGCAGCACAACCCAGATGTGAGGGGTGGGACTGGGGCGTGCCCTGCAAAGCTGAGGACAAAGATTCCTACTGCTCATCTTCTGCACATTGATTTCTGCTAGTTTTAACACTGAGCTTGGCAGCAGCTGAAGAAGTGGAAGGTAATCAGGGATAACTGTGAAGAAAAACTATCAGATTTTTAATTCCTGCAGACCTATAGTGGTGCTAAACACAATCTGTTTTGACATAATGAAGGGCTAAAAATTGGGTAATCCAAATTAAGTCCATACCTTTTTCCCTGCTTCTGGTTGGGTAATAGGATGATTCAACCCTGATTTGAAGTATGGGCCATTTTATTTATACAGAATTGAAAAACGTGATACTCTGAAAGATGGGATTACCTGGTATTGAATGTTTCTGTCTTCCTGAATGGAAGGTCATAATTATGGCAGTACCACTGGAAATGGTTTCAAAATTTTGGTCATTAAATACTGTTTTCATTATAAGCCACTATATTTGTATACCACTGATAATTGCAATGGTTATCTATGTCTGAGGTCAACATTTCCTGTTCACAAACTGCTTCTGAGGGGAGATGGAGCCTTCTAGAAGGCATTACTGACTCCTTTTTCCTAGAAGGAAAAAGGACCAATGGGCAGCTGAGCAAATTGTTTAACTGGGTGTGCTGAGTTAGAGCCAGTGTGTGGCCAGTGCTGGCCAGTTTCTGCTGAAGGATTTGTGGATTGTTCACAGTGGTCTGATTTGCTTTGGGAACAGAAGGGACTGACATTCTGTTTTATATTGACTTATCCCAGACTCTGTGTCTATTTTGTTTTTCCCTATGGTAATTAAATTTGCATTCTGTGAGCATACTATTTCTGTGATGAATCCTACTGTACACACATTTGCTGCCACATGCTGGCTGTCTGGGGTCTCTTCTTAAGCACAAGAAGCTGAAATAACCCTTTTTCTACAGGATCTTCTTAGTTAGCCACCACCACCTTGCTGTCCCTGGCCAGCCTCAACTCCTGTTTTGTTTTCTAGAATTTGTTATGGATCTACATATTTGTGGTCAAGCCTGAGCAAGTAGGCAGTAATGAGAACCTAGGTGATGGAACAAAAGCATGGAAGTGTGTAGCGTTGCTTGGTAAGGAGGGGTATTGATGTGAGGAGTAAAAACCTTGGCTTCTGGACTGTAAGTTCAGGCAGATGGTATTTGTATAGTGCCTTTAATTGTGCTTTTACCACAGCCAGTGAAACCTCAGCAGGAGAATATGGAGCCAAGGTCTGTGCTCTGAGGATGGTGCACCTGAGTGAGGATCACCTGTGCCCACAAATGCACTCAGCTTCTGAGCAGAGGCAGAAGCACACTCCATGTGTCTTTTCTTCTTTGTGATGCACAGAGACCAGAAAGGTTATGATTATTTTATGGCTTGTGGGTTTAATGAAGGCTTTGATAAACCTGGTCTTTTTTATCCTCACTTAAAGCTGACTTTCAGTAATTTCTTGTTTGAAAAGCAGATTGGCATTGAAAACCTGTTCCAGGGGAACAAACCTGTACTTTTAGGTGGTTTGTTTCAACTCAAATCTGGACATAGCTGCAGTGCTTAAAGGGTAGGTATGAAGCTAAGTTAAATATGATATTCTTTCACATCTTTCTCCTTTTCTTGACCTGGCATGCAGTAAAAGGGAGACACAAGAATGACGATGCCTAGGCACAGCGCAGAAGAAAATACTCTGATCTCATCACCATCTCCGTTTTGCTAAAGTTATCCAGGGCACAGTAGTGACAAACTCCTGTTTATCTGATTCCTAATTCCCCTTTGAAATGTGTTACATGCCAAAGTTTATCTGGAGTCTCCAATGCCTCATTTTAGGTTCAAACAGACATTAATTAGAGACATTAAGCTCTCTGCTGCTCCTAAGCTTTTCATGCATCACAGCTGGAGTTTGTTTGTATTGCAGTTTGGTGCCAAAAAAGGCACACCCAAGTGCAGGCTCTGCACAGTCAAAATCTTTAATAAACAAAGTGAGGTTAAGCCATTCTTAATTAAAACAAAAAAAAAAAAAAAAAAGGAAAAGGAAGAAAAAGAAGGAGAAGGGGGAAAATATTTTCAGTCTTGAAATACTGCAGGTTTTTTTTGTTTGTTTGCTTGTTGGAGTTTTGTTGTTGTGTTTAATTTAATGATGTTTTTGGAGACAGAATTGATATTTTGATAAAGACGAAAGTTGACAAGACTGCTCTTTCTGTTGTCCTCTTTTTTTTCTGCTGTTGGCCCTCTTTCCCCTCTTTGCTCACTGTTTTCTCTTTCAGTTTCCATTTTAAATGGAAACTGTTTTAAATTTGTGCTCTTTCTGATTGTATTGAAAGTCTGTTTCCTAATTCATCCCATTTTCTAAGTCTTTGATTGCTTATACTCTTCCTTATTTTAAGGCTATTAATAACCAAGGATAATAATACTTATGGATATCCTCTCCATATTTATTACCCTACTGTTCTGGTTTTATTTGGTCTGATTTTTAGCATACCGTGTAACAAATAAAGCCTAGAATTTTTAGCTTTCTCAACATTTTAGTTTACACTTGTATTGTGTTTGTTTGCTGAAGTCATTTTCATACAGTAGCTGTGGATATTTTGGTTAGGAAAAACTGTGGAGTGCTAGCTACAGATTATTTAGGAGCTCCCCTGATGAGTCAGGGTCCATATGTTGTTTTGGCTTGGTCTGCCATAAAATTACTCCTGATTATTACCTAGTGCTCTCTCCCAGCCACAGCTTCTGGATATTAACAGAGGTCTAATTATTAATAATTGTTATTATTAATTATAATTATTAATTGTGAGGGGAATTTGAATTAATAATTGGAAATTGTCGGCAAATGCTTGTACAACCAGGTTGCTAGCTAATTTTATCAGAAGCATTTGGTGTGGGGAAGGAACAAACACCTGCTTTTGTAGTTTTCAAAGGTCCATATAAATCTTGCCTCCGTGGTGAAATGTGGCAGAAGTAGGTTGTTTTACTGTGTCAGATGTGTTTGCTGGGCACCCACAGTGTTGCCTGGGTATGCTCCCAACCACACCTGTAATTGCACTGGGGTTATGTCTAATCTGGAAGGTATTTTATCTGCTTGAAGTGTTTCCACTGCTCTTGGGCAATACTCCCACATTATTTATTGCAGACAGGACCAGTGTGTGACGCTGTTCCACGCTGTGCTTCCAGTGCTGAGGTGACCTTGAGCAGACTGGCCAGTGCAGTCCCCTTTAATTACCTTTCTTCAGACAGTGTAATGATGGGCTTGCTCAGGGTCTAAGTTAGTCTGGTGTAAGAGGGAGGCAACTCTCACTGCTCTGCACGTTTGTGGGTTTTAAAGTCAATAAGTGGTTTGTTTTAATGAACAGACAAAAGAAAATGGCAATGTTAGGACAGCAAAATCTGAGTTCCACAGAAAAAATTATGCTGGACATGGCTTTGCTCTTGTCTCATGCAAGTGCAGAACCAGTTGTGCAGATCAGCAGCATCTGCTTTCTTGAACTAGACTCTAACCTATCTAACCTATGCCTATCTAACCTGAGATATCACCCAGTGCTGGTGATTTCATAACATCCCTGCTCCATCTCTTCCCCTGCACAGGGGAATGTGCATTTATTAAATTAATGAGTGGTAATTGATTAATAACAGAGGTGACGCCACTGTCACCTCCTCTTGGATTTTGTGATGGACTTGGAGAAGTTAAGCAGATGTGGGTGGTGCTGTGCCAGGGCAGTGCTTATCTCCTGTTGGTGCACCCTGTAATCCCCCAGGGATGGGTGCTGGTGCTGCATGCAGGTGCCTAAAAGGAGTGCTCATAGCTGTCAGCACTGAAAAGAGGAGGTTGAATCTGCACTGGCCCATGATTTTGGATGCTTACTGCTTTCTGAATGTAATATTGAGGCATGGTCAGCTCAGTAATGATGAACCTTGCAGCCTGTCATGGAGCTTATGTTCTGGAGGCAGATAGACAACATGTGCAAACACTTGTTCCTTGTCAGCATAATAGCAATAATGGGATTACAATGTCAGCAATACTAATTGAAATTAAAACAAAGCCAGGTGTACAAAATACAATGCAAATTAAGCTTTATTTTAAACTGTCAATGAATTTAGCTGCAAATCTTTCAAAACTTCAAATGATGTGACAGTGGGATTAGTTTGTTTCTATTAGTATATCACTGTGTATATCAGGCTGGCATGAACAGACTAGTTTTGTCTGAAAGAACAAGCAGCACTTTGCTAAATTTGTCTTTGGTTGTTAATTTATATCTCTTGAATGAGGCCCACCCTTTTTATAAGATGATTGAAAAATATGTATCACCACCTTGTCAGTTTCTAACACTGCCTAATTTTTGCTTTGATTAGATTGTTTATATTCAAACTAATCCCCATTCCTAGGTTATACTAGATGTATAGGAAAATAAAAAGGGAGACAGTAATCTACAACCTCTAAATGAGATTTATCTCATATAAGACTTGAAATATACTGCCGCTGTGGGATGCTGAGTTTCTGACAGTTCTCACTCTTCCCTGTTTATATAAATTTTCACCTTTTTGGTCCAGTTGCTAACTCAGTTGCCTGAAATAGTGCTACAGGACAGACCTGTGGAAATGCTTAATTTCAGTGTTTCAAGTTTAGCAGCATCATGCTTCTGTCTCAGTCTCAATGACAGTTCATAAGGATTCAAACCTTTCAGAACAGAGGGAGGATGACAGCTGTGACTCATGGCCGGTGTGTCTTGACATTTACCTTTGTGAGGAGATTTTTGTGATTCATTTGGGAACGGCCTGAGTTGCCTGATGTGCAATCACTGTACCTCTGAGAGTGAACCCTACCCTTCTCAAAATAGGTTTCTATACAAACTGTTCCTGTGAGAAGTGCCTCAGTGCTTGGGTGACTCAACAATGAAAATAGCAGTGGGGTACCGAGCCCTCAACAGTAAGGGCCATAAAGCCTGAACATCCCTCTGCTGATCTTCTGCCTCATGTTATTGCTAGGAAAGAGCTCCCTTGATAAAACTCCAGGAGGCACCAGAACTATTACTTCTCAGAAATATATGAGAGGCAACTGCTCACCAATAGATTTATTTAGACCGCAATACTAGTCATTTCTTCAGAGTATTGACATGTCACAGTGAGCAAAATAAGAACTCATCTTTCCAAAGATGTGCCAGGAACAGAAGAGCTCGCCCTTCAATGAGCACCTCTTACACTGATGGTCAGCCTCATGTGCGTAAGTCATGCAAGAGGTGAAACAGAGCTCTTCCTCATGTTGACATGGGACACTTTTTGACATTACAGCAAAATGGATCTGTTAGGATAAAGCAGTGTTAGTGCTAGGCACTTGTTTGGGCTGAGTGGTCATTGCAACCACCTAATGCTGGTTTTGGCTTGTTCAGTTCCTGCAGTACTATTTCCCCCTCCTCTCCTAAACGTATTTGATCTGACCTCCGGCTTCTGCTTGTTACAGCCTTCTAGGCTCTGTCTCTGCTTATGAATCAAGCTCCATCACAAATATCTGCAGTTTTGATGCTGTGATGGTAGCACTCCTGATATGTTGTTATAGCAACAGTGCATACTGTATATCTCAGCATATCCCACCTTATATCCCTGAAATGAAATATTTCATGTTCTATCAGGTACATAGAATCTGTGGTGCTTTAAAGGATGTGTTGTAGCACTCATCTCCTTTCTTAGATAACAGCTCCATTTCCTTGCACTTGCTCTACACTTCCTGGGTTTCTAATCATCCATAGCATTTGTCCCAGAAACACTGTCAGTGCTGATGTATCCCTTTTGCAGTGGAGCGAGCAGAAATGTGTGTGTGCCTGTGGCAAAGGGCGGACAATCGATTTATACAGCAGCAGCAAAGGAGCCACTCTCTCCTGCAATAAATGTGTGTAACAAAACAAATTAATGTTTGGAATTGAAAATGGGTGAGACCACAGGAAAAGTAAGCTTATTTCAGGGGAGGATGGGTTGCATGGCCCAGAGTTCACAATGTGCTGTGGATTACTGGGATGGAGCAGAAGTGATGGCAGGACCTCCAGTGTGCTGAGTGGGGAAGATGAGGGGAGTCATTCTGGTCCTTCCTGATTCTTCCCTGTCCTACTGTGACCGACCTGAGGATTTGTTTCTGCTTTTAACCTCTTTTTTCCCCTGCAGCTGTCTCAGTCTTCTGGCTGTCAGTCCCGCTCTGCTCGGCCCAACACAGCCCTCTGCTGTGAGCGGTTGGGAAGCCTCACAGCCTGGCTTCAGCTCAGCTGCATGAGCCCGATTTTCAGACAGATTTTAGGGATGTTGCCCACGTACTTTTCTGTCTTTACTGCAGGGCTGGTATATTGTGTTTACATATTAGTTCAACGCTATAAATGTTTACCTTGATTTGAAAATAAAAAAAAAATCCATCGATTCTCTCAAATATTTCACAGATGAACGTTGTCCCTGCTTCAGGCCAGCAAGAAGCTGCACAAGGAGAGCCTCAGCCCACGCTTGTGTGAGCACAGGTAAGGACAGCTCTGACGTGGGGCTGTTTTTACAGCTCCCAGCAAAGTGCTCTCAGGGAAAAGAGCAGGAGCTGCAAATGGTGTATTCCCATTTACAGATAAAGTGACTTGAATTGCTGCAGTTTCTGGCGGATGACACCTAGTGGCAGTATGACCTTCTCAATAGTTTTACCATTGAAAATAGACGGTGCTAAGTACGTGAATTTACAAAGCCTTCATTTGTGCCTGCCTCTGCATGTTCATTGTCCAGGGGTGATCCCTGCTGTGTGTTTATGGGAGTTTGCTGTAGCTTGTTTCTCATGGTGCCATACGGAGACACCTTTTTTTCTCTCTGGTGGAAAAATATGATGTCTGGATAAATAGGCTAGAAGGCTTTTGAGTCATTTGAAAAATTCATGGATGAATACCTCCTGCCTATGTTCTGCATTTGCATGCTTGTAACACAGAGATTAGAAATCTGTAGCAGAGCAGGGATGGACTAGATGACCCACAAAGGGTCCTAATCAACCTCAGCACCTCTTTGTGTGAGGCATATTGCTAAAATCAACATAAAGCGATTGGGGGGAGAGGGAGGGAGATCTCATATGCATGCAGGGCTGGGGGAGGAGGGTGAAATCAAAAAGGAATGAAAGTTCCCTTTTTGTGTGTTGCTGACATTGATGTTATTAAACCAACCAATGTGTGCTCCTTGCAGAAATGAGTGCAGAATGGGAGACCCTGTTGTTAGAAAGAAATGAAGGGCTGGTTTCCAGCAAGGCGCATACATAATAGTGCTTTCCCCTCTCCTGAACAACACATACTACTGTGCTTTCTTCCCAGTGCCTGTTTGAGGTGTACTGAACTATTCTGTAATTCCCTTCAACTTGACATCTTTGAAAGGTCACATCAACAGCAGGCAGTTGTGTGAAACTAGAAGGTTTTGCATAGGATCAGCAGGGATATTTCAGGCTGGGCTGAAGAACTGTTTGTAGGAATCTGCTTACAAGTTTATGTGGAATTTGTTTATGTCATTCCTGTGCTGGTCTTTTTACTTTCACAAGCATTGCAATTAAAAAAAAAAAAAAAGAAAAAAAAAGTGTAAGTTAAAAAAGACTGTCACAAAACCTTCTGCTAAATAGGGGATATCAAAACCTTGAATTATTTACTACCTGGGTAGTAAGTATTTACTTTCCTCACTATGGGCTTTGTTAGATAGAAGGCTGTAATAGCATGCAGTGTCTTCTCTCTGAATGATGCATGACAGTGTGGTGTGAGCAGCCGTGTGCAGGCTGCATGGGGCCCATGCACACTTCTGCCTGTCCTGTCACTCAGACACTGCCCACAAAGCCAGACTCCTCCTCTGGCACACACCCAGGCTAGAGCTTCATCTGCCATCACCTCTCCCAGTATAGGTGGTCAGGAGGTAGATGCTTCCACATCATCTGCTAAGTGCTGTTGCTGCATTTCCCTGTGGTAGGGTAGGTGCTGGAGCATCTTGGCAGGCTCTGTGAGGCTGTGTCTGAGGGAGGGAGAAGGTGCAGTGTTTAAATGGTGCTTGTGGCTCTAGGTGTGTGTGAGTCAGGAAGACATGTTTGTGTCTGAGAAAGGAATTGTGGTTACAAGATCATTGTAGGGACAGCCTGGAGCCACCTCTGCAGTGAGAAGAACTTGGCAGAGGTAGTACCCTGAGTATTCCAGCAGTGTAGCAGAGCTCTTGGACTAGAAAAAAACTGGGTAACCACAGAGCTACAAAGATAGTGAAAGTAAGCTGTCAAATGTAAGGTGCCTGGGAGCAGTTAATTCATACTAACACATGACTGGTGGCACCTTTGCATTTACATTGCAGATGGACGCTGCAAAGTCCTGCTCTGTGGATAAATCCCTCCCGCCTTTCAGCCTGACCTCTACTTGTGCCTCGTGTTGCCTGCAAGGGTTGGAAGGGCTCTGTAAGATCTTCAGGCCTCCTCACTGATCTCAGTGCCACTGTACACTTGTATAATAGATGCCATTAGCATGATTCATAAACAGACCCTTGAGCTTATGAATTTATCTAATGTAAATTAGAACTTGGACTTTTAGTTCCTCTAAATTTGGGGGAAGTTTGAATTTTGGCCTGAACTCTGTGGTGATGTGGTCTCATTTCCAATCCCATGATTTAGTGGGCTGGGAGTGCTAATTCTCTATCTCTCAAAACTTTGATTTGCTTTGTGTGCCTGGCAATCTGGGCAATCACTGGATCTATTTGTCTCACAGTCCTTCAAGGTGGTCAGTAATAGATGCTTTGGGCAACATATAAGAAGCTGTGTAATGAATGGCTGGCTAAGCCTCTTTTGGCCTTTGATTTAAAAGTTTGGATGTGGAGACCACATAGCTACATAGCCCTTGCTGCTCAGGGTTTTCTTCATTGGAATCAGTGGGACCTTGATGGGTCTGTGGCTATGCTCGCTCAGCAGTTCATCCCCAGGATGTGCCTTGCTTGTTCTGTGCCTAAATTATTTCTGCAGCCTGCTGTTAAACATCTAGCATCACTTTGCTTCAGCAACAATAGAGAAAAAAGTGTCAGAAAGGAAGTTTATGGAGGGAATGAATCTCAGGCATTGTTGTTTTTATTGCACATCTCTGTTCTGCTTATGATTTTCAGCATCTTTATTGGTTTGTTATGTGGTGTAAGTTTCTATGTGCAAAACACCTGGGGCTCTTGACCCAATAATTGGACAGAGTTGTCTTGTGCATAACAAGAAAACGAAAGAGAGTAATGATTTATTAGTTGCCCTACCACAATTTCATTTTTTATAATGATGATAGGAAATGTCCTGATTCTCTAAAACAAGAACTGAGAGCAGTTTTAGAATACATCGGACTGCAGTCAACACATGCAATTGTTTCTGCTTTCCTCCCCAAAAAAGTGCAATTCAGCCTCATGCACATTGTTCCAGGACAACTGCTTGTATAAATAGAGCCAGCTAACAATTTCTGGAAAGATTTAGCAAGTAAGATAAACACAAAGCACTGATATTAACTCTCTGAATAACCTTATCCTAAGAGCTGAATGACTTATGACTGATGTTTCTGCTGTATTATTTTATTTAGGTGAGATCCCCTTTTAATGCTTTGTTTAGAGAGTATATTGTCAGAAATTCTACTTATTGTTAATAAATACATGGAAAAAAAAAAGTTTCAATGAAAACCAGATTAAGCCCAGTTTCTTGAGAAATGCTATTAACTCCTGTCAACAACTGCTGTCTGTTCATGCAAGATAATAGGTACCCTCCCTGGATTGTTTTTAACTTGCTTTGGATGTACATTTTATGAAATAAGATAGAATTTCAGCTTGTGGCTGTAGGACATAATCTTGGTCTTTTTCAGCTCCTTTTTGCATCAGTTATCATATTTTTTGTTGCTTTTATTAGGAGAACAATCAGACCCCTGGTTAAAACCAGACACGTGTTCCTGAATATCCACTCGCAGCTTGAGGGGAATCTAGCAGTGGTTTTGACAAGAAAAACCATTATTCATCATGCCTCATTTAGCAGGCATCAAATTTTACATTTTCCCTCTGCCAGCTATTCACTCTTCTGCCCCTTCTCATCAGTCAAGTACAATTAATATCACCTTAACTGACTGTTAACTTTGATTATCCAGTCTAGTACTATTACTAGCTTTGTTTCTTGACATTAGCAAACCATGAGTAATGATTTATAAGCCAGTTAAAATGGTATTGCTGGCATGTCCATTTACCTGAGTTTATATTTCTTTTTTTTAAATGCCAAATGTCTTCCAGACTAATTTCATCTTACTGTGCTGTTTTCTTATGCTTTGGCTCCCTACCAGCCTTGGTATTTCTGACCGTCTTTCACTGTGAATTCCTTTCTGCCATCAGCTCTTCTGCACAACTGCACAACCTCTTGCTGACAGCTCTTCAGGGAAAGTGTTTTAATGGGGATTTTTTTTTGGTTTGTTTGGTTTTTTTTTTCTGCCTTTTAAAAAAATTTCATTATCCTTGCTAGTGCATTTTCCTTGGGTGTTTCCAAAGTAGACTGTGACCTCTAAAATAACATAATCTTTGACATTTAGTCAACATCTTGTATTATCTCAGTTTAACAGAGCCCTTCAGCCAGTGTTCCCCACTGCTCAGAAGCACCAAGGAAGGAGAGCTGTCAGTCTCAAGTAGATGGTTGCTGAGATTATTTTATTTGCTGGACCACCTGCTGGTAGCTGTTGCTCTGCTTCTTCAAAAATACATTTTTTTTGTGTTTACTCTGAATGCTGCAAATGCTCCTGAGGTATTTGAGTAGCTGTTTGGCACAAATTGGCTCTGTGTGTTACCTGGGTTTTAAAAGCAATGATTCTTGCTATAACATGTCAATACTCAAATCACTCAAAATAATCCAAACCTTTTGTTGCAAGTCTAGGAAGAGCTATCTCTGTTTGAATCAACATAGTCATCCAGCCCTCCTGGAATGAGTTTGTGTAGTTGTCATGGAGGACTCCCATCAGGGCACTGGAGCTTTGCATAGATTTATTTGTCTGATACTTCTTCATCTAAACTTCACTTTATCTTCTGCAGCTCGCTTGCTGTGGGCTTGCAGAGATTAATTTTCCACTGTAGCCCTGGTGGGAGCCCAGCAGGCAGGAGTCCTCTGGCTCACACCTTTCTGTCGTCCACAGTTTTTGTGGCTGACCAACTGGCAGAAGTCACCTCCCTGCATTGTTGATGGTTATATTGTCTCTTAAAACAAACAAACAAACAAACAACAACAACAACCACAAACCCCTTTTTCATTGTTAATTTGTTCTATTGGGTCTCTTCTTGTGATCTTCTAATCACATATAACCACATACTAATGTGTGAAGAAGGCAAATTTCATTTCCTGCATGTAAGTGGTATGGTGCTATACTCATAAAACATGGGAGTGGCAATATCTCACCCTCAAAGAAATCCATGTTCTAGAAACTTAAAAAGAAAGTTATGCTCCTGTGTCTGGTTTGGACATGATTTACACTCTCTACAATGCATCTTGCATGAAATGACTATTTAATCATTCCCTAGTCAAAGTTTCTGAAACTTTCCTAGAACTGTTGGAAAAGACAAATTATTTTGTGGAGATCTAGCATCTGTATTTCCTCAGCTCATATATCCCTTTGATGGCTACCAAAATTTTTATGACAGTAGTTTTTTACTTACAGGGGAAAGTAATATTCAGAAAGACTTGTAAGATATTGGCTTTAAACACAACAATTAGTATTAATGAATCCCTACAATCGAACATCAAAGATTCATTAGAAGAAGAATTTGTTCTTTTCGCTTGAGCTTAAGCTTTAAGGATGTATCCGGACTTTCTTTTGCTCTTGTGGCCCAAGGAATATTTAAGTATTCCTTGAAAAAATAGAACAGCTTCTAAACCACCACAGTCTGGTGGTTTTGACACCGTCCTGGCCCTGGATGCTGCACACCTATTATGTGAGTTTGGATTCCCAGGGGACATGAGGGAAGTTGTACCAAAATCTCTCTTTGGTGGCCAGGTTCTATCATAAAGGGTTAGCTCCTTAAAGCAGGGCACAGCTGAAGGTTGTGCATCCAGAGCAGACAGGGGCAATGCTCCTTACAGCAGGTCTCTGGTTTAACGCCTGCAATTCTCTTTTGTATCTCCCACCTCATGACTCCTACTTGCATGAACAAGGCAGAAGTTGTGGGGCTGTGAAACAGCACTGCTCTGCTGGAGCAGCACCTGGGCTAAGTACCTCCTGTTTAGACACAGTTTGACATTTAGTGATGATGAACTTTTTGAGTCAATATAAAACACAGGGCAAATCTGTGATTGTGTGTGCTCTGGGGTAGTATGCAGGCACATGGTTCTGTTGAGCCTGTCATCAACAATAGCTGCAGATTTGCCAGGAAGGTGTGGGGCCCTGCAGGGTCCCATTAATGCTTCATAGAATCATCAAGATTCTGGAAGAGACCTTCAAGGTCATCCAGTTCCTGAGTAGCATATTCTTGGTTATGTGTTAACACTGGTCAGTCATCCATGCTGCAATTGCTTCTGCCCAGGCCACCTGGGCACCTGATGAAGGACTCCCAGTTCTGCAGGAGTACCTAGGAGGGCTGAGAAACTAAGTACTATATTTCCCAAACTCTTTGGTGAGTCAAGCTTGGAGACTCTTATCACTTGTATATTTTAATTTCATAAGTCTCTGGAGGCTAGAGGGAGGATCAGGATCTCACTGTATTAGATGTTACACGGAGATGTAGAAAGAGTCTTGCCCTGAAGAACTTTCAATCTACATACAAGAAGATTAAAGATTAGGGAAATGGAAATATCATCAGGAACAATAATCAGATAATAACTGGTAAATGTTGCATTAGTTCCACATTAGATTTTCCCCTTCTTTTTGTGTTAGATTCCTTTACTCTTACCACCAAAGATAAGAGGTAAAGAAAGAAGAACTGATGCTTTCCACTCCTTTTAATATACCTCACCTATGGCAAAAGGGCAGCTGGCATTTTTGTGGGGCTCTGGTTATTATGTTTACATTTGGGTTTTTTTTTTAAATTAACATCTGTTATTACTAAAATATTACCATAATTTTTTTTGCTATTATGATGTGCAAAGTCTGCAGAGATAAGGGCCATATTGAAAAGATTCTCTATAAACAGAGGAATAAATCCACCTCTTGTTGGTTTAGCAGCCCTTATTCTGATAATTACAGGAAAATGAAGATACTTTTTAGAGAAAAATAAAATTTCAATAATTAAAGTATCATCTCCTTGAGCCCTAGCCCTCTTAAGGGACAGCAGAATATTGCTGTCAGGAAAAGTCTGTGTTTCCCAGCTTTATAGCTATGGAATGATTTTTATGCACAGACTAGTCAATATGCTTCTACAAAGATTTTGTTTCCCTTAAGTGAAGTACAGCAATCAGCTGTCAGTACTGAAGCCCTGTATGAAAGGCAATTTTCTTCCTATGTTCAGCTCTATCATGTGCCTAGAGCTCCAGCAGATTGCATTATTTGGCACACCTGTGAATTTAGTGAAGTACAGTGCATATGACAGGAGGCTTCAGTTAAGTTATATCAGCATCTGGCATTTGCCATGATGAGATGTAGGAGGATTGAAAGAAATCATGGTCCCATTGAAATCAGCAGTAACACTGGCTGTACTCCAGTGAGGACAGGATTTCGGGACGTGTATTGGTAAGGGCAAGTCCCTGGCTTCTCCTAAATGGTTCCACTTGCAGAAATTGTCTTTTATGTTCTATGTGGAGAGGATCTTAAACATAATTTTGGCTTATTATTGCTCAGTGTTCTGCTGGGGAGTAAATCTAGCCAATTTATATGATGACAAAGTCTCAAACACCAAAGAGGATCGGAGCAGTATTTTCAAAAAGTTAAAGGAAAGAAAAATTTTCCTTCAAAAGGTCGAATGTCTCAGAGGCTCAGTGATACAAATCCTTTTCCTGAGACAAGTTGAATACAGTATCATCAGTGTCAGAACCAAAACTTTTGCCTCTCACATTCGTAAAGAACTGACACAGGGCCCTACATTTTCTCCCGTTCCTCTTGCCGCAGCCCCGTGCGCCACATCCTGAGCCAGAATTTTCCTTGGCCCACCTGGCTGTCGGGAGGTCGCATGTTTGTGATGACCTGCAGGCTCATTGTTCGGCAGGCCGTGGCTGCAGGGAGCGCCGGCTCTCGGGCCGGCCGGGAGGCGCTGTGAGCGCTCGCTGCCCTCGCCGCTGGCAGTAGATGGCGCTGCAGCACCGCCCTGGCCCCGCTGCGCTCTCCCTTCGCACGGAGCCGTGCCGGCCGGGGAAAGAGCCTTCCCTAAACATGAGCTTTGGTCAGTGCCAGGTCTGCTCCAAACCCGGACATCGTTCAGCCCAGTCTACTTGTTTCCTTTTCTTTTATAAATAGCTCTGCTCCTCCTGTATTTCCCTGGTCCGTGTGGAGGACGTGAGGCATCAGACACCTGGGTTACTGGTAGCCACAGTATCTCATTTATCTCTAATCTGTTCCTATAATTCCCCATCTCCCTCCCTCCTCCTTATGTGCTCCCATTTCTTAACTTATATTTTCAAATGTTGTTTAAAAGTATAATGGAAAACCCCTTTAAACCTGCTCTAAACAGATCTGCTTAAAGCAATTTGCTGTATTTTCCAATTAAAAAATGGAAAGAATAGGTTCAAAAGAAAGAAATCAATAATCTCCAGCACAGAGGACAATAAAAGCAGGCTTTTCAGTACAGCACAGAACAGTGCTGTACAAGGGCCATGTAGCGAGACTCTTCAAGCATCTCCCATTTTGCAACCTAAGTGCTTGAGATTTGTCTTGAAATGCTTCTGCAGCTCTCTTCCCGAGTCTGCCTGAAGCGAATTCTGATGACCACATGAATGAGGGTAGAGGCCTTTATTTGAATCCCTTCTATTCCCTGCCTCCCACCATATGATCACTGCTGCTGTGAGATACCAGGCTTCAGTGCTGTAGTGAGATGCAGTGATAGGAGAGATGTTGATTTGTGCTTGGTTCAGACCAACACGAGCATAGAGGTTTTCTTTCTGCAGGTGGATGTGGCCCTGGATCCAGCTGATGAAGGAGGAGAGGCAGGTTAAGGGTTTATGTGGTGCTGTTGTGGGCCTTCTGCTGGGATCATGGCTGAACCTCTCCCCAGTGATCTCTGGCTCCTGGTCTGGCTGTGGGAATGGGACATAGCCCAGCCTGTTCTCCCTGGAGACTCCTGGAAGTAGGCAGTGGGCAGCTCTGGGTGGGGAGAGGACTGTCTGAGGTCTGGCAAGATCTCTCCAGTGTGTTTCTCAGTAGATTTACTGCAGCTGTGGATAAATTAAAGGATGATGATGATGATGCATAACAGAGTCTGAGAAGACCATTCTCTGATCCTGTTCAGTCTAAGGATGAGCTCTGGAGAAGGGGCTGTAATATACAATGTACCTAAGAATCTAAACCTGTGGGTGACAAGCCTGATCTTCAGCTGTCCATTTGGGTTTCTTTACGGCTTTTCTTTTGTGTGTGTAAACCCAATCTGCCTATACCTGCAGCAAAAGAGCATGTAGAATGAGAAATGTGGAATTTAGAGGATTTGAATCTATCTATGCCAGATCCAGGAGAAATGTCAAAGCTCAGTGGAAATGAGAGATTCATTCCTCCAAATTTGTTTCCTTGGTCCTTGAAATTTTACATCCATTTAGGGTGAAACTTTGCAAAACGTGGTATAGGTGTCTGTTAACTCTAAAATATCAATCAACACAAAAGTATTTTCTCTTTACAGCTGACTGAGTTTTCACATGACGTTACATAAAGTGGATAGGGAAGAGCCTTTGAAATGGTCTCAGCATAGAAGTTTGGTAAAATGTATTGCAATATGACCATTATACTAAAGAAGAAGAAAAAAATAAGTGAAATTTTCTATGACAGAGACTCTGTGTGAGCTTGAGATGCCCTCAGAATTACCCAGGCAAAATTCAGCTGAACTGTATATTTCAAAACCTGAGACAGGAGAAAGAGCAGCACAGATTAGTCTCTCATTTGTAGGAAAATAGTTAAAATGACAACAAAGACAAGAAAACCTACATTTCAATTTCAATACATCTGTTTGAATTATGGTTATTTGGTACTTTTGAGAATAAATTGCATTTGAAATGGAATCTTTCTAATGACTTATCTTTCAGGCAGGTATTGTGCACACCTTTTTAATGCATTTTACATGTTTGGAGGGGGGAAGAAAAAAGATGAATTATGAAGAAGTTAAGAGGAAAATAATTTCAGGAGGTAATGGATGAGCTCTGTCTGGAAGATTAATCAAGGCAGTTGCAAGAGAGTGCCAAAAGCATAACTGAAGTAGAACTAAATATCTGATTGTAATTAAAACTTTAGCCTTCTAATGGCTCCATGAAAGATATTTTAATAAACGTGAAATGCACTTTCTAAATGGCACGCTAACTTTTAATGACTTGGGTGTTTTGTTTGATTAGTAACCTGGACTGTTAAATTAAAGCCAACTGCAAATGCATGATAAAATATTGATGGTTTCAGGCAAATGAATTGGGGGAGTTATGCTTGACAGATTTTTGGTATCATTAAGGATTTTAACTGGTGGAAAATATATATTGCTGGTGCTTAAAGATAGTTAAAGAGAATCTTGTCATTTATATGCCCTAGTTTTAATTTTGCAGTAATAATGGGAAAAAAATCTGAATTATTCACAGATGGTTGGTCAAGAGAGGTCACTTAATTTAAAAAGTGTTATTTTAATTACACCTGTTTCTCATTTCTGGCATAGAAAATTAAATATTTGGTGGTATTTGGTTATTTCTTTTCTTAGAGTGCCTGGAGCTTTCTTGAGGCTTCTGTGTGTTTTGTATGTGTGTTAAAGAAGGAAGAGTGACATGGTAGAAAGAGTTTTATTGTTTCCAGTATAAGCAGCTTTATTGGAAGTTAATTAAATTAAAAAAACATAATGGTGTCTGCAGGTTCAGAAATAACACATGGGATTTCCAAAGGAAATGGGGATGATCCCAGAACTCAGCCTCTTTTAAAAGCAGATTTACTGTATTATCAAATTTCAGCAGCCTTTCTGATATCTTTGCATAACTGAAAAAGAGAGTTGGAAGATTCTGGGGAAACCGCTGGAATTTTACCTGGCTCCTATTAGTTTGCATCAGCTGAGAACAGGTTGTTCTACCTGAGATGTGCTCTGATTTTATTGTGATGCCTTAGACTTTGCACAGATTTTATTTCTACTGTACTGTACTCTATTCTCCATGCAAAGAACAGAGATCAAAATAAGGCACAGCATCCAGAGCAGGGTTAATAGAGCAGCACTTCAGAGGAGTTAGAACAGGTGAGATCTCACTGGAGAGGAAGGGAGCACAATATCTTTTCATGTGCCAGACTGGCATCTGGAGTGAAATCCTATTTCCACTGAGCTCAAAGGATGCCTGGTGAGGGATTTTTGACTGGGTGTTTCCTAAAGCTCTGCATCACCTCTATGTATCCTGGTCTCCTTCCCTCTTTCTGGTTTCTGCTCCCCGTGCCCAGGCAGCTGCTGGTTGTGTTTTGGCTATTGCCATGGCACTGTTCTTCTGGCGCTAGGAACGAATCTCTCAGGCTCTGTGGCAGAACCTCTACCTCATTTTCTGCTTCTGAGTTTCCTCTCATAGACAGTGGCTTACAGCAAAGCAGCACGAGGCAAAAGACAAGTCTTTGGATGCTGAAAGTGGACCTAGAGTCAGGAAGGTATTAAGAGAGGAGTTTGGTGAGACTTTGGCCAAAGTCACATGTGAGTACCTCAGTGGGATCTCATGGACGAGTAACTGTCCTTCTGGCTTCCCAAGGATCCCAGATCTGGGTTAGGACCGAATTCAGTCCCTGGTGAGAGAGCGGGAAGGTGAGAACACAGCAGGTACTGTCCCCTTCTGAGAGTGTTGGGGAAGACATTCAAAGAGAAGTGGTGTAAGCCTAGGCAAAATAAGGCTGCTGCCATCTAAACCAGAATCTACAATCAGGGAGTATTTGAGATGTCTGAAAATGCACATGGAAGTACCACAGCTGAGGTAGTGCTTAGAGGGAAGCTCCAGGGCTAAATCCAGTTTGAACCTACATATGGGAAGCAGGAACTTGCCACAACCTTTAGGTAATGGGAAAAAATATGAATTATTGGCCATGTAGTCCTAGACAGAGGGCCATGAACTGTTTTGCAGTCTTTTGGCCAATATAGTTTATCCTGTGGAGGAAGGACTTTGTTGCTGACAGAAGAGAAAGTCACCATGTACAGTGAAAGAAAGCCCTGGAGACCCTGACTGTTGTGTATCTGATGACAACTTGTTACCTGCTGCTGGTATCAGCTGCTATTGGAGAAACCTTCCACCTGCAAAACTGTGCTGGTAGATCTTTTGAATTTCCTGTTATGTTCCACTTCCTTTGTTTCTCCATGGACATTAGACATCACCCAGCCCACCAGACACCTCATATTTATTTTATGCCTGTGAATATTTTAACCAGAGCATTTCTAGAATTCAGTACTTTGGATTGCAAACTCATCAGGCCTATCTTCTCATTGAGTCATGTGCAATACTGAGCACACTGTTGGTGCACAACTGATAAATTCTAAGTCCCTGGAGACTCCCCCTGGTCAAAGAAAAACATACCTATGTTCAGTAAAAGATTCTGTCACTCTCTTGCTGTTTGCAGCTCTCTCAGATTTATATATTCAACTGATGATGAGCCATTCAGTGTAATGGGTGTGATGTGTCTTTCCAGTTGGATGGGATGACCACAAATGTTATTAAATTCCACCAGTCTGCTGATGGAAGACAAAATCTGTTCCCACACAATATCAGTAGTACCAGCAGAGGAGATAATGCAATATTTATTTATGTACAGGAGGCTGTAGATAAATTTCCCATATTGTGAGCCTTGTGGAATGCTGAATGCTCATAAATGATGTACCAACTTTATCCTGGCAGAACTGGCAGACATAAACATGATGATGTTTCTGACTGGCTCAGTTTTACTGTCATCCAAATGGCCTAGCATATAATGTAAAATCACGTCTGAGTCAGTGAATGCCCATTTTTGAGTGTAGCCAGATGGATTTCTACTGTGCAGGCCCTTGTCTGATGTCTAAATTTGTCTCCCACACACTCTGTATCAGCATGCTTGGAAGAAAACCTTTATTTAAGCTGGTTATGAAGGCTCCATGCTTGTGTTTACAAATTTTCTGATGTTCAGCCAAAATGCTGGCATTATTCCTCACCAGGTGGACAGAAATACTTTAAAAATTATTTCTCTAAAAAAACACAGACTGTGTGGGCAGTAGAGTTTCTACTCTTTGGTTTCAGCTGGGGAAATGTAGGCAGTGTGGCCTTCTCTTATTTCTTAGCATCAGGGAGATGGTTTTCTCCAGATCTGCTCTTTGAGTAGCTCATCTGGATTTTTTAAAAACCACCCATGCAAGTTTTTTTGTCATTAGGTACCTATCCACCTCCCTCTCAAGGATGGTGGGGATCCTTAAATCCAGCTGGGAGAAAGGTGAGATATTTCAGGGTTAAGCAAGGATATCATCAGAGCAACCTTTGACTGAGAAACTTTAGAACCTCTCAAGCTAAGGAAAATGAAATTCACAGGTGGGATTATTAAACTCAAAGCTTTTTTCTAAAGTGCCATATTGAAATATTGATCGGATTTAAAATCCATAATGTTTATCCTGAGTAGTTCTTGCCTTGTTCTTTTAGCCATACTTTTCTTTTTCTAGATCCCCCTGTCTTTCCTTTAATCCAGTTACACATTTTTCTTTTTCTGTGCTCAATCCATTTGTTACAGATGAGGAAAAGAACATGGTAAGTCACCAGTCCTGACTTATCCTCTTTACCATTGGGTTTTCTTTTCTGCCTGATCTGGATGCACTATCATATATTGTTCTCAATTTCTGGAAAAGCAGAATGAAATAGACCCTCATTCAGTCACATCGTAATATTCCTGAAGTGATTATAGGATATGGTGCCAGTACTGTTAATATTTTGCTTTGTTGAGCTTTTCATTCAGTCTGCCACTTTGCTGTGGAATTTGTATGAATTTCTGACTTTCTGTGATCTTTCATCCATTTTTCCTATTTCTCTCACCTATTCCTAGCCTATATGTTTCTTTCCAGTTAGATTCTTCTTCATTTTCAAATGGCTGAATATTTTCCCTTTTAGATATTATAGTTTTTTCTCTTTTCCTTCTCGGGCTTTTCTCTTTCTCTTCCTGACTACTCTTTGCCAACGTGTTTCATCAGCTTGACCTTGCTTGTTATCATATGGATGCAGCAGTTGTCTCTTCCCGTTCTCCAAAGTCCTTCCACACCTACTTTGCTGCTGAATACATTTTCATCCTTTCTGCATCCCTGGCATAAGAGGATTTGGTCAGGCCCTGCAGCCTTTACCTCAAGGATAAAAAAAGGCTGGAGTGGGGGTGGGTGGTAGGGGGTGAGGTTGGATCAAAGATCTCATCTGAGCCTGTGGGAGGTTTTGGGGAGTGCCAGCCTCTGTGAGCAGAGACCTGCAAGGAGAAATGTCAGGATTTACTCTGCTGGGTATGACAGGGAGAGCTGAATTCCCTGCCTGTCTTTAGCCCTTGCTGCCTAGGGACACCCAAGCATGCCAAAACAGGGCAAGAGTGCTGTATTTTAGTGTCATGTGAGTGATGGTGATGTGACAAGCATCACATCTGCTCATTTTGTTTTGCCCAGACTAGAAATTCTGACAAGACTTAAAGCCAGCAACCCAAGTCTAAGTAGTGATGGGGATGGGATCTTTACTGTTAGTGCTTTTTAAACAACATAGTTTGGGTGTAGTAGCACAAATTGTTGCTCTCCTTCCTGGGTTGCATTGATGCACTGATAGACCCATATTATTTTCCAAGCTAATCAGTGCCCAAGGTAATATAAAAATTTTAGTATTGTACACTATATTGTAATATATGTTATGAACCCTGTCTTGCAGTCTAAAGCTACTCTTTTGCTTTCATTTGGTGGGACTCTGAAGCCTCAAATAAACAGTTTCTCTTGAGCCTCTGCCAGAATCTTTTTGCTCTACACTAGCTGAGGGTAAATTCACAAAACACATGGACAAAAGATTTTATATGGTGGCTGTTCTCATGATGAGACAATTCCCAAGAGACAATATAATTCAAGTAGCTACATTTCCAAAATGGCCACCAAATTTTGATATGTACCAGTGGGTTGTGAGGATTGAAATTAGAGAGTGCTCACTGGGGAGACCTCAGTTACCCACCTTGCACAGTGGCAGCCACTTACCTATAGAAATAGAAGATTGCTTCTGCCAGTGAAAACATCTGGAGATAGTGAGAGGGCAGTATCTGAGGCCAGGAAAGAGCCTATAATGACAGCTAATGAAGCCAGAGAGAGACTTCTGCAATGAGCTCTAACCTCCTGTCACCCCGGTCCGTGCTGCGTGACTAGAACTAGAAAACAGACTTCAGTATCTTGTCAAAACTGCTCTGTAATGTTTGGACTGAAGCTGCTTTGAAGGTGTGATCCTTTGTGAGATTTTTTTTTGTTAAAGTAGAATGAAAAATGTTCTGTCACGTTCCAGGTTACAAACTGTAGCTGGAGTAATAAAAGGTCACTTTGCCATTCAGCATCCATTTCCTATTCCTTTGAAGTCCAGCATTTACTGGCAAGTAAACCATGATACTTCAAAAGTTTCACAGCAGTGTGGTGAGGCAGAGACAAAAGTACATGAGTAAAATAACTGATTATCTGGTACTGCTTTTGCTGCTAAACAAAATAGGGCCTACCCTGTTTTTTTCCACATCTGTGCTCTGTGCGCTCTTCAAAGTTATCTCTGGCCATCTGTCCTGTATCTTTTATACAAGGATAAATATCTTTGAAGTGTGTGGAGAAGGGAAAGAAGCGCCTTCTTTTGACATCTCCTTTGCTTTGCTGCTTTCATTTACTTGGGAGAATTTAAAAATATTTTATCACATATTCTCTATCCCTTTCCTTTTTCCCTCTCTCTTTCCTCAACTTTTCGTACTCTGAAAAGAAATACCTAGGAGAAGGTGTTTGCTGTCCGCAAGCAAAAGGAAAGACTACATGAGGCTGCAGTGTTTCTTTTGCCAAGCTCCCCCAGATAGAACCATCTGGAAACAAACAAGCAAACCAGCTTTCTCTGGTTACAGGCAGGAAGAAAAATGCCGTTAAAATGATCGCAGAGCCTTTTCTCGGGGGTTGATTTCGTGCACGGTGCCGTGCTGCGAGGCCAGCCCCGGGCTGGGGACGATGCGATCCGTGGGCTGCAGGGGGCAATCCAGCACAGCTCAAGCTGCTCTGCCAGCCCCTGAAATAACTCCCGACAACAAAGGCCAAAACTGTGCTCACGCTTTGGGCACTGTCAGGCTGTGTTCTAGCGCAAAGGTCAGTCTCCTTTGTGCTCTGATTATGCATTGTGCAAACCCCCCCTCACAGCTACTCCTGTGTGTCCATGGGGTGCCCTGGAGCGCCTGTTGTCTCAGCAGCACTGGGTGTTACTGCTGGAGAACCTGTGCTGGGGCTGAAATGCTGCTTTGGTGGCTGTCTGTCCTGCCGGGCTCCTGGCCCGTGCTCCCATGCTGTGCTGTCAGCTCCCATGCTGTGTGCGGCTCGGTCAGCTGGTGTTTTCTTTCCTCCAGTCACAGCCAAAATGGAAGGTATTTGGCAAATGGACTTAGAGTAAGCACAAATTCTGGAAACAGTTGTGTTGGGTCCCAAAGAGTGGTCAAAGCCTGTTGGTACATGGGGACACTGGTGCAAGGGCAAAGGCCTGAGAGCTGCTGGGGAAAAGTGGGGCAGCAGCTGTGACAGCATTTGGGTTTTCTGTTTCAGTCCCTAACACACTTGATGCAAGACAGTGAAGTGTCTTCTCCCGCTCCAGGTTTGCAATGGGATGATTGAGTAGTGCTCAGGGACAAAGTGGCTGTGTCAAAGGCAGAGCAGCCATCTGTGCTAGTTTCAGCTGGGGTAGAGTTAACTTTCTTCACAGTGGCTCTCTTCTGGATTTGTGCTGAACAAAGTGTTGATAATACAGAGATGTTTTTGTTATTGCTGAGCTGGGTTTATACAGAGCCAGGGCCTTTTCTGCCATGCTGGTGAGGGGCTGGGTGTACATGGCCGACTGGAAGGAGACACAGCTGGGACAGGTGACAACAAACTGACCAAAGGGATATTCCAAACCATAAAGCATCATGCTCAGTATGGAAGGGAGAGACATTTTGAGTGATGCAATTTGGCTTCCCAAGTCAATGTTGTGTGTGATGGGGCCCTGCTCTCCTGGAGAAGGCTGAACTTCTGCCTGCCCACACCTGTGGGCAGTGGTGAATAAATTTCTTGTTTTCCTTTGCTTGTCTGCATGGCTTTTGCTCTTCCTGTTAAACTGTCTTTATCTAAATCCACAAGTCTCCTAGCTTTCCCCCTTCCAATTCTCTCCCTGTTCTTGCAGGTGAGGGAGTGAGCAAGTGGCTGCACAGGGCTTGGTTGCTGGCGGGAGTTAAACCATGACACCATCCCAGCACTCTGCAGAGATTGAAATGGAATTAGGCAGGAAACTTGTTGAGATCCTACTCCTCTAATTCCCTTGTGCAGGCTTGTTGAGAACCTTCTCACTTGTTCAGATTCTGCCTCTGCATGCGTACTGCAGGCACTTTCTCCTGAGCTGTTGCCCACTTGGCAGCATGGTCCTTGGGTCATTTGTTTTGCTTGCCTTTGCTCCTGAGTGCTGCAGGTGTTTCTGGTGGGTGCTGGGCACACAGCTCACCATCACTCCTGCTGGTGGACACAAGCAAAAGTGGTCAGATTTGAATTGTCCATAGAAATCCCCTTCATATTTCCTAACAGTGACACCAGAAATCTCTGTATGAGACTAAAGAGCCTTTCTGATGGCAGTGGAGAGAATGTTGGTAAGAAGGGTCTTCTGCGTCTGAGCAAGTTGTTGAATGGTGAGAAGAGGAGGGCTCGGTGCCTCCTGGGTGCTTCCCACCTACGTGGAGGAAGTAGAGGGGAACTCCCCATAGCAGCCCTTGTGCTGTGAGGTCATTGAGCAGTGGAATTTATTGCGCTTCATTTCCACCTCATGGTGAGGCTCTCTCTTGCCCAACAGGGTGCAGAGATTGATAAAAACTTGTCCTGTGGTTACAGCATGTAAAAAATATCTCCAGTGTAGATTTTCTGGCATCATATGATACTTGTTTTAGCAGAAGTGTTACGCTCTTGTCAGATTTGGTTAAAACTGGACAACAGGTTTGGCATTATTGGAAACAAGCAGAACTTGGAAATTCAGGCAGTGCAGTGAAATCAACTGCATCACCTCAGGAAGTTGGATTAAAAATCAATAAGTGATGTTTTTATTAAGATCCTTAAGGTGCAATGCAATCCAAAATATTGGCAAAGATGAAACCAAGGTGATAGGAGACCAATAGGTTTTTCTCTGGTTATTTGCAATAATCAAGCAGTGCAGAAAGGATTTGTGCAGTTTTTCTATGACAAATAGCTTGTCTATTGAATACAAAAGAAACACTATTGTATTTGTAAATAGGAGGAAATTGTTTCATCTGTTTCTAGTGTGTGGAAAGATAAAAAAGCAAGACCATTAGAATTAGAATAACTAGAGTTTATCATCCATAGGCAAGCTAGGCTGCACTGACACAATCTGTGAGGAGCCCACTGTTCTCATCTAAACTTTTCTCAAGTCTTTGGAAGTTCCTATAAAGGAGAAAGGATTAAATCTCCAAAGTTAGATTCAGTAATGAGACATTGATATTACTTTAAACTTCCCAATTTAAAAAGAAAAAAAAATACTTTTAGAAAGGCTCTGTAATTTCAAACCCCTTGTTTTGGGAAGCATGTGGGATGCCTTGTCCAATGAAGTCCTCTCCTCAGCCACCATCAGTGAGAGGCTCTGTACCCATCCCAGGACCAAGTGCTGTCCCTGTCTCCCCTTGTTGCCCCTGCTCCATGCTGGCAGGAGCAGCTTGCCCCTCGAGCACGATTCTGCAGTGCTCCTCCAGTGAAGCATCACTTTGCCTCTGGTGGTGTTTCTGCTTCAGGTTTTATAAATTGCTACTGTCCCTGCACAGGGCTGCCAAAGTGGAGCTTTCTGTTTTGCTTGCCTTAGATACAATTTTATTATTAATGACATCAAGGAAGGCTCAGAGGTTTTTAGGGCTAGAAGAGACCATTACTGTAATCTAGTTTGGAAAACGTCTTCCACTGTGGTTTTGGGTTTTGTCAAAAAGAAAAATATTATTTGTTTTCCTTTTCCCTTAGGTCTTAAAGTGTAATTTAAGTTCTTATAAACCAAACAGAATGATAGAATAATCATTATCATAGTGTTTTTAAAAAAAAATTCATTTACTGAATCAATTTCTCAAAATTATTTTAAAGTATTGGAATAAAAATCTACCCTGGTTTTAAATGGAGGAAAGCCCCCCTACCCTTTCTGGTTAAAACACAAACTCTGATGCTACAGGGAAGTCCAAGGGTGGGGTGGACACAGCATAGCAGGGTCTCTCCAGGGAAGTTGAGGAGGGTTTTTTCTGTATCTGAATAACAGGCTGAAGTGGGCCATAGAGGAATTCTGCTCACATTTCTGACAGAAGCAAAACTTTCAGCTATTCTTGATGTTCAACTCTCAGGACTTGTTTAATATTCAGCACTGGTTTCATCATCAAAGAAATTGAGGCAAAATTAAAAATTCTTTTCCTGGGTCTGTTATTTTCACAGCTTCTACTTCCTTTCAATTTTGATACTGCCATCCATTTTGATAAAAGAAAATGACATGTGAGGAACAAGGCAGGCAGGAAGAAGACAGAATGAGAAGTGCTTTTCAACACTGACTTCACCTCTGCAGAAGTTTATAATAAGGTGTCTGCAGATCACTCCCTGCTGAAAGCTCTCACAAATAACACCCTGTTAAATTCACCCTGGAAAGTGAATTTAACCAGTCCAGCTACCCATGACTGCTGGGGAGCACCATGGCACACTCTGATCTCTGAACAGTTGGTCTCTCATATCTAGTGCTGCACAATTTCTTTCTGCTCTTTTCTCTTGAGCATTTATGACTTCTGCGTTGTTTTGTGTGTGTCTTGTCTCCTCCCTTCCTGAAAGCTTTTTGTTGGAAGAAAAGGCTTCCAGAAGCTTGTTAGGCTTATTGATCTGGATTGACTCCTGGGGCTGGCTCTTAGGATCCAGAAGAAAGCACTTTTCAAGGCACCTGGTTTATAAAATATCCTCTCTGTCATTTGTTCCCCAAAAGAAGGGGTGAAGGAGGAGCTTGGCCTGTGTGGGCACTTTGAAGGGGGCATGAAGGTGGTCTAGGCTTTGGGGGGAACCCCTGAAGCTCTGTATGAGGGTCAGGCCCTGCTCCCTAGTGTGACCTTGAGCAAGTCATTTGGTCTGTTCCTGTGTGCCGTGGTCAGGAGCTGCACAAAGGATGTGACACAACTCTGAACTGTTCTCTCAGACAGCATTTGTGCTGCTGTCCCTGGGGAAACACCTCCATTGCACCAGCCTGGACAATGCTGGTAGCTGAAGCATGGTGTGCATGGATTTCTCTATTGGGGTGAAACTGGGAGGTTTTCTGTGACAGAAGGAAAATGGAATGAATTTGTGCTAGTGCTCTAGACTCCAGTAGGCTGTTAAGTACAAAAATCAATGTTAATGTAACATTACAGCTGAGCTATTAAACCTGTTAGTTAACCTGTGGAGCTCAGCCTGTAATCTCACAGCCCATTTTTGAACTGCACATAGGCCACTATCTAAAACACTACTTGCACAGAAAAATGGTAAGGTACTTAGCTCTTCTGTAATTCCAAAAGAGTTCTGCAGAACACAAAGTAAAATTTGCCTAAGAACAAATTAAATACATGGAAAGTTTCATTTTAGGGACTAAAGTTTTTAAAAAGTTCCCATGTTTTCCAGAATACATAAAGCCAGCTCTTGTCTGTTAGGTGTTTGTTCACACTAGTATTTCTCAAAGCCCTCCAGCAGAAAAGGGTAGATTTCTGAATGGATCTTTGGATGAGATACTGTTTAGATTAAGAATGTCCTTCTGTGGTCATATATGAATGCATATGGTGGGATGCTGGTCCCAGCCAGGCCTCCAGGCATCACTGCATTTGCTGGGGTTGCTGTTGGAGTCACTCCTATTGCTGGCAGTTAAAAGTTGGTTCTGTAATTGTAATGCCTATTCATACTCCATATGACTCTCAGCAGTTTTGCAAATTCTGTTCTTTACATGGCACCACTCTTTGCATAAGAAAAAATGCTTCAATTGACATAGTCTCCGGGGGAGTGGCAAACAAAACCTGCAGCCTGATTGTTTTTCCTGTCATTGCCTATTTTTCTGAGAACTTCTTTTTGTCACTTTGCTCATATAACCTGACACTTTATTGCAATTAATAGGCATGAACTTACTAGCAGCAGAACATAGTGGGCATTTGTTGTTCTAGTGACCCTTGTCTTCTCTTCCCCTAATAGTTCATGGAACTCATTCAATCCCATCTGAAGCTTCGGATTCTCTGAGACTGCAGACGAGATAAAAGGCTGTGTAGCAGCTCAGAAGGGTGTGCTATATCCCCTTTAATGTGATCCATTGTGGAAATCAGCCCAGATGTGCTTGCCTGTGGTTTAAAAAGGAAGGATTTTTAAAGCTGCATAGCCATTATCATAGCTCATATATACAGAAGGGTCAAGCTAAAGTTGTCGTGGGGATTGCATCTGAAATCCTGGTGGCACTGAAGTCTGCCAGAGTTTTGACAGCCCCCTTAATTGAGTTTCTGTGGTTGGTAAGCCTTCTTTCCTAATGTTATTTTTAATTCCACACAGAGAGATCAGAATGCAGTGGAATTTACAGAAGGGGACTGAAATGTCAGTGCCCCCATGCCATTCAAACAGCTTTGATGGGGTGGGCAGAGAGGGTGAGGGCAGATCCTCCATCCTGGCTCTTAGCTGTCACAGGCTGGGAGGCTGCTGGCATTGCTCCAAGCTGCCCAGTGCCATCAGGGGAGCTGCTGTGTGGGAGCTGGAGGTGCAGCCTAGAGGTCATGGTCCCATTCTTTCCTTCACTGGGATGTATGGAGATGCAGAGCCCTGGGGTTTGGAACCTGTCCTTCCTGCTACAGTGGCTCTTTTTGGGGCGCTCTGGTTTGGACTTTGACATGTGGACAGGCTGTGCAGCCCTCAGGGGTAAGGACTGCATTAGCTGGCTGCTGGGTACCCAAGGGGAGGCTCCAGCTCTGAAGGGAATGTTGTACAGTGGCTTCCTGTTTCTTTCTTCCTTGAATTTAAACTCCTTAAAAACAAATCCCTTCACTTCTCAAATAAGCTCTTTACTTTTGCCTTTCAACCCTAAAAAGCTTAGCATATAAGTAGCTTCTTTTGGGGAAAAAAAAAAGTCAACGCTGTCTGTGTTTCTGTGATCAGATGCTCAGAATGAATTTCCGTCTAATCCTAGTTTTGAAATTGATTCAGCACAATGACCTTGGGCAAGTTACTTAACCTCTCAGTGACCCAGTTTTTCCATTTGTAAAATAGAGAGCAGAATACCCTCGTGAGCTGGGTAAACACCTCCTGAAGCTTAATTTAGATATGCCTGTTTTAGAGGCCTTTGAACTCAGGTTGGAAGCACGACGGAAGAGCAAAACCTGGCTCTTGTATGGAGTTGAATCTCCCAATGCACTCTGTGGCTCTGGTGCACAGGCCAGCCCAACCAGAGCCTTTCTGTAGCCATTAAACATACTGCCAACAGGACATTGATGCTTGCTAGGGATGGTGTTGGAGCATCTTAATCCCACCTCTGCTTGGAGAGGCAGTGGAGCAGCCTTGCACTGCCCCAGCTGGGTGCTGGGTTAAGGAGGAATGGCTGAAGAGGAATGTCAGGTGTTCTTGACCCTCCTGGTTTCCAGACCTATTTGGTTTGAAACATGACATGTGCAGACTGGATGAATTCTGGAAGTGAAGTGGAAGTGTTGGCATGCCCGTTTGCATACTAATAGAACCAGAATGCCATTATTTTTCCAGCTCCCACAGCTGTGTTATGACTGTACTGGAGCTGAATTCTAACAACCAGCCAAAAGGTTTGTTTGCGTGTATATGTGCACTGAGATTTTGCAAGCAAAACTGGAAAGCTTTCTAGTTGTTGAAGTTGTGGGTTTTTTTTAAACCCAGCACACTTTTGTGCTTACATTAAAAATTATGGATCAGCTGTATTTTAACAACTGTCTGTTCCCTGAATTTATGCAGTTGATGGCCTCAGAGCTCAGTTTGAAAGGTTTCCCCCTCTGTATTGCAGCTGGGACTTCTTCCATAGATTCTCTCTTTTTTTTAAACAGAAACAGTGTTTTATCTTTGTATCTTTGTCTTGTATAAAGGATGAAAATCTATAGTAATCCTTTCCTATGCAGACTGCTCTATTTTTCCAATAAAACACTCTTGCAAACAAGTCTGCAGATCTTTCAACACAATGCCTGAAGCATCACACATGATAAATCCTTCCCTAGTCTCAGTTTTCTGTAACCTTCCTCATTCCTCACAATGACACACACTTTCTCTCATTCATCTTTTATTACAATTCAATATTGTGCTTGAATATAATTAGGTTTTATGCAGTATACCCTTCCCCCCATCCTTGTTTTTTTTTCTTGAAAAAGAAAAACCTACTTGTTCCCATGCACATTTTATCTGGAAATTGACTTCAGTGTTATAGGTTCCAATATATTTGCACAACAG
>NW_005054301.1:8598846-8614036 GCF_000277835.1 Geospiza fortis
CATCATAAACCTCTAGCAAAAATATGTATGTAATAGAATCTGGTACTGTGGTATTACACACATTACAACTGTCACTGTGACTTACAGCCTTAGTTTAGCTGAAAGAAAATCTATAACCCTAGAAATGCAACAATGTCCAAGTCACAGTTCAGAGTAATAAATGTTTTTCACAGAATAGTGTAATCCATATTTCCAAAGCTGATACAACAAAGGCATTTCTACTAGAAATCTTTCAATTTCATGGGCGGAGGCTCAGAGAGGGGGAGAGAATGGTTGGTAGAAATGATAAGCAATAAAATGCCTGTGTTCAGAAATATTGTCCCTTTGGCTACTGCCTTTGCTAGATTGTTCTTGCCCTCAAATTACATCTTAATAAAGTATTGTCTGTCTTGTGATAGCAGTACAAAAATAATAATCAACTTTTAAAGTTGCTGCTGTGATTTCAGGATGGTGAGGGCATTGGGTTGCAGGCGGCAGTGCATGAGCACCTTGGTGTGTCCCACGTCATGGCAATCCTGCATGGTGAGCACTGCTCCCTCTGGGGCAGATGATGCAAAGTGTGCTCTAGTGATGATATGGGCTGTTTTGTCTGGAAGGGCTCTTGGACTTCCTCCTCTGTGTCTCAGTGCTGGGAGCTGCCAGGGCCTCCTTGGGGTCCCAAGAATGCAATCAGTCTGTGCACCCACTGCCAAGCCCTTCACCTCTGCTGGGATGAACCAATGGCTTGATGGGTGCATTCAAATTCTTCACTTGGGAACTTGAACTGTGAAGTCTTAACCCAAATATTAATTTTTTGATTCATCTCAGCTATCTTTTCTCTAGGAAAAGTTTTCTCAGCAAAAGGTAGTGAGAGTCCTTGTGCCCCTGGCTTCAGTTTGACTTTGAGTGTGGGAAGAGAACTTGACCGTGTGCCAGAACAGTGAGGCTATCCTGGCAGGCCTTCCTGCTGGTGACAGCAAACAAATATATCGCGCTACACATTTCCTCTCTCAGAAGGGTATAGTTTGAGTAGCTAAGTACCTTGTGTTTTGGGCTCCCAAGACCTTAATTTGTTTCTGCCTTCAAACTTCCTGGCAAGCCTGCTTATGTCTATTAATTTTCCAAAGTCCATGAAAGCAAAAAAAGAGCAAATTGCATTAAAGTAATCTATAATCATTTGAGTTAGCATATGAGTGAAATACTCTCATAGCTGAGCAGTTAAAATGGAAATGCAGTATTGGGATGCTGTATCTGCCATAGTTTATTGCCCACTATATGTGTTGCAGAATATCAGGTTCATTCCACTCAAGGTTATCAACATGCTCATATTTGGTTTCATGTTTGTTTATTTTTTTGAAAAAGCAAAGTAAATGAGACACTGGTAATAGGAAAAAACATCTGCCATATCAGGTGCTTCGTTTGTTTATTCTCTTTCCTGGTGGGGCTGAGAAGATATGCTGGCACCCAGGACTTCTGACCAGGCTGTGTTTCGCAGCAAACATGTAGGTAGCATGGAAAGGCCAGTAGGTTGGTCTAACTGAAGAACCAAGCTTTTAATCAGAAATGCAGAAGCTCAGCATTTCTAGTTGTGTTACCATCTTGAAGCATTATAAGTGCCTGGTATATATAGCACTAATATTGTCCCTACTATGCTGAGACATCATGCTTATTTTAATGCACAGTACTAAAAATTTCAACTTCACATAAATTAGCTTTATTAGCTACTTTACTTAGTCATCATTCCTATTACTGCTTCATTAGATAACTGATTCATAATCATTGACTTACGAAGAACAGATTGCAGAATTTTCTCCTTTCCGTCTGCTCCCCACCTTCCCAGGCTTCAGTGTGCATTCAGACCAATGCAACACTAGTACAACACATAGCACCAGTCCATTTTGAATCTGATGTGGGACAGCCTGAAATGCTCTGTCCTTGTAAAGCTGTGTTTCTCTCAGACCTACGGCAGGATACTCTACAACCTTGATTGGAGTGTCTGACTCACAAGGATGAGCTAATTTTGTTGGCAAGGTCCTGCTTTCTTGAGCCAGAATAATCATATTTTTTCTGGTGTTTGGGTGATGGTGACAGGAGTCTGAAATATTGCATGTGTGTAAAATAGTCAATGCATAAAAATATCCTTACAAAGCGGTGAGGTTATGTAGAGCTTATGTGCCCTTGGTGCACAGGACAGCAGACACTCTGAGGGCTTTTTTCCATCTCACCAAGGTGAAGAAGCAGTTATCATCTGGTGTTTGTGTCAGGAGGCTACATGGCTCTGAGACCAATTGTTACATCCAGTGAGATGTAGCTTTATAGTTGGGTGCAGGATGTGGCCTTTCTGTGAAACACAGCTACCAAGCAACTGGGTTCTCAAAAAAGGTTTATCATGCCTGCTCATTTGGGTGTTACACTTCTTGTAGGCTTTGGGAACTACTTAAAGCATGAAGTTGGATATTTTGAAAGGAGAAAGTAGGAATGTCTTTGTGGAGGAAAACTGACTTTTAAAAATATTACTTTTGTTTGCTGCTATCCTTTGTTATTTGATTGTTCTGTTAGTTCTGGAGTTTCTCTAGTGACCCCCAGCTCCATGACCACCTATGTGTCACACCAGCAGCTCATGAGATTCTTGCTTGGAAAGAGGGGGCTCTTACCAGTTCTTGCAAGGAAATCTGTGCTTTTCCTTCAGAGTTCTTGGAAGGAATTCTCCCCATCATCGGGCTATTCTTCCACAGTGAAATGGGAAAATTTTGCTAAAGGACCATTATATATAGTGGAAAAGGATTCTGCTGCAGGCACATGAGCATTGCATAGCATTGCAACTCATCATATCTCTGATGAGAGGCTCTGGCCTCGTGAAAAGGTTCATACTGGTTTCCCTTGCTGTAATGAAGAGAAAATTTGAAAATCCCAAATGCCTTGTAGAATTCCTATGACCTTTTGGTAACTTTTTAGACACATGCACTTGCTAAGCTCTAATATTCATGTGGTCACTGAACTGGCACTCCTCAAAATTAAATAGACCTAATGCAAATTACTAATAATCTGAGAAAGCTTTGTGCTAAAGAGGCTGTAGTAAAATTTCACAGGAGAATCCTCTTCTGCAGGCTACATTAAATGGCCTTGTTAGACATTTGAGTATTGAGTGTCATTATGTAGTGATTTGAGAAGGACAGAATAAAATCATAAAACTGCTAGTAAGATTCTCACAGCAGATCTATTATAGCTAGTCTCACTCATAATAATTTAGAGTTTTAATTTCCTCAAGCGTCCCACAGGTTTACTATATCCAGCCAAATGCTTCACGGACAAGTTGGCAGAATGGAAGCTTTTTATGACCTGTCCCCACTGGTGGCTTTTAAAGCTTCAGCCACTCTTCCTCCATACTTGTGTGCCACACTCATGCACAGGTCCATGCACGTCCACACACACACAAAGGAAGTCTCAGGGAGACACAAGAGTTTGTCAAGTCCTGCACAGTTCTCAGCTCAATTCATGCTGTTCAGAAACCATCAGCATCTCAATGCAGGGGCTTTTTCTCCTTTGATTTTAAAACCAAGAGAAATATGAAAAACTGAAACCAAAGGCAGATTAACTGATATAGAAGCTCAGAGTCAGGGGGTTTCTGATTTGAATAGTCTCCCTCTAAAACAACACCTCTCTGGGTCTCTGGGTTTTACTCATCAGTCAATATCCATCTGTTTGAAGAGTGAAGAACCTGCTGGAAAGCTGGTGAGACCCCTGGCAGAGAGTGTAAATACCCTCAACCTGGGGACTTGTATCAGCAAGCAAGGGGGAAAATACATTTTTCTACCTAATTGGCACAATGCAGCCCAAGTTATCCATGCTGGGTGCTCACCCCCAGTTTGGATCCATTGCTGACAAATGGGCACAGGAGGGTGCATGTCTCGGTGTGTCAGCTGTAGGGAAGCAGTCAGTTGGTGCTCCTTGGGCTGGGAAGGGATGCTGGGGATTTCCTAACCCCCACTGACCCCTCCCATGAGCAGAGCTGGCCGCAGGTGTGGAGAGATGGGAATCCTGGGCTGGAGATTTTAAACAGAAGTGCTGAAATTATCTTCAACATCTGCAAAAACTCTTTGACAGAGCCTCTTGCAGCAAAGTCCCCAGAACATGAATTTTGACAAGGAAAGAGCCCATTATTATCAGTGATGTTCCAACCATTATTTTATGAATATATTCAATGACAAGAACTAGCTTGTTTCCAAGACAACAAAATTCAAACCCGATCCATGATTGCTCTAAAGGAGGCCTCCTGTCATTTCATTCCTTTGAAGAAACTCACAATTTGATGGGCAAAATGCCAGAAATAATTAGACAGAATAGCACCATAAACCCCAACGGAAGCAAAATATCTGCTGTAAGAATTTCCCACCAGAAATCATGAAAATCAAATCAAAGCCTGGATAAAATCTTTTCTGTTGAGTGTAAGAATGAAGGGAAAAAAAAAGTGGGTGGGAGAAGACAATCCAGTTTTTTACCTCATCAAAGGGAATACTAAAAACTGTCTTTGTGACTTGCTTGTGTCTTCTTGTGAAATAATAAGTGGGCAGGGCAATCAAATTTAAAGCAGTATTCCCCAAAGCAAGGTCAAAACTGCTAGAAATGTTCATTTCATTTTTATTTGCTTTCCCTGCAAGGTACACACTGTGGCTATAATTTCCCATTCTTTATGGGGAGATCAAAAGATTTGTGCTGTGCTGTGTAGGAATCAATTCAGTCATCCTGGCAGCATGCCAGTCTTTATTACATTATTTGTTAACCTGCGTTATTGCAGAATGGAATAACTCTTCCCTGGGATAAACCAGGGAGTTCTTGCTTCCTTGACCTTGATTTCCACGCTCGCGCCTTGTCCTCTCAGCACCCACATGCAGATAATGATTGTCTGTGTTAGAGTGAATGAAATATCACTGCAGATCCTGCGCCGAAACGAATCACTGAATTGGTGGCGTGTAAGTGAACCAGTGGCCTTCATTGTTTGCCTCTGCTTTTGCAGCAAACCCAGTCTCAGGTGTTTCTTACAGCGGGACTCTCCTGCTTTACTGGCAGTAAAACCAGCCCACGTGACAAGAATTGTATTTGCTCTTTTCTTCCCACTAGGCCGTTCCTGTAATCTTCAAAGCCAAACGCATCAATCAAGCCATCCTTCTTGGAATATTTCTGATTTTTTTAAAAGAATCTTTTTCTTTAAATTGGTAAGCAGTGATGTATTTTGGGGACATGCATTAGGGGCATGCTTAAACCAAGTTTTTGAGTTCTCTCTAAGGAAGCATCACATGTACAGGTTTCACGTGTGCCAGTTCTGCACTGGGAATGTTTCACTTACATTTTCTTAACAGAAAATAGTAGGCTTTGCTTAGTCACATTTTTCACACAGAGAAAATGGAGGGCACGCTCTGAACTGGTGTAATTCAGCATGTACTTGATTTCAATCAAATCAGGTAGCTTTTAGACTGAATCAAAATCCATCTGTGTCCTAAAAAGTACTGCAATGGCCAGTGCTAGTGGAAGTTTGTGGACATTGAGCCACACTGCTCCTCTGACCTCAGACTTCCTGGACAGGTGCATTTTCTATCTACACAGAACTTTCTGACTGAAAGAGCCATGCTGGAAGTCATGGTTTTTGTGGTCATGCCAGGGAACAGAGCGTGGCAGGGGAGAAGGAGCAGCCTGGAATGAGATCCTTAGGAGTCTAAGGCAGATCTGAGGTTTAATTTCAGTGAAGGGCAGGGAACACTGTGTTGAAATGCAGTCTGCACTGTGAAATGTCAAACTGGATTGAACTCCTCCCTGGCTGATGTAATTCAGTATATAAAAAAAAAAAAAATCAGATTTCAGTAAGGAAATATTAGTGAGAGAGAGAGAAGAGGAACAAAACTTGCAGATTTTTTTTCCAAAATGCTCTCAACTGCTAAAAAGCAGATTTTTAATCCTATTTCAAAATAGAAACTTTTGTTGAACTCTTAGGATTTCTTATAGAACAAGTGTCCTTCATGACAACAAATCCCAGTCACTAAGCTGCAGACCAAAGGTGATGGCATTAGTTGATGCCAAAAAAGTGCAAAACACACAAAAATGGAGAGTGTGGGGTGGACCAGGCTCCGAGACCAGGGAGTTGGTACAGGTTCAGAAACAGAGAAGAAACATCTGTCTTTTATTGTGCCTCCCCTAAGAACCAGATGGTGGCTGGGGAAGTCTGGGAACCAGTTGCAAGTGAAGCCAGGGCTGCAAGTCTGGGCGGATGCAGAGGCAGTGTGTGGGACAAGAACAGGGACAGAGCTCTAGAGACCTTTCAGGTTTTCTCCATTTGAGACTTCTCTCGAGGCTCTGTGCTTGGTCAGGTACAGAAGCTGGAGGCAGTCACCTCCCTGCTTGTCAGGTCACCAGGGAAGTGCTCAGCTGTGCTGCCAGGTCATCCTCCTGACCAGGTCCTGCAAACCTGTGAGAGCATCAGGCTGGAACCCAGGTGCTGTTTTCCATTGTCCCAGTCTCTTCCTCATGAGTTTGGGCTGTGCTGCTTTCATGGAGTGGAGCAGGGAATACAGAAAACATATTTAGCCAGATTTTGCAATGGCAGGGCAGGACTGGGGAAAAAAACCCCAAAACCTACCTTTGCTGAAATGCTCCGTATGCTGCTTTGCAGAGGGATTTTTTTCCATTCTGCTCTTCCATATTCTGATGCTATAATCTGAAAATACCTCTGCCTCACAGTAGGTTGAGACAAAGGTGTTTACAAAAGCACTAAGCCTGAGAATCCAGCCACCCAGCATCAAAATAGGAAACTTAAACTCATAAGCTCCCTCCTTTAAACTGATGGAAATGGATCCAAACAAAACAAACCAAAACAAAAGCAGTAGGTAAACATGTTGGAATGTACAATGGATAATGGATATTGAGGGATGATCTAGTCATGCATGCTAAACAGATACACTTATGAGTTTAAATTTAATTAGCATCTGGAAATTAACAAGGCTAGAAAGAAGGGCAATGTGTTTTTAAGTGAAGGCGATGAATAGGTACTGTTAGGTGCATATAGATAAATGAGGATTTAATTTGTAAGACATAATGAGCCAGGTGCCTATAAAATAATTTGTGGGTTTTTTTTTCTGCTGGATATCACAAAAGATAATGGTGTAACACTTGAAGGTCAGTCTATATCCACCTGTTCATTCCTTTTTGGGGAAAATATTTTTAAGGATAACTAAATGAAATTGACTTTCTTTGTAGAAAACTGTTGGGTGTTTTGATTTCTTTTTCTCAATTATGCATCATTGCTAATTTTACATTCAAAATCTAGTCAGGCTTTATTGAAGGAGGCTTTAGTTGCTGCTCTGATTTTAATTTTTCAATCTGTACATTGACTGAGATAGGTTCCTGTGGAGAAATGCTAGTCAAGACTGTGTCCCTTGAGTGTGCATATGGGGATGCATTTCTGGAAGAAATGATATTTCATAGTGCTGGAATCAGAAAACATTGTTTTAAAACCAGAATATTACTTTAAAAAGCAAAGCATTGGTTTTAAACCAGGACTTCTTTAAAGAAAAACAGTTAAACTGAGTACTGTATGATGCTATGAATTATGTTTTCCCTGTCACCTATAGGATTTTCATCCATCTCTTTAAGCATTGCAGCAGAGACTACTACCACTTGAACTGAAAACTAATGATGGCAGGAGATCCTGTTATCCCAGTGATGGATAGGACTGTAAAAGTTACCTGTTGGGTCTTGGTGATGATGAGCAGAGTGAGGAAAGATTATGGCAAACCTCTTTTTTTTGGTTTTTTTCCCCCATATTTCTGGGAGTGCTTCTGCTGTCTCTGGGTGTTGGTGGGGTGTAAGCTGCACAGACCTTGTAGCTGGGTAACAATCAGCCCCTTTGTCTCCATTCCAAGTGCTGCAGCAATTTCTTGGATTTCCAGCAAAAAATTGTGGTGCTTCCTTGTTGCTTATGGATTTGCTTTGAGCTGCTATTCCTCAGAAAATGGAAGCCAGAGAAGAGAGGGCTCTCTTCTCAGCTGTTAGCCAAGCAAAGCACAAGTGAAATTTTATGAAAAAAAGTAAAGGCATTTTTCTTCAAACCAAATGTCATAGGTCTGCTGTGAGTAATAGCTGCATGCAAATTTATTCAGAAGCAAATTTATTCTCTCTCTCTTTCTGTCCCTCTCTTTTATAAGGAAAGGTGTTAAGTACCCTATATAAGCATTGCTCCCAGTATGTCATGCAATCAGCAACTAGCTTCACCTTGAACAGGAATGAAAGGGATTCTACCAGGAATGCAAAGGATTTGAGGAGGATTAGTATTTTGATCAACTTTTGAACATACAGTTTTGGATTAAGACACCAGTGATGAAGCTATCTGCTTTAAATGGGCTTGTGGTAGATAGGGAAGACTGAACATCCACTTACTGACAGTTCTTTGCATTGTGATAAATTTAATGTGGCAGTAAAGAAGGGTTTATGTTTGTATGAATGCCTTTTACAACCAACAGTTTCCATCCACTTAATAATGACCCTGCTTTTCTCAGGAGAGCGGTGCCATTACCAAGCTGTTGGAATGGCTTCCGCAGCGCAGGCAGCTCTTCCCGCCGTACTAAATGGCCCAGCCCATCTGGGAGTGCGCCCCAAGACACCTGCTGCCTCAAATCTTGTTTCTGAGGATCACTCTCATTGAGGCTGATTGCATGAGGCCTCTTACTTTGGTTGTGTTTTAGGAGAAAGATTAGTAAGAGCCAGGCTTCCTACTAGGTGTGCAACTCAGCAAAACCAGTCACTAATTAAATACCCAAAAGGTGTGTGCGCCAAAAGCCCGCGTGCAAGCGTCTCTCTTTGCATCAAGTATTTAAGTTCAGTAAAGGATTTGTCATAAATTAGAAGTTGAAACTTATGGTTAAATTGATATTGCTTTATGCTCTTTTGTATACAAAGAGTATCACCTAGACTTGCTAGGGTTAATACAAGTGGGGAGGGGTTGGACATAGTCTGTGGTTTAGCCCATGAGAGATTTGCTTTATTTCACCTTTTTCTGTCTTTGTTTGAGAATCCCAGAGTTTCAGGACAAGCTCCGGCCTGGCAGGTCAGTTCTTGTGTTTGGAAATGATTTACAGCTTAAGCTCTGTCAAGCCCCTGTTGTTTGGCCAGATCCTGCCAGTCAAGGAAGCCCACACCACCTCCTCCCCAGCCCAGGCCAGCCCACCAGGCACTGCTGGCCCATGCAGAGGCACTTAGAGCTGCTGGCAGCCCTGGAGCCCCTGCCTTCGCATCTCCTGGCAAGGGGGGTTTGCAAGGCCACCTGAGTTCTCCTCACAGCTAATGAGCTACACACTCTTTTGTCATCAGGTTGGCTCCAGAGAAATGCTCTGGGGAGGGATTTGCCAGAAGACTTTCCCAGGCTTGTCTGCCTGCAGAAAAATCTGATTACAGGAAAAGGGAAAAATTTCTCAGGGTGGGTCTACAGGCTCTGGAATACTTTGTGTTTGCTCATCAAGGCAGTAACTGCCAATTATTCAAGGGCCTGACCCAGGAAAAGAGTTTGTGGCCAAGAGTTGTGAAATGGGAGTGACTGTGGACTCCTTGTCCTAATGTGCAGCCTCTGCTGGCATCACCAGCAGCTACAGCATCACAGGTGGCCTCTGACAGTGTTGGGAGAGGCTGAGAGCTGAGCTGGGGGAGCAAGGCACCCAGAAATATGTTTTTTAAAAGACACATTGCTTTTCTGCAAGTGTGATTCATTTCCTTATGCCTTACAGAATGAGAGAGGGCATGTTAGGTGCTAAGGTCTGCTTTGCACTTCCCTTACACTCTTGAAAAGGATATTTTAAAGCTAGAGCTTTGCAAATTATCTCTGGGTTTTTTCCCTCTTTTTAGTGGCATTACCTCTAAACGTGTCTAGCCAGAGGGGTTCCTGCATGCTTCCTCTGCCATGAGGAGCAGAAACACTTCAATCTGCCTTTTGCAAATTGATGTTGTAGAAAAGGTTTCTTCTTACTCAGTGTTTATACCATTCTCACTACTGCCTATGACCCCTGGTCCCCTCCCTTCTAAATAAAGATTTTATCTACAAGGTGTAGCTTGCACAATTATGTGTATGAATTGTTATACATGGTCCTGAACGCTTTCATGCAGAACTTCAGGTCTGGCAAAAATAGAGAGAGGAGTGTACTGAATTTTGTCAGTGTAGGGGAATACTGACTGAATTATTAATGAATATTTAATATTTCTATAGGGAGGCAGAGTGGTGTAAATGAACACAAAGAAAACTAACATTATCTTGGTCTGAAAGAAGCAGTATGGTAAGAGGAAATAATGGGCTAGTTGAATTGAAATAATTGAACTTAGTTGCAGGCAAGTTCCTAGAGATTTTGAGAGCTGAGATCACAAAGTACATGGGGAAGTGTGCTTTGATAAAAGTTACTAATGTGCCTTCAGAGGGAATAAGCCTTGTGTGGCAAGGCTAGAAAAGTTATTTTGTGAAGCTTAGTGAGAGGTAAAAAGCGTGAAGGAAAGGAAAAGAAAACAAATTTTGCATTAGGTCAAAGAACAGTGCCTAGAGTTGAGAAAAGAGACCCATTTCTGAGGGTATGAGATCCATGTGATAACCACAGATACATAGCAGAATAAGATTGAGTAAAGAAGTTATGAAAGAAAATAGAAAGATAATCATTAAAAAAGTAATTTTCTGTTTAGTGAGCTAAGGGTAGGTTCTAAAGTGCTTTGTGCTACTTTGTCCTCTCCATCCTGGTGGCAAGTGGCAAGTCGTTTTTAAAGGGAACCCTGCCAGATCAACATTGGCGCCTTTGGAAATTCTGTAAGTCATAAATGCATCCTGTGAACTGGAAACACACCTCATTTTGCCAGAAACATGATGGTAACCTAGGAAAATGACAAGTAAGGAGGATTTAGATTAGCCTACCTGTACGGCATACTGAAAATGCAGCAGGGCAACTCTACCTCAAAAAAAAATTAATTGTCTTTCTTTCTCAAAAAAACCCTTCAAACCAACAAAAAAAATCCCTCAAACAGAAATTCAGGGCAAAAGGAATGGGTAGGACAAAATGGAGGGAAGTTATAGAGTTATGAGACATTTGTCAGATGTCTGCTGAAACAAATTCAATATTTCTGTTTTCTGCTCAAAATTTACAAATAAATTATAAAAAGCATGGCTAGATAACATTTTACTAAAGTATGATGTTATAATATAATAAAAGACATCAAAGTCTTTTACCTGACATTAGAGTTGCCCTACACTAGAGCTGATCCATGGAAACCAACAGAACTTGCATAAGTCCCCCTCCAAAGTGTTGTGTCCTAGTACTAGATTAATCAGGTTGACTCCAATTATTGTGGTTTTCCAATTTTCCATACCAGAAACTGTTTAAAACCAGGGATATTACTACAGCCATGAATGTTCATAATTACAGGCTTAATCAAATTGCTGATGGACTTCACATCTTATTCCTACCCATCTGATTTCTTTTTTTGTATCTCCATCCACAGATCATGTTCATAACAAAGACCTGTTAGAAAACATTGGAGAGGGAACTAGAAGGAGTCTGGATTGATCTGTAAATTAATTGTGGTTCTTGACAGTGCATGTTTAGAGGCAGACAGGTTAAATGTGTGTTGCCTGCAAACTACCTGCTTACCACTCTTCACATTCTCTTTCATACCAAGGCATTGCTGTGGAGAGGGAAACTTGCCACTCCACTGGTGGCCAGGACCTACCAATCCCTCCCTGGCTTCTTGGGGCTGTTGGTAGATACTTCATCTGGGGTCTGGCAGCATGATCAATGCAGGAGTGATGATAGGGAGACATACATTCCAACCAAATCACCTGATTTACTACACTGAAATGGCTGTATACTGCACACACTCCCTGGAGCAATTATTCAGGATCCTCATCATCTGCAGTGAGTATGTTAAGCCTTTCTGAGTTTTATTTGGGCCATGTTTTAGCAGGGGAAGCTATCCATCACCACTTTGATTGTCCGTGCCTTACAGTGGCCATGAATTTGTGTGTCCATCATCTGTGCTCTCTGAAGCTGTGGGGGCATTTCTAAAGCATGCCTGGATTGAACTTTGCCTGAATCTGTGTGAACAAGAGACCTGTGTGAAGTATGATGTGCCTTACCCAGTCACTAAAAAGAAATAAGTACAGTCTCAGCCATAACATATAAAAGCTGACCAGGAAAGAGAGGATTAGTGGTGGCATAGCAACTATTCTAGCTCTGCAGCCATATCAGTGATGTAGGAGCACATTTATGAATATGACTCCCTCTATTATGGTTCTGTGTCTTTTATCTGTGGAGCAACATCCATACAAGTATAGCTGAAACAAAGCAGAATATGATGCTTGGCAAAGCTACCTGCTGGAGAAAAGTAGTGAGTAATACAGACTCTGTAGTGGCATGAGCACCACTGCCTCTCTTTCAAATTTGAACAATATTTTGACTTCTTATCGCAGAACTTTCATTGATTTCCTTTTTAGCTTTTTCTCCGATTTTTGTTACTTGAGTTACATCCGTGGCAAGAAGATCAGAGCAGAAACTCATGATAATGATTTTAAACTGGAAATTAAAATGTTTTGATGGATAAACATTTAAGTTGAATATGCAAATTGGTTTTGCAAGCTGGGACATTCATGTCCCTACTAATTCTTTAGACAATTAGGAAACTAGTGTAATTCCATAGTTATATTTGGGTTATACACTTTCCCAATATGTCTAAAACATCATTAGGAAAGTCAACATTTCTGTAGAGTGGAGAAAGATGAATGAGAAAGGAAATGCGCATGTAATTTAGGTTATGTGTTTATATTCAACTTGGTTTTTGGTAGTTGCTAAGAGCTCATGGAGCTTTTTGAAGCCAGTGGGAGATGAAAGTGCTCAGCAGTGCCATAGCTTCGTTTGAGTAGCCTGTGAACCTTTCAGGCAGGAAATAAAAGGAACTTCTTGTTTTGTACAGCTCCTAATTGAATTGTGTGCTTATTTTTTTAACCTGACTAGAGAACAAGGTTTAAAACGGGCTCAAAAGAAGATTAGACGCTCTTTTAGAGGGGTAGGCCACTGGCTGGTGGTCACGCACAGTGAGATTAATGCCGCTTCTTAATGCAGAGGTGCCTCACCACCCATCCCAGGAGCAGAGGTGCTGGTTGGGCACCCAGCAGCTGCCCCAGCCCCATCAGATCCCTGCTGTCCTGAGGACCCATCCTGTCAGTGGTGCTCATGTCTGCCTGCATTCTTCCTCTGCTGCTCTGCCCACAGGAGGGGCTCAGTCCCCATCAGTCACAGCACAATTCACCATGGGAAGGGCAGAGTTCAGGCAAGAAGCTTCAGACTGCTTATTTAAGCGCTGTTGTAATCAATGCTGCAAACAGCTGTAAAGTTGGGCTCAACTGCTTGACCCAACATTACTGTTAATTCTGACAAAGAAAACTGTTGCTCAGTTCTGTTATACTTGGTAATTAGTTCATACAAGAGCTTTTAAAAAAACCAATTTTGTATTAAAGTATCTCTGGATATATGTTAGAAATTTATCTGAGAAAATTTTTTGAAGAGGGGAAAAAAGGGAAAGATTAAATGTTGAGCAAAGACATAGAGGATATCTGCATTGGCATAAGTACTGCAAGTACTGAAAAATTAAACCTTGCCCTTTATCATTATCAGGGTTTTAAATTCTTTATGATGGCTTTACTGAAGGATATGTCTTTATAAACAAGGGATTGCCCCTCATATTTTGTCTACAACAAAGGAAAAAAACCTTTCTGTAAGACACAATTTTTATGTTGTTGCCATAAAGTTCTATACAGCTGTCATATTTTAATTTTAATTGACTTTTGACTTGATGAGATATAAAACCTCAAAATGGAAGATACTTTCTGGAGCTTGGTGTCTGAGGTGAATTTATTGTGCAAATTGCATGAGCATCTACAGCATCTGTGTTGAGCCAGAATACCTTTGATAATATGTACATGCCCACACTTCAGTTTTCAAATAGTTTTGAGTTGTCCACCTGAGTGCCCACCCAGCCCACCAGGCACTTGCTCCTCAGTACAGAAAGGTGGGATTTCAGTAGCACTGAGATGTTTTTTTTGTCTGCTGGTTAGCTTACAGGGACAGAGGATTGGCGTGACCGAGCCAGCTGATGTTTAAAGCCCGTGAAGCTGCAGCGCGGCGCTGGGGCAGCCCCGTGCCAAAGGAGCCAGGTTTGCTATGGCACATTTGTGTCCCTGTCATTGCATGCTTGCACACAGTAGCCTGCTAGTGCACATCCCACCCTCTGAGAGACACAGCCTGCTTGTGTGTGGGCAGCTTCCACTGGACAGTTTGCTCCAAGTTTCTGTCTCAAGCTTTATCTTTATCCGTCCATGGGCTTCAGAAACCAACTGGCCCTTTTCTTGGAGCAGCAAGCTCTGCTCCCTCTCCTGGGAATGCTTTTGGCTGCAAACTCAACCAATTTGAGTCTGCCTTACAGCAGGGATGTTTTCTAACTCTTTGGGGGCTTGTTTGTCTTAAGCTTTTTGCCTTCTCCAGCATTCAGAAATAATTAACAAGTAATGAACAGAAAATAAAAGGTCCTTGAACAGCACAGCAGATGGGGTAGACTACAGCATTTCTTTTCCTGGTTGTTCCTTTATTTTATGATCATGGGGGAGCTGTGCTGTCTGTTTCCCTCCCAGTCTTTATCTGCCTTATTTGTTCAGACACTGAATATCCCGTGTTAGGACCTGTCTCTAATGTATCAACACAGTGTCTAGATCAAATGAGCTCCAATTTGTAATAGAGTTTTCAGGCTCTGCTGATGAATGTACTGGATTCACAGGCTGCACCTGTGCTATCCTGAAAGAGTGATCTTGATGGAAGATGATCTTGGCAGAGCTGGCCAAGCAGACAGACTTATTTCTAGCATGCTTGTTCATGCAGAGGAGACATCTGGCTTCCTGGCTTTCATAGTACCTGATCTATTAACCCCTACTCCACCTCTGAAATTAAATTGATAACGAGGAGCCGAACACCAGTGTCTTTTTATGGACCTTCTGTTTGGGGAGAGAGTAACTAATGTGGGATCTGTAAAAGGTAGATTATCAACTGGTTGATGATTACATGGGTACAGCTGTCTGAAAGCTGCTGATATGGCTAAGAACATTCTGAAAGGATGTTTCAAATATAGAAGTTTTACTATTATTGTAGCAGAATGA
>NW_005054301.1:8614046-8614840 GCF_000277835.1 Geospiza fortis
CTGAATGTCAGGATGGGCATTAGAACTGCAAGAGGTGAAGGTGGCTTTAGTTACATTTAGCTTTAACTCAGAGGACAAACAAAAAGCAAATGTCTTAGCTGTGTTTCCTGACACAAGGGGAAGCATCTGTACATGCAAGTCACTCTGCTCCCCTTTGCTTGAATTCTCACCTTGAGGGCCTAATCCTGCAACCCTTCATAACACAGAAAACCTGTCTGTGTTGAGGTGTCATCACATACAGAGGATTTGCAGATGCACAGCCTTTTTTCACACTTAGGGCACTGCAAGGATTCCCTTCTTTTTGTACCACTGGTTACAAGAAGATTGCTCTGATTCACCTATCACCAGCTATGAGGTAAGCTGAAACACCTTGGCCCACATGGCAGCACTTCCATAGCACACAGGCTTTCTCCTTACCGTGTTCATTCTTCATGATATGGCTGCTGCACTCTTTTACTATCCACTGGAAAGATTTCTTCTCCCTTGTGCTTTGTTGCTAGCTACAGGACTTTCTCTTGAGCTGCATGCAGTTCATTTTTAATAAGGAGTAACATATACTGAAAGCACTTATAAATGTTCCAAGCCTGTGATTCTTAATTATGTTGTGTGTATTTTGTGAAATACAGCTATCCCTCACACCCTTTCTGCTTGCAGAGCTGTAGTGTATGATGTGGTAACAATAAATGTTAAATAACCCGCCTGCCACCCAACTGCACTCGTTGCACTCATATAATTACAGAAATCACCTTGTAAGGCTCTGATTTGCTGGCAGCATGTGAACATTTCACTGTAAA
>NW_005054301.1:8614850-8652069 GCF_000277835.1 Geospiza fortis
ATTACACCAGAAGTTTCTGCTCTAATATCCTCTTTCCTTGGAGAATCGGGGCCAACACTACAGTAACCACATTGTTAGCAAGAGCAATGTGAGATTAAGACTGTGGACTCCATTGATCTGAGAGCTTCAGAGTAAGGGTGCTAAATATACTCTAATAAGTGGGAGCTCATGTTGGCTCTGTGCATAATGACTGCACAGAAGCATTTGAGTTATGTTGCCTCGAGCATAGTAAAAAAAAAAGCACATTGTAAGATTGATATCAGATTATCTGTCATTTATTTATCCCTGTTATATGTGGGTAAGCTACTAATCTTCTGGGGGTGTCTTCCCTGCAGAGGCAGTGTGTGCAGCTGCCACTCTGCCTGTGCAGGGGCTTCACCTGCCCAGCACCTTAGTGAGCTGAGTGTTACACTTAGAGCCAGTGCTCAGGCTGAAAAACAAACACATTCATGGCTTGAAATATGCAAATGTATTTCAAACACCAGGCATGCAACCACCTAGTGTGTGAAAAGCACAGAACCCCACAGCTCCCCATGCACATTGCAGGCAGCTTTACCAGGGAGCTGGGAGATGCAGACAGCGCTGAGGGCCAAAGTCAGGTTTGCATGGGCTTTAGTGAAATGCTGTTTGCACCAGCCCAGTGTTGGATCCACTGGGTGCTGCCTCTTTTACAGAGCTACCAAAACCAGTCTCTTGTCTGCTAATAACACTCTGTTGGCATCCTTGTTACTCCAACGTGTGCACCTTTGTAATTAACAGCTCTCAGATGCCATATTTTTTTCATTGATGTTTCACTCCCTTGTATTTTTGCTTTGTTTCTTTTGTGAGTTGGTGAGGCAGTGCTGAGCTTGGTGCTTGCTTCCCTTGACAGTAGGCATTAAACTGTTGCAAATGTCTCCCTCAGACTGTTTATTATCTTGGAATAATTCATTACTGAATGCACTTGCTTTATGCCACCTAAATTTCATTGGTGAAACCCAGTCTGAGCTCGTGTGCTCTGTTCCTGTAGCCTGCCTGTAGCACCAGCCTGTCCCGTTGGTGGCAGAAGCAGTTTTCCAGGGGCTGTGTCGGAGGCACCGCGGTGCAGAGCGGGCACGGCGGGTTTGGGGGCAGGCTGGGAGCGCTCCCTGCGCTTCTCTGTGGCCGCCTGAAGCAGGCACGCTGACTGGGACTCACTGCTGCCATGGCTCAGTTTCTGCCCTTCAATTGCTCCAGTAAGTTCGTGTATTTGGCCTGAATGCTTAAAGCAACACAGATGTTTGAATAGGGTTGAGTGAAAGCTACTGCTAACTCTGGATCAACACAGGCTGGAGTGCAGATTCTCGTGGGACCACGTTCCTCTTTTGAGGGCTGAACTCTGGGCTTTCTGGATTTTGATCACAGCATCATCATCTGTAGCCTTCACACCCATTTCATAGTTTTCTGCGCTTTTTTTTTGCTTGATTCCACATCTCTAGAAGGTACTAAAATGACACTACCTGGAGTTAATTTCAGATCTGTTGAATGGGAATCACTTTGAAGACCTACTTGAGTCAGAGCAGGAAGAGCTGTGGCAGGTGGCCTCTGGGAAAGAGACTGGGACAAAAAGTTCAAAGAGGTTTGAGACTGTGACTCAGTCTCCACAGGTAGCCTTGCACAGAGCTTTCCAGCCACCCTCCCTTTGGAAACATATTTTGATTGTGCAAGGCTGTGGGGTGCAGCTTTCCTGCATCCTCTTCGACTTTCTCCTCCCCTTCTTTCTCTCTGTCCTCCCAGGACACTGCCAGTGACACAGCCTGGTTCCTGCAGCAGAGCTGCTTTCCTGCAAGTCAGAGGTGGGCATGCACTCTGTTTCTGTAGGTGCCATGCTGGCTTTAAGGGAGCCTCTCTTTTCATCAACTCCTCACAGTAAGATGTGGTAGGTTCAAAATTCTTTGTGATGCCTTGGAACCTCTCCCCTTCCTTCACCTCAGAGCCATGCAATCTTTCTGCAGCCTGCTATCAAACTGCAGTGCTACAAAAGAGAGGAAAAAGGGTGGGATGTGTTGTACATACAATTGCAGCTCAGCTTTTTATCCTATATGCATATACATTGTTTTCACGTCTGTGTGAATGAGGAAGTTCTGATGAAACCTAAAAATACGGGGAACGTTGACCTTCAAGAGATGTTTCCTATTCCAGCCGTTCAGCTCAGTCTGTGGTTGCTGCTGCTTTTCCTGACTGCAGAGAGAGAGGTTGGAATGAGCAATCAGCTTGTTTATGGCAGCTTTTAGTGCTTCCCTGGTATAATAAAAGAGGCTTTCGCAGAAGGGATTTGGTTCTTGTGTACTTCAGTGTTTTCTGCTCCATTTTGCTCCATAAAAGCCAGGCTCTTGTTTACAAGAATTAGCAGCTTCCCGAGGTTTCTGCTGATTTTGAGGAATCAACCCCTTGCAGTTATGTGACACCAGCATGCAGCTCCCACTCCAGCCGGTGCTTGCAGAACGACTGTTCCCTACGTGCGCTTCAGCACTTGGATTAAACACCTGCACAAAACAATTGGCACAACCCAAAGGGCTGTTAGAGCTCCATATCCTGTTTGGGAATCACTTCAAGTGAAATTAATGATTCTTCTCTGTGTGCAGGCTTTTAAAAAAGAAATCTGTTTTTATATGTGCAATTAATCCAAAGCGGTTGGTGTGCACTCTGTGCTGTTACACGTCAATAAGACAGCAACTTTATGACTTTTAATTCCATAAGATGTGTACTATTCAAGACAACCACATTTTAGACAACAAAATCCTTGCACAGGTGGTAACAGTGACGTGTGCATATCCCCCTGACCATTTACCTTTTCTCCATTTTGGAATGAGAGGGAGAATGTCATTTAAAAGGCATTTGTGCATGTGGTCCCCACATGACATAGATATTAGAGCTAAATTATTTTCATGGCAGAGATTCAAAAACTGAACATTTCCAGTAGGCTTTGTGTGCTGATTCACAAAGTGCTGCCAGCACTTATGATATTATCACGAGCCTTGTGATAGTTAATATTCTGTCCTAAATCTTCAGATTTTCTCTACATGTGATTTTTTGAATCTTAAGTTTCCTATCAAAAAAGAAAAGCCCATTTCTCTCCTAGCTGCTGAGAACATCTTGAAATACCATTTCCCCTCCCAAGAGCCAAAAAACATCAGGAGGAAGGTAAAGTTTTCCAAGGCTTTTGTTTTTTTTTCCCCAGTTTTTGGAGTTTTTGATTCCCATTTAGCTCTTACTTGTTTGGATCTTTTTTGTGGATTTCAAGTGACTGCATTTGTGCCAGAAATGACCAATCTACATTGTGTTTGTGGTTTGATTCTTCAGATGAAGACAGAAACACTTTCTTATGGCAGATAAATTTTGTGTGAAGAGATGCTATTTTACTACAAATAATTACTGTCCTGTAGGTTTGCTTCATCACACCCCCCTTCACATTGAACCAGTGCTTATCCCAGGATCTTATAAATGCATAGTAGCAATTAAGTAAGCAATTTCTTTTGTTCTGTCATGTAATTTAGCAAATAATAGTCTCCAGAAAGAAATGAGTCAGATGTCTTGTAGAGAGTTCTACCTGTGTCAAAGAGCTAAGATCAGAATAATGGATCCTGGTGGATCATCATCCATGTGGTCCTACATGGACAGTAGTATTTTCATCCTATACTATCGCAGAAAAAAATCTATTGTTCCATTTTTAGCTGAAATCTGAGTTCTGCATTTTTACTTTTCTCTCCTGCAGTTCTGGTTCAGCTGTTCTAAACAGAACTGTGTAACTAAAAGACAATTTTAGTTGAATGCTTAAAGTAAGACTGAATTGATGGACCCTACATTGTGCTTTAGAGTCAAGTTATTGAAATCCAAGGCCACTCACTAATTGGCTACTTCTTGTAAAGAAGCAAACCTGTCTGTCATCTGTTACCCAACTTTTCTCTCCTTTAGCCCAGTCTAATGGCGTTTTGCCCCATTTGCACTAATCTGGAGTGTGCAGTCTGTCACTGCACTAGACATGCTGCTGCAGCCACAAAATATTTATACACAGATAGTGAAACAACCTGTCTGAGGCAAGGTTTCCATCAGGAAAGGCCTGTAGATGGTGCTGTAATATAACCGAAAAAAAAATTGATTTACTGTGCGGCTGGATGGAGTTGTCTTAGTCCTCAGAAGCTGAACTCAGATCTATTTTGCTTAATTTCATACCTGCAGGATTTTGAGTTCTAAGTAACCACAGCGAACTCAGTTCACTGGAGATGGAGTGGTACAGGAACCTGCAGATGGGCTCAGGTTCCCTGGCACACCACCTTCACCATCTTCCTCATGCTTTGTTCAGCCTGGGCTCCACCTCACCAGACTGGCACCATGGAGGTACTGCAGAAAATTGTGCCATTGACTGATCTGCGTACTTCCATCCTGGAAAGGGCTGCATGTCCTAAAAATCCAGAGCTCTTGCGTAAGATAAACTTTTTCCAGGAGAAGGAAATGGTCAAAAGAACAGAGAGAAAATTATTTGGGTTACCCACCAGCCTCAATTTTTACCAACTTGGCCCTCCTAAGAAGCCTACCAGCTCTAACCTACAGCTTACTTTATGGCAGGTCAGCTGTGGATGTCCTGACTGCAGGAGCTGGGGAGTGCCAACTTCAGCAATTAAGCAGATTTTAGGAGAAATAATTTTGCTGAAGAGTTGACTCTGTGTAGTTATGAGCTTCCCTCAGTAACTGCAGGCCTGGTGTCTCCCTCCCCAACTGTGAGTTATTATTGGATTCTTTACTCTCTTTCATAAACTGCTGATTGGTGGCAGATTGTTTAGCAGCTGCCACCTGCTATAGTGCTTGTTGAATAAATTTCCCTTTTTAGTTCTAGAATAGCCTTGGTCTGCTAACAGCTCTGGAGGCATTTCAGGAGGAAAGGGACAGAGATAATGTTGGGGGATTTTTTGGCAGGGTTCAATACTGGTCCAGTGCAATTCTTCTGGGAATCTTGAGCCCCAAAAAGTAAAGCATTTTTAAGTGTGAATAACCTCCTCTCTATCCAGGGGGGATTTAGACATGTACCTCAATTCTACAATTTTTTCCAGGATGTAAGTGCTTTCCTGACCTGCAGTTTCTGATAATCTGGAGTCAGGCTTGAGTGCCCCACTGAAACAGGGCTTTTGTGAATCCTAACTGGCCTTTAGAGGTTGTTCTGGGATTGAGATGATACTTGAATCCCAGAGAGACTACATAATGCCTTGTAATTTAAGGAGAAACTGTAGTGAGAAGACTTGTCTTTTGAGAATATTCATTTTGGGGTAGTAAAGTTGTGGAATAGATTCTAGAGGGGATTGCTCTGCAGTCCTATCTTGGTACAGGGAGAATTCCTGTGAACCCTGGTCTTCATGATCACCTCGGTGGGTGCAAAGGTAATTACCATCTCTATCTGCCAAGCCCATTTATCAGGAAAGATCCTGGTGACTTAGAGTGCAAAGAGAAATGGGGAGGATGCCGCAGCAGCAGGTGTGTTACAAATGCTCTGTGTACAGGGGAGTGGCAGGGGTATGGGAGGGTTGAGGAGACATCCATTTTTAATCCTGCATCTCTCAGTAAGTCTTGCCCAACAGGGTGATAACTTCGCAGCAGGTTTACCCCACTCAAAGCAGCTCTGGACCTGCATCTTCCAGGAGAAATTAAAGCAGTTCAAGTTCAAGTAAGAAATTTGAATTTATCCTGCATAAAGTCCAAGAGAAAGGAGAATATTAGCTTGCAACTTTCCGTGTGTAGGTGATTGGCCAGTTTCTTCCTCTTTGCTGATTGTCTGTGGTAGAAACTGAGGATGTTTAAATCAAGTATGTGGGTGGTGCGAGCAACTGATGGATTCCTCTCTTGTAACAGCTGTTGTCTCTTTTGTCAGGGAACTTTTCTAAAAGCAAGAATAGGAGGGGGTAGTGCCCGTTTTTCTGGCCAGAATCCAATTTGGATAATTGCATTCTGCCTACCTAAAATTCGAATGGCATGTTTATGCTTCCCATCTCCATAATGCCTGAGGAGACTTTGCTTGAAACTTGTTGTTTAAATACAAAGTTATTAGTTGAGTCATCAACATTAATTTTATTCTGTATTTCAATCAACAAATAATGGTTCTTATTCAGGTAATACAGACCTTTCATAAAAATACTATTTTGGTGGATCCACACAAATATTATATTTTAATATTTTTAATATTATTTCAAAGTGAATGTCTCTAATGGCTGGGGTTTCAAAGACAGGAACACCCACTGATGTAACTTGTAGTTATTACTGCATGCCAATCTGGAAGTCAGGCCATTCACATGTAATAGCTCAAACCCACCATGAACTGTCGTGGATTAGTGTGGTACAACTGTCCCACATTTTTAGTTAAGCTGTTTTTTAAACCACACATATTGCAATTTACTGAGGTAGTGCCTAAACAAATATCTAAATGGAATTTAATCAGTTTTTCAATGTCTTGATCAAGATCACTGATTTTAAATCTCTCTGGACTTCCAGGAAGGTGCATGGAGCCATGCTCAGACTCACAGATTGGTTAGTTTATATATGAATTTAAACATAAATGAGGTTGCACTGAGCATATCTTCATTTTAGTGTGGGTATATGGAAGGAAATGCAAATGCAAATTTAGAGTTTGCAGGCAGATTTGACACTGATTTAAAGCTCAGATCCAGAGCAATATATGGATCTTAGCTTTAACAAGTCTCTCTGATCCTGTTGGGGCGCTTGTTGGATGAACCATGCCTAGACTCATCCGCCAGGAGTAGATTCAGGTTGCAAACCTCAATGAAACACTCTATAGAACAGCTTCTATAGAAGATCATTCTTACACCCACTGTGGTCTCTACCAATCTGGGAAGACCCTGCTGAGCAGCAGATCTGTCTCAAAGGGCCTGACGAGTTTTTTGCTATGTCCTGTCCATATCCTGCTCCTGCAGGTAAAGCTTGCTCGATGCATATCTTACAGTGTGGCTCTGGGCTGTCCCTCTTGGTGCTTGGAGAGACTGTCCTCTTGCATCTCTTGCCCCGTAGGGTCAGTGCTAGACACACATTCACGTCCTTCTCCAACAGTGGGCGGATTGCAGAGCGTGGAGTTGCTCTTCCCAGTCTATTTCCAGACTTTCAGCCTCCTCATGCTGGCTGAGATTCAGGCAGTTGGAAAAGCAATCTGCATAAAAGAGCGAGGAAGCCTTTTTAAAGCTGTCATCCTCATTCATCGATCAAAGATTATGATCCTACTTTCTCATTGTTTTATGGAGAGCATTTGTTTGTTTACTACTTTGGCAGCTCTGGGTACATAAGCAATACATATACTATAAATATCTCCATTATCCCAGGGCCCAGCTCGGTGAGCACTGCCAGGCACTGCACTCGCTGCCATCAAGTTGATAGAAGCACTCCAGACAGTGAGCACTGAACTCAACAGGGTATTCATATTTCCATCTTTTTCAGCAAGAAAGGCAAAAAGATGAAATCTGTCCTACTCAGACACCTAAGAGAGGAGCCAGCCATCCACTGCTGAAACATGTTGGTGAGGGACACGTGGGAGGCAGTGCCAAGCAAGGGCATGGAGATCAGTGCACGTGGCAGTGGCAGCACTGGATGGTGTAGGAAGAGAAGTCAGTACCTGAGTCAGAAAACAGGCTCTGAGGAGCATGAAAGCAGCTGAAACAAAGCTCAGAAAGGAGGCAAGGAAGGGGGGAAGGACATTGGCAGAGAGATGCCTGCAGAATTGAGTGAGAAAGGCTGGCTGACAGTGCAGAAGAGAATGGTGAGTGAGAGAGGAGGTGATGGGAGGAGGAAATGAACATCCAGTGCTTTCTTCTTTGCAGAGCTGCACCCTGTCCTGGGGAGTGTGAAGTCCAGGGTGATGCCCCTTTCATGGTGATGACCCTTTCATGAGGCTGCCAAGGCCAGTGCTGGATTCTTTGAAACCATTCAAACTCAGAAAAACTTAGTTATTTTTCACACTTTGTATTCTTTGTCAGAGGGATTTTTCAGATGGACGTTTTGTTGTTGCGTGAAGGAATAAAACCCTGCATCGTGGCCACAAAGATTAGTAGTCAGACCTGTTTATGCACACAGCCATCCAACTGCTGTTATTTTCATCCATATAAACAGAAGCTATGCTAAATTCTGGCCAAAAATCAAACCCATTGTGAGCTGCCTAGAAGGCTTTAGCAGATGGGAGCCATATAAATAAAATGTGATGTCGTTATTAACTGGCCCAGCAGTTCAGTGCATTTCTAACAATGATTATTTGGAATGGCATGAAGACTCTTCTATCTTGAAGGATGAGTTTGTCTTATCTGCCAGACTGAGGCATTTAAAAACAAAATGTACAGTCCTTCCTCTTCGGGGGCAGTGATGCTTTGAACCCCATTGCTTCCCACAGTGTATGAAAAAGGGAATTGCTGCACAGTTTGGATTAACTTCTGTGCCAGTAACATTAGAAAATTCATGTTGCAATTCTGTATGGCTGCTTTAATTTTCTTCTGTCCTAGTTCAGCACCTACTCTCTCAGCCCTAGTCCCAGTAATGACAGACTGTTCTTTGCTCCTTTGAGATAGAGCTCATTTCAAATGAAGGAAACTTTAGTTGACAGTGATCTGCTTGACTCTTTACAGCAGCACTATGTCCTATATCAGAACAAAATAGAGACATGTGAACCCAGTGAGCAGAAGGAAATAAATCCATTTCTTCAGTGTGATCCATATTTCCTGTCCAGTTCTAAAATCCCCAGTTAGGAAATACCTCACAGGCTCTTCCTGGAGTGTTGACCAGCCCTTTAAAGTGAGCTGAGATAATGACTGATACCTCCCAAACAGCTGTTTTCAGTTCTGTCACGTATCACAACTCCCTCTCCTTCAGTTCAAACCTTGCATGTTTTCCCCAGGCTTTCTCTTTCTTATTCATGAGGTGGTTGTTGCTCTCCACATTGTTTTCTCCGTCTCACTAGCAGGAAAGAGAGCAGTTTTATAGGGTTTTATTGGCTGGGCATTGTTGTTCTTTGTGCTCCATTCCCATTTTTTACCAAAGGCAATGCTTCCCAGTGCTGATGAGACCCTGGTTGTGCCAGGTGGCTGCTGCACAATTCTACCATTTCAAGCAGCTGAATTGCCTTTCTGGAAGATTTCGCAGTTCAGTTTTGTTGAGAGAGTCATCTTGTCAAAATACAGATTGAGAAAGTCTATCAGGAATGGCAGGCTGTAGGGGGAGGCCAGTATAGGGGCTGAGTTATTCTTGCCTTGGTGCCACTGGTTCTCAGGGATTGTTGTTGTTGTGCCTGGAAGATCTGGCACTTCCAGATTTTTTAAAGCCATTTTGACAGCTAACATTAGACAACAACCGAGAAATACAGGTGTGCTCCCATGTGATTACTGTGGACTAGGTGATAGCATTGTGTGAGCTCAGGAGAAAACACTGCTGGAGGGGGGTAAGGAAAGCACCACCTTGGGCTCTGCTGTTCTAATTTCTCTTTATAGAGTGAGTGTCAGCTGATCAGAAGAACTCCTACTAGCTCTTGAACCACTGCCTAATCAGTCCAGAAATGAACTTCATCAGTCGTCTCTGTATGCTCTCCAGGTATTTACACATGCCTTTCTCATGGAGCCTAATGTATATAAAGGTCAAATACTGGGGGAGTGGGTGTGTAGAGACAGCAGAGCAGGACCCAGACTTGGAAAAGGCGGTATTGCATAAATTGCCATATCCTTTAGCCTGCGACTTGATTTATCTTTTTTTCCAAAAGTGCCTCAGAAATACAGCCACAAAGACCAGAGCTTCAGTGTTAATAAGAAAGCAGAGCTGACTCAGTACTACTAAAGGTGACTGACGTAGTTAGGGGATCTGTTTATGGGTTACTTTCCCAGACACAGGGATATTAAACCCATCCTCACGGGCTGCCTGCTGTCTCCTCCAGGGCTGTGGAAGGCATCTTGGCACAGGTCAGCACGACCACTGCCCCTGGTGCTGGGATAGCGGCCTGAGTGTGGGCACACACACACACACATACACACACATATATACCCGGGCTAGAAAGGTGAAGAATATTTTTAAGACGTTATTTTTATGGTAATCTGTTTCAATGGTTAATTTAGTTTAGGACACTGATTTATAACAAGTTTATAGATCTTCTTTACTATTCTTTGTTGAATTATGGAGGTGGCATGTGTGAAATGGAAGTACTTGGCCTATTGTTCTGCTTCTCACGCAACCAGTATAGTTGAGACAATAAAAAGATCTATAAAATTAATATATACAGAGAGAAAGGGACAGAGACAGAGAGAATATGTAATGCTTTAGAGTCTGATATCACATTTATCTCTCCCAGAGAGGTTAAGACTCAGAATTTACATGTAGAAATACCAGAAAGATCTTACCCTCTTATGTGGAGAGAAATGACTTCTAAGCATCCAGGCTATCATCTCCTTTATTTATAAAGCCAATTTTCATGGTGTAATTTTTTGTGGGTTTTTTAGGCTAGAGCCATATTGCTTTGCTTACAGCTTGGAGCTAGGCCATCTATTGCTGAGGGCTCCCTGACCTGGAGCTATTAGGCAGGCTTTTATGGAGACATAACTACACTAAGATTTCAATTCCCCATTTTCTTTATACCAGTACATTATATCATATTTAAATGTACCTGCATGTGAACACACGCACATCGTAATGGGCAAATATTTATACATCTCTCAACAAACCCTATATGCTCACACTTATTAAATGTGATAATAGCATTTTTATCTTACCTATGCTAAACTGTGTTCAGTGCATACTGCTGACTACAGAGGCACTTGACTCCCTATTCTACCTCTTCTGAGGCTCTTTCTGCTATTTCAGGCCATTGAGAAGTGATTCATTTAAGGTCTGGTATCTCAGGTGTTTTAAGACTTAACTGGTTTTCCCTTCATATTTATAATAAAGTAGTGTTTCCTGGTAGCCTTACTTTTGTGTGTCATTTTATGACTGGGAAATCGGGACGTTTTTACCTACTTTTGCTTTAAAGTTTTCTTTAGTAATTAGCTCCTTAGAGAAAGTAAGGAGATGAAAGCAGGTATAAAATACACAAAATAGTACAAAGCACATGTTTTGTATCATTAACACAGTTCCTTTGAATGACTGATTGTTGGTTTGCTCTTGTAGCAGCAGCAGTAGCAGTGCTCCTTTTTCTCCCTTGGTCAGAGGTATTCTTAATCAGAGCTTTAACATGACCTTGCAATGAAATATGACTCAGGCAATTAATCCATATTTAAATGGTGAATCCACTTCAGAGCCCTGGTATCTTGTCTAAGATGTGCAAATCTCTCCAATGATGTATTTGCTAACTGCTGCTATTTTAAACTGTCCTCTTTCCCCAGTCTCTCCTCTTTGATTAGTTTTCAATATGTTAAATTGGATAAACAAATAGGTAGTGGGTTGATAGTTGTGAAACTGGGTGATGTCTTGTCCATTTATGTGCCTAAAGGACAGCAGTCTTTTTTAATAAACCTATTAATGTACAATCATTCCTTCTACCGAGTATAAATATATGGTAATATAAGGTCTGTTTTCTTGTCAGCACATATCACCACTTCCATTTGAAGAAAACAGAATAAATGCACCAAATATAATATTACAGTCAAATGGAAAGAAAATTCCTGGTTTCTACTGTCAAAAAGAAAAAGCAGAACAATAATTTGAATAGAATTGCAGTTTATCCTCTTTGGTGCTAAAGAATATAAATTTATTTTATAAGCTACAAGAAATTTAAAGATTTCAACAGTTTTAATGAAGTTTAACAGTTCTAAGATGGATATTTTATCTCCATTTGGTGTATCCTTCATCCTGTGCAATAGAAACCAGTGTTGTCCACATAGTCTAGGTTGAAGGTTACCAACACTGACAAATTATCAAAGTGCTTCTTTTATTTTAGTAAACAATATCCTAGAGTTTTTTTCTCTCCAGAAACATAAATAATAAACCTGCAAAAGCCTTATTTTCAGAAATATACCCTAGGAAAGAGAAAGGAGCTTATTTTCCTGACAAAGCCAAAAAGTTGGAGAGAAATACCAAATGACAGAATCTGGCTTGGTGCCCAGCAAATTACTGGAGAAGACTATTTGGTAATAAAAAAGAAAATGCACTTGGGCTCTACATCGTTCACAGATACAGATTGGAACAGCCAAGAATGGCTCTTTTTTATGGAGGAGGGGTTGTTCACTAACAGCTCTATGAGGATATTTACTAGAGCAGACAACTAGAGCTAATAGCCATACAACAGAACTGCCTAATAATTTTTTTAAGCCAAGTGCACTTATTATTTCCATCAGACATTGAATTTCAAATATTTGCAGTAGTAACATCAGAGACTACAGGTGTAAGTAAGGCAATATTCAGGTAATGCAGAGTTTTACCTGAGGGTAAATACCTGCAGATAGTATCATATTGGTACAACACCCTTAGATTGTCTTTGCCTGGAATATTTAATTCTATTTGCAAACACCTCTGAACAGAACAGTTGTGGCTTACTTTTTGAACATATTGTGTCCCACACATTCAAGAAAACATTTTATTTTCTTTTTGAAGCTGCTAGTTGTTGAATGCTAAAAAGAACAGCTGTAGTCACATCATGTCAGGAAGGATAGAGTTTCTGCTATATTCTGCATATATCAAATTACAACCTCTGGTAAGGCTTGTAATATCTGCCAGGTGATGGTAGGAAGTTTAAGGATGCAGAACCAATTAGTTAAATGCCCCATCCAATGATTAGGTTTGTTGCCCTTGCATCATGGCAATATATTGGTGCAGGTGGCTGAAAGCTGGGCAGAATCCCTCAATTATCAGAAGGTTGGAGGCTCTCCCTGTTGCAGAGCCTGTGGTAAGTAAAATAAGGGCCTTTGTTCAGAGAATGGACAGAGTCTGAGCCTTTTGCATCCTGGCTGAAGTGGAGGTGGGCTCTTACAATTTTGTGAAGCATTTGCACAAGCTAAGCTTTCAAGAATGCTCAAGCCTTCATAGGTGTGCCTCCAGTTGCTGTGAGGGTCTGCAGGGGATGTGTACCTTGTCAGCTGAGTTGTTTGTGTGTCTTCTGAACCCACTCACCACAGGAATGGAACTTTAAACTGTGGCTTGAATCAGCTGTTGGAGGGAGTCCTCAGGGAGGATGAATAAGCTCACTGTCAGCTGAGATCTTTGCACTCAGATGTGTCTTTCAAAATGATATATACTTGTCTGTCCTCTCTTGGTTTTGTAGCCTTTTGCTTCTGAAAGTGTCAAAAACTATTATTTTATCCTCTGTTAAAATTTTTGCATGTGCAGTGCATAGAGGATGGCAAAAAGTAAATTGGTTTCACTCTGTCAAGGAAAATGGATTTAAAATATCTATTGGGATTGAAGAGCACTTATGTAAGCCTCTTCTTAGACATTTCATTTTGTAAACAGCTTGATCCAGAAGGGCAGCTGACAAATCTTAATCAGCTCTCTTCTGCAAACCCTTTACAGAGGAGCATGCAAGAGTTACAGTCATTTTTGCTTTAGTTCTGGCATCTGTCCTAAGCTGCCTTTGGTGTGGTGTCCCAGGTAGCTGTCTATCCCTACCTAGCTATGAGAAGAGCTGCCAAAAAGTCTTTCCTCTGGCTAGGTCAGGAGCTGATTTCATTTAGAGTGTGTTATGCTAATTGTGTACTATGATAACAAACACTGTGAGCTTATCACCGTCCACTTAAGCAGAAAACCACATATTCTTCATCCTATCTGCATGATACCAGAGCATTCCTTTCTTGCCTGCTGCAACTTTCCTTTGCAGTAACAGATACAAATGTCTTTCAGGTTGGATGAATGGTGCCCACAACGTGTTTCTTTTGACAGACAGTCTTTGCAGCTGAAATTCGTGCCTATTGTTTCAAATTTCTCCACAGTCTTCTCCGTAGAATTCTTTGCAGAAGCCTTTAGACAAAAACTTTGGGCCTGCAAGGGGCAAATAATGTGAAACACGTTTCTAATGAGCAATAATTACAGGTTTAAATAGCTGGCACAATCAGTGTTCAGTGATTTCATTATTAGATGGCACCGTAATTTATGCTAATCCTGATAACGGTTCCGGATGAGAGGGGTCCAGACATAGGCGATTGCACTGCAATTATTTACACCCTGTATTTCTGAAACAATAGATATGGTAATTTGGAAATCAGATGACTATGATTTCATTTATTCTGGTAGGAAACACATGTAACAAGTTGTGTCAACAACCATAAAATTAAATAGGATTATTTGATTTCCAGTTCTAGGTTTATTCCTTGTTAGCTTTCACTGCCCTAGAGGACCCACGAATCAAAGGAAGTTTATCTGGGGAGACCTGGAATTTTAAAATTTTCTACCCTTTTCAAGACTTGCATTTGGATATATGTTCTCCGTGCAATAGAAAGGGGTGGGTTGAACTTCATGAGCCTGCTTTCATGTGGCTATCACCTTTGTAATTACTGCAAACAAAGCCAAACCTTTCAATCCTCTCCAGCCATTCCTAAGTGACTGGGGTACTCTACGGGGCCCTTGCACAAGCAAGCCATCTGAATTTCCAGATCAAATCATGTCAGTGTGGTGGGTCGGTGGCAGGACATCAGGGAGTATATCAGAGGTGTTCTAGAGAGTAAAAGAAATGGAGGCTGGGGTGATTTAAATGTGCAGAACACTGAGAAAGCCTTTAGCAGGAGAACCTGTGCTTCAGTCTCAGGCTCATTCCTCAGCACCTCAGTTGTGCCAAACAAGTCAATTAGACTGTTTAAAGCCTGTGCTACGTGCTTCACGTGACTGGAAGATCAGGTCTCTGGGGTAAATAAGTGAGGTAATAGTCAGTTGGTTGTTGGAAGTTCCTGGAAAAATCAGGACTCTGGTCTTTCTGCCAAAGTATTATTCACTGCAATTAGGACAATGAACAGCACTAAAATTCTATTCACTGCACATCTCATCTGTTCCTCTGGTGAACTTGGGCAGTCTTTCTTAACATTTCAGATTTGAAAATTGCTGTTGGTATTGGTGAAATATACGTGAGTGTTTTAGGAAGGAATTTTTAAATCCAAAATATGGTCTAGATACTGATGACCAGTGTGTATAGCTTGTATTTATTTTCTGTGATTGTTGGGATTTTGCTGCAGGAGGAGGTAAGAGGAGGCATGCAAATACTGTAGCTATGCATGAGAAAGAGACAATGAGTGCTGAGGAGCTCATCAGTTTGCAATATTTTTATCCTGGTGCAACTTAAATAGTCTCTGCCATCATATCTTTTTTGTGATGTGATAGAAGGTCTGGGCTGGCCCTTGTCATACGCAGGTGGTTGGCAGTGCCACGAGAACGGGGAGTGTTGGAGAAGCTTTGCCAGCAGCTCAGCAGTGTCTGTGCTAACAGAGCTCAGCAGTATCTGGGCTAACAGCACTCCTGCATGTGTCTGTCTGTCTGTCTGCTCCCTAGTGCTCTTGCTGGCTTTCTTTTGCTCACATACAGCCTCCTGATGGTGCCTTCCCCAACCTCCTTGGGCAAGTGGCAAGGTGAGGCTGGCCTGAGTGCCAGCCTCACTTAGGAGGCCTGGCTGCTCTTGGGAAGCTGAGGATTGCTTTTGTGAAAGCTCAATGTCTCTGTAACTGTCACCTCCCAGCAGAAAGGATGGAAAATGGCTGCAGAACCAGCTAGTGTAATCCACATGTTTGACAGTGGACAGTTAGAGAGGCTTGGAAAATCATATCCACAGGCTTTGGTAAACCTTATCTGAACTGCTCAAGGTGTTTAAGCTGGGGCATCTCACAAGAAAGGCTCTTGCTGTGGTTTTGACACTTGCTACTTTCAGCATAGCTTGGATTTCTGATAAGACATTCTTTGTGGTATGTAATTTTCTATTTCTGACCATAGCTTGCCCTGGAAGGACACAAGAGCAGCAGCTGCAAAACAAACAGACAGGTGAAGCTATAAAATCCTCTTACCCTAGCTTTTTATTTCTGCTACCTTTATTCTTTTAGTGTTTTGGACAGGTGAAGCTATAGCTTGATTCCCTCTTTATATGAAGAAATTTGCTTATGTGTTTAGTAGAAATACAAATTGCTAGAGGGAGAAACCTGATGGCAGAATACAATGTGTTGTCAGTGCCAGGATGGTAGCTGTCAAAAGCAGACTTCATTGTAACCAGCTTGTCTTAAGCTTTATATGCAACCCGTTAACATTCCAGCTTTGACTGGTATGATACCAAACTATGCTGAGAAAAAGAACCATGCTTAGAAAAGGAACTTTCCTGATCTCTTTCAGGAAAGTTTCTTCATTTACAAGCTTAATTTATAAATACACAAGTTCCACAGAGCTGCATCTTCATTTCACAAGATAATATTCTGTGTTTATGTGCTGAAACCAGTGGATGTAAACCACTTCATGTTGGAGACCTACAGCATGCAACTCAAAGTAAAAGGATCTGCTTTTGTCATTGTTAAGATAAACAAAGACTTAACTGGAGGAAACATCTCCATTCTGGAGTTGTTTTATGTGGAAGTTACAAATCGCTTTCTTGCTGTGTAATATAAATGGTTTTCCCAAATGCTAATGTTGTGCTATTGATATTTAAGATCACCTCATTAATCATCTTGGGGAATAATAAAGTTATCTAAGTTCATGGACTCACTTCCTAAAGTGGATATTAATAAAGAGCAGAGAAGAAACAACATTTTAAAATACAATGTTAGTAAACCTTTGGACAGGAGTAAAGATTAGTTTGAAAGGACTAGCTACATAATAAAAATGTTTCCTAATGTGGAAATGATCTGGTCAAGTGTGCAGTGTGGGGAACAGAAAAGAAACTGCATGGATTGTAAGTGGTGGTGAGTGTCATGCAGAAGAATACACTAAAATGTCAGTAGATTATCTTAGTTGTGCTGCTTTTGGAGAACCAAGATGGAAAGCAGGATTAGGCTGGCCTCTTGAGCAGTGAGTAAAAAAATGTGAAAAGCAACTAATTTTCTTAAAAGGAAAGGTATAAATCTTACCCTTGCTGCATCTGCAATTTATGTAAATTCTGGCAGGAAAAAGTAGAAAAGAAAGACAGCTCAAGGAGGTCTGAGCTTACTCAAGCTGAAGGAGACAAGGTGATTGCCAGGGTTAGAAAGAGGAGCTGATCTCACAGGGAAGCACAGGAGATGGTCAAGAGGCTGTGGAAGCACACAGAGATGTGGTGGGGAGAAGCAGTAATTTTTCAGAGTTTGCCTTTGTCCCTCATGTCACATAGTGCTGCAAAAATAAACATGTTTGCCATAGACAGTGGTCAGATTTTCCATGTGCATCAGCTTCACTTGGTGTAAGTGCAAACAGCTGGGATGGGAAACTGGGACTATATGTAGATATGTAGGGATGTTCAAGACCTTATGAGAAGGAGAAAGATAAAGTCTATATTAAGAACGGAATAAGTTCTTTGCTTTTGACCCTGAACACCTTTGCAATCTATGAAGTTAGTAATATTGGATTATAATCTCATTTACAAGGTTTCCTCAAAGATAAAATAACAAAGACTACCAAGAGTAGACCCTTCAGAAATGAATAGCAATCAGCTGAAGCTAAAAAGCTTTTTTAAACCTCTGAAACAGTGTCATGTGGTACATTTCTGGCTGTTTGAATGATGGGAAGGATTTCTTTTTGTTCTCATAGTATTTGGAAATGAGTCAGGAAAATGCATAATGCATTTTATATGAAAAAAAGTATAATATGAATTTTTTAAATGAGAACTCAGGTGGAAGTCATCAAAAATGCATGTTTATATATTTTTGGGTTAATTTTGTTAAAAAAGACAACTTTGCTCAGGTGCCATCTGCAACGGATGAGGTAGAAGGAAAAAGTGAAAATAAATATTTTGTCTCTTTTTTTGGATCATTTTATGACAGAAGAGCTGCTATTTTTGAAAGGATATCTAAGTCTCCATGTCTGAAATGCACATCAGAACCCAAGCTACTTCTGCTGTGGGCAGCCTGGGGACTAGTTTGATCTATTTCTGATATTTCTTCAGGGCTCAGATGCTGGGTTTGGCATTGGAAGACATTGGACAGGGTTTGAGGAAGGTTTGGCAAAACTCCCCTCAGCAATACAGTACGTGGGCTTGCTTTTGGTACAGCTTAACCTGGCACTGCTTCAGTTTGCTTCCACTGACATCAGGTGCTGATTTTCCTCATGCACAGTGTATGCAAGAACAGATCTGAGCTTTACGTTCAAGTTGTTTTGTTACCCAAATCTGTTTAGTTGAAGGGGAGATGGGCTATTGGGAGGGCAAAATCCATCACCCTGCTGCTTTGACCTTCCTGTGGACAGCATTTTCAGGACAAGAAATTGAAACAAAAGGATGGTACTAATTCAGAGCAGAACTCACTTATTCTCTTCTGTAGTGGACTTGAAAAATTTTATAAAGTGGCAGAAATTGTTGGAGTTGACCTTTGCTCCCTGACTTTTCCAACCCTTTGCAGTGTTACATATAGTACATCTCTCATCTCTTTGAATGAAGACAGGTCTGTTGTGGATTCTGACTTCCTTACACGCAACTCCTTCTCCCATCCACAGTCTTGCCTGAATTGTAGACATTTTAAGCAAGGAATATCTTTTCATCATGTGCCCTTAAGTGTCTGTCACAATAGGATTCTTCCACCTGACTCTGGTATCCAGAAGCTACAACAGTGCAAATAAAATGTAATAGCAGGAACTGCAATACTCAATTATCCACCACTGCTACCTGAAGGAGCTCTGGAAATAAGGCCAGGATGTACCAAATCCTAGCCTTGGGCAGCCCCAAGATACCATTGTTGGTGCCAGAAACGTTGCACAGTGCAAAGGAAAGCTTAATACATGAGGCATCTGTCAGAGAGGAAGAAAGGGAGAATGAGATGAAATGTTTGTGATTGTTGTGTAAATAAAAAGAAAAAAATGAAGGTGTGGTATAGGATTAGAATAAGTAAATACAATGCCATATTTGTGAATAGCGTGCAAACAAAAGTTAACAAGTGATTCTATTTGGAGACTTTGACTTTTTAAAGAGAGAACATTCATATGTTTATGTTGTTTTAATCACTGGTTTAGAGCAATTCAACAGGAAATAAAAAAATGCATTTTATATTTTTTTAAATGAAAAATGTATTTCTCCTGCATTTTTTTCTCCTGACTGTCTTTAAGAACCCTGATAGAAGTTCCGAGCTGTAGACTGGCTCACAAGCAAGAGACCACTGCTGCTTTAACAGCAATTTAATTTTAATACAACTTATTTTTGATGCAAGATGCACTGAATGGCTCAGAGAATTAGTAAAAAAAGTCCTTTGAAGACTTTAATTTCTTTATTTCAGCATCGAATAGGGCCCAGTTTTATAGAGATGGAGGTTTGTGTACTTCATTTAAAAAACCCAAACCCTGTAATTAGCATTAATTATCCTTGTTGGAGAGGTCTTTGGAAGAAAGCCAAGGATTAACTGAAAAGAGGAGCTGACTTGCCTTCTCCTCAGGGGTTGCCCGAGTTCAGCTTGGAGAGATTCTGCTGTGCAATGTTACACTGGGCACTCCCTGTAGGAGCTGGATCTTTCAGTAAAGCAGCTATGTGTTAGCATCTGGGCTTTTGTTTGTTGCGTTTTTTTTTTCCCTCCTTAACAGTCAGCTGCACTGGAGGCTCTTCAGTGTGGAGAACAGGCCTTCCTAACTTCCTCCAGTAAGGTATTCCTCCTACTCTGTTGTGATGTCTATCTGTAAAATTTCCTACATGGGCCTTACAGTATTTATTTAAAATTGTATTTCCTGTGTATACCACACAGGAATACGTTCATATGTCAGAATCTGTCCATATGATGGAAGTCATATGAATGTGATGTGATTTTAAGGAGATAATAATTTAGGATTGTCTGCCTGTGGGAAATGCATTTAACTAGATTCTTGTGCCTTGAAACATTCTTGCCCCTTCTGTGAACTTTTGAGAGTGTTAATTACACCTTCTGCTTTATTAAGTTGTATTATTAGTCGCTCTATTAAGGTGTATTATACATCAGAAAACAAAACTGTTCAGGATTGCACAGAAGAGTGCCCAAAGCAGAGCTGTGGCAGAAGCACTGAAGCAATCTACTTAGGGCTTACTATGTGAAAACTTATTTTGAATTATTTGTGGGATTCTTAAATTATGTTAGAGTGATATGTATTGTATGAACTCTTCTTAATGAAGAAAAGATTCCCCTTTGCTCTGTCATAGTAGCTCTATTCTAGAAACCTGGTGACATTCTCACTGCAGAGCAGCTCAGAGACACTTTGAGGACTGAGAAATGAAACTTCTAAAATTCTGTGTGTGTGTGCATCACCTGTGCTTAAGGGACTTGAAGTCTTGCACTTACTGTGTGTCTCAGCAAATAAATAACATCGAGTGACAGCATAGATCAAAGTAGTTGTTTGGTTGTTTACATGGCTTCTGCACCATATCTTCTCCAATCTCCATTCTCACTTGACAGAGGAGAGGGACTGCCCTAAGCTCTAATGCAGTCCATGGCTGAAAATTAATTCCCTTTACCACTTTTATTCACATCACTTCATCAACCTTTGTAACACAAATACTGGAGTGTAAACAATTCTCTAGATAATAAGTATTCCTTATGTTTTCCCTTCTCCCTGGAGGAATATTTGGCTTTTGTTATTTAGGCAACTAGAAAATCTCTATACTGGCTTTTAAAGTGCAGAAACATTGAAACTGGGCTTCAAACACAGTCATTCATGTAAAATGTTATGGTAAGCCTACCCCTGCTCTCTGTGTTGCCTCAATAAAATGCCTCTAAAATAATTCTTTTGTGAGTGGGAAAAACATTTATCTACAAATCCTTCTACAAGAGGACTCAGAGGGTTCAAGAGGAACCTCTAGGAATGGTGTCCCCAAACAAATTATTCTCCTGAGCTGAGGATTGCATTTTACTAGCTCTTAAACTGATTTTTTACCTCTGATTACCCTCCTTAAGCATATGGAGTCCCTCTTTCCTTAACTGGTTCTTTGTTTTTTGTCTTGAGTCCCTGCTGTGGAAAGGTCTAAAATGACAGCAGCTCCAAATGAGAAGGCATCTTTAAGATCAGTATTGACAGACTTTGTAGGACAAGGCTCCAGTGATATCACTCACCCAAATTTTTCATCTGGAGCTATTTGAGTAGTCATTTCCTTGTTGGTGGTTGTTCGTTGGTTGGTTTTGGGTTTTTTTAACTCTTCCTACCACCAGCACCTTTCTCCTGGTTTCTGTACATTTACTCTCATAAAATCCAGGAGCACCTCTATACCTATATGGCCATGATATTTTAAAATTTTGTGTTTGTTAAATGCTGTTTGATAAATACTATGAGAACAGCACTGTTTCTTTGCCTGATACAAATATCTGGACATCCATTTTGCCATCAGTAACAAGATTACCTTTGGGGTGGTTTCTCTTACCCACCTGCGGGACTTCTACTCTACTGGGATGATTGGACTTGATGGTCTTAGAGATCTTTTCCAACCTAGATGATTCCATAATTCTGTTCCATATTTACTGCTAAAAATAGGGGTTGCTGTTTACTGTGAAGAGACTCCTTGCCACTAGGTGAATGCCCTTTTTTTGATAACTATGCTAAATTTATAACTCTGTCTTAAAACACACTGCAATTTGCCTGAGGCCCTTCTGGAAGCTTTGCTAGAGCTCAGTTTTCTTTGGCCAACAGAATGGCTAATACTTACCTGGATTTCTATTTACATCTATCTTAGTGTGTGCTGCTCTGTGGTTTCCTTCATCAAAGTACTGCATTTAAAAACTGGATTTCCATCCCGTGTTAGGTAGCTCTGATCTCAGTAGGGAATTTGAGTTATTTTAATATCAAGCTATTTTTTTTTCAGAGTGGATTTCTAATTGTAGAATGGCTCATAAATTGTCTTAAGTAATGTTTATTTAGCAGCAAAGAATATGGAGTAAGAGTTATTGTTAAATGGTGACTATCTGTGCCTGTGAGTTTGCCAAAAGGAGAGAGGCAGAAGAAGCATAGGGGTGTGAAAGCTAGTACATGCCTTCAGGCAATTTTTTTGTCTAACTGCGGAGGTTTCAGATGGTCTTGGTTTTCATCTCACAGTTTTCAGTAATTCCAGTAGGTAAAAATTGTTCTAGTCCAGATTGTTTTGCTCCTAGAAAAGTGAATGTACAAGTTGTGATAGATATAATCAGCATGGGGAAGTGAAAAGTATCTGGAGATAGGAATTATTCATGCTGGTAGTCCCATTTTTACTTGATTAAATGGGTTGTGAAACTGGCACGATGCAGCAAAGGATTTCATGTGTTGTGGCAACAGAAGCTGGCAGGAGTGCTGCTCTGCTGTACTAAGGCTGCTTCTGAAGCTCATCCTTGGCTCCTTGCAGGTGCCACATTCTCATCGTCTGAGCAGAGGATTTGTGGCAAAAGGGTGTGATCAAAGCCTTGAGCTAACAGGAAGCCAGTGTACGTGCTCTCCTGGAGCTCAGTGTCAGGTGAGGATGGATGCAGCGACAGACGTGAGGAGCAGCAGGGTTCTGCCAAGATGAACACAGGCTCTCTGTGTAGGATGCTAGTTGTTATATGCTCTTCACCTCACTAAATCTGGATTCCTGCTGAATGCCTGTAAGGGTCTCCTGAGCAGATCTTTCATGCTAGCCTGCCTCCTAACAGTTCCAGTGAGTCCTGACAGAAATTCCTTTAATTCCTGCCTGCGCTGAGTGCAAACCTTTCCTGCAGTAGTTTAACAAATAGATAAATATCTAAGGGTTTCTGAAAAGTCCCCATATGACACTGCTGGGAACTGGTGCATTTTGTGTAGAGTACCAACAGTATCAGTACCAACTTCCTTGCTTTCTCTGCAGGGATGCCCTTGTTTTAGAGGTCCTAGAACATTCAGGCCTGCGGATGGATCAGTCATCAGCCTGTTGAAGTTTCCATCAAAACAAGGAGTTTGCTGACTAGTGTCACACCTATTGTCCTTTTGATGGCCTTTGTAACAACTTTGAGTGAGTGAGTTGGGCCTGAATCATTTGCTTTCCTTATTCTGCTTCACAGAAGTTTTCCTTCAAATAGGTGTTTATCTAACTCACATATAAGGACGAAGTTTCTTAAAGATTGGGTTTGTTTTGTGGCATGGAATTCAAGTTTATAAATATTTCAACAGACACTTATCTCCTTTGATGCTGTGCTGGTGAGTGTTGCAAAGTTGGCCTATGGCTGCTATGTGTGGAGCCTGAGGGAGGAAATCTTGTTTCTCAGGAAGGGTGAGAATGAAATTGGATGAGGTGTGACTCCAGGTAAATGGAACAGCTTTTGGTAAGGAGAACACCAGTATGAAATGTTCATATAGATTAAGTCAAGACACGTAGGAAAAGCAGTGACATTTTTAAGGTGGTTTATGTCAAACTTCTGTAAAAATACTCAGTGAACCCAGATATGTATGGTATCACCTTTGACTGTCAGTTGCTTGCTGTCTACCCTGGGCACAATTCGTACGTATAAATACGCCAGAGGGCTATATCCTGTGGTAGCAAAAAAGGATGGCATGGTTCAATGTCATATGCATTTCTGAAACACTCTAATAGCATTAAGTGACCTGAAAGCCAGTCTGTGATATCTGTCAGGATGCAGAATGTATTTTGGTAGCTTTCTCCCTCCAATGTTGTGCCTGGAGGTCCTACCACTTAGTATTTTGTTGGTTCCATATGTAAATCAAAAGGCCAAAAAGTAAAATAGCAGGAGATATTTTCTGTCTCAAGGGGACAGAAAACCTTTCCACATTTGTCAAAATAACTGGATTGCAGACCATGCATTCTAGATAACTCTCTGGTTAAGTTGTGAAATACTATTTTTCAAATACTGACTTCCACTTCTGAGGCTCCTTTGGAGTATGAATTGTTGTGGTAAGTTTGAGGGGCCTTTTTTGCTCTGAAATGAAATATAGCCAATGTATTGAAGTAGTTATTTGTAGTGAATGCTATCTGCATGGCTGAAAGGCAGCAGATTAAGGCCTGAAGTTTCAGTTTACTTTTCTTTTTGCCATCAGCTTGCTGGTTTGGTCTTTCACCCATGTACTGTGCTATTTCAGCTCTTAGGATGCTTTCAGAATCCAAGAACTTGCCAGTATAGCAACTCTGCTTTCCTCCTTTGTGACATGACTTCAAAAACTTCAGATTTAGTTTCAATATTTCCATTTTGGCTTCTTCAGAAGGAATAAGCAGTGGTTTGGGTGTTCAATTGGTGAAATAAGTTTATTAATTTCCACCTAAGGATTAAATGGGAGTGAATGTCCATGTTTCTTTCCCAAGAGCATGAGATAATTTGGTCAATAGCCAGAGGGTTTGGCTAATAACTGAGCTTCTGGTGAACAGAAATAAACTGTGGCAAGATGCCTTAGAGCTATGGAAGGTATTAAGCCAAAATTACTGTTAGGTTTTCCTGCTGGATCATCAAATTCCCCTAACAAAAAACTGGTGCTCTTGAGACCCATCAGGAAAACTGTGAATTAAGGTCTGTATTTACTGCATGGCTCTGATGCAGGATTTTAGGAAATGGAAAGTATTAGCATTGCATTCATTGCTACAGTAGGAAAACAATGAAAATATTCAGGCAAATAATGAGAAAATAGGAGAAACTTGGTCTCAGTCATGAGTTTTCAGAATTTAGTCACAGATGATAAAAAAGTTCTTTAGCATATCAAACTGAATGCTTGGCAACTGTTGGTCTTGAGCAATTCTGAATTTTCAGACAGTGCTGAAGATGCATCTGAGACCAATACTTCCTTTGAAGGGTCTCAACTTCCTATGCCTGTTGGAAGAAACCAAATATTTGGTTTCAGTAGCTTTAGTGCTTGTTCTGTGTGGGCCAAGCAAAGTCCCAATTCCCTGAGCTGTACTTTGCTGGCAGCAACACTTTGATGTTTCCTCAGAAGAGGTAAGGAAAAGTCTGCCTAAAACTCACTTTTGTTCCTTGCAGACATCAATGCAAATATCTGAGTATTTTACTTTCTGTCAAAGAGTGTGGGCTGAATTGTCATCCCCCTAGAATAAATCAAGTCGGTATATGCTATCATAAAAAGAACTGCAGGAATTTTTGGTTCTTGGCACAAAGCCATGCAAAGGGTGCCTGAATCTTTCTTTTTCTTTAACAGCTCTCATTCCATGCCACTTGTTTAAGATAAACTCCCCATTTTTTTGTGCTGGGGTTTACTCGTTTCAAAAAGCCCTCCTCTGCCTTTGACTATAATTCACATTTTCTAATATAGATTTTAATTTCATTATAGAAGTCCTTAATTTCCCAGGCATGCAGTTTACTTGGTTTCTCTTCAAGGTTTTTCTCTGTTCACCCCGATGTGAGGTGGAAAAGAGCAATAGCCTCAGAAGGTGGATGTGAGCTAGACTACCTGTTTCTGTAGTTATAAATATCTGATTTCCTTCTCTGTTTTAGCTTGTATCAGTATGGACTCCAAAACCACAACTATAATGAAGTCCAAATCTAATGCACCATAGAAAATACTTTAATTGCCTTTATCTAAGCTTTCATCCTTCAGCTCCACACTGTCATCTCCTGGGGTTTTGTGATAACTGGCTTCCTATTCTTCCCTCCCCTGCCTCTCACCTATCTTGATTTAGAAAGAAACACTTTTTACCTTTATCTGTTCTATAAAATTTTTCCTATCCATTGTCTAAATACACTTCTGTTTTCCTTTTAAGACAATGCCCTTAATATATAAACTACATTTTAATTTTTTTAAAATAATCTGATGTCTTGGAGTTTTATTCCTGCCACCACTGATTACATCAACTCCACCTTCACCTGTATATATGTGCATGTACTTGCATTTGTTCTCACCTGCACAAGATCAGATTTGTGTTGTAAATCAGCAGATCTACATATCAGGTCTGGGGACAGGAGGGTCATTAGTTTAGAAGATTCAATTCTACAGCCTAAATGATGTAATGATTTCCATAAAGGTTTTGAAAATAATTATACAACTGTACTCTGATTTATTTTTCTTTCCCGAGCTAATGACCTTATTTTAAAATGACTGTTCTGATAAAAGATGTATTGTAAGTAATGCAGATAAATAAGCCATTTGATAGTGGGATGTGGGCGACTGGTCAGTTAACTTTTGAAGTTGTAATGTTTTGTTTACATTTGTTGGAATAACCTAGACCTAGGATATAATATAATTTTCCTCTCAAAGCTTTGACATTATGGAGCTTTGGGAACACTCTGTGTGCTGTATATTTCCATTAGGCACACAGCAGGAATATTTTTATGTCAGTGTCTCTTTATTTTTAGGAGATGAGTAGAAGTAGTAGTAATGTGTGGAAGAAGGCCAGGTGACAAGAATAAAAGCCGGGGTCATGACAGAGTGTACTAGTTTGAAGCAGGAGCTAAACATCATGTGTGGGACTAAATTACTCCTTTAACACTCCAGTAAGGAACTATGAACCCAATGAGAAAATGACATATTTTATGAACCCCTCACACCCAGCTGGCTCTCAGCTGATTTACACAGATCATCAGCTTCAGAAAATGCTTTTTAACTTGATATCAGTGACTGCTTTCCAGGTTCCAAGCCAAACCAGAGAAAGATGTGTGGGACCCCAAGGCTTTTTGCTTACCTGGGAATTTCTGGTTATTTGAATTTGTCTGTTCTTTCTCCTTCCCCCTTAGAGAAAAGGCTCCTTCCTTTGGAGGGGAAACAATCCTGAGTGTAGGGGGATGAAGTGGGCAGACAGAAAAAACTATTGTGCTTCTGCGTGGCTAATTCCAAAGTCTGTCTGTGTTTCCAGCTTAAAAAAAATCATAATCTGGGCTCACTTTCAGACTTTCCTTAACCATGATTTAGTGCTGACTTGATTTCTTCCTTATTTCCAACCAGTAAAACATTTCCTGTTGACTCTGTCCTCATCAATGATTTGTTTGGCTGCAGTTTGAAGATACTGAATTCATAATTTTTCTTATACATGTATCCTTCCTTCTGAGCCTTTACATTTGCATTCATTCTTAAACAGTTTCTGCCTAATTAAATCAGACCTATTCAAACTCTGACAGGGAAGAGCAAAGGTCAAAAAATGTCAGACACCCTTAACAACCTCTATTAAATCTTGCTAAACTGAAGGTGCTCTTACTTTCAGTCCGGAAATGGCATCTTAGATTGCAATAATTGATGTGACCTCCAAATACTTACATGCTATCAAGAATTCCACTGAGCAAAATAGGAAAGAATGGGATAAATGTGCTTAACAGAAACTGCTCCTTAGCCCAAGTCCCCATACAGAACTGGGAAGAGAAGTATTTTATCATGCTGTGCTGATTTGAATGTAGAGTGCTAGAAATGATGTCCACCAAATTTACCAAATCTTCTCTGGGATTTATTTTTAAGCTAGAGAGAGAAAGAAGCACTTTTCAGCATCCAGTCAACATACCAAAATTGTTTTCTGTGTTTGGAAGGGTTTGATGCTCTGTGGGGGGAGTCAAGCTGCTTGGACCTGAAATGCAGCTTGTAGGAAACTCTGAGCCTTTATTTAATTTTAATTGGCATAGGCTGTCCTGTGTGTTAAAAATAACAAGTTAGGCTCTTGCATCACCATTTGGTATGGCTACTTTCCTGGCAAGTCTGAGCTTTGGGGTTCATGTTGCTTTGTAATTTTGCATTTAGAGAGGGATAGATCTTGCCTCTTGAAATGGTGCCCATGCCCATAAAGAACACACAAAAAAGGAATAGAGTCTTGTAGTGGCTGGAATTTGAGGCTGTACTTCAGCCAAGAATGAAGTAGACAATCTGATTTTCTCTCTTTTACCCTCATTTTCCCAAGTCCCAAGGTATTTAGTGGGTTGGAGTAGAAGAGCATTTACACCTGCTGCTCTGCTTCACTGACAACTCCTGTTGCTGGATGTCACTAGAAGCAGCAGAATTTGCAGCACGATCAAAATAAGTCTCTAAAACCAAGTGAGGGGATCACTATGGATGTGTGAGCAGATGCTCCAGGGCCCAGCCAGCTGAAGTGAGAGCCCAAGAACTCCTCCTTCTTTTGAGAGCACAAGAGCTCATTTCATTTCCAAAACACATCCATAATAAACATTTTTTTCATTGTTTAAAATGTTAATGAATGTGATGAGAACATGGAAATGACATGAGCAACACTGTGCTTGATGAGCTCTAGTCTGCAGAACAAGTTATGATTTGAAACTGATTAGAGATTTAGAAGTAGAGACTTATGTGACTTCTTTTTTTCTTTTTCTTTTTCTTTTTGACTTGAATTTTACTAATAGACACTTTTACAGAATTAGAATTGTATTCCAATTATGTGAGCAATGAAAATCCAGAACTTAGATAATTTAGGCTTCAGAAAACAGCAGAACATTTTTTTCTGGAACACTGAGTCGCTTTTCAGATCTTTGAAGGCACAACATGGCACTAAGGCAATACATTCTTTGCAATTCTCAAGACTATCAGGAGGAGCTAGAACATCACTAGAGAATTCAGGAAGAGGGGTGATAAATTCAGGTAATCTGTGGTATTTTTATTAACACCCTTCTTGGTGTTTCTACTAGATGGCAATGATCTGGAGGAATCCCTGGGAATGGGTTAAATTACCCAGACACTGGAATCCTTTTCCACTTGAAGCAGTGACAGCAGAGAAAGGAAAGGCTGAATACATCTAAAAAACTAGTTTTTAGCCCATGCAGTCAGTGATGTGTGAGAATGATTGGAGTAAAATAAAAATGTTTTCTGACGGGAAGGAATGGTTATGTGCAGAAGTAAATCAGCTGCATAGAAGTTGAGTATATGGTGAGAATCAGCTATGTGGAAAGCAACACTCCCTAAATGACCTTTAGATCCTCATAGCTAAAGGTTCATCAGTTTGAAATTACTGTCTTGGATGAAAATGGCAAACTTAGCATGAGCCTCTGAAAATATAAGAGTATTTAAAAGCAGCTTTCTGAGCACTTGGATAGAGGGCTGTTAGTAAAGAAAAAACCAGCTTGATAAAGGAGAAATAAAGCTGCCTCATCCAAGCATGTATAATAGCTATTGCTATTCAATACGGCTGAAAGGTTTTTCCTGCAGCTAATGGAAAATTCAGCTTCTAGGGTGTCACTAATTTTGATAGAGATTTCAGTGTCTTGAGTTGTCTCACACTGAAATGGGATGTGCAAATATTCTTTCATGGTCTCTTGTTTTCCTGTGTGTTAAATCCAAAATTACTGACCCTTGGTGCCAGGACCATGTTGCTGATAGCTGCTTAAAAGGTTGCCTGTGGAAAACCTAATTTCTATCTCGACTTCAGAGTGCCATCATGTAATTTAATGTGTTGTCCTCCTATCGACATCCTTGGCAAAAGTAATCATTATGAGACTCTAGATTTTTTTGGTTAAAAACAAACAAAAAGTCTAAACAAAATACCCACAACTTATTGCCTTTTCTATTCTTATCATCCTGCGTTTCATGTAACATTTTTTTATATTCCATTTGGTTATAAATGGAATTATAGGTGCCATGTAGTAGTAACTGGCTAAGGCTCATTGGCACATATGATTTCCATCCTTGTGTCTACTGGTCCTCTGAAATAAATACAATTTCAGAAGCATTGGGAACTTTAATACTCTTAATCTGGACCCAAGTGTCCATATGTTATGAAGGACAATGAAGTCCAAATATTTATTATAAGGTGTCAAAACATGAATGTTGTGGGATGCTTAGAACCAGTGTAATCTCTTTGAAGCCACTGGCATTATTCTAACTTTCATGGGGTGTATCTGGCTTATTAGGCAATACTTGCAAAGAGAGGGCTATGACAATCAACTTCAGACCCCCTTTTAATACCTCTGTTTGAACTCTGCACTCTGGAGAAATGTGGGGTTTATTTTAAATTTTTGACTCCATTATCTTTTATTTGTGCACTTCAGATACAGCATTAATATTAAATGCTTGCACTTCATGCATGCTTAGCACACTCTTAAATTATTGCATGCATTGTAAAGCTCAGTATTATTGAGAAGCTCTGCTCCACTTTTTTACTTTGTTCAAAAAGCAGAGCTATCTCAATCAAAAGCTGTTTCTTAAATTTGAAAAGGCTATGGACAAGATTCATCTTTGGAGCCTGGGGTGGGATTCCTGGAAGCGTGAGACCATTTTTTTCTTAGTGACGTAAGAACAGAAACTGCGGGCAGCAGCATTCAGCTCTTGGCCTTTTCTATTCAGAAGTTTAATGCAAAGCCTCAGCTAAAGCCCTGAATGTGGAGAACCAGCAGAGGTTTGATGTACTCTGGAGCACAATGACCAAAGCTTTAGTTGGACATGTAACTGCTAAGTTGGGAACAAGAGGACTTTCTTGCCTCCTGCTGAGTAGAGGGGCTCTGCATAGGGACAGCTGAGGGGGAGCCAGAGAAGCTCAAAATAATCAGAAGTGTCCCATGAACATCTTACCATGACCTTCTTGCACAGCAAATAGCATGTCTGTCCCTGCTGCAGCGTGCTATGAGAAGTGGCAGAGTGTGACTTCATTGCCCCAGTTTTGTTAATATATTTATTACCTACTTTTAAACAAGACCTAATGGCTTTTCTGGATTTTCCACTACCTCTTTTTTAATTGGCCTGCTTTTCTAGAGCTGGATGCAGACCAGTTGTCTGTTTGTGCTGTTTTCTTTGCTTCATCTTCTGAAGTGCCAGGGACCTTGTGTTAGAGCAAAGTATGTTCTGCAGCTTGCATGAGTTACATGCATTCACAAGTTTTTAAATGTGCACTTAATCTGCACATTAAATATTAAAGTTCCCCATAACTGAGTTACTGGGTTTTAAACTGCACATCTCAGCATTGCAAACTGGTTCTTTAAATGACTGCACTTTTATTGTCTTGTTATGCAAAGAAAAAGATAGCAAGCTTTGTTAGAGCCCCTGACTGTCTAGGAAATCTGTGAGTTGATGGGCTTGATATCCCAGATTTTCTTCAGACAGTTCTCATGCAATTCAAATAATTACATTGCCCAATAAAACCAGAGAGAAAAACAATTTTCAGAAACAACAATCTGAGTTGGCCAGAGGGTAACTACTTTCATTACACACAGGGGAAACATGAAACCTGCTTGTACTCCAGGAAAAGAAAGGGAGCAGAGTATTCTGTCATATACATGTAATACTGAGAAAACAAACTTGGCCTCTGTTAAGGCTCTGTTAAATTTTCTTAGAGATCAGCACAGGATTTTTTTTCTCCATAAATGTAATGAATGGGGCTCTACGTGATCACAAAAAAAGATTTAGTATTTGTCAGTATATTCTAGAAGCAAAGAGGGAAAACCTCTTAGTATTGAGGATAGTAAGATATTGTTTCAGGGTTAAGCCTGTTCATCCTCTCTTACACTGGGATGAATGCAATCTGGTTGACTGCAAGGGAATTTGAGAACTAGTGTTTCAGCTTTGGCAGTGGAGTAAGACCTTGGTTTTCTACAATCTAGAGCCAAAGTCACCTGCGTCTAGTTTGTTTGGAGACTTAACCTGCTCTACTTCTTGAAACAGGCCTCTCCAAAGTTTTAATTGTCATGGTGAGAAGCTTTTTCGTGCAAAGTGACAGCTGAGTAAGATGCCAGACTTCTTTGGAGCAGATCTAATATTGGTGTACTCTTTGATGGATTATTTGTGAATGGTAATGTTATGAAATCAGGAGGAATTATCCTTCATTGTGAGCATGATCATCATTGTGTCAGTGATTGTTCTTGGAAATACCCCACATGGCATGACCCTGACAAGGGTACATAGGGTGGTGCAGTTCTTGCTTCAAAGACATTGTATTTCTGTAATGACACTGTGCAGGTCTTGGGAGGTAAAAAGCTGCGTGATTATGTGGCCATGTTTTCTTCTGTGGTAACTTTATGCATAAAGTGGCTTTCTGTCTTCCTGACTGCTCCAAGTAGGAATGACATGTTCACAACTGAAGACCATTAAGAATGAAAACCAGCAGAAGGACTTAGAGAAATAAGGCTGGGGATGACATAATTGATGCAATGACAAAAGGAAATTACTTTGGTAGCTGCTGTGTCCAGCAGCATTGACAAGTGAGTGTAAAGTTACAATGACAATGCAGTTTTAATATCTTGACAACAGCTCTGGTAAGCTGGCCGAAAGAGGCATGCCGAAAGTGGAAAATGGCAGCAAAACACGTTTGCAGTTTGACTGGAATGATTATTTCAGTTTCAGCTGACCCTGGAGGTAGCGTCAGAAAAGACAGACAGATTCATAGAACCAGTGCCATTGGAAAAGACCTAGAAGATGACAGAGACCAACCTTTGCTCAAGCACCACCACACCAACTAATCCATGGCACTAAATGCCACATCCAGTCTTTTCTTGAACCCTTGCAGGGATGATGGCTCCACTGCTTCCCCGGGCAGCCCATTCCAATGCCTGTCCATCCCTTCAGTAAAGAAATTCTTCTGGATGTCCAGCCTGAACCACTCCTGTCACAGCAGGAGGCCATGTCCTCTTATTCTGTCACTTGTTGCCTGGGAGAAGAGCCCAAGCCCCACCCGGCTACACCCGTCTTTCAGGTACTTGTGGAGAGGGATAAGGTCACTCCTGAGCCTCCTTTTCTCCAGGCTAAACAACCCCATATCCCTGCTCCTTATATGACTGACAAGAAGTGAGAATATACAGAGAGAGATAAATGGCTCAGTAGAAGTGAGGAACATTTGCAACTCCTTGGCATGCATGGCACAATGGCAGCAGAGGGACTTGGACAGCAGAGTTAAAGGGAGGTATTTTGCAGATGGGAAGAGGCTGGACCTTCATCCCATAAACAGGGGAAACAGTCTGGGCAACCTAGATTTGACTGATCAGAAGACAAAAAGAGCCAAACACTCCATGTTTGAAGTTCTGAACTCTCCCTTTTATTTTTTAAAATGAAATTACAGGCATTGAACCCAGCAGCTGAAAAGCCTGCTGAATGAGTTTCGTTGTAGAGAGAAGGAAAAATTCTGATTAAAACCATTATATGTGACAGCTTTGACAGAAGGCTCATGAAATCCCAGGGAGTAACAACAGAATGTAGCACTTGGGTTGTTCTGTCAGCCCACCTTCATTTTGTTACTACTAACTTCTTCACTCCTGGCCCGCCACTACACAGATCACAAAAAACCCCAAAAACCTCAAACAAAAAACTCCCTATAAGCATTTTCTGCTAGGTGAACGTAGTATAGAAAAGCCTAGAAATATCACCCTTCCTTACCAGAAGGTGCTTATGCTGCCTGTAAGGAGAAAAATGTGGAGGGAGCAATGCTGGGGCAGCGCTGTGCTGGCCTTGGCAGGACTTATGCAGCTGCAGCGTCCCTGGAGCTCTGGGCTTTGTGGATTTCTGAACCCTAACCCTAGGTGTAACCCTAACCCTAGGCAGAGCAGGAAAATGTCATGGGGGTAACAGTGGCTGTCATCTTTTAGTGCACTCTTTGAGGCAGGGTTAGATCCGCTGTAGATCAGCAGCCACCAGGCTGACAGTAATTCCACAGCATGTGGATGTTACAAGGGTGAGTTGCCACGTGCTTGGCACTCCTGGGCACTCATAATGGAGTTGCCTGGAATAGAATCATCTTGTGGTTAGATCAGTTTCCTCAGAAGGAAACAAAACAGAAAGTGAGAGTAACAGAAAACTGCCTGTGAAATAACCTCTGACAGTCTGCAGATTTCTGTGACATCCTTCTCTTCCCACTGCACAATAAAGGGTGTAGTTTATAGCTGTTAATGTGGGCAGAACAATTGTTAAGGGCTTTAACTCTTGTTCTGTGATGCTGCAGGTGCTCAAGGTGCAGGTATCTGTGTATTGTTTGTTTCCACTTCTTTGGCATAAAGAAATGCTGCTGTCATGCTCATGGGGAGAGCTGGGGCATGGGACAGGAGTGGTGGAGGAGCAGGAAATCTCAAGTGTGGCAGGAGCCCAGCTGCAGCCCCTGGCTGGAGAGGGTCCAGCACACATGGAAGGCGCTGCTTCCCTGCCGTGTTTCTGGTCACCATACACTGAGCACTCTCTCCTGCACAATTTCTTCAAAATGTCTTAGGCAACGGGGGACTACTTCTTGTATCAGGCTCTTCTTGCAAGATGACGGGATTAAAGAATAAGATGTCCAAGGTACTGCTACCCTTCCTTTAAATGTAAATCAAGGTGGTTAATATATTTGCATAAGAGATGTCCATCTATCAAATCAGGCACCAAGGTGTTGATCAAGTGAAGCATTCTCTAGCAACTTGGATTTGAGATGAAATAGATAATTTTAGCTGACCTTCAAGCAGGAAAAAAATGGCAATGCTTTCCAAATTAGTGCCAAGTATTGGTTTCCTTTGAGGGATCAAGGAGCAGCCTCAAGTTATTACAAAGATGATGGACTGGACTGGACAACAATTGTTCTGTGCATTACTTCAGTTAGTCACCTGTAAGACTGTCAGAGGAAGCATTGATAATTTCCTATTACTTCTACTTTGCATGACCTAATAGTAACCAACCAGTTCTCCTTAGGATCTTCATCAGTTGGAGTCATAATCTGTGTGCTCCTTGGACAGGTAAATCATGATGAAGATACACCAAATCAGTTGTAATGACACTAACATCCAGTACTGATTTTTTGTTTTCTGTTGATTCACAGATGCACTTTTGCTTTGGAAATCCCAGCAGAAGAAAGTCCTTGGTGCAAAAAGATGATTTGCACAGAGTAACTCTCAGGTTTTACTTGAATTTGAAAAGAGAACTTGGGAAACCCTGGTGCCAGCAACTGGCTGGAAATACACTGGTCATGCTTTTCAGACAAGGGTGCAGTAGCTTTGAATCTTTGCATTAGGGACCACAAGTAAGTCAAAGGAGATACTGAAAATTTCAAGTAGACTGGACTCAGTGTTCCCTTACCAGACTCCCTTAAGAAGAATATGCTATAAGCTGTTGACCTGAGGCACTCTCTAGCATTTTAGTTATAGTAACTGTAAGCAATATAAAAAAGCCTTGTTTAATATTTTTTAAATATTAGTCTCTCTTCTTGGACATATATCTGATGTTATCTAAAATATTTACTTAACTGAATAACATGAATAATTTTGACTAGAAGGAAACTCCAGCACAGTAAATCCCTGTATGTGAAACTTTGTGGATGATCTGACAGAGGAGAAAACTCACTTGTTTTTACCTCTGCACTGGATGATTTTTTAAAAATTCTGTACATTCAACTCAGCCAAATTCAGGTGAATACCTGTGTCAAGACTTGGTCTTGGTCATCTTTTCTATTATTTCATAATTTCCTGGGTTTAAACCCCAACAGTATTTAAAGTGAAAAGGGCAGTTATGAACAACAAAAGCCTATTAGATGACCTGTCAAATGTAATACCTAGCTAATTCTTTTTTTTTTTCCAAGGCTAGCTGGGAGCTTAAATGTCTCTCTTACTTCCTAAGTTGTCTGTTGAAACGAAGCCTTTCCTCACCAGGATAGAAGTAGTTGTACCTAATAGTCCAGATATAGCAAAAGTCCTTTCACCCACTATGTCATTATGTGCAGGTGTGCTAAGAGGATGAATACACTATAAAAAGTCCACTTTTGTGGAACTCCGCATAATATTCTGCTTTAAGTCAAAATTCAGAGAAATGTGACAGGCTATAAAGTACAATTAAAACTGAGTACATCAGTAATAAGGAGCCACAAAGCATGCATAATCATGAGATAAATGACCTCAATGGACAGATGATGATGAGCCAAGGAGAAGCCAAGGTCAATTATCAGAACTTCTAATTTTAATGCTATAATTAATAATGAATATTTCAACAAAGAATGTTTAAAGAATAATTGTATTCTGGTATTAAAACCTGTTAAACATTAAACTTATGCAATTTATGCAAATGAATCTGATAAGAAGAGACAATTAAGGTTTATAATTAACAGATAAATACAAATGATCCAGTGATGAAGGTCTTGGTTTCTCCTCTGTCTTATGAGACAATGTAATTGATTTTTATAAATGCTAATTTATATGCATTGCTAACCATTAATACATTGAAGAGATCATTTATTAAATTAAAGATGAATAGTGGTGTATGCAAAGATAGTACCTGAGTTTTCAACATTCTAAAGATGAAAAGGAAGCAGACAAAACCCCAAAGCCTTGAATGATTTTGCTTTGGGGTTTTTTTTCTGCTAAACAACTTTTGACATGCCAAGTACGAGGTATAGGAAAAAAAGTTTAATGGAGACAAACAGTCTTTGTTCAGTCAGTTTTTACGTGACAGTAAGAAGGATTTTTGGCACAATGCTTGCCTTTTAACATTTGTTCTCATGGACTAGAAGTAATGTGCATTCTTATTTTGCTTTGCTGTGCTCTTTCTTTGTGTTCTTGTATGAGAAGATGGCACGTTCACTCTGGAATGAAGCTGTTTTTAGCAGGGCAGGGGGAGTTTTTCAGGACAAGTGTGCTAACTTGGCATTCTCTTACAAACAGTCCCCTCCTTGTTTTCTGAGGTGTTACATTGCTCTGTGCTTTTTCAAGAGTTTCTGACTTCTCCTACTTTTAAAATGTATGATGGCATTTTGCCAGCCCCTGTACTTACAAGTACATATAGTAATTTTCTCTCATTTCTTTCATTTAAATCTCAGTATTAGCAGGAATTCTGAACCATCTATAAAGTGGATGCATTTTACATTATATTTTGTATCTACCCTCAGAACAGTAATGCAATTTAGCTTTGCAGGAGCAACTGCAAACAATAGCTACACTTAATTAAGTGTAGCTTTATCTTTGACAGCTCTTCCCTTCTCTATTTTCCAAGGGTGAGGTTGTCGGCTGAATTGCAGCAAAGCAGGTGCTTGCAAGGCAGCTCCAGGAAAGTGGCTCCCAACGGCCTAAAGAAAGTCCTGAAGGGTCAAGGAAAGGGAAATGAAAAAAGCATGCTGTAGCAGATTTGATTACCTCTAAGATTAAATTTCAAACAAAAATATGAGAGATCTTTGCAATATCTAAACATAGCGACTGTCCATTTTAAAGCATGCTCAGCGATTTCCCCCCGTTTTTCTCCTTACTTCTGACTTCTGTCCTTGGCACTGTAGTCTGTGCTGAATTGCACTCTGGAACTGGCTCAGGAGGTCAGCACTACAGGAGCTTCAAAAAGTATGGGCAATTTTGCAGGAATAGGCAAAACTTGCACCTGCTGATGCAATCAGTGAAAAATCCATGGTCTTCCATTGGGGAGTGATGTGGTCTTCTGG